>NW_027362175.1:0-600000 GCF_039654945.1 Dendrobates tinctorius | reverse complement strand
GTTAAGCCGAGTTGAGTGCAGCATGGAATAACATGGATGCTTCTCAAATCTGTTGAGCTTAAATATTAAAAATAAAATAAGTGCATGTGACATGTTAGGTTGATGCGCCATGGCATTAGAATTAGCACTCCAGATATCCATCAATCTCGCGGTGACAGCTCTTTATGACAAAGCATTGAGCTGGGGGCAGACACTGACTTTAGCCACACGACAGTGTCAAGCATGAGAGTCACAGTAAGATTTTTGTCATGCATCTTTCATGAACCTACGCGTAATCAAATAGCGACATAAACGTGTACAAATTACTGTACCCTCACAGACATAGGCACACTAACACCGCAAGGCACTGACTTTGTGTAGGTGTGCGTACACTGCTGTAAGCAGCTGGAGGACGTTCTATAGGACACAGATGACGGTTAGTTGAGTATAGGGCAGATTTATTGGGGATTGTGCTAGAAACGACTACATTTAAAGCTGTGCAATATGGACAATCTTACGGAAGGCCATGTTCACAAACATTTTTACGCTTGTATCACAGCCACAGGGAATGGACACTTGCACTTAGATGACCATAAGGTTCTTTGATGGTCTATGTTTGGACACATGAACCTTGGAAGATCCAGGCATTGCAGGTGCGCTGTACCTGTGGTGATGGAGTCATACATATATTTTATGGGAAATTAGGTTTTACAGTTAGGTGGTTTTGTCCAGTGATCTCTCAGGTAATCACACACACTGCTGCACCATCAAGACGCCAACCAAGTCTAATTGACAGCCCAGTCAAGTTCTTGCATCATATTCTACGCAAGTACCTCCATCCATAACCCACAAGCACAAAAGCAGCTCACCAGCCTCTAAATCCCAATAACACTTGGTAGCTGTATAGGACAAAATGTGGACACTAAATGACACCATTTGTAAGAGGTGACTCTCGCTTTGAATAATGAGAAACTACACCAATTACCTGTAACAGATGGGAAAAAGATGCCAACGAGGAGGGTGAAAGACGTTGTAATGTCAGCCAGGACATAGCTGCTAGAAAGAGAGCCAACTGCATCTGATGAGGGTGAAGACCCCTTTTCTATAATTTCTCCCTTCTGCAGATAACTGCTCCAAAGGTTTTCTGTTAATAAAAACAAAAAGCAGAAATAAATCATAGAAGACACGAGTGAACCGCTTGTGAACGAAAAGTAGAAAAGATCTATATACCAGCAATAATGCCACTGCCCAAGCCTGGAATTCCCTCTATTTCTGTGACATTATTATGGACAAAATATTCATCACACGTCGCATTGAAGAACCCGGGAGGGTGGCAGAAACGGTCCCACAAGTCAGACGGCGATGTTGTATTCTCTGTCTGTACTATTTTGGCACACGTGCTAAACTCGAGCCTGGACAGGGTTCGGTTTCCAAGCAAGCAAACACTAAAACACAAAAGGAGTGAAAGAATAAAAGCGGACAAACTGTGGAACATCTACACGGAAATCAGGAGTGGTGAGTGTTGTACAAACCGTGGGATTGTTACACCGTATAAATATACTGCTAATGTCACAACGAGAAAAACAGAACAATGAAATATTCAGCCTTGGAGTGAAGCACAAACTACGCCTCGTATTATACCCGCTATTACGTTACACTAAAGATATTTTGCCAGTTGCCAAGTTGGACTTTGGTAAGTTAATGTCAAGCTGAGGTCATGTGCTGGGACTGAACATCTGAAAGCCAGCCAACGTGTCCACCCGGCTATAGATCATCTTTTCTTTTTATTTATAATTTCTCTCAATCCCAGACTTCTGAAGTAAATAATTCACCATTAATACTTACGGAAACTTAGGAGGAACAAAGGCAGATTTCAGTGCCCCTGCATAGATGGCTAGGATAGACAGTATGACACAGGCCAAAAACAAGGATGCCAGCTTGTTCACATAGCGTACGCCCACAAAAACAATGACAGACATGAGAAGGAGAAATCCAGTGCCATAAACCCGCATGTTATTGAGCATAGCCGCCGAGTTCTCAATCACGCCTTCACTTTCAAAAATGACCGCCTTTGGAGCGATGTACACCTGTGCAAAAATTAGAGACGGTCACAACCTAAATAGTAAATGGAGCGCGCATTAACACCATAGAAAGTGTCGAGATGTGTGCCGTATACAGGTGTATGCCCAAACAGGAAAATGCCAGATGCCCTTAATACCTCTCCATTTCTGATTTCCATCTGCAATTTTAATTTATCTTACAGAATAAGTCTCAATATCAATTTTATTTTGTAATCCCTCTTAATTACCTATATAATGGTGTGTAGGTGCATTAAGATGCTTACCAATCGCCGTGCCCCCCAGTTTCCAGCGTTTTCTGGGTCACATGACTGCCCCTCTTCTTTGCCGGCTCACACAGAGATCGATGTATGGTGGGGGGGGGGGGGGGGGGTTACTTCCACTAATATATGCCTATGGAGTGGCAGAACGAGGCTCCATAGAGTTTCATTGCAGAAGGTCCACACAAACACCTTTGTGAGCCGGTTGATCTGTTTACAGGTCACGTTGGCCAGAAGAAGAGCAAAGCGACGCTGGAAACCAGGGAAGACTGCAATCGGTAAGTTTTTTAATGCACTTACACTACATTACACACATAATTAGGAGGGATTACAAAATAAAAATTATAAGACATAACATATTAAACGGAATATTAAAACAAAATAATAAGATCATCCCCACCATTGTACAGGAACTACACCAAACTACAGCTATATTACGATACAGCATGTCTGGTAACAGAGAGCAATGGCATGGCTGTAGTTTTGACCCTTGTTCTAGTCACTTTTTTTTATAAATATGGCTACAGATTCCACAGGAAAGGGTTTTCACCGATAAGATATATTCCTGTATTAATCAGGAAACACGTTTTTCCTTAGCTCTTGGTTTGAGACATACCGTAACTGTATAAGCAGCAAACGTAGCACTAATATTATACAATAAAGTTTGGGAAAATCTATGAAAATATTTTTTCAAGATTTAGTCCAATGTGAACAGGAACTGATCTGCAGTTTTGAGCAGTGGCTAATACCCATTGAACTGGTTAGTGCTGTATAGATTACATCTGGATGCCACCGCCACTAATTTAAGTTGATCTGTAGCGGTGCCACAGATCTGCTATTGATAGGGCAAGGACAGGTCAGCAATATTAGGTGCCTGGACAATCCCTTTAACTCTATACTCTACAACTGGACAAGGGTTCTCATTGAAAAATGGTTCTCTTACCAGAAATATCTCTATGGCTCCAAGAATGTACATGGCTGTGGCAAACGTTGTACCTAAATAAAAGCAGAGACCAACAGCGCCACCAAATTCAGGACCAAGAGCCCGGGAAATCATAAAGTATGAACCTCCAGCTGAGAAAAAGAAAAAGTAACATATAAGGGGGTAGAGTTACTGAGGATGGGGGTGGAATGAATAGAGGTGGAGACGTCCCGTGCCAATGGGGAGGCCTCAGATGTTAGATTGTCTATTGAGGCCAAAGAATACAAAGATTAAGAAGCCCTTGCATTCACCATGTAAAAGGATGCAGTGACGTGATGAGCTATTAGAATATACTCCATGGCCGGTGACACATATTAGATAATATTCCACGAGAACATACTAGCGGATTGAGATTACTTGTATGATTTGCAGACCTTTTACCTGGTACCACCCCATTAGTTGCGATTGCACTCATAGATATTGCTGTAAGCATTGTCTGAAAGGAGAAAACATAAGCGTTGTTACAAACGCAGAAATAAATAACCGCCCCTAAACGATAAACGCCACCCCTGATCGGTGAGACTTACACAGCAGCAGCAGGCAAACACAATGCAAAAGGCGTGCAGGATGCCGGCCGTCCCCACCACCCATGGCAGACGAAGAAATAGGATCACTCCAAATATGTTTTGCAGACAAGGCAGGTAAACACCCATTATTGTGCCCATTCGAGGAGCCTATGGAAATATTGCGTTGGAAAACATTGGTGTAATTAATACTATTCTGCTTTACCAACTACTTTTATCCGAATGATACTATCACGGTTTTCTGCTCCTCACCTTCGTTTGCTTCTTTTTGCCCTCACTCTCTTCTTCATGTTCTCTGGCACCCTGAGGGAGGTTGGTGTAGTTGGCCAAGCGATTTAAGAGTGAGGAAACCTTGGGACGGGTGTCCATTTCCTCCTGTACATATCAGGGAGTAAACATCAGATTTTATGTAGTAAACCATGGCATAATATATACCTGCACACACAACCAGGGCATATGTACGCGTACACACAACCAAAGCACGATATATATGTACGCGTACACGCAACCAGGGCACGATATGTGCGCGTACACACAACCAGGGTATGATTTGTACGCATACACGCAACCAGGGAATTATATGTACGTGTAAACACAACCAGGGTACGATATGTTCGCATACATACAACCAGGGCACAATATGTACGTGTACACGCAACCAGGGTATTACAGTTAGGTCCATATATATTTGGACAGAGACAACATTTTTCTAATTTTGGTTCTAGACATTACCACAATGAATTTTAAACAAAACAATTCAGATGCAGTTGAAGTTCAGAGCTTTCATTTGAGGGTATCCACATTAAAATTGGATGAAAGGTTTAGGAGTCTCAGCTCCTTAACGTGTGCCACCCTGTTTTTAAAGGGACCAAAAGTAATTGGACAGATTAAATAATTGTAAATAAAATGTTCATTTCTAGTACTTGGTTGAAAACCGTTTGTTGGCAATGACTGCCTGAAGTCTTGAACTCATGAACATCACCAGACGCTGTGTTTCCTCCTTTTTGATGCTCTGCCAGGCCTTCACTGTGGTGGTTTTCAGTTGCTGTTTGTTTATGGGCCTTTCCGTCTGAAGTTTAGTCTTTAAGAAGTGAAATGCATGCTCAATTGGGTTGAGATCAGGTCTGACTTGGCCATTCAAGAATATTCCACTTCTTTGCTTTAATAAACTCCTGGGTTGCTTTGGCTTTATGTTTTGGGTCATTGTCCATTTGTAGTATGACACGACGACCAATCAGTTTGGCTGCATTTGGCTGGATCTGAGCACACAGTATGGCTCTGAATACCTCAGAATTCATTCGGCTGCTTCTGTCCTGTGTCACATCATCAATAAACACTAGTGACCCAGTGCCACTGGCAGCCATGCATGCCCAAGCCATCACACTGCCTCCGCCGTGTTTTACAGATGATGTGGTATGCTTTGGATCATGAGCTGTACCACGCCTTCGCCATACTTTTCTCTTTCCATCATTCTGGTAGAGATTGATCTTGGTTTCATCTGTCCAAAGAATGTTCTTCCAGAACTGTGCTGGCTTTTTTAGATGTTTTTAGCAAAGTCCAGTCTAGCCTTTTTATTCTTGATGCTTAGGAGTGGCTTGCACCGTGCAGTGAACCCTCTGTATTTACTTTCATGCAGTCTTCTCTTTATGGTAGATTTGGATATTGATACGCCTACCTCCTGGAGAGTGTTGTTCACTTGGTTGGCTGTTGTGAAGTGGTTTCTCTTCACCATGGAGATTATTCTGCGATCATCCACCACTGTTGTCTTCTGTGGGCGCCCAGGTCTTTTTGCATTGATGAGTTCACCAGTGCTTTCTTTCTTTCTCAGGATTTAAAAAACTGTAGATTTTGCCACTCCTAATGTTAAAGCAATTTCTCGGATGGGTTTTTTCTGTTTTTGCAGCTTAAGGATGGCTTGTTTCACCTGCATGGAGAGCTCCTTTGACAGAATGTTTCCTTCACAGCAAAAGCTTCCAAATGCAAGCACCACACCTCAAATCAACTCCAGACCTTTTATCTGCTTAATTGAGAATGACATAACGAAGGGATTATCCACACCTGTCCATGAAATAGCCTTGGAGTCAATTGTCCAATTACTTTTGGTCCCTTTAAAAACAGGGTGGCACATGTTAAGAGCTGAAACTCCTAAACCCTTTATCCAATTTTATGTGGATACCCTCAAATGAAAGCTGAAAGTCTGAACTTCAACTGCATCTGAATTGTTTTATTTAAAATTCATTGTGGTAATGTCTAGAACCATACACGCAACCAGGGTATTATATGTACGCGTACACACAAACAGTGTATTATATGTATGTGTACACACAACCAGGGTATTATATGTATGTGTACACGCAACCAGGGTTTGATATGTACGTGTACATGCAACCAGGGCACAATATGTACGCGTACACACAACCAGGGTACGATATGTACGTGTACACCCAACCTTGGCTAAATAAGCAAATCGATTTTCCCTTTGTGCTCTATGGACTAACAAATCTGTAAAATTAATCTGCTATAATCAATTATAACAAAGCAATGTAGTCAATAATATGTGACTGTTGTCTTCAGATTCCACTGTATTTTAGGGGATCTGCTAACAAATGACATTTGATGTGGTGTGAAATGGGGATCAGACAGGTGGGATTTCTACCTGACCAAATGTATTAAAAGGGGTTGTCCATTTCATAAAATCTTGGTCCCTGGGCACAGTTTGTTATTAAAAAAAAAAAAAAATCAACCCTCGCTTTACTCATCTTCCATGGATCCAGCGCCGACTCGCTGCTCCTGGTGTCAGTTTTCACATAGAGAGAGTGGCAGGCAATCAGTGAGCGCAGCAGCTCTGAGTGAGGCAGTCTATACAGGCAGAGCGGGCTGAGCTTACTGATCGGCTGCCATTCTCTAAGTGAAGACAACGCTGTAGCCAATACCTGACCCCAGGAGCAGTGGCAAAGACTCCGCGCTGTACCCGGGAATAATAAGCGGCGCAGATTGTTTTTATATAACAAGATAAACGTGCACAACTCCTTTAACCTCCCGTTGAAGGAATACCATATTTCTTTAAGACAAGGCTAATGTTCATATTAATATCATACCCAGAGAAGACAGCTGTTGGCGGTAACTTATACCTATGGCCTGGTGAGGGTTAGATGTTTTAAAAGCAAATGTCTCACCAGCAGGTCCCTTTACATCCATATACCTAATTTGGACGTGTCCGTGTGTCTGTGCACAATGAGTCATCCACAGCTCAACAGTAACTTAGGTATCCATAGTTACTACCACTAGCAGCTAGCTGACTATATGCGTGGGCGTAACCATGGATATCTAAGTACTGTAAGGCCCTGTATAGGAGTTGAGTGACATATCTAATAAGGAGAGGAGCTCTCCCTGGTGACGAGTAAAGGCATAAGCCTTTTTTGAACGTTAGTCTGTGAGGCAACACTGTGCGGCAACATTGGGAAGCAACAGTGTGAGGCAACATTGCAAAGATTGATCAAATTGATAGCGCTGCTGCACGTAGAGAAGCGAATCGCATACGGATGCGTAACCTGCGTCTTAATGAAACAGAAGACGAACGAAATTGTCGAAGAACTGCTGATGCAGCCCGACAGAGGGCGGCCAGAGAAAGAGAAACGAATGAAGTAACTGAATCACGTAGAACATCTAATGCTGCACGACAACGAGCAACAAGCAATGCACAAAGTGATACACAAATTTCACAAAGACAAGAGCAAGATAGAAGACGTGTCCAAAATGCAAGAGCCACTCGACGATGGCAAGTTACATTTGCCGCTAGATGGCTTCTTAATTGATGAGACACGTATTGAAGAGCACTATACTGGCGAACTGACATTTCGAGGTCAGTTCTGCCAATCTAAAAATTTCAAAGACGAAATGGCACAGAACAAAACATTCCCTTCCTGGTGCAAGAGAGGGCGCCTCCAATTACGTCCCATTCGTATGGATGATCAATTAGTCAAGTTGATGAAAGGAGAGCATCAGCACTCCAATAACTTTATGGCTAATATAAAGCAATACAATAGCTCTCTTGCTTTGGCATCAATGGGAGCACAAGTAGCGCCACCTCCTGGGCATGGTCCATACTGTTTTCGAATTCATGGACAAATTTACCACAGAACTGCCCCATTGCATCCCGCTGAGGATAGTGCTCCCAAGTATGTCCAGATTTACATCTTGGACAGTGAAGAAGCATTAAGTACAAGAAGTCAAGCAAATAAAAAGTGCCTCCCAGCACTGCTGTCATCTCTTGGAGAGAAAATGAAAGCAATTAACCTACTCACAAGTGCCTTCACAATGATGAGGGAATTTGAAAGAGAGAAAGAGAGGATTGCTGAATTATAAAATCGTGATCCACTCGAAATAGCAATTATAAATGACTACAATGATGACCAGAGGCGCTACAATGCACCAAGGTGCAATGAAGTACAGTAGCTATAATTTATCAAAATGCATTTAATAGGGACATAAGAGTTCACCTGAAAAGTGAAAACCAAACAGTTAAAATCAGCTTTCTTCACAGAAAGTGTGATGCAATGCCATATTCACTTCTATTCCCATATGAAGACAGTGGATGGACAATAAATTTGACAACTCCAATTCCCCTAAGTGTGCAACATCAAGGAATTGGTGACATTCATCTACCATCCATACCAGTGGATCAAGATGGACAAGAAAAAAAATCAACCTGTTGCAGTACTATGCATACAGGCTTGCCATTCGTGACGCGTTCAATCCCCTTTTAAATGCTGGGAAGTTGACGCAACAATTTATCGCTGACAGTTACATCAAAATTGAATCCGACAGGATCGAATATATAAAACAAAATCAAAAGGCATTACGCGTCGACAATTATGCAGGCATTATGGATCACATCCACAATGCTGCATTACACCAAGGGCTAAAAGCTGGGACACCAGTAATTTTACCACCCAGTTTCATTGGAAGCCCAAGAGCTATGCAGCAAAATTACCAAGACGCCATGACAATTGTCCGAACTTTCTTCATGGATAGTGCTATTGAATAACTGTACCCGAACAGTATTAACTACAGAGCTTTTTCATACACAAGGTTGGAGTGGCAGGAGAGGTACACCAGGTATCTATGTTTGCTGTTGGTCTGCACATACGCCTGGCTGGTGCGTGGTTACACCCCATTGCGTGGTCCGTAATCCCTGCACGCACCCAATGGGCACGCCACCACTCGTGTTGGACTAAAGTCCACCAAACCTTTTGATCTTAGCAGGATCAGCCAATCATATATTGCGTATTGGGTCTAATGACTCTCTCAACACATTATCGCCAGATCCTTCTTTACTCTCCCTGGAGATAAATCACCACTTCCCCCGTTGAAAAAACATTAGTGATTGACAAAGTGCCCATGTGTATAGGAAGTCAGAAGAGATCGCGGTCAGCCTAAACTGATTGTGTACCTCAAGATCTGCTGTCTGTAAACCCCTAGAGTACGATTCTACCCTTCCGTCAGTAAAAGGGAAGGATTGCCTTCTCAGCAAGAAGATCCAGCATGTCCCCATAAGGGGGCACAAGGCCCCATGTTGGTCTTGTGTGACAATTTATCCATTGTTGGCAGTACACAACCATCGCTAATGAAGACAGTTATATTGATGGGGGAACGTGATGGGATAAGGTGTTATCAGAGCATGCTCCTGACCGAGCGTCTTCAGCGTGCTCAAAAAATATGTTTGAATCCCCGTGGCTGCATGTCTCGCAGCTGTTCATGAAGGAATGAAATCTCTATACCTCTTTCTCACCTCAAACAACGCCAGATTCCTGTCATAAGAGTCTTCCCCCTCTTCGCTGTGGTTCTGATACAGAGCAGAGTTTTTCCTCCGGTCGATCTCTGTATAAGATAGAGATGTGTTAGAGAACCTCTCCTGCACCTCAGCATCAGGCCATCAATGGTGAACGTACCAAGCAGCTTGCTGTTCTCCTCCGTTACTGATGTTTGACTTCGATCTGAGACAGAAAACAAGATCATATTAGCAATCATAATTGATGATGCTCTGGAAGTGTTGCTATAGTCTTTACAGTACAAGAATGATATCTTCAGAATTTTCCAAAAACTCTGCCAACTTTCAACTAATGCTGCCATTTGTAGAAGTTGTTCCTGAGTTCATCGGGAGCCATAAGAGGTCCATCTGGGTGGACATCTCCAAGTGAAGTCCTGTTACTACAGTACATCTACATAAACGTAATGCACAGATCTCAGATAACCTATAGTTGTCAGTGTAGAGGAGGGTATATGTTCTGCAGTGGTCCTCAGATTTTGTATAAACATACAGATTTAGTGACCCACCAACAGAGTGGTAAGCTGTAACAATATCATTCTATATATTCGAAAAGGTTTCTATAGTTTTCTACATTTTTCTGGACTTGATGTCCCAGATGCTACTGAAATGTCTGCTTACTGTCAGCTTAGAGATACCTTAGGGTTATTGGCTCTGTAAGGAACACCATGGAATGATAATTACAATACAGAAGTCGTGCTTTGGAATAAAGGAATATAAATGCAGGCTTACATACATGAAAAGGGCTTGTCTGGCCTTTTATAATAAAGAAATAAAAAAATACTGCCAAAAAACAAACATTCCTTACATTAGAGATCCCCTGTCCGTTCCATTCCAACACTCCTCTGATCCCCTGCGGTCTACAGATTTTTATTCTGGACAGCCATGTGTACGCTGCAGCCAATCAGTGGAAGTAGCAGTGCCATGGTGGTCATCTCTGCGACCAGTGAATGGCGGCAGAGGACATGTAAGTCCAGAGACTTAGAAGCATTGGAATAGGGTTAACGCAATATTGGCTACTTTTATTATTTGGCACCCTATGTAAGTTGTTCGGACCACCCCTCTAATGGATGTATCATAGACCCATCTAGTGAGTCAGCAGCAGATTCTGAGGTTACAGAGAAGCTTCCTGAGATTTCTGCTGCATAATTCAATTGCTTATTTTCTAAACCACAGATTAGACAAAAACAGGCGAACAGTTCAGAAGAAGAAGAAAACAAAAAAGCCCCCGTCGCTTACCGGCCCCCCAGACATCATCATCATCGTCAGCTTCTCTGAAGGACACAGAGCTTGCTTCTTCGGCTTCATCCTCAGGATCGGGCACTTTGGTCACGGTGAAATGTGGCATGTTTGCACGGCTCTTTTACCCCTTTTGGAGCTCGGCTGCTACCTCTGGGCTTTTATACTTTCTGATCTTCCATGTTTATTTGTCTATTTCTGTTTGGGTCCTAAATGCTTTCTTGTAACATTGCACTTCTAGTTCTTAACTCGGAATCCTTTGTAACTTTTAGCTGATCCTTCTTCTCTCTCCCTCCCTGCGCTCCTCCCTTATCAGATATTGTGCCTTCTCCTATTTTGGGAACCTAAGTGGCCCTTGTTCTCCTGTCCACTCTTCCTCTCCGTCTTCTGGGATCACTTATTATCAGCGCTTCCCTGTCACATGTTGCATCCATGTAGGAGGTGCATGATCTTAAAGGCAAAGTGCCACGAGCAGTACCTGTTGTGACCACACAGGTATGTAACCTTGCGCCCTGGTGACACCTCACTCACATCTGCAGCTTTGTAGGTTGGGTGTTGGGCTGCAATTGACATTTGTTTCTCAGTGCGGCACAATAGGTGCCAAGTGGAGCGTCTGTGATTAGGATCTTCTCATAAACAGCCTGGGGTGTGACTCATGAGTGTACAATAAATACATCTGTTCTAGTTACAGAGAACTCAAATTAATAAGGGTGCGCCATAACCCCAGGTCACTCTAATGAGAATACAACCAGAGTAGTCGGATCAGACAATCGTGGGTCTGTACACCACCTACAGTGCAAGCCATTCAGAGGTGTTCGGGATGTTACCAGTACTGCCGTTATGGTATGATCTGACAGCCAGAACCCGGCCTTGGGAAAGACATCAATACCATGTAACGAAAACATGCTGCGTAGAAATGATCACTTTGGCTTCCCCTATAAAATCCGGAATTGCCTTATAAGCGGGTTACGTAGTACAATCCTGGGACACTAAAAGCGACCATTAGATAAATCCTTTGTACGGACGCAGTCAATGAAAGATGGGCACCAGGATAGACCCCCAGGCAGGACCACGCACCTAAATGCCACTGTCAGAGATTTACAGCAGTATTTCAGGTGTAAACAGCAGATGGCGATATGCAACAACAATATACTCAGCTCCAGAGCTTGCTCCATTATACACATGACATACTGGTAGACCATGAAGGCAGAAGGGTCTAATAATAATAATTACATTTCTACAGCGCCAACATATTCCGCAGCACTTTATATTTTAGAGGGGACTTGTACAGACAATAAAAGGCATTACAAAATTAATAATAATCACATAAATCAACAGATACAAGAGGAGTGAGGGCCCTGCTCACAAGTTTACAATAATAATAATAATCTTTATTTTTATATAGCGCTAACATATTCTGCAGCGCTTTACAGTTTGCACACATTATCATCGCTGTCCTCGATGGGGCTCACAATTTAAATTCCCTATCAGTGTGTCTTTGGAATCTATGGGCTAAAGCATAAATGTCAAACTCTGGCCCTGGAAGCTGATAACAGCTGTACACAATGATAGGAAAGGGGGCTGTCTGTTCCCTTCTCCATCATTCTCCCTCTGAATCTGAGCTCTGACATCTCAGCGCAGCAGGCGCGATCACGTCACTATTTCGTGCCAAGCAGTGCACTTCATAATACACACTGAAGAGACCGAAGCAGCAAGGAAACGAGGAGAGATTAGTATTTACATATTTTTAAAGGGTGGTCCATTACACTGTATGGAGGAATATGTGGGGCCCATTATGCTGTATGGAGGACTATGTGGGGCCCATTATGCTGTATAGAGGACTATGTGGGGCCCATTATACTGTATGGAGCACTATGTGGGGCCCATTATACTGTATGGAGGTCTATGTGGGGCCCATGATACTGTATGGAGGAATATGTGGGGCCCATGATACTGTATGGAGGAATATGTGGGGCCCATGATACTGTATGGAGGAATATGTGGGGCCCATTATACTGTATGGAATAATATGTGGGGCCCATTATACTGTATGGAGGAAAATGTGGAGCCACAGTTGGAGAATCATACGGTGTTTGGGTCACCATACTTTGCTGGGGTGGTTGGGGGGGGGGGTACAGTAGGGTCATCATACCATGGTTTGGGAAGATACTGTGAGATATGCTATTCTGTGACCCCATCGAATATTAAAGGGGTTTTTTTGGAAAGGAGAAGAGGGGTAATACGCAATTAGAACTTCTACAGTATCTCATGTGTATTGATCCATCTATTATGGAGGATGCAATGTTTTATTACAACTGTAGCAAATACTAAACCGATTTGAATAGGTTTCTAAAGAAGAACCCCTGTCCAAATGCTGGATGAGGACAACATAGATGGAGGTCAATTGCTTAGGACCACTTCTCCTTGAGCCAGAACGATTGTGGCAAGGGTTTGCTTAGTGTACACTGTCAGTCTAAACATAGTGCACATTTCTATAGGTTTGGGCAGCCATTGACAGCACGTACTGATGTACACGGTCAGGTCATGTTCACACTACTAATTTATCCAATAACAAAATCAACTGCAGAGTCAACTGCAGAAATCCATACAGTAAAACGCCATCCAATGGTGCTAATCCATGTGTGGCCACCATATGCAGTCTCCTTTTTATGTACAAATTGTGATCTATGACACAGATTCAATGGGAGACAGCATACACAGATTTCAGAGCAGAATCCAAAAATAAACTACCACTCCAAGGTTTTTATTTCACCACTGGATAGGTAGCTGTAATGTTTCCACTCTCCATATTCTGCTGTTCCCAGAGCGGTTATGATCCTCTCCTTCGCCGTATGACTGGCTTGTTCACCGTGTTAATGGGCAGGCGGGAAGTCACTTTCCAATATAAGTCTATGAGACTCAGAACCAGTGTTTCATAGATTTACATTAAGAGCTTTAACGACTAGCGGTGAGATCCAGCCAGTTAGAGCTGCGGTTGCAAGATGGCAGAGGATGACCAGATCAGTGCCGAAACAGCAGAAGATGGTGACTGTTAAGTATTTTAATACACAGAGAAAATAGATTACTGATACCTATCTGGTAGTGGTACTTTAAATTTTCTTTGAGTGAACATAACCTTCCTCCAGATGGTGCACATACGGTAGCTCACTGAATAGATTATTATGCTTTGTCAGGAGAAGTATTTTTTTTTTTGCTTATAGGAAACCTGTTATGTCCGATAATGCTATTAACCTGTAGACATAAGGTTAATCCACATTATGAAGGTGTCCAGCCACTGTACTGGGGGTGCATCAGTGCAGAGCGGTCAGTCAGCGCCGGGGGGCCGTTACAGCAGACACTCCCAGCGCTAGGAGTGGTGGCTGTAATTGCTCCGGACACACGAGAAGCACATAGGAGAAATAAATTTAATTTTCTTCCGGGTGCCGCACTTTCAGTACAGCGGCCGGGCACCTTCATAACGTTATTAGTCAGCAGATTAATGCTATACCTGCAGGTATATAGAGTCTGACAAATGCCATTCCTGAGCAAGTTCTGCACTGCTGGTAGCCCGATCCCGCAGCTGAAACACTTTTAAGAGACGGTCCTGGTGCTTGCTGGTCTTTCTTGGGCGCCCTGGAGCCTTTTTGGCAACAAGGGAACCTCTCTCCGTGAAGTTCTTGATGATGCGATAGATTGCACCTCAGTAAACAATCTTTCTAGCTGCGATACTCTTCCCTGTTAGGCCATGTTTGTGCAGTGCAATAATGACTGCACATGTTTCTTTAGAGATAACCATGGTTAACAGAAGAGAAACAATGATGCCAAGCACCAGCCTCCTTTTAAAGGGTCCAGTGGTGTCATTCTTACTTAATCATGACAGATTGATCTCCAGCCCTGTCCTCACCAACACCCACACCTGTGTTAATGGAGCAATCACTGAAACGATGTTAGCTGGTCCTTTTAAGGCAGGGCTGCAATGATGTTGAAATGTGTTTTGGGGGATAAAGTTCATTTTCTAGGCAAATATTGACTTTGCAAGTAATTGCTGTTAAGCTGATCACTCTTTATAACATTCTGGAGTATATGCAAATTGCCATTAGAAAAAATGAAGCAGTAGACTTTGTAAAAATTAATATTTGTGTCATTCTCAAAACTTTTGGCCATGACTGTATAGTTGGCTGCAAATTAAGTTAACTGAGAATACATCATGACGGACTGAAGGAGTACGTAACTCTTTTAGCTGTCTTTTTCTTAGAGTCTCATTTATGACCGAGGAGCACATTGAATGTGCAGGGAAAAAAAGTCTGTAACTATTAATGAAACTGTAAAAATGAATTGTACAAGAATTTAAGTAAAAATAAATAAATAATTGTTCCCAGAGGTGTACAATCCCTTTAATAATGTATGTAAGGCCTCTTTCACACTTCAGTTTTTCGCATCAGTTATAATCCGCCAAAAAGGCGGACAAGCGGATCCGTTGTCAACTGATGTGAACGGATGGCACAGGATCCGTTTTTAGACGGATCCTGAAAATGAAGAAATCGCTGGCCGGGAGAGAGAGAAAGAGAGAAAGAGAGAAAGAGAGAAAGAGAGAAAGAGAGAAAGAGAGAAAGAGAGAAAGAGAGAAAGAGAGAAAGAGAGAAAGAGAGAAAGAGAGAAAGAGAAAGAAAGAAAGAAAGAGAGAAAGAGAGAAAGAGAAAGAAAGAAAGAGAGAAAGAGAGAAAGAGAGAAAGAGAGAAAGAGAGAGAGAGAGAGAGAGAGAGAGAGAGAGAGAGAATTTTTTTTTTTTTGTCCGGCACCCAGAAAGAAATTCGTGTTAAATCAGTGTTTGCAGGATCCGCCAGAGAAAAAAACGTTACAAGCTCCGTTTTGAAATTTTTGAGGATGGTGACGGACAGCAACTTTTGGCGGATCCTCACAAAAAACGGATGCAACGGACAGCAATCCGTCACAATCCGCCATTAATGCAAGTCAATGGGAAAAAAACGGATCCTCAAAAAAAATTTGAGGATCCGTTTTTTTTCAAAACCTGGCGGATTGTGACTGATTGTAAAAAACGGAAGTGTGAAAGAGGCCTTAGCAGGATTGGCTGACACTCAATTATTTTTTATTTTGACAAGTATTTTGCTAGTCACCCTATTGAGTGCTTTTTGTCAGGGCATTTACCCATCGGATGTTTATGGTACAAAAAGTCAGTTATAGCCTGGCAGAAGCTGTCGAAAAGCATGCTTTTGACACTTGTACATTTTTTTTTTTCAGATCCTGTCTCTGTTTAGTGTGAAAATATTTATACTTGAAATCAGACTCAACTGCAACAACCATTTAAAAAGGGAATCTGTCAGCAGGTTTTCACTACCTCATCGGAGAGCAGCCTGATGTAGGCAAAAAGAAGCTGAATTCAAAGATGTATCACTTAGATTACTGGGTGCAGCCGTTCTGACACAATCAGAGTTTTTAGATTTAGAATGAAGCAGAGCTGAGGAAGCTAACCCCACCCACAGCAGGCTGTGTATCTACAATATCCATAGACAGTGAGATGCCTATCACAGGAGGGGGCGTGTCAGACTACCATGCACACATTGCTGTGTCCCAGCAATGATAGGCTCCTGGTGCTAAAACAATCACTGCAACCAAACAAAACCATAGAGCTGGATAAAATGCATCTGTGCTTTAACCCCTACAGCATGCTCAGAATACGTAGCAAACAATTTTAACAGATTCCCTTTAAATCTCAGGGTCATCTTTTAGGTATGTTATTGGTGCCTGCAGTAACTGTTGACTGAAAAAAAAAAACTATGTAGTTGGCATTATCTAATTAGCTGTGGACATACCGAGTGCATAAAATACAGAATCAGAAGAGGAATATAGTTAGTTAGGCATTCTTGCACAAAACACGTGGTCACGATTTCTTGAAAGTTATTTCAAAGAGAATACAGAACTCCCTCACATGACAGACATAAGGCCTGTTTAGGCTTCCGTTCACACAGCGGTCATGCTGCAGCTTTTAACCGTACCAACCCTGGGCCACTGCTATCTTTTTACTGTTTTCTGAACAAATACTTTATCTTGCAGGGAAACCGCTGCTTCACCTGCAAAACCACGTAGCCATTAGGATCAGCCACATGGGCTTCAGGTCCAACAGATGTTTCTCTGCAAGATAAAGTGACTGTGCTGTAAACAGTAAAAAGTCCACAGCAGTACAGGGCCACCACATGACCACTGCGTGTCAACACAGTGGACCAATAATTATCCAAACGGTCATAATAATAATAGTGCCATCATGTCTTTCTATCCTCCTTCTCCTAGTCGCAGGAGACATTACTCCCAACCCTGGTCCCCCATTTTAAAGAAAGTCAAACCCCCCAACTGCTACACTCAGAAACCCCTCTAATCTTATTAATATTCCCTGCCTGCCATCTGTCTCTCTTAATTGTGCCCTTTGGAATTCTCGCTCAGTGTGTAACAAACTCTCCTTCATTCATGACTTTTTCCTTTCTAATTCTCTTAACCTTCTGGCTCTTACTGAAACCTGGATCCAGCAGTCAGACTCTACCGCTGCTGCTGCTCTTTCCTATGGTGGACTACACTTCTCTCATACCCCAAGATTAGACAATAGAGCAGGTGGAGGCGTTGGTCTGCTCCTATCACCAAAATGTACCTTTCAGGTTATCCCTCAAGTACCCTCACTTGTCTTCCCTTCTTTTGAGGTCCATGCCGTCAGACTCTACACCCCCTCCTCCATGCGAGTGGCAGTGGTATATCGTCCTCCCGGCCCATCCCATCAGTTCCTGGATCATTTTGCCACTTGGCTTCCACATTTTCTCTCCTGTGACATCCCAACCCTCATTATGGGCGATTTCAACATCCCCATTGCTCCTCCCCTCTCCCCATCTGCTACTCACCTTATATCTCTAACCTCCTCGTTTGGCCTTTTGCAGTTTACTAATTCTCCAACGCATGAAGACGGAAACTCCCTCGACTTGGTCTTCTCTCGGCTTTGTGCAGTGGATGATTTTGCAAACTCCCTTCTCCCGCTCTCTGACCACAACCTTCTTTCATTCTCTATCAAGAACTGCCAGGCTGCTCAGGTCACCCCCACTGTCCATACTTATAGAAACATACAGGCTATTAACACACAGAAACTTTTGAAGAACTTACAGTCTTCATTGGCCCCTATCTCCTCCCTCTCATGTCCTGATTCTGCATTGAAGCATTACAATGAAACACTTCAAAAGTGCCCTGGATGAATTTGCACCTCCTATACATAGAACACCACAACACAGACGGCGACAACCCTGGCACACCCTGCAAACACGTTTCCTGCAGCGGTGCTCCAGGTGCGCCGAACGTCTGTGGAGAAAATCCAATCTACACGAAGATTTCATCCATTATAAGTTTATGCTTCGAACATACAACACTGCCCTTCACCTCTCAAAACAAACCTATTTCAACACCCTCATCACCTCACTGTCCAATAACCCTAAACGTCTCTGACACTTTTCATTCTCTACTCAACCCTAGAGTACTGGCCCCAACCACGGAGCTTCGAGCTGACGATTTGGCCAATTACTTCAAAGAAAAAATTGACCAGATCCGACAGGAAATTATCTCCCAATCACCTTATACCATGCACTGTCCTCCCTCCCCCACTGCATCTAGCTCACTCTCTGAGTTTGAACCAGTCACAGAAGAAGTAAGCAGGCTCCTTGCATCTTCTCGCCCAACCACTTGCACCTGTGACCCATTTCCATCACATCTACTCCAGCCCCTTTCCCCTGCTGTCACCCCTCACCTAACTAAAATATTTAACCTCTCTCTTCTGGTATCTTTCCCTCCTCATTTAAGCATGCCGTCATACATCCACTACTTAAAAAACCATCCCTCGACCAAAACTGTGCCGCTAACTATAGACCTGTCTCTAATCTTCCCTTCATCTCTAAACTCCTGGAACGCCTGGTCCACTTCAGTCTTATCCGCTATCTCTTTGATAACTCTCTTCACGACCCTCTCCAATACGGTTTCCGCTCTTTACACTCTACTGAAACTGCCCTCACTAAAGTCTCTAATGATCTAACAGCTAAATCAAATGGTCATTACTCCATGCTAATTCTCTTGGATCTCTCTGCAGCATTCGACACTGTGGATCATCAGCTCCTCCTCACTATGCTCCATTCCATTGGCCTCAAGGACGCCGTTCTCTCCTGGTTCTCCTCCTATCTCTCTGACCGCTCCTTTACTGTATCTTTTGCTGGCTCCTCCTCTCATCTTCCCCTTACTGTTGGGGTTCCTCAAGGATCAGTCCTAGGCCCCCTCCTCTTCTCTTTGTATACTGCCCCTATTGGTCAAACAATCAGTAGATTTGGTTTCCAGTACCATCTCTTTGCTGACGACACCCAACGCTTCTTCTCCTGACATCACACCAGCCTTTCTAGAAAACACCGGCGATTGTCTAAACGCTGTGTCTAACATCTTGTCCTCACTATATCTGAAACTGAACCTGTCAAAGACTGAACTCCTTGTGTTTCCTCCCGCTACTAATGTACCTATACCCGACATTGCCATTTCCGTGTGTGGTTCCACTATTACTCCCCAGCAACATGCCCGCTGTCTTGGTGTCATACTTGACTCCGAGCTTTCCTTTGTCCCCCACATACGATCACTGGCTCGCTCTTGTCATCTGCACCTCAAAAACATTTCTAGAATTCGACCTTTTCTTACTTTTGACTCTGCAAAAACTCTTACTGTTTCTCTTATTCATTCTCATCTCGACAATTGTAACTCTCTTCTAATCGGTCTCCCTCTTACCAAACTCTCCCCTCTCCAATCAGTCTTGAATGCTGCCGCCAGGATCATATTCCTCGCCAATCGTTACACCGATGCCTCTACCTTGTGCCAGTCATTACACTGGCTACCCATCCACTCCAGAATCCAGTACAAACTTATTACCCTCACCCACAAAGCTCTTCATGGCTCAGCACCACCCTACATCTTCTCCCTTGTTTCAGTATACCATCCTACCCGCGCCCTCCGTTCTGCTGATGACCTGAGGTTAGCATCCTCAATAATCAGAACCTCCCACTCCCGTCTTCAAGACTATACACGTGCTGCGCCAATTCTTTGGAATGCACTTCCCAGGTCAATACGATTAGTCCCCAATCCCCACAATTTTAAGCGTGCCCTGAAAACTCATTTATTCAGACTGGCCTACTGCCTCAACACATTAACCTATTAATCTATCCCTGTGTGGCACAGCCAAAAGTTTTACCATAACCAGGTTCCCCACATCTTGTTCCCACATGCTTTATGCATCCATTAGCCCTCTGCATCTGTACTGTTACACACTTAACATTATGGCTGGTCCATACAATCAGGGCAACTGTTACCACCCATTTTTAGTGTCTCCCCTTTTTTCCTCATAGATTCTAAGCTTACGAGCAGGGCCCTCATTCCTCTTGGTATCTGTTATGATCTATGTGATTATTGTTATGCTGTAATGTCTATTGTCTGTACAAGTCCCCTCTGAAATGTAAAGTGCTGCGGAATATGTCGGCGCTATAGAAATAAAATTTATTATTATTATCTTAGAGGCATAAATCTTCCATGTATACAATTTCACAGACAATACTATGCTGTGACCTAGTGGGCAGCTCAGGCCTTCATCACACCTGTCGCTTCTTACTGTGTCTGTCTTGACAGTGGCGCTAAATAAAGCCCACCCCAATCAGCGGCATTTGTCACTGAGAACAGACACATGACAGACTTACCGATGACCTGTTACCAGGTCAAAAGTGGTCCGTTCATTTATTTTTAAATCTGTCATATGGTTCCAGAACTATGGGCCTTTTATTTGGTGCTACTATTTATGGTGTTTATCAAGGGGGCAGTGCTCACAGGGTAATAATGCAGAGTTGCATAAAGACATGCTCCCAAAGAATCCGGTGAGCCACGGCCTCCTCTCCATAGTGGCGATATTAGCTTGTAAAGTGTATATGAAAATTTCCCCTACAATCAAGGGGATGATATCAGAGATTCTTCTCTGGGGCTGTGTACTTTTTCCCCCTTTATGGTGTTGACCAATCACAACCTAGCATCAAATAGGGAAAACAAAATGCCCCCAGAGAAGGTCAAATCTGGTTTTTGATATTGTAAGATCTGTCATGACACACAACTCTGCTCTCCTTCCCAGTTGCACCAATCTTTTCATGGGACGTTTTGAGTCCCTGTACATTGCACGGTCCTTCCTTCTGATCGGTTTCAAAAGATTCATAGATTTCATAATTAGACAGGGACACGGGAGGGAGCACAATTTTTAGTTTTAAGACTGAATCCGTGAGGTTTGGAGTTCTCTTTTTCCTAATCAGAATCATGTACTGAATTTCTGGATCTACCCATCTCACTTCAAAAATGTGGATGTTAACAGCTATTTGGATTTTTCTATTGGGAAGTGGATCAAGAATGTGCCTTATGGCCAATATTGGTGCATACGAAGAAACTGAACAAAGGACATTGATTTTGAAACGGAATCAAATATTCTGACAATCAGATTCAAAGAAAAGGGCTACCAGACGGACATTCTGAGAGACGCCTATAGAGAAACAAGGGGATTGAAACAGGCTGATTTTTAATTGAAAAATCTTGGGAAGATTAGATACAAAAAAAAAAAAAAAAAAAAAAAAAAAAGAAAAATTTCTTAGTTGACAATAAATGTAAACATAGTTTTATCACCAATTTTAATAAATCACAGGAGGCAATTATGGGCATACTCAAGAAATACTTGTTTATACTAAAAAGTGATCCAATACTATCAAAAATTATACCAAAAATTTATTTTTGAAAAATCACATTGCACCAAGTCGGATCAATTAAAAAAAAAAAAAGACTAGCGATGCAAACAAATAAAGCTATCCCTTTTTCAAGAACTAACTGGGACTTCTCATTGTGGAGAATCTAAATGTCAACATTGTAAATGGTTACACATGGTTGCAAAAAAAGTTTTTTCTACGATTACAGGGGAGCAGTAGCTTTGGGTGGTTCAAGTTTTTGCCTTTCCAGTGTTGTGCCTGTCTAACACAACTACTTCAGGTGAGCAATTTCATCACACTGAATTTTCCGTTCCTTTACGCTGATTCACACATAGTGCTCCTCTGTGTTTTGTTTGCTTCTTCCCATGGCACATATCTCACTTCTAGCATCTACCATGATTACAAGGGGGAAGGGGAGAGATGAGCAGAGCTGTGTGTCGCTACAAATACCTCTTTGTATCTATCCCAGAAATCGGGGAATAATGCTCTGATAGCTGCCACATAGCCAGAGCAGTGTATGTGCAGCGCTCATCTGACTGCACTGTCAGCTCTGCTTTTGCCCCCTCCCTTCTCCTCACACATGGTCATTGCTGTAAGATGAAACAGCACCATGTCACATATATCACCCTGGATGAGATATAGAGGCATAGATGCAAAGAAGTTTGTAATGACACACAACTCTTCTCTCCTCTTTCTTGCACGCATGTAGTCTGTTGTGCTCTGGGGAAGAGAGTAGAGCTGTGTGTCATTACACATCTTTCCATATCACACAGAGAAAGTCGGTTCTGTTCTTTTTTGTGGGCATTTTTTTCTCCTGCATGATGCTGTCTGGTTATTGGTCAATGCCACACAGGGGAAAATGTATGAGCCCCCAGAGAAGTATCCCTGATCAAACAAGGGTGCTTTAAGGTGAAATTAGCATATTACCTTTACAAGCTAATATCTCCACTTTGGAGATGCGAAATTAAAAAAAAAACATCAGCCACTAGTCCATGAGGTGGCCAGAGGGTAAAAGTATGCAATTTGTGCAAGAACTAAACAACGTTACTAATGTTAAGGTACTGTCACACTTAGCGATGTACCAGCGATCCCGACCAGCGATATGACGCGGTCAGGATCGCTGGTACATCGCTAAGTGGTCGCTAGTGAGCTGCCACACAGGCAGATCTCACTAGCGACATCGCTGGGGACGGGGATCGCTACTTACCTGTCACACCAGGCGATCCTGCGTCCTCCCGCCCGGCTCCACGCGTCGCTTGTCTTCACAGCAGGAAGCACCGCAGGAAGCTGACGACGAGAAACAGTCCTGAACGTTCTCGCGCGATCAGCGATAAGCAGCGGGGGAGCGGGTCGCTGGTAAGTATCAGACACAGCGATATCGCTAGCAATATCGCTATAACGTCACTAGTTATAGCGATATTGCTAGCGATATCTCTTAGTGTGACATGCCCTTTAGTTACAAAAATGTAATGCTACTAAAGAGCAAACTATCAGAAACTGTATGGGCTGTCCCTGAACGCTTACACAACAATGCATCTTATCTGGGATATGCAAACAGACATCTACCCACCACAGCAATAGACACGGAGTTTATTTTTCACGCTTGTAATTACAAGTAAAGGCCCCGTCACACATAGCGATCTCGCTAGCGAGATCGCTGCTGAGTCACAAGTTTTGTGACAGCGATCAGCGACCGGCCCCCCTGCCGGTATCGCTGATCGCTGCAGGAAAGGCCAGGACTTTTTTTTGGTCGCTGGTCTCCCGCTGGCCACCACGCATCACTGTGTGTGACAGGCGGGAGACCAGCGATCAGCTGACAACTAACGTACACATCGGGTATCTAGGGACGCACGTCCCTTGGATACCCGATGTGTACGTTAGTTACAGCTTCCTGCATCAGCGCGCTGGTTACTAACGTGCACAGTGACGCCGGGCGGCGCTGTGCTGATCGCTTGTGAAGCTGTCTGTTTGACAGCTCACCAGCGATCACATAGCGATTCACCAGCGATCCTGTCACATTGATATCGTTGTCAGGATCGCTGGTGAGTCGCCATGTGTGACTCCAGCTTAAGACCAGGGTCAGACTTGTGAGAAATTCGCATGTCAATACCCAGCACTGCCGCCGGCACTCGGGACCGGAGTGTTCAGCTGCATAGAAATACATGCATCTAAACGCTCCGATCCGAGTGTCGGCGGCAGTGCCAGGTATTGACGTGCGAGCTTCTCGCAAGTGTGACACCGGCCTAACAGTTCTTCAAACCAGCAGTGAATACTCGGCACAAGTATCTGCTGGACATTTCCCGAAGTATATTTATTGTACATATATTGCCAACTAACTCCATTTACATTGTAGCATTACATAAAGTAAAGTGAGCGACATTAAAATAACCAATATTACAAATGAAAGAGATGACCTTGATGTATGCACGATCAATTATGGTCAACAACAAAGAATAGAGTTATCGTTGATCTTGTCTCAGATGATCAATAATCAATACAATCACGCAGAAACAAATCATAATGATTAATAATGCTGAGTTTAAACTGCCTCTAGGCGGCCCATACGCATTAGATAATTGCTGGCTGGTCATCTTTCAGACTGCATATATTTCATGTACACTGTATAACCAAATTACCGTATGTCAACCGCCCCATCACCACCACCTCCAACCAACCCTTTTTTCACTGTATTCAATTGTTTAAGTTGCAAATTGATGCATAAGTTGCAAATAGCCATGCAATCTCCATAGACAAACATGGGCTGCAGTATAAAAGCCCCCGTTAACATTGAAGCTGAGCAAAAAGTTTGACAGAACTCTGGTCCAGCTTCAAGGCTAGCGCTCCACGGCAGCCAGACCAGTGTGCACCTCTCTGATTACTAGTCCCCTGTGATGTACGCCATGACAAGCAGATGGCTAGTGGTCACAAGACGTGTCCAGGACTGTGCCATTCACATATCAGCCAATGAAGTCTACAGGACTCTGGTGTGGCTGTTATGGAGTAATAGCATGAATGCCCGTTCTGGGTTCTGAGAATCTTCTTGCTCAACTCTAAGTTAGTTGATGGAACTCACCTGTGCCAGCGCGATTATTTGACTTTAATACGTATACCGGGAGTGGGGGGGCTCACATAACATCTGCATAGATAAGGATTAGGGGGTTTAAATTCAAATATCAAGTCCTTTTTGTACTCCAGGAGAAGTTTTTCCCTTCTACCGATTGAAAACACTTCAACATTTGTCCAAGCCAAATGCTCATGTATATGGAGCGGGATTCAACTGACAGCTATCACCTGTGTATGGCCAGCCTGAGATGTAATCCAGAGCTCAGTGATTTATACTGTGGAACTGGCACCTAAGAAAGCCATTATGCCACAGGTCAACACAACACATTTCTGATCTACCTGCTGGATCTGCCCTGGTCCACTGTAAGACCCATTTTCATGAGCTGGATGTATCTAGAAGTAACAACAGATCAGCCACAAACCTTGAGGGTGTGAAAGTGTGAGAGAATCACCCATCCTCTTTGGCATCACTAACTACAGAGTTCAAAACTGAAAGTGACATCAGCACAGAAATGGGACATCAGGGGCCTCAGGAATGGCTTCCACGGTTGAACGGCTCAATGCCAAGCTTAAGCTGGAGTGATGTAAAGCAAACTGCCACTGTTCTTAAGGCCTGTTTCACACTTCAGTTTTTTGACGTCAGTCAAAATCCGCCACTTTTAGAAACTAACGGATCCGCCCCTTTTTTTGGCGGATCTGGTTTTTCCCCATAGGCTGGAGTCACACACAACGAATAAAAAAAAAAAAAAAAAAATCGGTCCTATCGCACAAAGGTATCTTAACCAGTGATGCGTTTTTGATGCGATTTTTCATCATTGATGCGATTTTAATCGCATGTAAGCATCCTTTTGACATCCGTCTGGCGAGATTTTCTCGCAGGATAGCAAAATGGACATATAATGGAGCCCAATGACAGGTTTCCCCACACAAACGAATTAATAGATCTAGACACACATGTATATGTATATATGTATATATATATATATATATATATATATATATATATATACACACACACACACATATATACATATATATATATATATATATATATATATATATATATATATATATATATATATATATATTTATACATGTCATAGAGACACATTTATACATATATTTGATATTCATACAGTTCATCATAGCAGAATAGCCGCAGAAACATTTGCCGGCTTTTGTATAATCATTCTCCTGCCCGACATGAAATGACACATGGTTTACATATAGTTAACCATTTCATTTCATGTTTTTTTGTAATGTCTACCACTATTAATTAGATGAGTGTTTGTGGGTAAAATTATGGAGTTGTAGGGGTTAATTTAAGGGGTTAATTCGTTGTATTAAATTACGGGGACTCCCTGCAGCCTCAGTGACGTCAGCAGGAGTCCCTGCAATTTAATACAACGAATTAACCCCTTAAATTAACCCCTACAACTCCATAATTTTACCCACAAACACTCATCTAATTAATAGTAATAGACATTACAAAAAAAACATGAAATGAAATCGTTAACTATATGTAAACCATGTGTCATTTCATGTCGGGCAGGAGCATAATTATACAAAAGCCGGCAAATGTTTCTGCGACTATTCTGATATGATGAACTGTATGAATGTCAAATATATGTATAAATGTGTCTCTATGACATGTATAAAATATCTATATATCTATCTATCTATCTATATATATATATATATATTTTGTGTCTAGATATGTTCATTCTTTCTTTATTTAACCGGTCTCTGTGATTTTACTGTATTGGAATAAAGAATTGCCGGCTTTTGCTAAAGGACACCGGGCGCGATTTAATCGCAACTCACACATCGGGTCCGTTTTTAGTCCCATTTTTTCTCGCCCCCATAGACTTTTATTGTCAAATCCGGTCTGAAAATCGGTGACAATTGCAGCATGCTGCGATTGTCTCGGTCAGAGGATCGGATGCGATAAAAAAAAAAAAAAAAATTGCATGATGGGAGCTGCCCCACAGAATAACATGGGTTTGAATGCAATGCGATTTTTTATCGCATTGCATTCGTCCGTTTTATTCGCCAGTGTGACCCCGGCCATAGACTTACATTAGCGGCGGATTTTGACTGATGGTCATCCGTTGCTTCCGTTTTTTGACGGATCCGCTAAAATTTTAGCGGTTCCCGGGCGGAGCACACGGACAACGAAACGTTTTTTTCTGACTGCGCCTGCCTGGGAGAATTTATCGGCGATGCTTTTTAACCCTATACGCCGTTATGGAAGCAGCGAAAAATCTCTCTCTCTCCCCCTCGCTCTCCTTTTCCAGACTCATGTCACTTTAAATTTCATTAACTTAGCAGCTAAAACGGATCCTGTGCCATCCGTTTGTGCCACAACGGAAACGGATCCGTTTTTCACACTCTGATGGATTTTGACTGACGTCAAATAACTGATATGTGAAACAGGCCTAAGGCTACGTGCACACGCGGTTTTACCTGCGGATTGCTCTGCGGTTTCTCATCTCCACAATGGAGGAGATGGCAAACCGCAGCGGAATCCGCAGAAAGAAATGACATGTCAATTCTTTCTGCGGTTTCAAAACTGCAGAAAAACCGTGCGGAAAAATCTGCACTGCGTTTTTTTATTCCCATAGGGAATAATGGTACTGTACACCGCAGCAAAAACTTCTGTGGACCCGCAGCGGCAAAATCCACTGCGGAACCGCAACAGAATCCGCAGCGTGTGCACACACCCTAAGAGTAGTGAATCCTGTTTACCATTAGTCAATCGATAAACCTCCTGGATTTGGCTTTGTTGCCCAGAGGACGCTACATACCAGTGTGTAGAGTGCCTACGGTATAATTTAGTGGCAGAGGGGTAAGAATAAAAGGTCTGTTTTCAGGGTTTATGCCAAGTTCCTTTTTTCAAGTGAAGAGTAATTTTAAAAAGGTACAACCATCTTGGACATTTCTAGTAGATCACAGGATACAGTGGGGAATAAAAGTATTTAGTCAGCCACCAATTGTGTAAGTTCTCCCACTTAAAAAGATGAGAGAGGCCTGTAATTGACATCATAGGTAGACCACAACTATGAGAGTCAAAATAAGAAAATAAATCCAGAAAATCACCTTGTCTGATTTGGCAACATTCATTTTGCAAATTATGGTAGAAAATAAGTATTTGATCATTAACAAAAGTTCATCTCAATATTTTGTTATATATCCTTTGTTGGCAAAGACAGAGGTCAACCGTTTTCTGTAAGTCTTCACAAGGTTGGCACACACTCTTGGTGGTATGTTGGCCCATTCCTCCATGCAGATCTCCTCTAGAGCAGTGATGTTTTGGGCCTGTCGCTAGGCAACACAGACTTTCAAATCCCTCCAAAGGTTTTCTATGGGGTTGAGATCTGGAGATTGGATAGGCCACTCCAGGACCTTCATATGCTTCTTACGAAGAAACCATAATTTGCAAAATAAATCTTGGCAAATCAGACAAGGTGATTTTCTGGATTCAATTTTCTCATTTTGACTCTCATAGTTGTGGTCTACCTATGATGTCAATTACAGGCCTCTCTCATCATTTTTAAAGTGGAAGAACTTGCATAATTCGTGGCTGACGAAATCCTTTTTTTCCCACTGTAGGTTATAAATGTGTAGTATATTTGGATCCCACCATAAGGACCTGCATTTATCTAAAAAATGTGGCCTTGACAATTGGTTGGAATTCCTATTCATTTGTATGGGTATTTCATTATCTCCCAACTGAAAGCAGCACAGGATAGGATCCGTTTTCTCCAGATAAATGCAGGTTCCATTGGTAGGATACGCCAACACTACGCATTTATAATATATCCAGTGGATATACAATAAATGTACGAGATTGGAATATCCCTTTAATACTTCAGCATACCAAGAAATTTCAGACAATAGCATGCTTCCATCATTATGGTACCATTCTGATGTAAGCACTTTTTATGTTCTTGCATTACAGAGCCCATGTGTACAATGCAAGGTCCTTCGAGACATGGTGCAACGAGTTTAGTGGGGATGAATTAGATTGGCTACACAGCTAAACCAAACTGATCAAATGCCTTTGTCATGAATTGGTACACTGATGTCATGAATCCACACATTCACACACAAAAAAAACAAACAAAACTCCAAAACATAAAAAATATATATCTATACACATGTGCAGGTCATATTAAACATTTTTTAGGAAGATTAGTATAAAAGTGTTAATAATATACAAACAAATATAAAACTCCCCAATCAAGCACATGTATAAAAAACGAGGACTGTAATGACCAATCGGAAATATAAACGGAGAAACCAACAAAAAAAAAAATTATATATCAATTAAAGAAAATCCATCCTAGATATGCAAAAATGTATAATAGAGCATAAATAAAGTGCTGTAGTGCCTAAGTGCATGAATACCGCAAGATAGCATGAAATCAGAGAGATCTTCTGGCATGTATATGGCAGCTGAAAGCAACCAGTGAAAGAAAATAATGATGTAAGTATACAGGCGAGTATGTACCTGGGTAGCAGTCAGGGGACACACGATGAAGTGCCCACCCCGACGCACGTTTCGGTGTCTGCTTTCACACGAAAGTAGAAGTCATTATAGGCCAACTCATAATAATACCCATGGTTTTAGAAAGGGATGGCCTACATGATAGTGTAGCATAATAACACATATTGTGCGATGATGAAGAATAGCAGCATATTTCATCAGACCCTCAAGATAACTTGAACATGACTGTTTGAAGAATTGCCACATAGGGCCAGACTATAAGCTGACAATGCATCATATATGACAAATACATAGGGAGCACATGAAACTGTAAATGATTCCCTTTTCTATGAGAAAAAGGAACCAAACATTCCCATCAGAACACCTTGATCTCTTGAAGTGCTCATTACATACTTTATGAGGCCATCTTTACCAAGAGTGAATGACCACTAGACACATATCTGGGATGCCACTTATCTTGGAAAAATAATGAAAAAAATAAACCAAGGAAATCTAACACAACAAATACATTACACTTGTGGGCTCTGTGCACATTCTGACATCAGTGGAGTGGCCAACATCAATCTGAAGCCTACAGATGGCTAAATACATATCTAGAGGACAACATATTGCAGAAGAGTCCCTGTCACCTTGTATGGTAGATGCCACTCTATGTAACAGCAGCGTATATCCACTCAGATATCAATAGAACATATGAATGTGCAGGTTTAACCAGAATGTACCATAACTGTTTTTTCTTCACAGTCAATTACTTTAAAATAAGCAACAAAATTCCTCACTAAGTTCAGAAAAACACAATCTATTAAAGAAGATCTCTCACTTACTCCAAAAAATTAGTGTAAATGTCAGGAAAAAAATCCCGAGTGCCTCCGATTCTACTGCTTTTTCACGTTGCTTTTGGAGTGCAGTATGTGAAATCTCTGCTTGCAGTCCATTTGGGTCTTTTTTCAGAATCTTCTCAAGGAGAATGTGCCTTCACAAATTCCTCCCAGAAGCTGCCAGTTGCAGCTTAACAGTGTCAGACTGCTAGTTCAACTGCAGAGCTGTTATTTGAAGTGTCTGGGGAAAAGCACACGCCCCCACCCCAGAGAAGTCTCTGAGAAAGCGTGCAGATGGACTGCAAGCAGAGATTTCACATACAATGCTCCAAAAGCAACACATGTGAATTTCTCTTCAATGAAATGATGCAGTGCAAAACAGAAAAGAGCTACAGACTGAGTTTACATATTGGACGCAATTCATCAAGACCATCATTGTTCACAACAGTTTTGATGAGGCGATGGGGTGGAGTCAGACACTTCTGATTCATGCAGAAGATTGTGCTTGTACATGAACCAGGAGCGTCGGATGAGAGGCATACACCTCTTTGTGTGCATTGCCACAAATCCTACTCAAGTCCCTGCTGGAGTAAGATTTGTGGTGTATCAAGCCACGGCTTGTCATGAATTTGCGCAAGCGGTGGTTACCACACCTCCTTCCTGCTCCAACTCTGCCCATGTTGTTGAAGCTGTGCAAAAACAGCATGAAAACACCAAAAGTCGTGATATTTTAACATAGCTAAAATTAGGTGACTTTTCAAAGTTTTGATGAATTGGGCCCATCGTTTCATTTTTTGGCTTATTTTAACAGAAATCTATATAACTGTATGTTATGCATGGATTGCAAATGGAGAAAACCACTGCATGCCCTAAATTTGCTCAGGCTCTTGCCGCCACACACAGTTGGGCTTTTTATAGCCCTATTTAAATGTATTGTACCTCAAATTGTTGCGGATATTTATGTGGAGAATGTGAACATAAAATCTGTAATTCCACAGCAAGTGAATTCATCCCTGCAGGGGGCACTGTGTGGATGGCATCCAGGCCCGGATTGCTAATCTGCCCTTCCGGGCACTTTCCCACTGGGCCGCGGTGTGGCGCTGTTTGGGAGGCCGCCAGACCGTTCCTACGGCTGCCAGCCCCTTTAATTTATCCGGGCACCTGCTGGGGTTCAGAAACTCTGGGGGCGAGGTGCACGCACGCAGCGTTCATCAACTGAACACTGCGACACACATGTGGCTGGAGCCAGTGACGCGCTGATACTATCATATGTTAGTGTGTCCCGGACAGTGTGCGTTCTGCTCTCCTGCCCTAGTAACGTTGCAGCTGCAGTCGTACCCGCGGCCCGGCTGGAGCAGCGAGGAATGAAGAGAAGAGAGGCGAGTATTTTTATTTATTTCTTTTTAAATCAATCAGTACTTTGTGGGGCGGTCATCATACTATATGGAGGGGGGGTATATGTTGCCTTCATACTATATAGGGGGGGTTATATGCGAGGCCATCATTCTATATGGGCGGTGGATATATATTGCCTTCATACTATATGGGGAATTTATATGTGAGGCCATTATATTATGTGCAGAGCTATATGTGGGGCCATTATATTATGTGCTGGACTGTATGTGGTTCCATCATATTATGTGCAGGACTGTATGTGGTTCCATCATATTATGTGCAGGACTGTACGTGGGGCCATTATATTATGTGCAGGACTGTACGTGGGGCCATTATATTATGTGCAGAGCTATATGTGGGGCCATTATATTACATGCAGGGCTATATGTGGGGCCATTATATTATGTGCAGAGCTATATGTGGAGCCATCATATCTGCAGGGCTATATGTGAGGCCATTATATTATGTGCAGAGCTATATGTAGAGCCATCATATCTGCAGGGCTATATGTGTTGCCATTATACTATGTGCAGAGCTATATGTGGGGCCATTATATTATGTGCAGAGCTATATGTGGGGCCATTATATTATGTGCAGGACTATATGTGGGGCCATTATATTACATGCAGGGCTATATGTGGGGCCATTATATTATGTGCAGGGCTATATGTGGGGCCATTATATTACATGCAGGGCTATATGTGGGGCCATTATATTATGTGCAGAGCTATATGTAGAGCCATCATATCTGCAGGGCTATATGTGTTGCCATTATACTATGTGCAGAGCTATATGTGGGGCCATTATACTATGTGCAGAGCTATATGTGGGGCCATTATATTATGTGCAGAGCTATATGTGGGGCCATTATATTATGTGCAGGACTATATGTGAGGCAATTATATGTGCAGGGCTATATGAGGGGCCATTATATTATGTGCAGGACTATATGTTGAGCCATTATATTATGTGCAGGATAGTATGTGGACCAATCATATTATGTGCAGGGCTATTAGGACTTTTGCTCTGAGGCCTCATGATTTCTATGTACACCCTTGGCCTCCACCTAATTAACTCCAGACCAGCAGTCGGCCGCAGTGTGTTGTCTTTCCTGCCCAAATCTGCAGCAATCTGAGTCACTGGGTGAGTTAAGGTACTGTCACACTTAGCGATGTACCAGCGATCCCAACCAGCGATATGACGCGGTCAGGATCGCTGGTGCAACGCTAAGTGGTCGCTAGTGAGCTGCCACACAGGCAGATCTCACCAGCGACATCGCAGGGGTCGGGGGTCGCTACTTACCTGTCAGACGCGGCGATCCTGTGTCCTCCCGCCAAGCTCCACGCTCGTCGCTCGTCTCTCCACAGGAAGCGCCGCAGGAAGCTGACGACGAGAAACAGTCCTTGACGTTCTCGCGCGATCAGCGATAACCAGCGGGGGAGTGGGTCGTAGGTAAGTATCACACACAGCGATATCTCTAGCAATATTGCTATAACGTCACAAGTTATAGCGATATTGCTAGCGATATCGCTTAAAGTGACAGACCCTTTAGGGTCTGTCAACCCAGGTACAAATTTAATGAATGTAAGGAGGTGTCCACTGCTTTAACATTGATGACCTTTCCTTAGGATAGGTGACCAATGTCTGATCTATGTGGGTGCGATACCTGACGCCACCGCAGATCAGCTGTACTTGGTGCCGGTGGGAACCCCTCAGGTACGGCACAGCACAGATCCACCTACTCTATAGTGGCGGCTACTGCACATTTGGTACCTATTCAAATTCAGGGGAGGATGTGCAGAACCCGATTGTGGCCACTATACAGCAGATTGAACGGTGCTGTGCAGTTCTATAACTGAGCAGTTCCCCAGGGCACTGAGAACAGCTGACTTGCGGTGGAGCCAGGTGTCGCACCAACACCGATCAAACATGATGACCTATCCTAAGGATTGGTCATCAGTGTTAAAGTAGTGAACAACCCCTTTAAATATTCTTGTTTCCATTCTCTGTTCTAGAAATGGCTGGTGGCTGACTTTCGGGGCTGATGAGAATTATGTTTTCTCCCAGTCCTCCAGCCCGTTTTGCACCAGGAGCTCATTTAGCCAAGAATATCTGATTCCTATCAGTGCTGGACAATCAGTCCTTATGTAAATCAGATCTACTTGGCCAAAGAAGCTCCTGGTACAGGACTGGCTGGAGGACTGGCCTTTTTTAGTAGATGGACAATCCTTTTAATTTTTTCTTTATGTGGTGATATCATTAAGGGCTCGTTCACACGATTGATGTTACCAGAGAATCGGATCGATTATGGTAATGACATTGATCACACTCTGATCTGAGTTTGATCAGTGTCAGTTTACGGTGATCTGATTCGCTCGCATGAGATAACAGTATCGCAGGTGCGAAGGAGACGGAGAATCTACATTTTTCCATCTTCTCCATTCTCTGTGTCCGCTTAAATCAGACTGTAGTCCGATTTGTCACAAGCAACCATAGACTTGTATACAGGTGCATCTCACAAAATTAGAAGATCATCAAAAAGTTAATTTATTTCAGTTCTTCAATATAAAAAGTGAAACTCATATATTATATAGAGTCATTACAAACAGAGTGATCTATTTCAAATGTTTATTTCTGTTAATGTTGCTGATTATGGCTTACAGCCAATGAAAACCCAAAAGTCATTATCTCAGTAAATTAGAATACTTTATAACACCAGCTTGAAAAAATGATTTTAAATCCGAAATGTTGGCCTACTGAAATGCATGTTCAGTAAATGGACTCAATACTTGGTCGGGGCTCCTTTGGCATCAATTAATGTATCAATGCGGCGTGGCATGGAGGAAATCGGCCTGTGGTACTGCTGAGGTGTTATGGAAGCCCAGGCTGCTTTGATAGCAGCCTTCAGCTTGTCTGCATTGTTGGGTCTGGTGTCTCATCTTCCTCTTGACAATACTTCATAGGGTTAGGGTCCCGTTACATTTAGCGATGCACCAGCGATCCCGACAACGATCCGACCCGGTCAGGATCGCTGGTGCATCGCTAAATGGTCGCTAGTGAGCTGCCAAACAGGCAGATCTCACCAGCAACACAGCGATGCTCGGCGGTCATTACTTACCTGTCACACGCAGCGATGATGACGACTTCCGCCCGCGTCCATGCGTCGCTCGTCGGCGCCAGCAGGAAGCCGACAATGAGAAATGGACCAGGACGATCTTGCGCGATCAGTGATATCCAGCGATATCGCTGTTGCGTCACAAAATCGGTGACGCTTTGTAAAAGGCCCTTTAAAGGTCAGGCGAGTCAAGCACAGTGATACTGTTGTTTTTAAACCAGGAATTGGTACTTTTGGCAGTGTGGACAGGTGCCAAGTCCTGCTGGAGAATGTAATGCCCATCTCCAAAAAAGCATGAGAGCAGAGGGAAGCATGAAGTGCTCTAGAATTTCCTGGTAGATGGCTGTGCTGACTTTGGTCTTGATAAAACACAACCTACACCAGCAGATGACATGGCTCTCGAAACCATCAATGATTGTGGAAACTTCAAGCTAGACCTTGGAAATCAAGGTCCCAGAGTCTGGAGGAAAAGTGGAGAGGCACACAATCCAAGCTGCTTGAGGTCTAGTGTGAAGTATCCACGATCAGTGATGGTTTGGGGAGCCATGTCATCTGCTGGTGTAGGTCCACTGTGTTTTATCAAGACCAAAGTCAGCGCAGCCGTCTACCAGGAAATCTTAGAGCACTTCATGCTTCTCTCTGACGACAAGCTTTTTGGAGATGGAAATTTAATTCTCCAGCAGGAATTGGCAGCTGTCCACACTGCCAAAAGTACCAATACCTGGTTTAAAGACAACAGTATCACTGTGCTTGATTGGCCAGCAAACTCGCCTAACCTTAACCCCATAGAGAATCTATGGGGTATTGTCAAGAGGAAGATGGGAAACACCAGATTCAACAATGCAGATGAGCTGAAAGCTGCTATCAAAGTAACCTGGGCTTCGATAACACCTCAACAGTGCCACAGACTGATCGCCTCCAAACCACGCCGCATTGATGCGGGAGGTCCAGCACTGTTATGCACTGCAGGCAAGATGTGAATTTTCTAATATTCAGGCAGTAACTGCTTCTATAACCACTAGTAGAAAAATAATACAATGATCACTACACCAGGAAACCTGGCTACATGCCTGCAGAAATTTGTCTACACATGTACCAACATGGCACATTTGGATGTCACTTTGCTAGAATAGCAATAGATGTACAATGATGACAACTGGGAAAATTAGTATTTGATACACTGCTGATTTTGCAAGCTTTTCCACCTACAAAGAATGAAGAGGTCTGTAATTTTTATGGTAGGTACACTTTAACTGTGGAAGACAGAATCTAAAAGTAAAATAACAGAAAAATCATATTGTAGGATTCTGAAATAAATTGCATTTTATTGCATGAAGTAAGTATTTGATCACCTACCAACCAGCAAGAATTGTGTCTCTCACAGACCTGTAAGATTTTCTTTAAGAAGCCAAATTCCAACCTCTCCACCATGGCCAAGACCAAAATGCTGTCTAAGGACACCAGGGAAAAAATTGTAGACCTGCACAGGGCAGGGATGGGCTACAGCAGGGTTCCCCAACTCTAGTCCTCAAGGCCCACCAACAGGTCATGTTTTCAGGATTTCCTTTGTATTGCTCAGGTGATAGTTGATTCACCTGTGCAATACAAAGGAAATCCTGAAAACATGACCTGTTGGTGGGCCTTGAGGACTGGAGTTGGGGAACCCTGGGCTACAGGACATTAGGCAAGAAGCATGGTGAGAAGGCAACAACTGTTGGCACAATTATTAGAGAATGGAATAAACACAAGATGACTGTCATTCTTTCTTGGTCTGGGGCGCCATGCAAGAGCTCACCTCATGGGGTAAGGCTGATTCTGAGAAAGGTCAGAGGTCAGGAATCAGTCCAGAACTACACGGGAGGACCTGCTCAATGACCTGAAGAGAGCTGGAACCAGAGTCACAAACATTACCATTAGTAACACACTATGCCATCATGAATTACAATCCTGCAGTGCATACATGGTCTCCCTTCTCACACCAGCTCATGATCAGGCCTGTTTGCAGTTCACCAATGAACATCTGGATGATCCAAAGGAGGCATGGGAGAAGGTCATGTGATCAGATGAGGCCAAAATAGAACTTTTTGGTATCACCTCCACTTGCCGGGTTTGGATGTAGAAGGAAGACGAGTGCGACCCCAACAATGTCTTGACCATGTAGCATGGTGAAACATCATACTTTGGGAGAGCTTTTCTGCAAAGGGGACCGGACAACTGCACCGTATTGAAGGGAGGATGGATGGGGTCAAGAAATTTTGGCCAACAACCTCATTCTCTCAGTAAGAGCATTGAAAATGGGTCATGGCTGGGTTTTCTAGCACAACGACCTGAAACACACAGCCAGGGCAACTATGGAGTGGCTCCGTGAGAAGCATTTCAAGGTCCTGGAGTGGCCTAGCCAGTCTCCAGACCTGAACCCAATAGAAAATCTTTGGAGGGAGCTGACACTCAATGTTGCCCAGCGACATCTCGAAACCTGAAAGATCTGGAGAAGATCTGTATGGAGGAGTGGGCCAAAATCCCTGCTGCAGTGTGTGCAAACTTGGTGAACAACTATAGGAATTGTCTGACCTCTGTAATTGCAAACAAAGGTTTCTGTACCAAATATCAAGTTCTGTTTTCCTATCGTATCAAATGCTTATTTCATGCAAATAATTATGTAAAAATCATACAATGTGAATTTCTGATTTTTAGATTATGTTTCTCACAGGTGAAGTGTACCTACGATAAAAATTACAGACCTTTCCATTGGTTGTAGGTGGGATAACTTGCAAAATCGGCAGTGTATCAAATACTTTTTTCCCCCACTATATAGAAAACATCAATCATATATGCAAATGAAATATTGCAAATTCTTATGATTTACAGCCATCTACACTTATGAGTGCATTTTCCTTTGTTGACATAAAGGTATTTCGCTGCTTCACCCCTGAGTCATGCTCTAATCTTAGGACAGACGCCTAAATAATGCCATCTCACCGCTGCCACTCTTATCACCTACCTTCTCCACTGTCCATCGGGTTTGTGGTCCTTTCACTTGCCGGATCCACAGCGGTGGTTGCCAATGAGCTGTCACTGTAGCCTTCGCTTCGGCTGGCATCCCTGACGCTTTCTCTAGAGCTAAACCGCACTCTGGAAGAAGAGCTGAGGTCTGGGCTCGTATCCGATATTGCCCCTATGTCATCGATCTTGGTTGGTGTGACCGTAAACCGCACGGATGCCATTTTGGGAGGCATTGGTGCCAGTTCTTCGCTTTTCGCGGGCACCGTCCCACCTGGCAAGGAAAGAAAGCTTTGTTTAAAGAATAGTTTAAATAAAAGTTAACATTTATAATTAAATAAGGCATGAAAAGGCTAAATTCTTCAATATTCAATAAGCACAAAGCGGTAATGACAGGATATATGGACGGTGGCCCCCGCCTTATCGTGCCACCCCCGTATAGCCGCTAAATCTGACATGTAATAATTGCGTTACACAACTAGGTAACACGATCGCCTTTAGTTACCGGACAGGGGGCAGAAACGCTCTCTTATAGCAACGTATCGGCCATGCCCCAACAGAAAAGAGCAAAATAAGCACCGAAAACAACAAGTGACAAAGACAGAACAAATATTATATTACCACCAGAGAGGAAAACACAGAAAAGGGGGAAGTTACGAGACAGGAACCAGCGAGGGCACAGTGTTAGCCCAGAACGTAAAGAATAGAGAGCAGGAAGAAGAAACCTTCTGCGCCGCCACCGTCACAATCCAGCTTGGAGCTGACGAGCTCGATGGAAGGAAATAATGAGAAGTCACAAAGGCTAGTGACCACCAGCAGTCATCAGGGGGCTAGCCTGGCACTAGAATGCCCACTGGGAGGGGGAGGGAGGGCATGGCTCAGGGTTAGGACAGGGGAGGAGGCAGCAGAGTACAGGCAGAGTGGGATGCAGTGTGGGGTTAGTAATGGGGCGAGGGAGACAGCAGAACAAATGAATAACAGGACGAGGAAAAGGAAGAGGAGAGCAGCTGCAGGGCCGGACACGCGCACTGCTATTATGCATAGGACGCGCAGGAAGCTCTCGCGGGGGCGCGCTTAGTCAGTGCATCAGGCCTGCGGGCGCGCGCCGTCAGAATAAAACATGACGGGGACGCGCGTAACCGCACCAAATTATGGAGGGCTTCCTCCAGTAAGCTGTGTGTGTGCGCCCACAGGGAAAGGTCACATATTGCACCTCACAGAGAGAAATGGCGCCTGCTGCCCTCACCTTACACTAGAACCCCCTGTAAGGAAAGGAAGGCAGGTCTCCATGACAGGAGCTGAATGTCGGCTGCACCTCAGTGGGCTGTCAGGCTTCTACTATATGGGGGCACCCCGGCTGTTCTGCCATTGCAGGGGAAGAAGGTTTGGGCTCCTTGGAGTGGTGTCTTCTTCCCATAGGGAACACATGGGACTACTACAGCAATTCCATCCCGTCACTGCCCTGTGACCGCTGCAGCCCGTCCATGGCCACATCAGTGATTCACCACAAGCAGTGATTGGCTGCAGCGGTCACACGTCCGTGTGACAGGATGCGTTCACATATTACGCAGGGCGTTCTGTAACGGCACACGGTACGCATGGAGGCTTTGGTGTTTGTGTGATACTCAAATATTGAGTCCCGAAATGGAAGTGATGACCATGCACAATCCAAGTGGGAACCGAAGGAAAAAAAATCTGTTGACGTAAAACATTTTTGATGTTGTGACTTGGACTCTGTGTGCGGTCACCACCGAGGCTACGTACACACAGAGGGCCCAATTCATCTAAGCTTTCACCCCAGAACTCAGAGCTGCAGCAAAATAGTTTGGGCCTTTTAGCAGTTTCCCACCAATATCTCCCAGATAAGTCCAAAATGGCAAGAGCGCCTCAGCTTATCTAATTCATGACAAGCTATGGTGTTGTAAATGCCAGAGATCTCATTCTAGTGTCTGACTGGAGTAGGATTTCTGGCGTAACTCTCCGAGCCGCACGCCACTCGTCAGACACTCCAGATCCTTGAAGAGGCGGCTCTTCATGAATCGTGAACATTTGACTCCATTATGCCCCCTCATCAACACCAGTGAGAAAATTGCCAGTCTTGCTGAAGCGGAGCCAAAGTTTGTTTTTTTAAGTTCAAATACAGCAAGTTTTCTGGTGGAAACTGTATCAGGAAATGTTCCTTTGGGGAATTCTTGGAGAAATTTTTCATTTTCTGAAGTGTTTTTACAGCTTTTTGATCGGTCACTGCTTAGTTTGGGCGGCGGATTCCATCAGGGGACGCTTCATTGAAGTGACATAAGCCCTGTAATGTCTCCCATCAGGCATTCTTCAAATCCCGAAGGTGAGGAAAAACACTGAACATATGAACAGCTGAGTGATTTTATGACAGAAATGAATAGAAAGAGTCTTTCAAGCTTTTTTTTTCCTAATTGTATTTTTTAGCTATCCCCACTCCAAAAGACAGCAGGGACTTTAAAGCAAACAGGAGACCCAGGATCAGTGAGCTTTGCTTTTATTTTAACCCATGGCCACTGAATAGGCATAGTCGCTGAGGCCGGTGCACTTTAGTCCTGATATTAACTCTTCGGCCTGCCAACAAAGACCGCAGAAGCAGCAGGGAGGCAGAACCGGACCTGGGATTGATGAGAAAAACATGAATTTATTATTTTAACCTAGTGGAAGGTGTTGTAGATGAAAAACTGAAAACTCTTAAGTATTTTGTAAAAAAAAAAATCTGTTTTCACCAGACAAACTTTGAAGAAAATATATTGCCCAGATTTTTTTTTCCTATTAATCATACTCGGTGACTGAAACATTTTCTTTTATTCTTCTTATCTATTTTTATTTTCTAATTGTAGATGTTTGCCTTACATGATTATGAGGGCAGCCATATTACCTGTTCTTATATTGACAGGGTTATCCAGTGTGCGCCACAGTGCAGCCCAGCGACTTCATTGCTGGGATTTATCAGTGAGGGGCTGCGGTGGCCGGTGGGTCTCTCTGGGAGGGCGAGGATGGGGTCGGTGCATGGCGGAAAAAATAAGCTCCCGGGTGGGAGAGTCAAAATCGGGACTGTCCCGCTAGATCTGGGACGGTTGGGAGGTATGTCTCCACTACTCGGACATCCACAAAAACCCATCATGAGAGCGCCGGCAGACACCGCACTGATATTGCTGGAATGGTGCTGTCCAGGAGGTGAGTATATGGTATTTTCATTTTACATGGGACCCTGTTGCAGCTAATTAGGTGGATTCCCAAGTAGTGGATAAGACGTTTACAAGCATTTAAGGCAGGAGTGGACATACCATTGGTGCAACCTGTGCAGCCGCACAAGGGCCCAAGTGGTAAGGGGGCCCATTTCCTCCTCCAAAGCAGCAATCAGCTGGGACATTTTATTGCTCTGTAAGGCCTGTTTCACACATGTTTTTTCCCTTCAGTCAAAATCCGCCAAATTTTAAGAAAAATGGATCCGCCAAAAAAGGGGCGGATCAGTTTTTTCCCCCATAGACTTACATTATTGGCGGATCTTGACTGGCGGTCCTCCGTCCCACCAGTTTTTTTAAGGATCCGCCAAGATTTTATCAGCTCCCGGGCGAATGAAAGCGACCCTGCAACGTTTTTTTGCTTTGACGGTCCGCTAATTTCAGCATTAACCCATAAATGCCGCTCTGGGAGCCGATAAAATCTCTCTCTCATCACACTCCAACTCACCCGTCCCTCCCGCGATATCCCGAGCCTGAACGAGCTCCACCTCCCGCGATATCCCGATCGCGCTCCACCTCACGCGATCTACATGCAATTCGCGACCGCCGCGGTCGCTTTAAATTTGGCCGCATCGCTTCTCCCACGGATCCTTCATCCTACGTGCTCCGCTGACATCCGTCCGTCATGGATCAGCTGGTTTCAACCTTTGGCGGATTTCAACTGACCGCCGATGACGGAGGTATGAAACAGGCCTAAGGAGTCCATGTATTGTTATTGCACAGGGGTCCTCTTCTATCTGTGTCCACCCCTGGATATACTTTACAGCAGGGGTAGGGAACCCTTGGAAACAGCCCTTGATGACATTTTCTGTGGCCCACGGGTAGATTACTGGGGACCTCAGTGCCGTGTTTTGCCGGCCTTTTAAACCTTTCTTGCACTGGGAGCACGGACACACAGTGCTCACTACTGAACTCTGCGTGCACATGCATTGATGGGCTACGTACTGACGATGGCCTACGTACTGACGATGGCCAGCGCCAGAACGTACTTTACACTGAATCTTTTTCTTACAAAGCTTTAGATCAATCTACTCCTCTCCCCCTGTTCTATAACACAGTGTCTGCAGGTCAGACTGCATTTTCATGGTGACAGGTTGCCTTTAAATGTAGCTGAATGACAGGTCGGTCAACAAGCATTGTTGCACCACTAGGCAGAACTATGTGCTGCCTGATGCTTCATGCAGAGGCATCCTCAGAGGAGCGCAAAGACACTGAAGCATCCAGCAATCTGGCCTGTTATAGAGCAGCACTTACAAGCTATATTGGAAAGAGCTTGTAAGCACTGTGGTCCAGTGGTGGCCAATAACCTAAGCAATGAGCAGTAGACAATAGAATTTTTAATAACATGTAAATTGCAAAGTAGCTTTTATTTACAAGTGCTTTATAGGTTTCCCCATGCATGATGATGAGACAACCCATTTAAAAGTGTTTGGGTTTTTTTTTTTTTTTTTTAAAACAAGTTGTAATCTTCCTCCATCGTAATCATGTTAAAACTACAAAGCTTGTTGTATGATTTTGATACGTGCCTCTGTTCGTTGTTTTGCTGTCGGGTCACATGACTACTGTTTCATGCTTTATTTCTTATTGCAATCACATCCTGTACATTGTTCTTGTGCTCCTGTGCAGGAAGTAGTCTCAGAAGGAATCTATCAGGAGCAAACTTACTCCTTAGAAGATAAGAAAATTCTCAATTTCTCTTCATAGAATTGTATGTAAGCAGGAATAAATTCTACTAAGCGAGAAACCTTAAATTAGCATTCTCTAAAGGCTCAAATGGAGGCAAAGTCGGCATATTTAGGAAAACCGATCTGTAACAGCAGGGCTCAGATTCTGATGTGTTTGAAGAATCTCTTCATTGGAGGTTTTGTAGTAATTTGATTTTCTAGCAGGACCCTAATAGAAGCTACCTGCGCTTTTTGAGTATTGGGTTTACTGTAAGTCCTTGTCAGAACAAGTTGTCGTAACTAGATGGAGATGAAATGTTCTCATTTTCTTAGTAGGCAAACTTCTAAGCTCGACCATAAACACTTAGGCTGCTTTCACACATCCGGCACGATGCGGCGAAATTTGGAACAACCGGATCCGGTTTTGTCCCATAGAGTTGTATTGTCGCCGCACCGTGCCGGATGGGTATGCGGTGCATCCGGTTTTTGCCGGATACGGCAAGAAGTAGCCGTCCAGCGTCTGCAAAAAAACGTTCGCTGCAACGTTTTTTGACAGCGCCGGACCGGTTTTTCTCACAGCGCATGCGCAGAGACTGTGAGTCTCGTGCTGCTCTTCTAAATGTGGGTGCCACCGTATCCGGCCACACAGGCATCCGGGGTCTCCGGCACATCCCGGATCCGCCCCTACGGCTTTTCGCCGCACGGCGCCGGAGACACAAAGCCGGATGTGTGAAAGAAGCCTTACCGTGGAACTTCTGCCTGCCAGAAATGACTTATTAGTAATTGATTAGGAACTTCTATGTTGATAATGCTCCACATTTCAACCTTCATACTATAAGACGAGCCTGGAATTGGTTTCCTATTCGTCTGATTTCTTATTTGGCAATTTTTCATTTTCTGTTTTTCTTACATTTAACAACAAAAAAAAAGCATCACATTAAGGCCGGGTTCAGATTGCGTTATGGCAGTCCGTCTAAAAGACTTCGTTACACTGCGGCATTAACGCGATGTAACGCACCCATTAACGCTGCCATAGACTGCCATAACGCAGCGCATCACTAACGCACGTCCTAATCGGCATGCGTTAGCGATGTGCCGTCATGCTGTTCGAGGGTCCGTCACTGCTAGCACAGATGGAGCATCTGCGCTATCGGGATCTCATAACGCGATCCAAAAAAAGCAGCTGCGTTAGTGCAGTCCGTTTAACGCATACGTTGAACGGACTGCCCCAATAACATACAATGCAGCGAGGTTCCCTGATGTGAATACACTTAGAAACAGCTACAAAAATTATAAAACTGGCCTAAAAATGGGCATCAAAGTGGGCACCGGTCATTAATGAAAGGGTTAAATGACTTTCGGCCACTGATTCCACACCGCGATTACATACATGAAAAAATAAATGCATCATACCGTAACTCACTCTGATATTCAGATCAAACGGACGCATACAAATTTATGGGCACGTGTGAAGCCTCCGCCTTCACTCAGATGTTATCCGAGTGCGGTCCGACATCTGCGGGCTCAGACAATGGAGAAATTACGTTCTCCATCTTCTCCGCATCCTCTCGCATGAGAAACTATACACTAGTGTGAGCAAATCCTTAGCCTAATCACTCTCGCTTCTGCAGTTCCATCTTAGCACATTCATTCATTGCATAAAGGCAAAACACAGTCAAAATATCTCAGGCCATGTAATTACTCTCTAATCTCTCTGCCAAAAAAAGTGTCCCTACAAACATTACAGAAGCCAGAAGCAATATTTTTCATGAACATGGGATAAAAATTGTCATTTTTGCGCCACCCCATTCCCACAGAAATGTTCTCCCCTTGCCTGTACTCACTGAGAAGCGCAGATTCTGCAGAGCTGAGTTCATGTATTCAGAACGCTGACCCCCATTATATGTACTAAAATACCCCAGTGATAATTAATGAAGCAGGAAGGTACATCATTCACATTTGTCAAAAACATAGTTTGTTGGATTTTGTGCATGTGTGAAAAACATGAATACTGCCAGGGCGGAGGCCTAGTAGTGTCCGCAGTGACTGTCGGCTTCATTCAAGTGACCAGCTTCTTTGAGGTACCCATCGGAATACAGTTTTTGGCACTTCAGAGAGAAACCCTGATGTAGTTCTCAGCGGAGATCACTGTGTGTGAACATAGACTAAGCTGTAAAACCAAGCAATGCATTTTCAATCTAATGGCAGAGAGAGGAAAAACCCAAAGTCCATGTAAAGTGATTTCACAAGGTCATTGCCCTGTATAGCTGTCCCAGTCACATGTACAGAGCTCAGTCAGGACTTCTGCAGAGTTTATTCACAGGAAAATCATTTACAAGAAGATTTAATTGAAGCTAGACCAGTGTGACTGCAGCCGTGGTCAGGAACTTACAATGCAGCTTCTTTCTGACAAAACGCATATTGTTTTCAGCTATGTAGAAATAGACATGTTTCTCTTCTGAAGAGAAGAACTTCTGTCTTGAAAATGCAGTAAACAAACTCCTTGTATACATAAAACTGAGCACACTGCTCCCCAAAAGCGGTTTCCAAGAAGTCTGGGGAGCCATATCTGACGATTAGCTAGTCATCATGCCAACTATGTGCCAGATATTTGGACTGATTTACCAAACTTTTTCACAGAGCAAGCAACCACTAGGCAGTCCCCCACCCCCCCAGCACACATGCGATTTGCACACTTAAGGTACTGTCACACTTAGCGATGTACCAGCGATCCCGACCAGCGATATGACGCGGTCAGGATCGCTGGTGCATCGCTAAGTGGTCACTAGTCAGCTGCCACACAGGCAGATCTCACTAGCGACATCGCTGGGTCGGGGGTCGCTACTTACCTGTCACACCAGGCGATCATGCGTCCTCCCACCCGGCTCCACGCGTCGCTTGTCTTCACAGCAGGAAGCGCCGCAGGAAGCTGATGACGAGAAACAGTCCTGAACGTTCTCGCGCAATCAGCGATAACCAGCGGGGGAGCGGGTCGTAGGTAAGTATCACACACAGCGATGTCGCTAGCAATATCGCTATAACGTCACCAGTTATAGCGATATTGCTAGCGATATCTCTTAGGCCTCTTTCACACATCAGGTTTTCGCCGTCAGGCGCGATCCGGCGCTTTTGACAGAAACCGGATCCGGCGAAATGCAATGCCGGATCCGGTTTCCCCCCATTGACTTGCATTTGCGCCGGATCGCGCCGGATGGCCATGCGTTTCATCCGGTTTTCGCCGGATCCGGCAATGTGTCGCAATGTGTCGCGATCCGGCGTCTGGAAAAAACGTCTACTGTAACGTTTTTTGTCTCCGGCGAAAAAGCCGGACACGCCGGATCCGGCGCGTCCGGCTTTTTCACACAATGAAAGCCTATGAGCGCCGCAATGCGCCGGATCCGGCGAAAGCCTGATCCGGCGGCCAGATCCGGTTTTTTGGTCTGAGCATGCTCAGTAGCTCTGCCCACAAGACATATATAAAAGCAAGACAGTGGGACCCACAGCCACACCCAACATGCCACCCAAGACAGCAACCAGGCGCAGGAGAAGGCAGGAGACATCTGCAGCAGCACCATCAGCACCACCCCAATTGGAGCAGCATGCTGAACAACGGGAGGGGAGTCCAGCAGCAGATGAGAGACGGTAATTATCAAATCACCCATTCCTCCAAACTAGGGCTATTGAATATCAAGATATTCATTGGCCCTTTGTTTCTCTTTATTCAACAGCCGCCCAATAGATGCAGCAGCAGCAGCAGCAGCAATGGCAGCAGCTGGAACACCACCCACAGGCATGGAGTGTGGCCACCAGGAAGACAGCACATCATCTTCTGGGAGCCCTCCCTCGCATCGTCAGCGTTTGACGGTAAGTTTTTATTTCCAAAATCCATCTTCTCTGTAATATATGTCTATTCATGGCCTTTTATTTCAAAACAGGAATCACAAGATGAAGAGGAGCTCCCAGAAGAAGAAGGAAGGGGTGGACAGACACCTGGAGTGGGCTCACAATTGGTAAGTTTTTTGCATCAAACGCAGAAACACAACATCACACTACACACAACACATAGAAAACAATGTTCTGCAGACCACACAGCAAACAAATGCCTACATCCAAAGACATAACTTTTTTTGTTTTCTTCTCTAGTCTTCCCAATCTGGTGCTTGGCCAAGAGGTGCTCGCAGTGCCTCCCAGGGTCGTCGGCGACAGCAACGCGGCGGTCACCAGCGTGTAAGTATAAATATTTTTGCTTTGTTTTTTTGCACTTTTTATTTCATTTCTTTTGTGGAGGCTAATTATGTTATTTTTGTCTTTTTCTTTAACAGCCTTCACAGCGTGCTCCCGACTCTGACGTTGAGGATGGAGGGATTGATGTGGACCGCCTCATCGATCTCATCAGAGAAAGGGAGCCGCTCTGGAATATGGCTGACCGCCGCCACGCTGACCTGATCGTTACCCGACGACTCTGGGAGGAAATCTGTTCGCTCCTTGTGGGCCGCTGGGAGGACCTCGATGTTCGGGCCCAGATTACAGAGCGTAAGTATATACAGTACCGGTTGCTTGATTTAAACCAGTGTTTCCCGAACTCCAGTCCTCGTGGTCCCCACGGATCATGTGTTCAGGATTTCTATTTACTATGGAAATCCTGAAAACATGACCCCTGGGGACCATGAGGACTGGAGTTTGGGAAACACTGATGTTGTATACTAACCACTCCTTTCTCGTTTCAGGGAACAGAATTGTGAATCGGTGGCGGTCTGTGAGAGATCGTTTCAAGAAGGAGTTCAATAAAGAGATGCGGGCCCCGAGTGGATCTGGAGGACGCAGGAGCAAGTACAAGTACGCAGAAGCCCTGTCGTTCCTCCGGGAAACAATGGTCACCAGAAGGTAAATATTACACACCACATGTGAAAAAAAATGTTAGATGTAAAATTTTTTTTCAGCCAGGGCCATACCATGTCAGTATTTTAATTGTTTTTTTTTCTCTTTATTCCACAGCACGGTGAGCAGCACTCGGGAGCCGGCACGATTGGACCCTTCTGAGGCGATCCCTGAGGAGACCGGCACCGAGGGACACTTCGACCGCCCCGGTACATCTGCACCTTCCCAGCCTTCCAACACATTCGACCAATCTGTCCCATCCACCAGCACAGGAGCATCGTGGCCGCCTACATTACATGAAGCTGCTGGTGAGGAGATCGCTTTCCCTTTACCCCACCCTTCTGCCCCTGCCACCTCTAGTACACCTGCGGGTACTGGGCGGCAGCGGCAGAGGGGTCAGGAAAAGACTTATGCGCCAGAGTTCTTGCATCTGAATGCATCTTTCCAGAACTGTCTAAAAGTCTTGTCAGAGCAAATCTCCGCAGGCTATCAGCAGATCAACTCCAGCATTCTGGAGGTGAAGACACTTCTGCAAACCATGCATTCAGAAGCAAGATCTTCGCCAAACCACACCTTTTTCAGGTCTGTTGTGGAGCGCATGGAAACGCTCTCTCCTGCCCAGCAGATGCATGTAATGCATTCATGCCACGCTGCTCTCCAGCAAGTTACCTCCCAACCTCCTCCTCCTCCCACCACAGTAGTTCCTCCACCTGCACCCCCTCCAGCCACTTTCCATCCTCCCCCTCCTATTACATCTACACCCCCTCCAGCCACTTTCCATCCTCCCCCTCCTATTACATCTACACCCCCTCCAGCCACTTTCCATCCTCCCCCTCCTATTACATACCATCCACCTCCAGCCACTTTCCATCCTCCTATTACATACCATCCACCTCCCCAGCACCATCCACCTCCCCAGCACCATCCACCTCCCCAGCACCATCCACCTCCCCAGCACCATCCACCTCCCCAGCACCATCCACCTCCCCAGCACCAGCCACCTCCCCAGCACCAGCCACCTCCCCAGCACCAGCCACCTCACCAGTACCAGCAACCTCCACAGTACCTGCAAACTCCCCAGTACCAGCAACCTCCCCAGTACCAGACATCTCCCCACTTCCAGCAACCTGCCCCGTACCAGACATCTCCCCACTTCCAGCAACCTGCCCCGTACCAGACATCTCCCCACTTCCAGCAACCTGCCCCGTACCAAACTCCTTCCCCATACAACTTGCCATCAACATCATCTGCTCCTACAGTCCCTGCCCAACCCTCCACTCCACCACCCACCACCTCTTCTGCTTCCCACATATCCACCCATTCTGTAGTTTTTTCCACACCTTCACCTCTAACTGTTCCTTCCCCACCACGATCCCAGTCCTCTCTCCACACTCCCAGTGTCGAAGTGTCCCGCAGCCCCTACAGCAGTATTTCCACCACACACTACACAGAATTATAATGTGTGTATTTAAATAAAAATGACCAGTTTTATGGTTTCAGTTTTATAGTTTCAAATTTTTATTAAACATGTTTATTAAAATTTTAAAAAAGTTTACTAAAAAAAACATTTTTCAATAAAAGTTAAATTATTTTACACTGGTTGTCTGTCATTTCTTTCTGCGGCGAAAAAGGTTAAATACAGGGTATTTAAAAGGTGAAATGGTATTCAAAACTAGGTATATAACTGTGGGTAAATTTTAGCTTTTTGCCACAGTTGTGTTCCTGGTTGTGTTTGAAGCAAAGTATTTCACCTAAAAAGTTGTGTCTATTGTTGGTGATTTCATAACAATGTACACAACTTTTGTTAAAAGGTGAAATACTTTGCATAAAACACAACCAGGTACACACCTGTGGCCTAAAGCTAAAAATAGAGACCATGACAAGATAGCCAACTTTGGTTGGCAAAGGTATATACTGTTGGTACAGAAGGTACACAAGTTTGGTTAGGGCACAAATCTTTTACACTCTGTCATCCTGCCAGTGTACTCTGCCTTGAGGTGACAAAGTATAGTGCAAAATTGTCCCTCATTACTGAAACCGTCACAGAACTTCTAGTGGTAATGTCATGGTAATCTTGCAAGGTGGTTTCTTCAGAGGTGTCCTCAATGGAAATGGGTTCCTTGCATATAACAAAATTGTGGAGTACCACGCACGCTTTGATCACCTCGTCCACAGTTTCTGTCTTGAGGTTGATCGCAGTCAATAGGACCCGCCATTTGGCTGTCAGAATACCAAAGGTACATTCAACCATTCTTCTTGCTCTTGTGAGGCGGTAATTAAAAATGCGTTTTGGTCTTGTCAATCCTCTGCTAGAGTACGGTTTCAAAAGGTGTTCTGACAGCTGGAAGGCTTCATCCCCTACACAGACAAATGGCATAGGTGGACCAGATGTTTGCGGCAGCGGTCTAGGTGGTGGGAACTGGAAGGTGTTTCCATACAGTTTACGCCCCATGGCAGACAGTTTGAAAACTTGAGAGTCATTGGAGCGGCCATAGGCCCCAATATCAACCGCAATAAATTTGTATTCCGCGTCAGCGATGGCCATGAGGACAATTGAAAAATATTTCTTGTAATTGAAATATTCCGATCCAGATCCAGCTGGCTTTACAATGCGGATATGTTTCCCGTCCACAGCGCCCAAGCAGTTTGGAAACTGACATATCTGTTGAAACTTGTCAGCAATTTCAATCCACCTCTCTGTTGTGGGCTCTGGTAAAAACTCTTCAGCTAAGGAGTCCCACAGTGCACGGCATGTGTACTTCACAATTCCAGATATGGTGGAAATCCCGAGTCTGTACTGGAAATGCAGTGACGAAAGGGATTCTCCAGTTGCAAGAAATCTGTGGGGAATTAACAAACAATAAATTAGTTTTAAATCACAGCATTACATACCAAAACTGACCTAACACTTGGAGATACAAATTACCACCAACAAGATTGCAGTGAAAGTGTGCTCTGATGCGATCATATCCAATAAATGTGGCTTACCTTAAAGTCACCATCAGACGCTCTGCGGGTGAAACGGAGAAGCGGCAATAGGTGTCCGCTTTTCTTATGAGGTGTGCAATGCGCTCCACCAAGTAATCAAAATTCTCCATTTTCATCCTAACATATCCAAAAAATTTATCCGGGTTTCGTCGAAGGTCCATGCATAGTGTAGAATAGACCCCACGCGTCATTCTCTTGGCTGTGATGGGGTGGATCCACAAACGTTGTCTACGATGCCAGATGCGCTGCTGTCTCGCTCTCTCCTTCTCCAGAACAATCACCCTCAAACGATTTGCCTCCGCTGTAAAATCCGCCAAATTCTTCAAAATATTTCCAATGACAACATCCATCTTCGCCAGTAACTTGCTCTTCTCTCCAACCTGCACTTTCTCCTCTACAACCTGTCAAAGAAGGGCTGTAGGAACATGCTATATATAGTTTTCCAGTAGCCAATCCCGTTCGGAAGGCCACAAGGGTCAATTTTAAAAACCGGATCCGGCGTAATCCGTCGAAAAACGGATAGAAAAACGGATGAACCGGATGAGACGGATCCGGTTTTGTCTGTCAAGAAAAAGACGGATCCGGCAGAAAACCGGATCCGTCACATCCGGTTTTACTAAACATTTGCCGGATCCAGCGTTCCGGCACGACGCCGGATCGCGCCTGACGCCGAAAACCTGATGTGTGAAAGTAGCCTTAGTGTGACATGACCTTTAGTCATGTACCGGCGAGCTGCTCTCCCTAATGCTCTCAATGTTTAGTGAAAACCTGAGAGAAGCAGGAAGAGAAGCTCGTTGTCACAGGACCACAAGTATGAGAGTCGCATATGATTGAAGTGTCCATGTGATGACCACTGGAACCTGCAGAGCTGAATCCTGACAATGCAGGCTTCTGATTTCTCACAACAAATGCACTGCACACTTTTAGGATTCTCCCTTACCGATGGCAAGAGTACATGGTCATGTCAGCACAAGTATGTGATTTGTATACTTCTGGCCACATTCCGACTAGACGTGCCTGGCCTCGCTCAGATCATTTTCATTGAGTGAGGCCACACATCTAGTCAGCATGTGACTGCATGTATGTAAATCACTGGCATGAGAGAATCCTAACAGCGTTCAGTGAGCACTGTGAGAATTCAGAAGTCTGCAGTCACAAAGAATGACTGCAGACTCAGCACAAACCTGGACAAGCCCTTTAACCCCTTCCTGACATCAGACGTACTATCCCGTCCATGGGACCCAGGCCCCTATGCCCATGGACGGGATAGTACGTCTACCGCGATCAGCGGCGCCCACGTGGTGAGCGCCGCTGATCGCGGCCGGGTGTCAGCTGATTATCACAGCTGACACCCAGCACAATGTGTCAGGGGCGGTCACGGACCGCCCCCGACACGTTAACCCCTTGCACACCGCGATCAAACATGATCGCGGTGTACCGGGGGTTAAAGGGAAGCATCGGCAGGGAGGGGGCTCCCTCCGTGCTTCCTTGAGCCCCCCCACGGCAGCGCAATATGCAGTGCTGCTGCGGGGGGCTCCTTTCCTGCAGGCCCCCGAATCCAAGATGGCGACGGGGGCCTGCAGGAAGCTGGCTTCCTCAGTGCCTGCAAAGCGCAGGCATGAGGAAGCCTTCTGCACTGCCTGTGACAGATCGCTGATCTGTGATGTGACAGATCAGCGATCTATCACAGGACAGTGAAGTCCCACTTGGGACTATTTAATAAAGTAAAAAAAAAAAAAAAAAGTGTTAAAATAATTTAAAAAAAAAAAAATCGCCAAATAAATTAGAAAAAAAAAAAATATTCCCCCAAATAAATCCATTTATTGGAAATAAAAAAAAAAAGTACACATATTAGGTATCGCCGCGTCCGTAACGACCCGCCCTATAAAACTGTCCCATTAGTTAACCCCTTTAGCGAACCCCTTAAAAAATAAAAACGAAGCAAAAAATAATGATTTATTATCAAACCGCCAAACAAAAAGTATAATAACGCGCGATCAAAAAGACGCATATAAATATCCATGGTACCGCTGAAAACGTCATCTTGTCCTGCAAAAAACGAGCCACCACACAGCATCATCAGCGAAAAATAAAAAAGTTATAGCTCGCAGAATAAAGCGATGCAAAAACAATTATTTTTTATATAAAATAGTTTTCATTGCATAAAACCGACAAAACATAAAAAAACGACCTAAATGAGGTATCGCTGTAACCGTTCTGACCCGAAGAATAAAACCGCTTTATCAATTTTACCGCACGCGGAACGGTGTAAACGCACCCCCCCAAAAGAAATTCATGAAACGCTGGTTTTTGTTCATTCTGCCTCCAAAAATCAGAATAAAAAGTGATCAAAAAATGTCACATGCCCGAAAATGGTACCAATAAAAACGTCAACTCGTCCCGCAAAAAATAAGACCTCACATGACTCGGTGGGTCAAAATACGGAAAAATTATAGCTCTCAATAAGTGGTGATGCAAAAACTATTTTTACAATAAAAAGCGTCTTTTAGCGTGCGACAGCTGCCAAATATAAAAAATGCCATAAATAGTAAATCAAACCCCCCGTTATCACCCCCTTAGTTAGGGAAAAATAATAAAATAAAAAAAATGTATTTATTTCCATTTTTCCATTAGGGCTAGGGCTAGGGCTGAGATTAGGGTTAGGGGTGTGTTGGGGTTCGGGTTGGAGTTAGAATTGGGGGTTTCCACTGTTTGGGCACATCAGGGGCTCTCCAAATGCAACATGGCGTCTGATCTCAATTCCAGGCAATTCTGAGTTGAAAAAGTCAAATGGTGCTCCTTCCCTTCCAAGCTCTGCCATGCGCCCAAACAGTGTTTTACCCCCACATGTAGGGAATCAGCCTACTCAGGACAAATTGCAAAACAATTTTTGGGGTCCAATTTCTCCTGTTACCCTTAGGAAAATAAAAAATTGGGGGCAAAAATATCATTTTTGTGGAAAAAAATGATTTTTTTATTTTCACGTCCGAGCGTTATAAACTTCTGTGAAGCACTTGGGGGTTCAAAGTGCTCACGACACATCTAGATAAGTTCCGTGGGGGGTCTAGTGTCCAAAATGGGGTCACTTGTGGAGAGTTTCAATAGTTTAGGTACATCAGGGGCTCTCCAAACGCACATGACACCCGCAGACCATTCCATCAAAGTCTGCATTCCAAAACGTCACTGCTTCCCTTCCGAGCCCCGACGTGTGTCCATACAGTAGTTTTCTCCCACATATGGGGTGTCAGCGTACTCATGACAAATTGGACAACAACTTTTGGGGTCCAATTTCTCCTGTTACCCTTGGGAAAATGAAAAAATTGGGGACTAATTGATCATGTTTGTGGAAAAAATACGATTTTTTTATTTTCATGCCTGGGCATTATAAACTTCTGTGAAGCCCTTGGGGGTTCAAAGTGCTCACCACACATCTAGATAAGTTCCTTAGGGGGTCTCGTTTCCAAAATGGGGTCATTTGTGGGGGGTTTCCACTGTTTAGGTACATTAGGGGCTCTCCAAAGGCAACATGACACCCGTAGACCATTCCATCAAAGTCTGCATTCCAAAACGTCACTACTTCCCTTCCGAGCCCCGACGTGTGCCCATACAGTAGTTTTCTCCCACATATGGGGTATCAGCATACTCAGGACAAATTGGACAACAACTTTTGGGGTCCAATTTCTCCTGGTACCCTTGGGAAAATAAAAAAATAGTGACTAAAAGATCATGTTTGTGGAAAAAGTACGAATTTTTTATTTTCACGCCCGGGCGTTATAAACTTCTGTGAAGCACTGGGGGGTTCAAAGTGCTCACCACACATCTAGATAAGTTCCTTGGGGGGTCTAGTTTTCAAAATGGGGTCATTTGTGGGGGGTTTCCACTGTTTAGGTACATTAGGGGCTCTCCAAAGGCAACATGACACCCGCAGACCATTCCATCAAAGTCTGCATTCCAAAACGTCACTACTTCTCTTCCGAGCCCCGATGTGTGCCCATACAGTAGTTTTCTCCCACATATGGGGTATCAGCATACTCAGGACAAATTGGACAACAACTTTTGGGGTCCAATTTCTCCTGGTACCCTTGGGAAAATAAAAAAATGGTGACTAAAATATCATGTTTGTGGAAAAAATACGAATTTTTTATTTTCACGCCCGGGCGTTATAAACTTTTGTGAAGCACTGGGGGGTTCAAAGTGCTCACCACACATCTAGATAAGTTCCTTGGGGGGTCTAGTTTACAAAATGGTGTCATTTGTGGGGGGTTTCCACTGTTTAGGTACATCAGGGGTTTTCCAATCGCGACATGGTGTCCCATCTCAATTCCAGCCAAAAACGTCAAATGGCGCTGCTTCCCTTCCGAGCTCTGCCATGCGCCGAAATAGTGGTTTACCCCCACATGTGGGGTATCAGCGTACTCAGGACAAATTGCACAATAACTATTAGGGTCCTGTTACCCTTGGAAAAATAAGAATTGAGGGTGAAAAGATCATTTTTGTGGAAAAAATATGATTTTTTAATTGTACGGCTGTATGTTATAAACTTCTGTGAAGCCCTTGGGGGTTCAAAGTTCTCGCTACACATCTAGATAAGTTCCTTAGGGGGTCTAGTTTCCAAAATGGTGTCATTTGTGGGGGGTTTCCACTGTTTTGGTACATCAGGGGTTTTCCAATCACGACATGGTGTCCGATCTCAATTCCAGCCAAAAACGTCAAATGGCGCTGCTTCCCTTCCGAGCTCTGCCATGCGCCGAAATAGTGGTTTACCCCCACATGTGGGGTATCAGCGTACTCAGGACAAATTGCACAATAACTTTTAGGGTCCTGTTACCCTTGGAAAAATAAGAATTGAGGGTGAAAAGATCATTTTTGTGGAAAAAATATGATTTTTTAATTTTACCGCTGTGCGTTATAAACTTCTGTGAAGCCCTTGTGGGTTCAAAGTTCTCACCACATATCTAGATAAGTTCCTTGGGGGGTTTAGTTTCCAAAATGGGGTCACTTGTAGGGGGTTTCCACTGTTTAGGTACATCAGGGACTCTCCAAACGTGACATGGCGTCCGATCTGAATTCCAGCCAATTTTGCATTGAAAAAGTCAAACGGCGCTCCTTCCATTCTGCGCTCTGCCATGCGCCGAAACAGTCGTTCCCCCCACATATCAGGTATCAGCGTACTCAGGACAAATTGCACAATAAGTTTTGCAGTCCAATTTCTCCTGTTACCCTTGCTAAAATAAAAAAAATTGAACCTGAAGTATTTTTTTTGTGAAAAAAAGTTTAGATGTTCATTTTTTTTTTAAATATTCAAAAAAATTCCTGTGACGCACCTAAAGGGTTAATAAACTTTTTGAATGTGGTTTTGAGCACCTTAAGTGGTGCAGTTTTTAGAATGGTGTCACTTTTGGGTATTTTCTATCATATAGACCCCTCAAAGTGGCTTCAAATGTGATGTGGTCCTAAAAATAAAATGGTGTTGTAAAAATGAGAAATTGCTGGTCAACTTTTAACCCTTATAACTTCCTAACAAACAAAAATTTTGGTTCCAAAATTGTGCTGATGTAAAGTAAACATGTGGGAAATGTTAGTTATCAAGTTTTTTGTGTGCCGTATCTCTGTGATTTAAGGGCATAAAAATTCAAAGTTGGAAAATTGCGAAATTTTCAAAATTTTCGCCAAATTTCTGTTTTTCTCACAAATAAACGCAAGTTATTTGAATGAAATTTTACCACTAACATGAAGTACAATATGTCACGAGAAAACAGTGTCAGAATCACCGGGATCCATGGAAGCGTTCCAGAGTTATGACCTCATAAAGGTACAGTGGTCAGAATTGTAAAAATTGGCCCGGTCATGAACGTGCAAACCACCCTTGGGGGTGAAGGGGTTAATGCTCCTAACAAATAAAAACATAAGAATTAGTCAGTATCACAAATAACATTTACATTCAGGTACCTTATAGATGATGTCGTCTCTGGAGTCTTTCTAATTCTTTTCTTTATATTGTCCAGACCCCATGATGAGTTTTCTCATCCACATCTCGTCTCTGTAGACTTCCATCTTCTCCGGTCTTCTGCAGCAAATCTCCACATGATGCCCTTAAAGATAGCAGTATTATTATAATGCTTCTGAATAAAAATATCTGCAGTACGCTGAGCCCCTGAATAAATAATTGCCCCTCACTATTTTGTCTGCACAAAATATGATCCCACACTGTCCCTCTTATGGCACATGCGCTTCACATTGACCTCTCCTTTCCAGACTGGGATACCTTTTCACACTGGCCTCTCACACTGTGTCCTCCCTATAGGGCCCAGACTCTATACTGTACCCTCTCATCACACTCCCCCTCCTCGGTATACTGTCCCCCCATGCTGCGCCCCCACTACTCAGTCCATTTTGTGCCCTCACTTTTCTCCCCCATACTGTCTTCTCACACTAATCCCCTCCATCCTCATACTGTGTCTCACATCCCCCTGTTCACCATACTGTCTCCTCATATATTTTACTCTCTATACTGCCTGCTCACACATACCCCGACTGGAAATACTGTGCCTGCACACATGCCATCACCCTCACTCCCCATACTGTGTCCAAATACATTTTTCCCATCACTACTCATTCTGTGTCCGCATACATTCCCCCGTTCGCTCTCCATACTGCCTGCACTCATCCCCCCACTCAGCATAGTGTTTCCTCATACATGCCCTTCATTTCGACGTTCTGTTTCCTCATACATGCCCCCCATTCCCCTGTACTGTTTCCTTATACATGCCCTGCATCTCCCCCTTTGCTCCTCAATTTTTGTCCTTAAATTCCCCCAACACATTAAATCCTCCATTCCCAGTCCAAATCTCCCCCCACACATACAGCCGGCACAGAGAATGGTCGACTCCCATTCCGGGGCAGCAGAATGCTGCCACCTGGGGAGACACTGCAAAGCGCTGCATTAGCCGGCCCAACTGCGCCCCCCCTGCTGGCTGCACCTGGGGCACATGACCCGGCTGCCCCCCCTAGATACATCTCTGTACTTATGAATAACGTTCCACGCAATATGGGAAAGAAAAAAGATCTCTCTGCTTCTGAAAAGCATCAAATAGTGCAATGCCTTGAACAAGGTATAAAAACATAAGATACTTCAGGAAAACTTAAGTATGATACAAAGCACAGACAAATTCATTAGATTAAGAGCGCAGCTGCTAAAATACCATTAGAAAGCAGCAAAGAGTTATTAGAAGCTGCTAGTGACTCGAGTCCCACAAACCTCAAGGTGTAGGATACTCTAGAAGCTTGCAGTCGTGTATAAACCTACTATTCAGTCACCCATAAACAGTGCTCACAAGCAGTGAAGTTGTTGCAGTGGGCCCAGACATACATGAAGACTAATTTTAAAACAATTTACTTAGCGTGCCATGCAACCCTGGGTGGCCCAGATGGATGGAATAGTGGATGTATCATAAGAAAAAAACAATAGATCAGTACCCAAGTAGAAAAATACGATATTTTGTGAATTATAAAAGGCACCCCAAATTTTGGGGTGGAAAACAGGAAAAAAAAATATGTAAATAAAATAATGGTGCACCTTATATCGGGAGCTTACCTGGGGGTGGTGGCGTGGGGTCACAGGAGTCAAGGTCGCTGCTTCAGGAGGTCTGTGGCAGGAGTGAGGCAATACTGCAGGCCTTGTCCTTTCTGAAGATGTCAGCATCAATGAGCAGAGGTCACCTCTCCTGTACATATCCGAGGTGGGCTTCAGGAAAACGGCCACCAGAGGTGGCGCACGTGCAGATTGACATCTCGGGAGATGCATGTGCTGCCTCTGGCAGCCATTTTCCCCAAGTCCAATGAAGGGATATGTACGGAGAGAGGACCCTGCTTCACCGCTGCCGCCCCCCAGGTAAGATACCTTCAGATTATCAGATGCACCCCCTTTTTCCTCGGAAATGTTTTTGGGAAAAAAGTGCATCTTAAAATCCAAGAAATACAGTAGTTTATGGAAAAATACTACAAATATGTAATATATATAGCCATAGCTATGACTTAGAACATTTTTGTTCGAAACGCGTAATCCCCTGGATCTACAATTTTAACAGCGTGTTTTTAAAGACATTGCAATAAAGATGAAGTTTTAACGTCTATTCAACCATCTGATTTGGATGTTTGTTGCTAGAACTTTTTTGTTTGATTTTCTTGATGTTTTCTCATTCTGACTCTCATAGTTGTGGTCGACCTATGAGTCAATTACAGGCCTCTCTCATCTTTTTGAGTGGGAGAACTTGCACAGTTGGTGGCTGACTAAATACTTTTTCCGCCCGCTGTATAAAGTGGGATAGAAGGCAATTAATATTCAGTGGCATTTAAAAGTTTGGTCACCCCTGTTCAAAATTGCTGTAATGTGTACTAGTTGAAGATGAAATGATCTCTAAAAGGCCAAAGTTAAAGATGATACATTTCATTTGTATTTTAGAATATATTTTATATATATATACATACACACACCAAACCAAACAGTGTTTACCAAGTACCCTATGTTGCTTATTTAATGCACTTGCTTTTTTACTTATTTATTTTCATTAGGGTATATACACACACTGTTTTTTCCTTTGGAGATATATACATACACACACACACACCATATTTTCCGACGTATAAGATGACTTTTTAACCCCTGAACATCTTATACGCCGGGTGTCGTGATAGGGCGGATGCGGAGCAATGTGCGGTCACCGCATATGGTGGCGGGGAGTGATCCCGATGACTAGGTGAAGGGGCGCCTCACTGGGAAGGTGTAAGTGAAATATCCCTATTACCTCATTGCAGCAGCGGTGCTCTGTGCGGTTCTTTGTGCAGCGTCGGGGCTCCGCCGGCATTTCGTCACAGACGAGATCTGAATCTGAGCATGTGCCGCCCAAAGCGGCCATTTTCCCGGGAGCCACCGCATCGCAGCAATTGAGCTGCGGGGGCCTCCGGGCTGTGACGAAATGCCAGCGGAGCCCCCCCCACACTGCACAAAGAGCCGCCGCTGCCCCCCCAGCACAGAGAGCGGCAGAGCACTGCTGCCGCTATGAGGTAATAGGGATACTTCACTTACACCTTCCCTGTGAGGCACCCCCTCACCTAGTCATCGGAACCACTCCCGCCCACCATATGTTGTGACCACACATTGCTCCGCACCCCCCATATACAGTCATATGTAAAAGTTTGGGCACCCCTATTAATGTTAACCTTTTTTCTTTATAACATTACAGAATGCTGCTGTAGATAAGCCCCCGATGTCTATGCCGGCAGCTGCAAGCCGAAAAAAAAAGGGTGACAGATTCCCTTTAATATTTCGTACAGAAACCTTTGTTTGCAATTATAGGTCAGACATTTCATCTAGATCTTGACCAAGTTTGCACACACTGCAGCAGGGATTTTGGCCCACTTCTCCATATAGATCTCCAGATTTCAGGATGTCGCTGAGCAACATTAAGTTTCAGGTCCCGCCAAACATTTTCTATTGGGTTCAGGTCTGGAGACTGGCTAGGTCACTCCAGGACCTTGAAATGCTCCTCACAGAGCCACTCCTTAGTTGCCCTGGCTGTGTGTTTGGGGTCATTGTCATGCTGGAAGACCCAGCCACAATCAATCTTCAATGTTCTCAGGGATGGAGGTTGATGGCCAAAATCTCAATACATGACCCCCATCCATCCTCCCTTCAATACAGTGCAGTTGTCCTGTCCCCTTTGCAGAAAAGCACCCCCAAAGTATGGTTTCCCCCACCACGCTTCATGGTTGGGATGTTGTTCTTGGGGGTTGTACTCACCTTCCTTCAAACACAGCGAGTGGAGTTCATACCAAAAAGTTCTATTTTGGTCTCATCTGACCACATGACCTTCTTCCATGTTTCCTCTGGATCATCCAGATGGTCATTGATGAACTTAAAACGAGCCTGGACATGTGCTGGCGTGAGCACAATAGGGTTAGATACATTGCTCAGATATCAATTACTGTGATCTGATCAGGAGAACCCTTTCTGATAAAGTCATTCTGGTGAAAAAGCACGTTAGAGGGACCAGTGGTAAACTTATCTTTGTTACATATCATTTACCTTGTGCTAACTTTATTCTGATTTCTCTCCTCTTGTTCCTATATTCTATAAGTGTTGGTTAATCTGTAACTTTATATAGAAAGGTGTATGATTGCATTTGAAAGTCTATACTGAAACGGATTATACCATCACTGCAGGGATGCATTCTTAATGGTGCATGCATATATACACATTCCTTTAAATGGCAAATGTGAGACCATACTACTACTGTTCATACTTAGGTAGCTCAGACTCATATGGTATTTCACCTTATATTTACATATATTATGTAAACATGTTTATTTTTGATTACTCGATATATATAGAAACTTTTTATCCAACATAGGACCTGAATTTGTCTGCACTTTATTTCTTAAACTAACACACAAAAGGAAAACACCACGACCATAAGTCCCAATAAAGTACAAGATTATTACAATCAAATAAAATTAGGTAAAAACAGGTATCAATATATGGAATATGACAATTTTTGTACATATATTTGAAGAAATTGATATAATTTTAAATATTTGTATATTTCTTCAAATATATGTACAAAAATTGTCATATTCCATATATTGATACCTGTTTTTACCTAACTGTATTTGATTGTAATAAATCTTGTACTTTATTGGGACTTATGGTCGTGGTGCTGTCCTTTTGTGTGTTAGTTTAGTAATACTCACGACTGTCCCCATATTAGCTCCATCTTACTGGCAATAATCATATTTGTAACTTGAATTTATAACGCATTAATTTTTTTTTTAATTGAATTGCCAGTTTTCCTTACCTCTCTCTTTGTGTGGTGACTTATTTCTTAGCACTATGTATTGCACTTTATATCTTTTAATAGAATCTCAAATTTTTTGAGTCAAGATAGCTTAATTATAAATTTATGAGATGGTACTGATGGTTCACACTTGTGTCAGTGGAGTGGGTAATTGACACCATTACTTTGTGCAATGTTTCTCCTGTTTTATTCACTTTTAATTGCTATAATAAAAGTAAAAATTATTTGTTGGGTGTTTCACATGCCTCAGTTTTGTTGTACATTGGATATTGAACTCCCATAATATATATTGCCCTTCTGGTGGGTTATAAAAACTTGGAATACATCATAGGCGGCTAGTTTCCTCTGAAAGGAGGGCAGTGCTGGATTTACAGTTTCAGTGCTCAACCGGATGTTACTAAGGCGAAGCTGCTTCTACTTGCACCAGAGTGTGCAGTTCAGGGAAGTGGTGCAACCATGATGCTGGTTGGACTGTCAGTCATCAGGACAGCTAGTGAGAAGAGTGCTCATGAGGCGCAGTGTTAAGAAATCCCATTTAAAGAAAAACTGCCACTAGGACAGTCATTATTTAAGGGGCTCTCAGAGAATGAGAAAATGCTGTCCCTGACATAATTCATACTGTAGCCCTTCCTACTGACTTCAGTACAGGTTGAAGACATCCAGCTCCCAAGTCCTGCATCTCAAACAGGCTTGGACTGGCCCACAGATGAATCCTCCGATGAGTCCCTATGCAAAAGTCGGCCACCACCCTTATATGAGCAGTCCTCGGAATATAGAGGCGTTTCTCACAAAATTAGAATATCAAAAAAGTTAATTTCAGTTCTTCAATACAAAGAGTGAAACTCATTATTATACAGTCATTTCAAACAGTGATCTATGTCAAGTATTTACTAAAGAAAAAAAAAAATGCGTCAAAAGGGGGTCCATCTTACTGTCCTGAATTCAGCTTACCTGGGGGGGGGGACACACACACACACACACACACACACACACACACACATCAGCAGCGCTGGTGGCGGAAGGAGTCGGGCGATTCTTCTGGTGGTCCGACACTGCAGGGCAATGATCTCGCTCCCATCCCAGCCTGGTGCAGCAGGTTCGGTGGTGTGGGGGGCTCCAGCGACATTTTCTAATGTCCAGCGCTGCAGGGCGAAGATGGTGCCAGGAGCTCCAGCAACATTTCCTGAAAGCTTGGAGCCCCACACTTCTATTGCCTCGATGCTGTGGCCTCTGGAGGCGGCACATGCGCAGATTGAGATCTCCAGTAGCCATTTTCCCGGAGGCCACAGCATCAAGGCAATTGAAGTGTGGGGCTATGGGTTTCAGAAAATGTCACCGGAGCCCCCAGCACCACAGGAAGAATCGCCTGTCTCCTGCTCCCACCACGCTAAGTGTAAGTACCGTACATTCCGACTAAGACGCACCGTTTTCCCCCCAATTTTTGGGGGGAAAGTCTTACAGTCCGAAAAATACAGCATTTGTGTTGTTGATTATGGCTTACAGCAAATGAAAACCTAAAAGTAATCTCAGTAAATTAGAATAATTAACAAAAAACACCTGCAAAGGCTTCCTAAGCATTTAAAAATGTCCCTAAGGGTATGTTTCCACGGTCCGGATTGCATCAGGATTAGCTGCGGATTGAACGCTGCGTAGAGCCGCAGCGTCCAGATGTTACAGCATAGTGGAGGGGATTTTAAGAAATCCCGTCTCCACTGAGTACTAAAATAGGGGTGACACACCCACGAGTCCGGACACGTGGCACGTCTTTATAAAACGCAGCATGTCTCTTCGTCTTGTGGAGACGCTCAGTCTCCGCAAGATAAATAAGTCTATGGATATGATGCGGTGATTCCAAATGTGTTCAATAAACACTTGCGAAATCACCGCGCGTAGAAAGGGGGGTGCGGCGCGGGCTTTCCTTTGCGTCCAAAGCTCCGGCAATCCAGATCGTGGAAACATACCCTCAGTCTGTTTCAGCAGACTCCACAATCATGGGGAAGACTGCTGACATGACAGATGTCCAGAAAGCAGTCATTGACACACTCCACAAGGAGGGTAAGCCACAAAAGGTCATTGCTAAAGAAGCTGGCTGTTCAGAGTTCTGTATCCAAGCATATTAATGGAAAGTTGAGTGGAAGAAAAAAAGCGTGGTAGAAAAAGGTGCACAAGCAACCGGGATAACCGCAGTCCTTGAATGGATTGTTAGAAAAGGTTATTCAAAAATTTGGGGGAGAGTCACAAGGAGTGAACTGCTGCTGGAGTCATTGCCTGAAGAGCCACCACTCACAGACGTATCCAGGCCATGGGCTACAAGTGTCGCATTCCTTGTGTCAAGCCACTCATGACTAATACTCAATGCCACAATCATATTACCTGGGGCCAAGGAGAAAAAGAACTGGACTGCTGCTCAGTGGTCCAAGGTGTTGTTTTCAGATGTAAGTAAATTTTGCATTTCATTTGGAAATCAAGGTCCCAGAGTCTGGAGGAAGAGTAGAGAGGCACAAATCCAAGCTGCTTGAGGTCTAGTGTGAAGTTTCCACACTCTGTGATGGTATCGGGAGCCATGTCATCTACTGGTGTAGGACCACTGTGTTTTATCAAGACCAAAAAGTCAACGCAGCCGTCTACCAGGAAATTTTAGAGCTCTTCATGCTTCCCTCTGCCGACAAGATTATTGGAGATGAAAATTTCATTCTCCAGCAGAACTTGGCACCTCTCCACACTGCCAAAAGTACCAATACGTAGTTTAAAAACAACAGTATCACTGTGCCTGATTGGCCTGCAAAATCACCTGACCTTAAGGTATTGTCAAGAGGAAGATGAGACACCTGACCCAACAATGCAGACGAGCTGAAGGCTGCTATCAAAGCAACCTGGGCTTCCATAACACCTCAGCAGTGCCACAGGCTGATCGCCTATATGCCACGCAGCATTGATGCATTAACTGAAGCAAAAGGAGCTCCAACCAATTATTGAGTGCATCTAATGAACATACAATTCAGTAGCCCAACATTTCGGATTATAAAATCATTTTTCAAGCTGGTGTTATAAAGTATTCTAATTTACTGAGATAATGACTTTTAGGTTTTCATTGGCTGTAAGAAATAATCATCGACATTAACAGAAATAAACACATGAAATAGATCACTCTGTAATGACTGAGTTTTAATTTCCGTATTGAAGAACTGAAATAAAATTGATATTCTAATTTTGTGAGAAGCATCTGTACTTGAATCACAATGTACAGACAAAGGCGGCATCTTATTCATTTATCAATCTATCCAGCTCATTGTTGTATAAATTTGTACAATAACAATTGTGCAATTGTACCCACTACACAGCCCATGAAGGGCCAAAAGAGGTCCTTAAAAAAAAAAAAACCCTCCTGGTCCTTTCTGACAGCACAGAACTAAAGCGCAAAGACGCACAAGCTGATATCTGAAAACCCATAACTTTATTTTATACAAAACTCACAATCCCAGGATGAAAGTCACAATATCCTAAAGAACAGAACCACGATGAATAAACAAAGCTCCTGCATGCCGATTTCCAGCAATTATTCATGTAGACAGTCTGCATGCCACAAAAACTTGCATCCATTCTCAATGGTCTTACAAAACAGGTCTTGGCTGCTGAGTTAGCAATAGGCCAAATCTCTTCTTGATGGAGACGCGATGTCGGGAGTACTTGTCATCTGGAGAGAAGCGAGCGGGATGAGCCGAAGAGGTCGGCTGTCCACTAGGAGATACATTCTGCAACAAAGAGTAATAACATACATTAAATTTAGTTCAACTGTGGAGTAGTGCAACCATAACGGTCCCTATGACATAACGATGGTGAATTGTGAGAAGCACCATTACTTCCTATGTAGATAGTAGGCCAGAATTCAGAATTGCAAGTGCACAAGATAAAACGTTGATGCTTCAAGGGGCAAAGGATAAAAACTTTCTGTAGACCATCCGTCAGCATGTGCGTTCTGAAGTGTCTCTGAAGATGAATGGTCGGCACACTACAGCGCAGTTTGCAATATAACTACATTTTAACTACTTCTCCATTAGGTGAGACCATAGCAGATAATGTTCCGCTTACTGCAATGCACATATCATGGTGGGAGTGGCGGTATCAACATTTTATGCATTACACATATGCCCTGGGGCTGTACACAGAGCATTACACTATACTACAAGAGTTAAAGGGGTTGTCAGCTCTAAATCTGTAAGTCTGCAGTCACTGACTGCTGACTTACGAATCCCTCACCATACATACTGTGGGGATTCACTGGTTTCTGAGCCAGGACCGGCGAGTGACTGCACAACCCCTTTAAAAGATATATTCACACCTCGCACCACAATAAAGCATCACTATGGTTTTACTGTACTCTGATTAGAGTGCTCCAGACCCTCAAACAGCTGTCAATACAGGATTGTTTGCCATGAATAACACCATTTCTGAGGCAGGATCCTGGCAACAAGGAGCTTATGGAAAGGGCAGAGACTCTGCCGTATTTATCGTGTGAGAATCGCGTGTAAACCTCCTTCTGGCTGTCGGCTCTCCTGACCTGAGCTTGACAGCTGCATAGTAATCCATCACGCTGTCTTGCTCAGGTCAGGAGAGGTGTTGGGCCAGTCCGTGCAGTGCGATGCGATTCTCGCACTAGTTGTACAGACGTCTGACTCAGCCCTAAACAAGACAATCTGCTACTACCAGGGGTGGCAGCTGCTGACTGGCCACATTATAACATGGAAATGGGGGGGGGGTCTGGTAAAAAACAAACAAGACATTTCTACTACAAAACAGCACAACACCTGACTACAGCTTGTGTGGAAATACAGCTCCACAACACACGGGCAGCCAATCAGGTGACAGATTACAAAATAGAAAAGGCATCTGAAAATGAAACGCTAGATTGTAATTGGCTGCCATGGACAAGCACTACTGCCTCACTTCACAGGCTTTTCCATTTCTCCCCTCTATACACAGGGCGTGCTGGCCTTCTCATGCTGCAGAACGAAGGCTCTATGCAGCGTGATGGTGGTCACCAGCGGAGCGTCCCGTCTCACCTTCATGGTGTATACCCGCTCTCCCTGCTCGTTCAGGTAATACTGCAGGAACATGTCTGCACGTACAGTTCACCACGCTGCTCGCGCTCTTCTGCAGCGCCACACGTTTCTGCAGCAGTACTTCCGTTTCCGAGACACATCACTTCCGGCACAAGGGTTTCTGGGTATTGTTTGCCTTCTTTTCCACACAGAGCGCCCTCTATAGGTGGAAGTCATGAGTGAAATGACTTCTTGGAGTTTCTCCCAGCAGCCTGTGCGTTCAGTAGTACAGTACTGGAGTGAGGAGAATGTGGCTGTGCGGTGGGGCTTCATGCTGCACACATAGTACAGTCCCCTCATGTGAAAGCTGCATAGTAGAAATTGTATGGCAGGGCAGGCTTGATGGAGTGGGAGGCTTATAGCCTCGATTTTATAAACTGCAAGAAGAGTAGATTTCTGCTGGAGATTTTCACCCTTTCTCATGCAAAAGGCAAAATTTGTGGTAAATGCTGCACTTTTGAAGTAAAATCCACACATTTAGGCCGTGTATCAAAAAAGCAGAAATGCGAAACGCGCGTCAGGGGCTGCGGAGCGGGCTGAGGGCGTTGTGACGATTTATGAGTAAGCAGGTTTTATTCACCATCAAAGCCCAGGAGTTTGGTAGTTAGGACACACATGCTCTTTACCACACGCTACAAGCATCCTGTTGCTTTAAGGCCATGTGCACACGATGCAGATTTGCAGCGGATCCGCAGCGGATTTTACCGCGCAGAAACGTTGCATATCCATATTGTGATGTACAGTAGCCTTAAAATCAATGAAAAAAAAACCGCTGTGCAGACGCTGTGGATTTTTCTGCGTGGTTTTCCTGCGGTAAAAAATCTGCAGCATGTTACTTCTTTTGTGCGGTTTTCCACCTCCCCTGTCACCAAATCCGCAGGGGGAAAACCGCAGTGGAAAACCGCACTAAAACCGCAGGAAAAATGGAAGAAATCCGCAGGAAAAATGCAGGTCATTTGACCTGCGGATTTCTTCCATTCTGCGCGGAAAAATCCGCATGGCTAAAAAGTCCGTCTGCACTCAGCCTTAATGGCATACTAGATACTTACCTTGCTTCCTGCATCCCTTTGTCAGACTGCAACTTTCCCTCTTAATTCACGGCTTCATGTCTCCTCCATATTCTCCTCATTGTTGCTGTTTATTGTGTATATGATATCTGTGTGTGATACATTAGTAAAAGTTATTTTGTACTTTTTATCATTTTTTTGGTGGATTTTTTTTTGCTCCGTTTTTTTCTCTTGTTTGTAGCATTTATTGGAGTATTCCATGCAATGAGTTTAGTTTGATCGTATTTTGGGAGGATTTTACCTTATCTGTTCTCGGCCTCAATATATCTTTTGCTTCTTTTGATTGTTGTTTCAATAGATAATATGTAGTCTGGTCATGGTGTGGCGGTATTTATCCCCTGTATATGGTATTATTTGCTAATATGAAAAACAACCTTGGCACACTAGTACAATGATTCAGAAATGAGTTCATATAGCTGCTTTTATTTTTAATTTTGAACGGACCAAAAAGAATAAGGTACAGATAAATAAATATCCAACGTTTCGGCTCTCTAGCCTTTATCAAGAATTTATCTGTAGATAAATTGGTCCTAAATTATGTAGGCAAGATTTCATGTTCAGCAGTGACCTATAGGAGTCACCCTCAAAAGCGTGCATTCATATTCAGGCCATCAGGAGCTGGTGCGGTAACGTGGTGCGCTTGGTATTATTTGGTCACGATGTGGAGTCATTATAAAGTTTAGTCATTGTGGGATGTTATTTTGCACATATTTGCTGCTGGGGCCGGAGATTAGTTGCAGCAGACAGCTGTGGTAATAACAGATGGACAGGAGGTCATCCTTTCGAAATTGAGCAGGGTTTCTTTAATGCAAATTTTCAAAACTTAGAGAAAACCCTTTAAAAATATCTACAATATTAAGAAGTGACTGGGACAATGTATGCTGGACTGGAGGCAGCGAGGTAGGGTAAGAAGAGTAAAGCACCTTTACTTTTAGTTACCATTACTTGTAGTTTGTGTTTGAGGAAAATGTGAGCGAATATGGGTATGGCTTTTAAATGGGCGTAGTTTTCTAGCACATCAGAGAACCCGTTGTTAAAAAATTGAATCCCACCCCTTCATTGGTGTGCACATACTTCGGCTTATGTCACTTCTTTCTTTTGCTTCAGGGTTCAGAAACCATGAAACAGTTAAAAAAAAAGTGATATATTCATTCTTCCGGTGGCTTCGTTTGGAAGCCGCTTGGTCTCTATTACAGAAGATGTAGAAAAAGATGGCGTGAAAGAAAAGCGCCAAACTGCGACTTGGCGAAAACTATGGGGGGTCCGCCGTTAAATTGAAAACGTGCACATAGCCAAAAGGTGTTTTTACACATTACATATCCAATGTGTATTTACATGAGGATCTACTACAAAAAAATGAGACACCTGCCACAGATATGTCACATATTTGTACAAGGATACATTCCCTTAGCCCTTATTCACATATGCCAATAAGTGACATTTCTGAGCAAATCTGCAAGCACAATCAAAATGTTCATTTTTCTCTAAAATGTTTTTTTGTTTAATCACTGCATAGACAGAAACCTCCCAGATTTTTTTCTGAAGCATGTCATTTGGGCTATGAAATCCCATTCAAGTGAAATAGCAGATTAATAAGTGTGTCAACAATTAATCCACACAGAAATCTTCATTAACTCCTTAAAGGGGTTTTCTGGGATTATTTTATTCCTATGGGCCTGAGAACTAACAGGCAGATAGTTAAATTTATGTTCTAGAAGTACAGGAGTAGATTGACCAGACTAATCACTCATGTACTGGTGCAATATCAAGGAGATCCCACGGACAAGATAAAGATCCCCAACTCACATCAGGACTACAAGATCCCAGGTACTATCAGCTGCATCACATCTAATGTGGTGTACCTAATTATTTGTACTAAATGTCCAACTGGGGGTCTGTATGTGGGGGAGACAGGGCAAAAACTGAGAATATGGATGAATTCTCACCGCCACACAATAAGAGAAAAAAGAAAGGATCTACCTGTAGCAAAACAATTTTGTATCCCCGGTTATAGCATGATGGACATTAAATTACTTGTATTAAAAGGTAACTTCAAGTCTCAGAGAGACAGGAGGGTCTGGGAGTATAAATTTATGACAATCTGTGACACTCTCAATGCAGGAATGAATGTGTCGTATGGATTTATGTCTTTTTACATCAATTAAGGAATTTGCTCTTCAGACCTTCTGGGGTCATCACACAACACAGAACCAGACCCCAATCAGTGGACAATAAAACATTCAGACTCCTTATCTATGAACTATTCCAATATTTATGTTTATCCCTCTCCCATAATGACAATTCTGCTTCACGTCACTTATCTTATCTATTGAGTTATTTCTGTGTTGTTTTGTGCATAAATATGTGATTCTTCAGAAGTTGTATTAAGGGCCCGTTACACATAGCGATATCGCTAGCAATATCGCAATAACGTCTCTGGTTTTGTGACGCAGCAGCGATATTGCTAACGATATCGCTATGTGTGATACTTACCTCCGACCGGCTCCCCCGCAGGTTATCGCTGATCGCGCGAGAATGTCCTGGGCCGTTTCTCGTCATCTGCTTCCTGCTGGGCTTCCTGCTGTGGCGACGAGCAACGCGTGGACGCGGGCGGGAGGACGTCTTCATCGCCTCGTCTGACAGGTAAGTAGCGACTATGTCGCTGGTGAGATCTGCCTGTTTGGCAGCTCACTAGCGACCACTTAGCGATGCACCAGCGATCCTGATCGGGTCATATCGTTGTCGGGATCGCTGGTGCATCGCTAAGTGTAACGGTACCCTTAGTCCAGCCTGATGAAGAGACCTGAGTAGTCTCGATAGCTTGCAATTTGTTACCATCCTTTCAATTAGCTATTAAAAGGTATCAACCACTGAGGACTCTCAATTCTAAATATTTTTCTATCTACCGGCTTTCACGGTACACGGTATCTTTCTTGTGTCAAGGAGATCGCAGCATTCTTAGGTTTGCAGGAATAGAGAGTGTGCCCCTGCTACCACATATGGGCGCTAGACACAACTTATTATTATTAAAGGGAGTGGATGGATTATTCACAGAGGCAGAAGGTCCAATTTGGTTTAATGTCAGTGTGTTCCTATAATATTTTTATAGGATTTTTATTACCTTGTTGTACATTAATCATTAATGTGACATTTTGCATATACATATATCACTTTCAGCGACTTTGTTTAATGTCACTACCATGGCATCGTCCTCAAGCCCTGGTAATATGAACACCGTGATGCAACAGGACCAGCGTAACCTAATGCGAAACGGCTGTCGCCTGTGAATGCCCCCGCTCTCCGTGCCCGATGTTGCAATTATGTTTTACACTGGATTTGAATAAAGCAATGACAAGCGTGGGTGCCACAAAGCTCGTGTCTTCCCGTAGTTGATTTGATTTCTGTCGTCGACTCGCAGAGCAGCACCATTACTGTAGCAAGGAGTGCAGTCATGCTTCATAGTACTGTAAGTTCTCAAGACGTTGTTGTGGGGCTAATAGTGCCATACTTTGATTTTCTAAAGCTGCTGGATGTAGAAATACTCCTACAATATACTGTACCTGAGGAACCAAAGAAACCTTGGGGAAAATGACAATAAGTAATCAACATAGAAAATGTAAGAAAAATATTGAAATAGTTTTCTATTTGCATTATTACATTTTTGCAATCTATAAAAGCTACTAAGTAATTTGGAAATGATTGGATTTTTTTGAGTTTCAAAAAAACAAACTCACAACATGTGTGGGAGAGTCCGGTTTTCCATGTGATATGTATGTTACAAATCCTCATAAAGATTCAACAGTGCAGACAATCCCGTAATCTTCACAGCATCATACTACATATGTGTCCTCACCACAGAGAATTTTATTAATATGATACCCATAGAAAGTAGCCAGAAAAATGCTTTCTTTCATTCATTCTTTTAGGCTAGTTTCACATTAGCGTTTGAATCCGCAGCGTATCTTACGCAAGCTAAAATGCACTTAAAATCGCGTGTAAAGCAGCAGGTTTTTTTACGCATCACCATACGCATGTGGTCAAAAAAACGCAGCATTTGCTTGCTTTTTATGCGTTTTGCATCCGTTTGCGTTTTTTATGCGCATGGTGGAAAATTTAACAGGAGAAAAATCTAGATAGACACCACCAATGGGGCAACAGTGGGCGTTTCTTATGTGATATCTTTATAAAGACCCTTGGACAGCTCAAATCTTCAGATTTTGTTCCTTTATCCTGTGTCATGATGGATCTTCGCATGGAGAGCTTTATTTCAACCTGGATTTAAGTATAACGCTGTTTCTTGCCTATGCATTTGTTTGTGAGCAAGAGAGAAATAAAGAAAGACGGAGAAGACGGCGTCGGCGTTATTGGAGACACCCCATTATTGAAGTCCGGAAGAGCCATGGAGCCTACCACACCCTATATAGCGAGCTCAATGCCAACTCAGAGAAATTTCCTGAATATACCAGGATGTCTCAAGAGACCTTCCGGGATTTTGCTTGGTCATGTCCAAGGAGCCATCCAGAGACAGGACACCCAGCTTTGTAGAGCAATTCCTGTAGAGGAACGTCTCCTGGTCACATTAAGGTACGTAATAATCCTAAACAAACGCCTGTCATGTCATAATTATTATTGTTCTGCCTTGCAAAACTTATTTTCAACTTTATCTGTTTAGCTACTTAATTTTTTTCTTTCTTTGTTTGGCAGATTCCTGTCTACCAGAGAAACACTTTCATCGCTCCATTTTCAGTACCTGCTATGAATTTCCACCCCCTCTGGAATAGTTGCGGACACTTGCCGGGCTTTGTGGAATGTTCTCCGGGATGAATTTATCCCCCTACCCACTGTGGAAATGTGGATGGAAATTGCTGGCAAATTCTGGAGAGTGTGTAATTTCCCCAACTGTTTGGGAGCAGTGGATGGAAAGCACATACAGATTAACAAACCCGCCAGAACCAGATCAGAGTACTTTAACTACAAAAAATATTTTTCTGTAGTGATAATGTCTATAGCAGATGCGGACTGTCGCTTTATCGCCGTGGACATTGGAGCTTTTGGCCGTGACAATGACTTACAGACTTTTAAAAACTCTGATCTGCAGATGCCTGTATGGAAAAAAATTTAATTTACCCCTGCCACGACCTCTCCCCAGCAGTCAAGGCCCACCGATGCCATTTGTTATGGTTGGGGATGAGGCCTTTCATATGTGTGAAAACCTACTGAAGCCATATTCCAGTCAGGACTTCAACTACAGTAAAAGGATTTTTAACTACAGACTGACCAGGGCCCGAAGAACAGTTGAGTGTTCCTTTGGGATTCTTGTCTAAAAAATGGCACATTCTTGGGACAGCCATTAATCTAAAAATGGAGACAGTTGATGAGGTGGTCAAAGCCTGTGTGGTTCTCCACAATTACATAATGGCTAAGACACGACCCAACATTGAACTGGATGAACCAGTTGCAAACCCATTGCCAGGTTACCAGCATTACCCTCTTCGGTCAACAGTTGAAGTTGCCCACATGAGGGACCAATTTGCTGAATACTTTGCTTCTGACATTGGACATCTGGCATGGCAAGATGATATGGTGTAAAATGTTCTGTTAGGTTTGTGTATGGACCAGTTATGTTTAAAATGTTCCTAATGTTTGTTGTTAATAAATATCTTTTTTTTTTTATACCTGTACCGAGTCTCCTATGTTTTTCCTCTCAAAACCACTTATTATGTGAGTGGTATGGTATTTGACGTAATTACATCCTGCGTCTCTTCTGCAGTATCTATTGAACACAGACTGAAGAGACGATGGAGGTCATAGAATGCATATGTATATTCACCTGAACAGGTGTCAGAAATAGTGAGTTCATGATGTCCAAAAACACAGCATTATGAATTCACTATTTCTGACACCTGTTTAGGTCAGTATAGATATGCTTTGTATGACCTCCATCGTCTCTTCAGTCTGTTTTCAATAGAAAACATAGACTGAAGAGACATTTTATATATTCACCAGCCCATGTGTAAGAAATAGTGAGTTCATGATGCTTAAAAACCCAGCATCATGAATTCACTATTTCTCACACCTGTTCAGGTGAGTATAGATGTGCCTTGTATGACCTCCATTGTTTCTTCAGTCTTTTTTAAAAAGATTATGCACAATGAAGAGACAATGGAGGTAATACAAAGCACATCTATATTCACCAAGCCAGGTGTCAGCAATAGGTAATTAAGGATGCTGTGTTTTTTGCATCCTGAATTTACTATTTCTGACATCTGGCCAAGTGAGAATAGATATGCCTTGTATTACTTCCATTGTCCCTTCAGTCTGCGTCACATACATTAAGCAGACTCAAGAGAAGCTGGAGAAAATACAAGTCATATTATTTTTTGACAACTCATAGCTCCACAGACACAAGAAGCAAAGCTTCAGTTTTCAAGCTGTGTCATTCCTGGAACTATGTGGTGTCAAATACTAAAGTGTACGGCGCAGTGTTTTTACGTCGCACAGTGTGTGATGCCGGCGGCGAAATACACAAATAACCACACAGTATTGGGGGCAAAAAAACTATATTTATTTAAAAAAATGACAAATTAACTGCGGCGGCTGGGAGTAGAGTGACATAACCGGGGGGTGTTTAGTTGGGACGCCTGGCTGGATAAAGACGACGCAGGGGTTGAGGGAGAAAGGGCAATCTAAACTAGTGAGGTCAAGGAGGTCATGGATGGTACTGGAGGCATGGGACGGTAGAGACACACTGGAAGGGAGAGACAAACCTGACATCACAGACACATTGGGAGGGGTGGGGGGAGGGAGATCATGAGTCCTTTGCTTTTTGGCCTATTTTTTGGGATCTGCGCTGGCTTCTAGGGAGCCTGGGTGTGTCCTGTTCCTGCGGCCTGGTCCTGGTGGATGGCATGGCAGGGTACAGGTGGTTCTGCATGATGGTGGTGGTGGATGATGTTCAAGCAGAATCCGGGTGCTGCTGCTGAATGCTGCTGGTGGTGGAGGATATCCAAGCAGGGTGCAGGTGCTGCTGCTCCATGCTGGTGGTGGTGGAGGATGTCCTGCCAGGGTCTGGGTGCTGCTGGTGCATGCTGGTGGTGGAGGATGTCCTGGCAGGGCCCGGGTGCTGCTGCTGCATGCTGGTGGCAGTGGAGGAGGTCCTGCCAGGGTCCGAGTACAGTTGCTGCATGCTAGTGGCAGTGGAGGATGTCCAAGCAGGAGCAGCACTTGGCTTGGTGGTGGCAGTGGGCTGTCCAACATCACTCCGCATGGTGGTGGCGCTGTAGTGGTATCCGGTAGGGCTTGGAATGGTGGTGGCCGTGCAGTGATGTGAAGCAGAGCTCGGCATTGAGGTCGAGCGTGTCAGTGATGGCACAGTTGGAAATTCCACCGGTGACTGCTGAAAATACCGACTCTGCTGCATAGCCTGCACATAAGCAGCATTGCAGGCCTGGAGATCAGGAGTAAGGTGTTCCGACATGCCCCGTTCTATTTGATTGAAAAAGTGATGTGCTGGCCTCTGGAGGTCGGCTTTCACTTGGTCAAGGCTTCGGTTAACATCCTGGATAAGTGTCTTCATAAGGTTTAAGCCATTATCCAGTCTGGCTTCCCTCGCCTTGAGTCCATCATGAAAGATCGAGCTCAAGTTTAAAAACTCGGGCATGAGTGTCCTGTCCGAGGCCTTCTGCCGCTGGTGGGGATACGCCAAAAAAGAAATGGCAGAGACCTGGGACAGGGGAACACCTGATGGACCAGCTTCCTGGTCTCCACTCTGTGTTGTAGGCCCACTTGCTGCTTCGATGGTGGATGGCTGGGATGGGTCCGTGGCTTTTCAATGAAGGACCGCTCCGGAACCAGGCTCAAGGGTGCTGCTCCAGGTGCTGTGAAAAGAAAACAAAAACATTAGGACCAAACATTTACAATATTAAAAGCACCAACTCCTGTGGAACAGAAAAATACAGATCAGGCAATACAACACAATCCAATAGACCACAAAAATACTTACGTTTTGGTGACAAGGACCGGTCTCAAAAATGCCAGCATGTGGAAGCGATCCTTCATCGAACGCCAACGTGTTTTAACTTTGAGCACTGTAAAAAAAAATAAAAACGTTTAGACAATGCACTTTTGCCCGGGATCACAGAACTGTATGTGATGAGAGAAACTCTCAGGAGTTTCTCGAATCACACACAGTCGTGTGATCCCGGCCAAGGTCACTTCTGCATCACACAACATTGCAATACTTACGAAATGCTTTGCGGACCCGATCCGGGGCATTGTCCCATTGTCTCATCCATCAGTCATCCCTTTTGCCACCTCATTCCATAGTCACCGGATCCACACCTTGTTCGAGTGCTGAGAAACCCGGGTGTCCCACAACGGGACTCGCTCATGGATCAGGGAGATGAGGAGGTCATTGTCTATGAGGTCTTCATCCTGTTCTGAAACCTAGAAAAGAAAGAAATACATTAATGTTGGAGAGATTAAAAAAAGGAAAAAGAAAAAAACAGACAGAAAACAGGTAATAATAAGTAAAGTCAAGAAAAAAAGAATAACAGTAGTCAAAATCAAAAAGGTACAGAAATCAGCAAAGTGAAGAAATGTACATGTATGTCAGAATACAATAAACAGAGTACAATCAGTCAAGTATACTTACATGCCGCCTAGACACCTGAACTTCTCCTTGCTGCTCCTGCTCGCCCTCTCCTGCAGTTGAAGAACTGTCCTGAAAAAGAAAAAAAAATTTTTGCCACATGTGTAGATATGACAGAGAATAATTACCAATCCATAGGGCATGTACTCACTTCACTTTCCTGTCCCAGGATGTTCACGGAGAGGGTGCTCCTCTGAAGAGGAAGACATTCTGATGAATGCTGCAAGAAAAAAAGAGACAGAAATTATTAGTACATATAAAGAGAGATAAAAGAGAAGACAGACATTGGCTTTAATACTCACATTGTTCAAAGTGGAGATTCTTCACAGGTCAGAGCTTCTTCTTTGCTTGTTTGCAGTCTGCACAGTTGTGGACTGTCAATGCACACTCCCTGTTTTTATCTAGGTTTGTGTGGGGGGTGGCTAATTAGTGTCTAGCAGAGGCGTATCTAGGCTTCCTGGCACCCGGGCAAGAATTTGGTTGGCGCCCCCCCCAACACCAAGTACATATGCGACTTGCACACTCAGCCATGTACCCACGAGCTGCTCTCCCTAATGCTCTCAATGTTCAGTAAAAAACTGAAAGCAGGAAGAGAAGCTCGTTGTCAAGTATGAAAATCGCATATGAGTGAAGTGTCCGTGTGATGACTACTGGAACCTGCAGAGCTGAGTCCTGACATTGCAGCTTCTGAACTCTCACCATTAATGCACTGCACACTTTTAGGATTCTCCTTTGCCGATGTACAGTCATGTCAGCACAAGTATGTGATTTATATACTTCTGGCCACATTCCGACTAGACGTGCCCAGCCTCGCTCCGTTCATTTTCATTGAGTGAGGCCACACATGTCTAGTCAGCATGTGACCGCATGTATGTAAATTACCGGCACGAGAGAATCCTAACAGCGTTCAGTGAGCACTATGAGAATTCAGAAGTCTGCAGTCACATAGAATGACTGCAGACTCAGCACAAACCTGGACAACCCCTTTTATGTTCCTAACAAAAACATGAGAATAAGTCAGTAGCACAACTAACATTTACATCCAGGTACCTTATAGATGACGTCTCTGGAGTCGTTCTCCTTTTCTTCATCTTGTCCAGACCCCTTGATGAGTTTTCTCTTCCACAGCGGCCTCTGCAGACTTCCATCTTCTCCGGTCTTCTGCAGCAAATCTCCACACGATGCCCTTAAAGATAGAAGTGTCATTATAATGCTCCTGAATAAAAATGTCTGCAATATACTGTCACCTCACACTATTCCCCTCCCTCCTCTAACATCCCTCTGTTCACCATACTGTCTCATCATATATTTACCTCCTCACTCTCTATACTGTCTGCTCACACATACCCCTGACTCCCCATACTGTGTCCACATACATTAACCCGTTCGCTCCCCATACTGTCTGCACCCAACCCCCATACTGTTTCCTCATACATACTCTGTCCTCAAATCTCCCCACACACATTAAATCCCCCTATCCCCACTCCAAATTCCTCACACACATTAAATAACCCCCCATCCACAATCCAAATCCCTCACACACATTAAGTAACCCCCATCCACACTCCAAATCCCCCACACATTAAATAACCCCCATCCCCACTCCCAAATCCCCCCACACATTAACCCCATCCCAACTCATTGATCCCCATCCCCACTCCAAATCCCCCACACATTAAATAACCCCCATCCCCACTCCCAAATCCCCCCACACATTATGTACCCTCCACTCCAAATCCCCCACACATTAACCCCATCCCCACTCATTAACCCCCCAAACAATAACCCCCATCCCCACTCATTAATTCCATCCCCACTCATTAACCCCCATCCCTACTCCAAAATCCCCCAACACATTATGTATCCCCCACTCCAAATCCCCCCACACATTAACCCCCATCCCCACTCATTAACCCCCACATATTAATTCCATCCCCACTCATTAACCCCACACATTAGTTCCATCCCCACTCAATAACCCCCATCCCCACTCATTAACCCCCATCTCCACTCATTAACCCCCATCTCATTAACCCGCCACACATTAACCCCCATCCCCACTCATTAACCTCCACACATTAACCCCCATCCCCACTCATTAACCCCCCACACATTAACCCCCATCCCAACTCTTTAACCCCCCCACACATTAACCCCCATCCCCACTCATTAACCCCACTACACATTAACCCCATCCCCACTCATTAACCCCCATCCCCACATTAACCCACATCCCCTCTCTTTAACCCCCCACACATTAACCCCATCCCCACTCATTAACCCCCCACACACATTAACCCCATCCCCACTCATTAACCCCACTACACATTAACCCCATCCCCACTCTTTAACCCCCCACACACAGTAACCCCCATCCCCACTCATTAACCCCACTACACATTAACCCCATCCCCACTCATTAACCCCCATCCCCACATTAACCCACATCCCCTCTCATTAACCCCCCACACATTAACCCCATCCCCACTCATTAACCCCCCACACACATTAACCCCATCCCCACTCATTAACCCCACTACACATTAACCCCATCCCCACTCTTTAACCCCCCACACACATTAACACCAATCCCCACATTAACCCCATCCCCACTCATTAACCCCACTGCACATTAACCCCATCCCCACTCTTTAACCCCCCCACACACATTAACCCCATCCCCACTCATTAACCCCCCACTCATTAACCCCCATACCCACACATTAACACCACCCCATCTTCGGTGGTTTCTTAAGCTTCACATTGGAGCACACTTACCACCAGCGCTGAGCGTTCACTCTGGGCGCCGGGGAGTGACGTCAACAGCGTGATCACATGACCTGATCACGCTGCTGACGTCGCTCTGGCCCGGCGGTCAGAGCTGCAATTGTACTGGCGTCTATGCAGACGCCAGTACAATTGTTCCCTGGGAGCCGGCATGCGCACCTTCTCTGCGCCAGCTGTCAGCTTGACAGCTGACACAGAGAACCGCCGACTCTCAGGCCGGGGGGGTGGCAGAACACAGCCGCCAGGGAGGACACTGTGGACTGCTGCATTAGGCGGCCCGGACTGCGCCCCCTGCCGGCTGCGCCCCGGGCAACTGCCGTGGCTGCCCCCTCCTAGATATGCCCCTGGTGTCTAGACAGGTTTTTTCTGGGAAAAACGCAAATGCGGGTGCTTGAAAACGCATGCGTTCGCATAGACTGCAATGCATTTTTTAGACGCATTACTTCCGCAAACAAACACATACGTTTCTAGGCGGCAAATTGACTCCTCCAAAATTGCAACATGTTGCGCTTACCGCGCCCAGCCGCAGACGACGAAACGACGCATGCGTCGCCAAACGTGGCAAAAAGCATCCAATCGCATGTACCTGCATCCCTAATGTTAAAGATAGGAGAACAAGACGCATGCGGAAATATGCGGTAGAAACGCACACACAAACGCTAATGTGAAACCAGCCTTACAGACTGCTCCACATGGCCCTCCCTCTAAAACAGCCATCCTCTTTTACAGATGGCTCCCCATGAGCTCTGTCCCCTCTTTCTCACAGATAGCTCCTCCTGGTCTCTGTCCCCTCTCTCACAGAAAGCTCTTCATGGTCTCTCTCCCCTCTCTCATAGATGGCTCCTCATGGTTCCTGTCCCCTCTCTCTCACAGATTGCTTCCCAAGGTCTCTGTCCACCCCTCTCCCCCTCCCTCTCTCACAGATGGTTCCCCTTGTCTCTGACCCCCCTCTCTCACAGAATTTGCAGTAAGTAATACAAATGCCTTCAAACTCTCTCTCTTATTATTCTGGTATTTGGCAAATATTAATAATGATGGTAATAATCCTAAATTACCTAAAAAGGGAAAGGTTTATTCTGATTTCATGCCAGATATTGAGAAAAACATGTATATGTGTCTTTTAATATAGCGTATGTAAACTTCTGGTTTCAACTGTATATATATTTTTTCCATTGCTTTTCATTATATTTTGTGCAGGGGGCATTTGTGCACATGTGGTTGAGGTACATGTGTCAAAGTGCTGTTGGCAGTTGTAACATGGATGAATGTGACACGCATCTCTATTCTCTTCATACAGGTAACCAGCTTTTCCAATCTCTGCTCTGAATCCACTCCTGTGTCTCCATTCAATGTCAGCAAGCAGTTAATCCTGAATGCTATCTCTGTGTTTTCAACTCTGCAAGCTTATATCTGGTAACCAGCTTTTCCAATCTCTGCTCTGAATCCACTCCTGTGTCTCCATTCAATGTCAGCAAGCAGTTAATCCTGAATGCTATCTCTGTGTTTTCAACTCTGCAAGCTTATATCTGGTATATAGTTTTTTTCAACTTACTCTGCTTGTCCCCTTATGTTGTGAGGTCAAGAAACTTTTCAAAGTGCTTTATGATCCATGTAGTGCTGGACATGTGTTTATTTGACCACAACATTTTATAGGGTCCTGGTGTCTCAATTTAGTGTGATTGATTAACGAGAAGAGAGCCAACAAAAAAGAAAAAAAAACAAAACTTAGCCTTAACCTCCTATATATTCAGACCTAGCTAGGGGGAGCATTTATGCACATGTAATCGAAGTACATGTATCAAAGTACTATTGGCAGTTATAACATGGCAGTTAGACAGGGCAGGAGACAGGTAAGACATTTATATCCATCTACTCCCTGTACATTTAGAATACAACAAATATATACCATATGCATTTGTGTAATTTTAATCCTGGCCGCTGCATTCACACACATCCACTGCCCTGGCATTAACTCTCTACACTCCATCCATATTGGCCCCTCACTTCTTTCCTCTCCTATGTATAGCACTCACGCTCTTCTCACATTGTTAAATTGCACAGATCCAGTCAGTCCCACCATTCAACATCAGAGACGCTCTCACAAATCACTTAACCATCTGCTTACTCTTTCTATCCTCCTTCTCCTAGTCGCAGGAGACATTGCTCCCAATCCTGGTCCCCCATGTTATAGAAAGTCAAACCCCCCAACTGCTACACTTAGAAACCCCTCTAATCTGATTAATATTCCCTGCCTGCCATCTGTCTCTCTTAATTGTGCACTTTGGAATTCTCGCTCAGTGTGTAACAAACTCTCCTTCATCCATGACTTCTTCCTTTCTAATTCTCTTAACCTCCTGGCTCTTACTGAAACCTGGATCCAGCAGTCAGACACTACCGCTGATGCTGCTCTTTCATACGGGGGGCTACACTTCTCTCATACCCCAAGATCAGACAATAGAGCAGGTGGAGGCGTTGGTCTCCTCCTATCACCAAAATGTACCTTTCAGGTTATCCCTCAAGTACCCTCACTTGCCTTCCCTTCTTTTGAGGTCCATGCCGTCAGACTCTACACCCCCCTCTCCATGCGAGTGGCGGTGGTGTATCGTCCTCCCGGCCCCTCCCATCAGTTCCTGGATCATTTTGCCACTTGGCTTCCACATTTTCTCTCCTGTGACATCCCTATCCTCATCATGGGAGATTTCAACATCCCCATTGCTCTTCCCCTCTCCCCATCTGCTACTCACCTTTTATCTCTAACCTCCTCATTTGGCCTTTCGCAGCTTACTAATTCTCCAACGCATGAAGACGGAAACTCCCTCGACTTGGTCTTCTCTCGGCTTTGTGCAGTGGATGATTTTGCAAACTCCCCTCTCCCGCTCTCTGACCACAATCTTCTTTCATTCTCTATCAAGAACTGCCAGGCTGCTCAGGTCACCCCCACTGTCCAGACTTATAGAAACATACAGGCCATTAACACCCAGAAACTTATGAAGAACTTGCAGTCTTCATTGGCCCCTATCTCCTCCCTCTCATGTCCTGATTCTGCATTGAAGCATTACAATGAAACACTTCAAAGTGCCCTGGATGAATTTGCACCCCCTATAAATAGAACACCACAACGCAGACGGCGACAACCCTGGCACACGGTGCAAACACGTTTCCTGCAGCGGTGCTCCAGGTGCGCCGAACGTCTGTGGAGAAAATCCAATCTACACGAAGATTTCATACATTTTAAGTTTATGCTTAGAACATATAACACTGCCCTTCACCTCTCCAAACAAACCTATTTCAACACCCTCATCACCTCACTGTCAAATAACCCAAAACGTCTCTTTGACACTTTTCATTCTCTACTCAATCCAAGAGTACAGGCCCCAACCACAGAGCTCAGAGCTGACGATCTGGCCAATTACTTCAAAGAAAAAATTGACCAGATTTGACAGGAAATTATCTCCCAATCACCTCATACCACGCACTGTCCTCCCTCCCCCACTGTATCTTGCTCACTCTCTGATTTTGAACCAGTCACAGAAGAAGAAGTAAGCAGGCTCCTTGCATCTTCTCGCCCAACTACTTGCACCAGTGACCCATTTCCGTCACATCTCCTCCAGTCCCTTTCCCCTACTGTCACCCCTCACCTAACTAAAATATTTAACCTCTCTCTCTCTTCTGGTATTTTTCCCTCCTCATTTAAGCATGCCATCATACATCCACTACTTAAAAAACCATCCATCGACCAAAACTGTGCCGCTAACTATAGACCTGTCTCTAATCTTCCCTTCATCTCTAAACTCCTGGAACGCCTGGTCCACTCCCGTCTTATCCGCTATCTCTCAGAAAACTCTGTTCTCAACCCTCTCCAATCCGGTTTCCGCTCTTTACACTCCACTGAAACTGCCCTCACTAAAGTCTCTAATGATCTGCTAACAGCTAAATCAAATGGTCATTACTCCATGCTAATTCTCTTGGATCTCTCTGCAGCATTCGACACTGTGGATCATCAGCTTCTCCTCACTATGCTCCGTTCCATTGGCCTCAAGGACACTGTTCTCTCCTGGTTCTCCTCCTATCTCTCTGACCGCTCCTTTACTGTATCTTTTGCCGGTTCCTCCTCCTCTCACCTTCCCCTTACTGTTGGGGTCCCCCAAGGATCGGTTCTAGGCCCCCTCCTCTTCTCCTTGTACACTGCCCCTATTGGTCAAACAATCAGTAGATTTGGGTTCCAGTACCATCTCTATGCTGATGACACCCAATTATACGCTTCTTCTCCTGACATCACGCCAGCCTTTCTAGAAAACACCGGCGATTGTCTAAACGCTGTGTCTAATATCATGTCCTCACTATATCTGAAACTGAACCTGTCAAAAACTGAACTCCTGGTGTTTCCTCCCTCTACTAATGTACCTATACCCGACATTGCTATTTCTGTGGGTGGCTCCACTATTACTCCCCAGCAACAGGCCCGCTGTCTTGGGGTCATACTTGATTCCGAGCTTTCCTTTGCCCCCCTCATTCGATCACTGGCTCGCTCTTGTCATCTGCACCTCAAAAACATTTCTAGAATTCGACCTTTTCTTACTTTGGACTCTGCAAAAACTCTTACTGTTTCTCTTATTCATTCTCGTCTCGACTATTGTAACTCTCTTCTAATCGGTCTCCCTCTTACCAAACTCTCCCCTCTCCAATCTGTCTTGAATGCTGCAGCCAGGATCATATTCCTCACCAATCGTTACACCGATGCCTCTACCTTGTGCCAGTCATTACACTGGCTACCCATCCACTCCAGAATTCAGTATAAACTTATTACCCTCACCCACAAAGCCCTCCATGGCTCAGCACCACCCTACATCTCCTCCCTTGTTTCAGTATACCACCCTACCCGCGCCCTCCGTTCTGCTGATGACCTGAGGTTAGTATCCTCAATAGTCAGAACCTCCCACTCCCGTCTCCAAGACTTTACACGTGCCGCGCCAATTCTTTGGAATGCACTTCCCAGGTCAATACGATTAGTCCCCAATCCCCACAATTTTAAGCGTGCCCTGAAAACGCATTTATTCAGACTGGCCTATCGCCTCAACACATTAACCTAATCTATCCCTGTGTGGCACAGCCAAAAGTTTTACCATAACCAGATTTCCCGCATCATGTTCCCACATGCTTTATGCATCCATTAGCCCTCTGTCTGTACTGTCACACACTTAACATTATGGCTGGTCCATACAATCAGGGCAACTGTTACCACCCACCTTTCTTGTCTACCTCTTTCCTCATAGACTGTAAGCTTGCGAGCAGGGCCCTCATTCTTCTTGGTATTTGTTATAATCTACTGTATGTGATTATTGTTATGCTGTAATGTCTATTGTCTGTACAAATCCCCTCTGAAATGTAAAGTGCTGCGGAATATGTCGGCGCTATAGAAATAAAATTTATTATTATTATTATTATTATTATTATTATTATATATGCTTTTTACTTTGATATTTAATCTGACAGGGGATGAACTTTATTAGTGCAAAATGATTTCTGTTATGTGTATCGAGCTGAAGCCCTCCTAAGGAATAGATTGTGGCATTGCCTATGAGTGTTTTTTTCCCCTTGTTTTATGGTTTTTAAATTGCAGACATTCATTTTCTTTGATTTTCAAATGGCTGAACTTCCGTTACTATAAATGTCTATTGCTAATTTTGGACGTGCCGTTATTATCTGGACCTAGAATAGAAGAACCATAATATAAAGCAACTAGACACAAAGGAGTTTAAATTGGTAAACTTTATTGATAATTAAACATATAATAAAGGGGATGACAAAGGGGTTGTCATCCCCTTTTATTTTTATATGTTTGTTTATGTTTGATTGTCAATAAAGTTTAAGTATTTTTTGCCATAAAACTCCTTTTTGTCTAATTGTGTTACATAATTTCCGGGGTGGTTTTAGTGTCCATTTCCACTTGTTGAATATAACATGGCTTAAATTTATTTCGCAATAATGTACCTAGTGAATCTATTCTAAGGTCAATAAGGACTTTAGAGGCCGCAATGAGGTGTGGCTCTGAAAATTTAATGAAGTTTTTAACCCCTTCCTTACAGTGGACGTACTATTCCGTCCATGTGACCTGGGACTTAAGTTCCATGGACGCAATAGTACGTCACACGCGATCAGTAGTGCTCATGGGGGGGAGCGCCGTTTATAGCGGCCAGGTGTTAGCTGATTATCATAGCTGACACCTGGCACATTAACTCCCGGCAGACTGTGATCAAACACTTTACAGTGATGTCCCCACCTCGGACAATATAATAAAGTATAAAAAAAAGTGTAAAAATAATTTTTTAAAAATTAATAAATAAATAAAAATATTCCCTAATAAATTCTTTTATTTGTAAAAATAAAACCAAAACAATAAAAATATGCATATTTAGTATCACCGCATCTGTAACGACCCGCCCTATAAAACTGTCGCACTAGTTAACCCCTTCAGTGAACCCCTTCAGAAAAAAACAAACAAGGCAAACAACAATGCTTTATCATCATACTGCCGAACATAAAGTGCAATAACACGCGACCAAAAAGACAAATATAAATATACATGGTACCGCTGAAAACGTCATCTTGTCTCGCAAAAAATGAGCCACTATACAGCATCATCAGCGAAAAAATAAAAAAGTTATAGCTCGCAGAATAAAGCGATGCAAAAATAATTTATTGTATAAAATTGTTTTTATTGTATAAAAGCGCCAAAACGTAAAAAAATGATATAAATGCGGTATCGTTGTAATCGAACTGACCAAAAGAATAAAATGGCTCTATCAATTTTACCACACGTGGAATGGTGTAAACGCCCCTCCCAAAAGAAATTCATGAAATGCTGTTTTTTGTTCATTCTGCGTCCCAAAAATCGGAATAAAGAGCGATCAAAAAATGTCACGTGCCCGAAAATGGTACCAATAAAAACATCAACTCGTCCTGCAAAAAATAAGACCTCACATGACTCAGTGGGTCAAAATATGGAAAAATTATACCTCTCAAAATGTGGTGATGCAAAAGATTTTACAATAAAAAGCGTGTGACAGCTGACAAATATAAAAACCCACCTCAAATAGTAAATCAAACCCCACTTTATCACCCCCTTAGTTAGGGGAAAATAATAAAATTTAAAAAAAATGTATTTATTTCCAATTTCCCATTAGTGTTAGGGCTAGGGTTAAGGTGAGGGTTAGGGATAGGGTTAGGGCTAGGATTAGGGCTGAGATTAGGGTTAGGGGTGTGTTGGGGTTAGGATTGGAGCTAGAATTGGGGGGTTTCCACTGTTTAGACACATCAGGGGCTCTCTAAATGCAACATGGTGTCTGATTTCAATTCCAGCCAATCCTGCATTGAAAGTCAAATGGTGCTCCCACCCTTCCAAGCTCTGCCATGCGCCCAAACAGTGGTTTACCTCCACATATGGGGTATCAGCCTACTCAGGACAAATTGCACAACAACTTTTGGGGTCCAATTTCTCCTGTTACCCTTGGGAAAATAAAAAATTGGGGGAAAACATATCATTTTTGTGGAAAAAAATGATTTTTTTTATTTTTATGGCTCTACGTTATAAACTTCTGTGAAGCACTTGAGGTTTCAAAGTGCTCACCACACATCTAGATAAGTTCGTTGGGGGGGTCTAGTTTCAAAAATGGGGTCACTTGTGGGAGGTTTCCACAGGGGCTCCACAAATGCGACATGACACCCGCAGACCATTCCATCAAAGTCTGCATTCCAAAACATCACTACTTCCCTTCCGAGCCCCGACATGTGCCCATACAGTAGTTTTCTCCCACATATGGGGTACCAGCGTACTCAGGACAAATTGAACAACAACATTTGGGGTACAATTTCTCATGTTACCCTTGGTAAAATAAAAAAATTGGGGACTGAAAGATCATGTTTGTGGGAAAAAATATGATTTTTTTATTTTCACGCCCGGGTGTTAGAAACTTCTATGAAGCACTTGGGGGTTCAAAGTGCTCAACACATCAAGATAAGTTCCTTGGGGGTCTAGTTTGCAAAATGGGGTCACTTGTGGGGGGTTTCCACTGTTTAGGCACATCAGGGGCTCTCCAAACGCGACATGGCGCCCGATCGCAATTCCAGACAATTTTGCGTCAAACAGTGCTCCTTCCCTTCCGAGCTCCGCCATGCGCCCAAACAGTGGTTTACCCCTACATATGGGGTATTAGTGTACTCAGGACAAATTGCACAATAACTTTTGGGGTCCTGTTTCTCTTAGGAAAATAAAAATTGGGGGTGAACAGATAATTTTTGTGGAAAAAATATGATTTTTTAATTTTACGGCTGTACGTTATAAACTTATGTGAAACCCATAGGGGTTCAAAGTTCTCACCACACATCTAGATAAGTTCCTTGGGGGGTATAGTTTGCAAAATGGTGTCATTTGTGGGGAGTTTCCACTGTTTAGGCACATCAGGGACTCTCCAAATGCGACATGGCGTTCAATCTCAATTCCAGCCAAATTTGCGTTGAAAAAGTCAAACTGCGCTCCTTCCCTTTCGAGCTCTGCCATGCGCAGAAACAGTGGTTCCCCCCACAAATCAGGTATCAGCGTACTCAGGACAAATTGCACAATAACTTTTGCAGTCAAATTTCTCCTGTTACTCTTGGTAAAATAAAAAAGTTAAATGATCTTTTTTTTAAGCATTCAAAAAATTCCTGTGAAGCACCTGAAGGGTTAATAAACTTCTTGAATGTGGTTTGAGTACCGTCAGGGGTGCAGTTTTTACAATGGTATCACTTTTGGGTATTTTCTATCTATAGACCCCTCAAAGTGACTTCAAATGTGATATGGTAACTAAAAAAATGGTGTTGTAAAAATGAGAAATCGCTGGTCAACTTTTAACCCTTATAATGTACTAAAAAAATTTTGGTTCCAAAATTGTGCTGATGTAAAGTAAACGTGGGAAATGTTACTTATCAAGTTTTTTGTGAGCCATATCTCTGTGATTTAAGGGCATAAAAATTCAAAGTTGGAAAATTGCAAAATTTTCAAAATTTTCGCCTAATTTCCATTTTTTCACAAATAAGCGCAAGGTATATCAATGAAATGTTACCACTAACATGAAGTACAATATGTCATGAGAAAACTGTGTCATAATCACCGGGATCCATGGAAGCGTTCCAGAGTTATGACCTCATAAAGGGACAGTGGTCAGAATTGTAAAAATTGGCCTGTCATTAACATGCAAACCACCATTGGGAGTAAAGGGGTTAAGGATGACAATGTAAAGGCCCCGTCACACATAGCGATCTCACCAGCAAGATCGCTGTGTGTGACAGCGATCAGCGACTGGCCCCCCTGCCGGTATCGCTGATCGCTGCAGGAAAGGCCAGGACTTTTTTTTGGTCGCTGATCTCCCGCTGGCCAGCACGCATCGCTGCGTGTGACAGGTGGGAGACCAGCGATCTGCTGGTAACTAACGTACACATCAGGTATCTAAGGGACGCACGTTCCTTGGATACCCGATGTGTATGTTAGTTACCAGCTCCCTGCATCAGCGCGCTGGTTACTAACGTGCACAGCGACGACGGGCGCTGGGCGTCGCTGTGCTGATCGCTGTTGAGAAGCTGCCTGTTTGACAGCTCACCAGCGATCTCATAGCGATTCACCAGCGATCCTGACACATTGATATCGTTGTCGGGATCGCTGGTGAGTCGCTATGTGTGACTCCAGCCTTACCATGGTAGATACCAATGACAAATGCATACAGTAAAAGCATGACTACACCTTTAAACCTTGCACAGCGCTGACTTTGAACCACTGTATTCCTCTTTTTCTGCATGGTATTTTATTGGTGGTCCCAGCAGCCTTTACATGCTTTTATAGGAGTTGTGACTGTCAAAACTCTATCAGGTGGGCAAACCTACAATATTTTATTTCATTTGTTTATCAGATAAGTCACTATTAGAGCTTTCTGTCTCTCCAGCTTTATTATTTGATGTGCATACAGGAAACAGTGGTGAGACTCAAAGACCTCTTAAAAAAGAGGTGAAATTCTGGGTTCCTTGAAAAATATATTCAAAGAGAGTTGATACCGCCAAGGACTCAGGGTGCAAGAGTTCCCATCATTTTCTGTTGAAGATGACAACTTTAATTAATACTAATTGGCAAATGCATGCTCGAATGGCTTTATGGAGATACTGCCCAATTTGAACCAAACTACTTTGGGTGAATTGGAGAGTGAAACAGAGGAATTACTATCTATCCTGAAACTGGATTATCTACTGATGCTTTGAAAAAGTTTGGTGATAATATGGACCATGACTTTCAAGTATGAGAAAAGAAATACAGTCCATTAAAACTAAGAAATTTCAAAGAAATGAAATGATAAATTAACCAATCCGGTGTATAAAAGGAGAATGAGATCTAATCAGTCAGGTCCTTTTTTTTCGGACTGGCTCAAGATCTTGTTCTCGATCTGGGTCTATGATATCATATACATCTATTGATGAAACTCAACAACCCTTAACAAGAAAAGTCATTGTCACGACTCTGTTGTCAGATTACCGGGTCCCAGGGGCTCCTTCCCTGTCTTTAAAGATAGGTGCACACTAGCTCTCCCTGCTCCCTGGATTACTTCTAATGGTAAAGACACCAGGGCCATCTACCTTGCTGAGCTCCTGAATCAGCTCTATATCTGTCCCCCACCTAGGGAATTGGGGAGTAATAGTGTATGAATATACACAAATCAGACAAACAAGGAAAGACGTACAGGGATAAAGTAAAAATACCAAATATGTTCTCATAGAAAATCGAGGCGAATATCTGGGAGAAAAGAATTGTAAGCTAAATAGGATACAAAGGGAATTTTCAAACAGCCCAAAAGTCCAAGCAACAGTCACAGAACAATGCTCCAAACGCCTCTACCAACAACCGACTCCTCCACTCCGCACCAGGCAGTACAAGACTTAACATTGGCAATTCAGATTGCCAGAGTTACATAGTAACATAGTTATTATGGTTGAAGGAAGACTTTAAGTCCATCTAGTTCAACCCATATCCTATCCTAACTTGCCCTAACATGTTGATCCAGAGGAAGGCAAAAAAACCCATGTGGCAAACAGTAAGCTTCACATACGGCAATCAGACTAGCTCCCTGGATCAAAGTTGAATATAACATAAGGGAGTGGCTAATACTGAACAGCTGAGATCATCCAAGCAGGGAGGCTTGAGAGATTCTAATCTGAACAGTTTAACCCCTGCACCACTAACAGAAACATGCACCCTTTAATATGAAAAAGAAGTGCTTCTAATCAGTGCAGGAGTACTTGAAATCAGACGTTGCAATCTCCTGGCCCCTCTCTGTTGCAGTAAACCAGTGATAGTTATGGAGGAGAATGAAGCTCATATCTCCACATTTAGAAACAATAGAACTCATTTGGTTACCAAATGTAAAAATACAGGTAATAATCAACAGGATAAAAAAAAAAATAATTTACAGGTAATTAATTTAGCAGCCCAAATTTTGACCCATGCCCAGCATGAGGTCTTGAGTAAAGTACTTACTTTTTCATCCACTAATTATTTTCATTTTTTTACAGCCATGAAACTATATACATAAAACTGAATGTATGTATGTGTGCATCACCAACCAATCACTAAGCATCTTTCATTTCACCAGAGGTGTTCAAAAGAAGCTGAGCTGTGATTGGTTGCTATGAGCAACAGTTTTCCTTGCAACCAATCACTAAGCAGCTCTCATTTCACCAGAGGTAGTTAAAAAAAGCTGAGCTGTGATTGGTTGCTATGACAACACCTCAGCAGACACATGGTGGGAGAAATATAGCATCCCTGGGAACATAAGCTCCCAGCCATTGTCTGCCCCCCAGAGAGGAGCTCAGAGCACATGACAGAAATGAATCCCCCCTCCCGTGCCTATATACCCATCATACATCCTCCATACCAAACCGTCAAAGTGTGAAAAAACGGATCAATTGCAGATTTGCAAAAAACTGATGCATCGGACCCGGTTTTTGGACGGATCCATCGCAGCAACCAGTGTATGAAATTTAAAGGAACAGAACTCTGGAAAAGGGGAGAGGGAGAGACCCCAGGCCTTTCTTAAAGGAATTTCCGGTATGGAAGTCAGGGCAAATCCATCCAGCGCTTTGGTTCTGACCCCATGCTTCTCTTAAAGGGATTCCCAGTGTGGAAGTCAGTGCAATTGCCTACAAATGCTCTGGTACTGACCCCAGGCTCTCTTTAAGGGATCTCCTGTATGGAAGGTAGGGCAAATCGCTCAGCGCTCTGATTCTGACCCTAGAGTTCTATTAAAGGGATCACTGGTATGCAAGTCAGGGCAAATACACTCAGCTCTCTGGTTCTGATCCCAAGCTCTCTTAAAGGTATCCCCAGTATGGAAGTTGGGGCAAATCCACTCAGCGCTCTGGTTCTGACCCAAGGCCCCTCTTAAAGGGATCCCCGGTATGGAAGTGAGGGCAAATTCACTCTGCGCTTTTGTACTGACCCCAGGCCTCTCTTAAAGGAATCCGCGGTATGGAAGTTAGGACCGTTCCACTCAGCGCTCTGGTTCTGGTTCCAGACTGATGGGATGATGTGGGACATTAGGGGTAGTAGTCCGGTGACTCTGGCTGATGGGATGATGTGGGATATTAGGGGGAGTAGTCCGGTGGCTCTGGCTGACGGGAGGATGTGGGATATTAGGGGTAGTAGTCCGGTGGTTCTGGCTGACGGGATGATCTGGGATATTAGTGGTAGTAGTCCGGTGGCTCTGGCTGACGGAATGATGTGGGATATTAGAGGTAGTAGTCCGGTGGCTCTGGCTGACGGGATGATGTGGGATATTAGTGGTAGTTGTCCGGTGGTTCTGGCGGACGGGATGATGTGGGATATTATGGGTAGTAGTCCAGCAGCTGTGACGGGATGATGTGGGATATTAGTGGCAGTTGTCCGGTGGCTCTGGCTGGCGGGATGATGCGGGATATTAGGGGTAGTAGTCCGGCGGCTGTGACGGGATGATGTGGGATATTAGTGGTAATTGTCCGGTTGCTCTGGCTGACGGGATGATGTGGGATATTAGGAGTAGTAGTCCGGTGGCTTTGACGGGATGATGTGGGATATTAGGGGTAGCAGTCCGGTGGCACTAGCTGACGGGACGATGTGGGATATTAGGGGTAGTAGTCCGGTAGCTCTGGCTGACGAGATGATGTGGGATATTATAGTGAATGTGGCTATGCGGAGTGGGTGGGGCTCTACACTCAGCTTTATATATATAGATATAATCATTATAATTTGTTATAACTAACCGTAGTAGTTAGTTACTATGCCCGGGCAGCGCTGGGCTCTTCAGCTAGTGATTTATGTATTTTTCCCACAAATTCATATTAAGAATGTTCCATAATCATGACATGCCTCACTTGGGTCTGCATAGTGTCCTGAGCGTGAAACCCTCCTGGTCCTGGAGGAACTATTGAATGAACAGATGACTAATCAGCAAGGTATGTTTCCAAAAATATTCTGCCCACATCAACGAGGTTTCCCCCTATGTCCTTGTGCCCAGGCATTGAGATTTTTACCAGGCTTGTCATTGAGAATTTTTAAAAAATCTCTGAGAAATTACATTTCTCTCCTCTCACCTCCTTCTCTGAACAGCTGGACTACATACTAGGTGAGCCATGTGAACTAGGCATAATCACTAAACAAGTTTTTTAGAGTCTCGTGATCAAATATCTAAAAATTCCTACCTTCTACCTTTTCCCCGTCGATCCTCCTGGCCAACCTATTGTGTCGGGTATCGAAGGATTATGTGCTCTCGTCTGTAAGTTTGTAGACTATTATTTAAAACCATTAGTTGAGACACTACCTTCATTTGTCAAGGATACAACTGATGTTTTGAGGAGGTTGGATGGGAATTCTGTGGAATTGGATATGCTGTTGGTTAATGCTGATGTAGAATCCCTCTATACCTGTATAAGCCATGAGTATGTTCTAAATGCTGTCCGTTTCTTTCTAGGGACTTTGAACTAGGACAGCCGTATTAGTGATTTGGTCCTAGAATTGCTCTGGTTTGTATTAACACATACATTTTTTGTTTTTAAAGATAATTTTTATTTACAGAAACACACCACTGCCATGTGCGACCTGTGCGCCCTCGTACATAAATCTTTTTCTGGAAACTGGGAGCGGGGTTTGTTGAGCTGTGGGGGGGCCGCAGGCCGGTGACCATGTATAGTGCTGGTTAAGGTACATTGATGATTTATTAATAATATGGCAGGGTACTGCAACCGAGCTGGAGCAATTAATTGACCAACTCAATACAAATTCTTTCAACATTAAATTGATTTTCAACTATGATACCAATAAAATAGATTTTCTAGATTTTACTATTGAGGAGGACGAACATTGTTTCCTGCAGAAAGACATTTACAGGAAAACAACATCTAAACTCATTACTACATGCTACGTCAGCACATAATCACTGTCAGAGCTGTCCCAGTTGGTCAATTCCTTAAATGAAGTGGATATGCTCATCTGACATCAAGTTCTCATGACTAGATTTGAGGAGAGGGATTATAGCAAAAGATGCATTAAACGTGCTGTGACAGAGTCACTGGCGTAGTATGTGAAGGGAGATACGTGTCATTGCGCCTACTGCGGTCAGTGATGTAAAACCAGAGTGGTTTTTCCTCCAGCATACTTAGTTCTGAGAGGGTTAAGATAAAAGGAATGTATGTTACGGGCTGGTTTTAGTGAACCCTCATAGAGCGGGTGGGCGAAGGTCCACCGTATCTCCACATGCAGAGTCCTGCCCGGACCTGTGTGAGGTCAAGGTCATGTGACCATCAGATGGGTGTTAAATACCTGACCATGAGAGTCAGTGCGGGGGCTTGTGTATTGGGAGAGCATGAACTTCCACATAGCTCCCTGAGGAGCTAAAGGACTTTGCGGCATTACTGCAGGTGAACCCTGCAGGGAATGGACTCATAAGGACTGTGTTTTCTTTGTTTTACCATTATGCCAGCAGGGCTCTGTTTATTTTGCTGAACCCTGCCAAGATTTATTCTATCCACAATAAACCAGAAGGCAATTCCCTACCAGAACGGTTCCTGTGTCTAACTGAGGAAGCAGACAAGTGGGTCAACCCCTTACATGTGGTGTTTGATTGCGGGCAGCATTCCAGGAACAAGCATGGAGGAGCTTGTGAAGCATTTTGTCCAAGTGCAGCAGCAACATCAGCTCGCCAGTCAGCAGCAGCAAGCAGCGTAGCAGGAGACGAATAAACTGTTAGCCTCAGCTTCAATACCAAATGTAGCAGCAGCGACAGCAGCAAGAGCTGCTAACACGGCAAATGGAGCTCCTTGCAGAGGTGGTTCGTGTAAAGCCAGTGGTCTCCTTTCCGTCTCCAGGTGATGACATGCATATCCTGAAAACGGTAAGACAAGCCTTACAGAAAATGACCCTGGGGGATGATGTCGAAGCCTTTTAGACAGTGTTCGAGCGGATAGCAGAGTGTGAGAGGCTACCACCAGAGCACTGAGTAGAGGTGCTGGACCCTTATTTGCCTGGTGAACCCCCAAAGGCGTATTACGACTTAGCCCTCCATGATGCCAAAAAGAGTATGGAAAATTAAAAAATAAAATTCTGGCACGCCTGGGAGTGACAATGTCGGTAAGGACTCAGCGAGTCCACCGCTGGGCGTATGCTGGCGACGAACCCCCACACTCCCAGATGTTTGATCTGTTGGATCTGGTTCAAAAGTTGCTGCAGCCAGAAATTTACACTCCAGTCCAAATGGTTGAGCGTGTGGTGATGGACAGGTTTTTCCACTCCTTTCCCAGGCAAATACAGACCTGGGTTGCCCAGGGAGACCCCCAGAATGTAAATGACTTGGTCGGCCTAGTTGAGAGATACCAGGTTGTGGAGAAATCCCTTGGTAAACCAGATCTCGCTTCTTCCCCATACTGGGATACCCAAAAGGGGGTGGGCTCACCACAGAGGGTGGCTAGACGCTGGGGGGCATCCTAACCCTGCTGAGGCGTCACAAAGTCTGTTATGAAGGATGTGGTCTGTTGGCGGTGTCTCAATCCTGGACACGTCACTGCCTAGTGTCATATGCCCCCTGAGCCTATGGACTGTAGCTTAGGCCGGCACTGCTGTTACCTGGCCTTCAGTGTGGACTGTCAACCCAGCAAGGGTCCCCAGTCGTGTGCCGTGTCCATCAATGTGGTAATGGTTCTAGGACTGTTGGACTCTGGAAGTCTGGTGACCCTAATCAGTGCTGCACTGCCCCACCAGTTAATCCCTAATAAGTTTGTGGGCATCCACTGCATACACGGAGATGCCAAGGACAACCCTGTAGCCTGCGTAACCATGGGAACAAACTGTGGTGATAGAGCCCATGAGGTTGGGGTAGTAAAGGACTTAATCCATCCTGTCATCCAGGGGTGGGATTTTGCTCTGTTTTGGAACTTGTGGTAAAAGAGGGATGTATAGAGTGTCCCGGTCAAAAGCAAGGCCCCTCTGAAGGCGACTACACCAAAATCGGAAGTGAATGAGTTTCCCCTATACTTAGAGGTGCCCGAACAGAACTTTGGGACTGCTCAACTCTGAGACCTTACATTGAGGGGGGCATTTGAGAATGTGACTGTATGCAATGGGGTTCCTCAAGGGCTGGGGGCAGACACCAGGTTTCACCAGGTTTTGCATTACATGTTGAGTTATTGTATCGGGTGATCAAATTAAGGGGAGGAGAGATAGTAGAGCAGTTGTTAGTTCGAGGACTCTACCGGATGAGGGTTTTAGACATGGCCCATTCATGTTTTGTGTGGACATCTGGGGGTGAAGAAAACTCAGGAGAGAATCTTACACAGGTTCTATTGGCCAGGATGTTACCGAGAGATCATGAATTATTGTAGGTCCTGCCCCACCTGTCAAATAACTGCTCCTACCTCTCACTTTTGAAGCCCCTTAGTGCCCTTGCCTGTGATAGAAATCCTCTTCGAGAGGATTGTTATGGACCTGGTAGGTCTCCCTCATTAAATCAGCACATGGCCATCAGTACATCTTAGTGGTCATTGGCTACCCAACCAGATACCCGGAAGCAATGCCACTGAGGAACGCATCAGCTAACAATATAGCCTGGGAGCTTGTCCATATCTTTGCCAGGACCGGTTTGCCAAAAGAAATTTTGATGGACCAGGGGACCCTGTTTATGAGCAAAGTGATGTGGGAACTGTGTAGAGTCCTCCAGATCGCCCAGCTACAAACCTCCGTTTATCATTTGCAGACCGATGGGCTGGTGGAGTGCTTCAACAAGACCTTGAAGGCCATGCTCAAGAGGGTCGTTGAGAAGGACGGATGGGACTGGGACAATCTGCTCCCATTCTTGCTCCTTTCTATCAGAGAAGTCCCACAAGCCTCCACTGGCTTCTTGCCATTTGAGCGCATGTACGGCCGACATTCATGAGAACTACTGGACATTGCCAAGGAATTTGGGAAACCGAGGTCACACCGCACTGGAGAGTCATTGAACATGTCGCACAGCTGCAAGAAAGAATGGCACACGTAATGCCTAACGTAAGGGAACATCTCCAGACACAGACCCAAGCAAGGGTATAGAACTGATCAGCGAGGCTAAGGCAATTCCAGCCCAGTGACCATGTGCTAGTGCTTATCCCTACGGTGGAGAGCAAATTCTTGGCAAAGTGGCAAGGCCCGTATGAGATAGTGGAAAAACTCGGGGACATGAATTGCAAGGTACATCAGCAAGGTCCCAGGAAGCCACACCTGGTATACCATATGAACCTACTCAAACCTTGGCGGGACTGTAAACCGCTGTAAGCTCCTTGCTGGAGGCCTGTCCCAAAACCAAGATTGAGGAGGTCGTGATTGCTGAGACGCTAACAGTGCTGCATGTAAGGGTTAAGCCTCAAACCCTACAGAATCCATGAATCACTTTGAAAGATAATCTACAAGGAGATGAAGAGAATGCTGGACCTCGGGGTGATAGAGGAATCAAGAAGTGGCTGGTCAAGTCCCATCGTCCTCATACCGAAGCCCAATGGCGAATGGCGATTTTGTAATGACTACCGCAAACTCATTAAGGTGCGCGTTTTGATGCGTACCTGATGCCCCACGTGGATGAAGTCATCAAGCGAATGGGACCCACAAGGTACATCACAACCCTTGACCTGATGAAGGGCTACTGACAGATCCCCATGTCCCAGAGCACCAAGGAGAAGATGGCATTATCAATGCCGGATGGGTGTTTCCAGTACACCAGGATGCCCTTCGGACTGCAGAGGGCCCCAGCTACCTTCCACAGAGTAATGGATTGAATCTTGGCTCCACATAAGAAATATGCCTCAGCCTACCTGGATGACATTGTCATCTACAGCTCTGACTGGAGCTCACACCTGCCCAAGGTACAGGCGATCATCGATGCATTGAGGAAAGTAAGATTTAGCATGAATCCAAAGACGTGTGCCATAGGGATGGAGGAGGCCAGGTACTTAGGCTACATCGTCGGGAGAGGCGAGATCAAGCCCCAGCTGAATAAGATAGAAGCAATTCAGAAGTGGCCGCAACCGCTATCCAAGAAACAAGTAAGGGCATTTCTTGGGATTGTGGGGTATTACCGGCGCTTTATTCCGAACTTTGCCATAATTGCAGCATTTTTAATGGATCTCGTTTCAAGAACTCAAGCAGGCACTGTGTAAGCACCCGGTTCTGATTGCACCAGACTTTAGCAAAGAATTTTGTGGTCCAGACTGATGCTTCAGAGGTTGGGATGGGAGCCGTGCTGTCACAGGAAATAAATGGTGAAAAGCATCCCATCCTGTACCTGAGCCAAAAATTCTCCACTTGCAAGAAGAACTACGCCATAGATGAGAAAGAGTTCTTGGCTATAAAGTGGGCCGTAGACACCCTGAAGTACTACCTGCTAGGCTGTAGGTTTAAGTTAGTTTCAGACCAGACTCTGCGATGGTTGAGAGAGAAGAACGGTAAGAATGCCAGGGTGACTAGGTGGTTCTTAACCCTTCAAGACTTCAATTTCCCCGTAGAGCATAAGCTAGGGAGTTTATATGGTAATTCAGATGCTCTCTCCCGAATTCCCTGTCTGATATCTGAAAGTGCCAAAACCCCCGGCTTTGGGCAGAGGGGGGGGGGAATATGTGACAGAATCACTGGCATAGTATGTGAAGGGAGATAAGTGTCACTGCGCCTACTGCCGTCAGTGATGTTAAACCTAGAGTGTTTTTTCCTCCAGCACACTAAGTGATGAGAGGATTAATAGGAATGTATGTTGTGGGCTAGTTTTAGTGAACCTTCATAGAGGGGGTTGGCGGAGGTCCACCGTATCTCCACATGCAGAGTCCTGCCCAGACCTTGTGAGGTCAAGAATAATCAAAAAATTTTTGGCACTCAACTCGTTGCAAAGATGAAGAATTTTTATTTGCAGTCACAAATATAGACGTTTCGGCTGTATCAACTAGCCTTCATCAGTAAACAAGCCTGCTCCTATCTCTATAATTTTCTGGACATAATATTGTATGACCAATAGTAAATTAGGTGCTATTGGAGGTGATACCATCCACCATGTAAGAACTGGTATATAAACCTGTAGATTTCAAAGAGAAGGGGTAGTAGAGAAATATTCCAAACGAGATCATACAGTATACAGGATTATTAGATCTGTGACTTTGAAAAGCTCCAAAGGTTGCACCAACCAGAAGTTGTCATAAACATCCTATGGCTATGCCTGAAGGGAATTGTCCCAAAGGGGATTACTTGTGGGATTGTTAAATCCTGTGATTCATAGACAACCCCAATTTTGCGCTGTAAGAGCAGCAGCTGGCTGTAGTTTCAAATGTCTGTCGTTGGTGGGTGGCAGCAGGACCTGTGTAAACGCGGCATCCACCGCTGGTGTGTGGACCTGTGGCCCTTCTCTTTGAAATCTACAGGTTTATATACCAGTTCTTACATGGTGGATGGTATCACCTCCAATAGCACCTAATTTACTATTGGTCATACAATATAATGTCCAGAAAATTATAGAGATAGGAGCAGTCTTGTTTACTGATGAAGGCTAGTTGATACAGCCGAAACATCTATATTTGTGACTGCAAATAAAAATTCTTCATCTTTGCAGCGAGTTGAGTGCCAAAATTTTTTTGATTATTCTAGACTGGTGTGGGAACCTTCTTTTGTGCACCGACACAGCTGTGCCACGTTATACTATTGCTTGTGAGGTCAAGGTCATGTGACCATCACATGGGGTGTTAAATACCTGGCCATGAGAGTCAGTGTGGGGGGTTGTGTATTGAGAGAGCAGGAACTCCCACATAGCTCACAGAGGAGCTAAAGGACTGTGCTGCATTACTGCAGGTGAACACTGCAGGGAATGGACTCATAAGGACTGTATTTTTGTTTGTTTTATCATTATGCCAGCAAGGTTCTGTTTAGTTTGCTGAACCCTGCCAAGGTTTATGCTATCCACAATAAACCAGCAGGTGATTCCTTATCAGAACTGATAAAGCAGCCAAGTGGGTCAACCCCTTACAGTGCATATAGCATCGATAAGTTGACCCCTCATAGCCAATCGTTGTTGTGGAGAAACAGGGTTAGTGGGTGCTCTTGTCCGCTGGCCCGGCTGTCTTTAGCAAGACTGCATGGACCAGGGCTCATACCACTGAATGCCCGCTCTATCTCCTTGTGGGCAGGACACTACACATACAACACAGGGTTAGGGTAAAACAGTGTGGCCAAACTTTATTGAACCACAACACCCACTAGCAAACAGAACAATTTCAGCAATTTCCCTAAGATGGTGCAGATTACAAGGTCTCACCCCTCCGCTGACTCATCGGGATGCTAGTGGATGTTATGTCAGAGCTCCCAGGGTCGCTATTCCACCTGTGATAACACACAGAGAGGAGGTCACGACAGGCGTAGGGAGACGTAGGGAGATAACCGAGCAGTCCTGTGTTCTTTCAGCTGGGTCTGACATACCCTCAGCTGGGATCCTGGAGTTTCTTGTCCGTTGGGTGCTTAGCAGAATGTCCGGCTGGTAGCTCTTTGTGATGAGATGAGAACCCTTCTCTCTGTCTCAGGGTCTTTTTATACCCGAGGCAGGTAAGCTATTTTTAGAATTACTCCCTGTCCTTCAGTACACCCTCACAGACTTTTCCCTATCTACATTCAAAGTCAACAAACTGATTCCAGAATATAAACAAACATCAGATGAGCACACACTTTGTTACATGGTAAATCATTGTGCAAGTCAGTCTTCTTGACCCACCAGAATACACAATTAAAGCCAAATATCAGACAAAAAGTCAATTCCTCCAGGCCTGCAAAAACATAGCCGTCTGGGCAATTAAGATATACTCTGGTTTCTTCACAGTTGTACTCTACAACTAAATGGGAGAGTGGTCAGGAACAACTTAGGCTCATCTCTACTTTCAATCCGGATTTTGGAACCATGAGATCCCTTCTTCAAAAGCAGTGGTCCGTGTTACTCACCGAACCATCTCTAAGCTCTTTACTGACCCTCTAATGATGCCAAAACACTGAAAAATTCTTAAAGACATTTTGGTTAAAAGCCATCCTATGAAGTCTAATTCTTTTGGATCCAAGGAACCTATTAGTGGATGTGTTCCGTGTGGCCTCTGTCTGGCCTACACCAATGTCTCTCACAGCTCCACATTTGAAACTGCCTCTGGCAATCATCAGTACAAAATTAACCAGTATATCTCTTGCGACAGTTCCAATGTGATTTATTATGCAACCTGTGGTTGCGGTAAGATATACGTGGGACTTACATTCAGGGAACTAACAGCAAAGGTTAGGGAGAATGTGAGAGACAATGGTGCAGAAAGGACGGTGGTCAATACAACAAAGATGGTGCCACATCATTTTAAAATGTACCATGATAGTAATCCTAAAACGTGCATGGCATAGATATAATTCATGGTGGTATACGTTGTGGCAACATCAGGAGACTACTTGCTCACAGAGAGAAAAAGTGGATCTTGGAATTGGAAAACATGGTCCCTAATGGTCTAAATGAAGCTTTGCGTTTCACCTCCTTTCTTTAATCTGCAAATTTTGAAACATTTTTAATTGTCTGTTTCTATTTTCATAATTCACTTTTTTATTTAATTTTTTTTGTCATTTGGTTATTTCTTTCACAGTCTGTATATTGAAACAGTCTTGTCCATGCCGTTAATGACCTCAACATACCCAATGATATAGAACAAGAAATATACCCAATGATATAGAACAAGATTGGAATATATGGACATCAACACACTTGATCTGTTGGCCATTTTTTGTGCAGCTATATTTTGTAATTTTTATGCCCATCCGTTTTTAGACATTATTATCTTGTTGTTTAATGCACTGAACATATTTTCATATGGGGTTGGTTAAATAAATTTGGTTGCATGTGCACTTTAACCCCTTCATGAGCCAGCCTATTTTGACCTTAATGACCAGGCCATTTTTTTCAATTCTGACCAGTGTCCCTTTATGAGATAATAACTCAGGAACGCTTCAACGCATCCTAGCGATTCTGAGATTGTCTTTTTCGTGACATATTGGGCTTCATGTTAGTGGTAAATTTAAGTCGATAATTTTTGCGTTTATTTGTGAAAAAAACAGAAATTTGGTGAAAACTTGGAAAATTTTGCAATTTTCAATTTTGAATTTTTATTCTGTTAAACCAGAGAGTTATGTGGCACAAAATAGGTAATAAATAACATTTCCCACATGTCTACTTTACATCAGCACAATTTTGGAAACAAATTTTTTTTTGTTAGGAAGTTATAAGGGTTAAAAGTTGACCAGTGATTTCTCATTTTTGCAACAACAAAATTTACAAAAACATTTTTTTTAGGGACCATCTCACATTTGAAGTCACTTTTAGCGGTCTATATGGCAGAAAATACCATACACCATTCTAAAAACTGCACCCCTCAAGCTACGTAAAACTATATTCAAGAAGATTATTAACCCTTCAGGTGCTTCCCAGGGACTAAAGCAACGTGGAAGTAAAAAATGGACATCTTCGTTTTTCCAACAAAAATTTTCTTTTAGCATCAATTTTTTCATTTTCACATTTTTTTTAGGGACCATCTCACATTTGAAGTCACTTTTAGTGGTCTATATGGCAGAAAATACCATTCACCATTCTAAAAACTGCACCCCTCAAGCTTCTTAAAACTATATTCAAGAAGATTATTAACCCTTCAGGTGCTTCCCAGGGACTAAAGCAACATGGAAGGAAAAAATGGACATCTTCATTTTTCCAACAAAAATTTTCTTTTAGCATCAATTTTTTCATTTTCACATGGGTAACAGGATAAAATGGATCCTAAAATTTGTTGGGCAATTTCTCCTTAGTACACCGATAACTCATATGTGGTCATAAACCACTGTTTGGGCACACGGCAGGGCTCAGAAGGGAAGGAGCGCCATTTGACTTTTTAAATGGAAAATATTCTGGAATATTTAGCGGACACCATGTTGTGTTTGGAGTATCCCTGTGTGCCTAAACATTGGAGCTCCCCCACAAGTGACCCCATTTTGGAAACTAGACCCCTGAAGGAACTTATCTAGATATGTGGTGAGCACTTTGAACCCCCAAGTGCTTCACAGAAGATTATAACGCAGAGCAGAGAAAATAAAAAATCATTTTTTTTCCTCAAATATGATTTTTAGCCCGCTATTTTTTATTTTCACAAGGGTAACAGGAGAAATTGGACCCCAAAAGTTGTTGTCCGGTTTGTCCAGAGTACGCTGGTACCTTATATGTGGGGGGAATCACTGTTTGGGCGCACAGCAGGGCTCAGAAGGGAAGGAGTGCCATTTGACTTTTTGAATGGAAAATTAGCTCCAATCGTTAGCGGACACCATGTCGTGTTTAGAAAGCCCCTGTGTGCCTAAACATTGGAGCTCCCCTACAAATGACCCCATTTTGGAAACTAGACCCCCTAAGGAACTTATCTAGATGCATAGTGAGCACTTTGGACCCCCAGATGCTTCACAGAAGTTTATAATGCAGAGCCATGAAAATAAAAAATCATTTTTTTCTCAAAAAATGTTTTTTAGCACGCATTTTTTTATTTTCACAAGGGTAACAGGAGAAATTGGACCCCTAAAGTTGTTGTCCAGTTTCTCCTGAGTACGCTGGTACCTCATATGTGGGGGGAACCACTGTTTGGGCACACGTCGGGGCTCGGAAGGGAAGTAGTGACGTTTTGAAATGCCGACTTAATGGAATGGTCTGCGTGTTTCATGTTACGTTTGCAGAGCCCCTGATGTGCCTAAACAGTGGAAACCCCCAACAAGTGACCCCATTTTGGAAACTAGACTGCCCAAGGAACTTATCTAGATGTGTGGTGAGCACTTTGAACCCCCAATTGCTTCACAGAAGTTTATAACGCAGAGCCATGAAAATAAAAAAATCTTTTATTTTCCACAAAAATAATTATTTTAGCCCCCAATTTTTTATTTTCCCAAGGGTAACAGGAGAAATTAGACCCCAAAAGTTGTTGTGCAATTTTTCCTGAGTACGCTGATACCACATATGTGGGGGTAAACCACTGTTTGGACACAGATTAGGGCTCGGAATGGAGGGACTACTGTTTGACTTTTTGAAAGCAAAATTGGCTGGAATAAATGGTGGCGCCATGTCGCGTTTGGAGACCCCCTGATGTGCCTAAACAGTGGAAACCCCTCAATTCTAACTCCAACCCTAACCCCAAAACATCCCTAACCCTAATCCCAACCCTAATCATAACCCTAACCAAAACAACCCTAACCCTAATCCCAACGCTAACCCTAACCACAAGCATAATCCTAATCCCAACCCACCCCTAATCTTAACCCTAATTCCAACCCTAACCCAAATCCCAACCCTTATCTCAACCCTAACTCTAATTCCAGCCCTAACCCTAATTCCAGCCCTAACCCTAATTCCAACCCTAATTCTAAATCTAATTCTAACCCTAAACCTATTTCTAACCCTAACCCTAAGTTTAATTTCAACCCTAACCCTAATTCTAACCATAATGGAAAAATAAAAATATTTTCTTTATTTTATTATTTGTCCCTACCTTTGGGGGTGATAAAGGGGGGGATTATTTACTTTTTTTATTTTGATCACTGTGAGAGTTTGTCACAGTGATCAAAATAAATGAATGAATCTGCAGCCGGCAGATTCCAGCGGGTGCACTGCGCATGCGCCCGCCATTTTTCAAGATGGCGGCGCCCATGAGCTGGGACGGCGGGACACCGGGAGCCAGAGCGGGACTTGGAGGCACCGTGGAGGGTTAAGGGGGTGATCGGCCAGCAGGGGGAGCGGAGGGAAGGAGGTGAGCAGATTGTGATGGCATCGGCCGATCGCTGCCGTCAGTCCGTGACGGGGGCCGATCGCCCCTGGCAGCCAGTGTGGGGGTGTTCAGATTAGTGTCTCCAGCCATGTCCGATGCTACTGCAGCATCGGCCATGGCTGGAGTGTAATATTTCATCAAATTTCATTGATGAAATATTACTATCGCTCTGATTGGCTGTTTCACTTTCAACAGCCAATCAGAGTGATCGTAGCCACATGGAGGCTAAGCCACTCCCCGTGAAGTATAAAGGGTCCTGTGTGTGTGGGTCGGGTGACCTTCCATTGACCCCGGTCACCCGACCCGAAGGAGACTGATTTATACTATGACACCTACGTAGGTGTCATGGGTCGTTTAGGCACGACTTTTTATGACGCTTACGTAGGTGTCATGGGTCGGGAAGGGGTTAAATATAATAATAACATATTTGATTTTTCCATTGTGACAGGTCCTGGAGTACGCCATGTTGCTCTGGTCCCAACACGGCTCACGGCATCAGCATTGGGTTTGCGCATGCCCAGGAACCTTGGCAATACCTCCTTGTTTCCCAGCCCTGCGTGGTCCACCTTGATTGCCGTGGGTGGTGTGGTTGACGCGGACGACGTGGCGTGCACATGCCGATAAACAAGGATGTCAGTGGCTGATTCTGATCACATGATCGTAGGTCCTGTAATGCAAAAAGGGCGTGAAAGGTCTGTCTCAGTATACCCAAGAAGAAACTGTAAACACTATATGTGAAATGCGCGTTGGAGTTCTATTCTCTCCTTCTGATGACTGACCTGGTCCACTATGGGTAAGGATGCAATACTAGTGATATACACTGCTCAAAAAAATAAAGGGAACACTAGGCACTCTTACTGAGCAGACACATGGATGTTAATGACCTTCCTATTATTTCTACCTGTTGTTTATTCCATTAGCACAACAGCAGGAGAAATTGAATCACAATCAGTGTTGATTTCACAGAAGTGTGACTGACTTGGAGTTACATTTTGTTGTTTAAGTGTTTCCTTTATTTTTGAGCAGTATATTATCTATCTAGACAGCATGTATTTTGATAGGTTAGGTTTGTGGCTTTTATGTCCATAGAAACATATATATTGCATATGATCTCACATTTTACTATGCCTCCTTACTTTTAGACACTGTCTACCTGCACCCTCCTATAGTAGGGTCTGTACTCTTCATTTGTTTAATATATATTATACTATACTTCTGTGTCACCTAGGATTTTGGTTATTGGTTGTCATCCCCTTTTATTATATGTTTGTTTATGTTTAATTGTCATAGATTGTAAACTTGCGAGCAGGGCCCTCATTCCTCTCGGTATCTGTTATGATCTATGTGATTATTGTTATGCTGTAATGTCTATTGTCTGTACAAGTCCCCTCTGAAATGTAAAGTGCTGCGGAATATGTCGGCGCTATAGAAATAAAATGTATTATTATTATTATAGTCAATAAATTTTACCTATTTTTTTGACATAAAACTCCCTTTTGTCTAATTGCCTTATATAATTTCTGGAGTGGCATTAGCATTCATTTCCCCTTGTTATATATAACATGGCTTAGATTTATTTTACAATAATGAACCTAGTGAATCTATCGCTGTTCAATGTATCTATGCTACATGAGGCTGTCCCAATGCTTATGATTTTTGAAGTCCGCAATTGTCAGATGAAAATCACCCTTACAAGTCAATGTTTTCACCAGAATTCTGGCATAAAACATCTTGAAATGTTACAAAATTCAGAAAAATGTGTCTTTTGGCGATCGTCCTCTAAGTTTTGGAAAAGTGAGTGACGTTAGGGTGATGGGATTCGTGACCAATGACACCTGACAATTTATGCAACTAAAGTGGTGGAAATTACACCAGAAATGGACTGGAGTAATATTTCTAGCTGTCATGAATGGCCTTTGAAAGATACCCCACATTCTTTACGAGGTGCACACCTCTAAATACTTTTCTAGCTGGTGTGCTAAATGCCAGTCTTAATGAATCAGGCCCTATAGATACGTGACAAACACAGACAGCACATGGATGGTGCTCCTTGCCCTGTCCTGCATGCCCTCAACTTCACTTACTGGTGACTGACCACATCGGCTTGCTTGAGCTTTCTATGCTCTCTCCAGGCAAGCCAGTGCCGTAATTTATGAGTGAGGTAGAAGGTGACATGCAAAACCAGTGGGCTGGACAATGCACTGAGCCTCATGGCCACACTAAGGGTCTAGTTAGCATATTGGTTTAATTTTTTTTTTGGCGTAACAGAGACAGCGATTGGAACACTAAAAGTGCAATTTTTATTTCTACATTTCCTACAAGGCTACGTGCTTAGTTAATAAAACCAAATAAATGAGCTGGGACGCATGTTAATATAAAATTATTATTTATTATTATTATAGTGCCATTTATTCCATGGCGCTTTACATGTGAAAAGGGGTATACATAATAAAAAACAAGTACAGTAATCTTAAACAATACAAGTCATGACTGGTACAGGAGGAGAGAGGACCCTACCCGTGAGGGCTCACAATCTAGAAGGGATGGGTGAGGATACAGTAGGTGAGGGCAGAGCTGGTCGTGCAGTGGTTTGGTGGATCGGTGGTTACTGCAGGTTGTAGGCTTGTCGGAAGAGGTGAGTCTTCAGGTTCAGGTTCCTTTTGAAGGTTTCCACGGTAGGAGAGAGTCTGATATGTTGGGGTAGAGTTCCAGCATAGGGGGGGGATGCACAATAGAAAGCTTGTATGCAATTGTGGGACGAGGAGATAAGAGGGGAGTAGAGAAGGAGATCTTGTGAGGATTGGAGGTTGTGTGCAGGTAAGTACCAGGAGACAAGGTCACAGATGTATGGAGGAGACAGGCTGTAGATGGCTTTGTATGCCATGGTTTGGGTTTTGAACTGGAGTCTCTGGGTAATAGGGAGCCAGTGACGGGATTGACAGAGAGGAGAGGCTGGGGAATAGTGGGGGGACAGGTGGATTAGAGGCAGCAGAGTTTAGGATAGATTGGAGGGGTGTTAGAGGGGAGGCCTGTTAAATATTAATAATCCGTTAATTTCTTATTACACCCAGTTCTGTAGAATGCTTTAGCTTACATGACATAGGCTATTTTTAAGCTTGGCTCATGGTAGAAATGTCAGCTCACTACATATTTAAGTTTAGCCTTGAGGTAAATGTCAAACTCCATATATACCGAGATCACGTGTTTCAAGAGACGTATATAATTCATGGCTAACTGTAGAGGGTGCTGTCTTCTTCCCTCACCATCATGAGACACAGACGCAAGATGACATAACTCAACAGCTGGTATGTTACTTTAGTACGAAGAAGCCGAACTGAGAGACAGACGCCATTTGCCATGTGAGATCCCGGAGAGAAAGAAGAATACATGCTGCTTTGCTATGAACAATGGACAATATCTCTTTCACTTATTTTTATTCACCTGTTTTTCTGTAATAACCTTTCTTTGATGGAAGAATCCAAATAAACCACTATATTTTTATCTGGTAACTAGTCCTGAGTATTTTACAGGATATGCATTATTTTACATTGGAGAGCCAGCCAGATCTGAATTTTTGTACTTTTTTGCGAATTTCCCTCAACTTGCCCACACGGGGGATTGGACTTTGCTAACGTCAAATCATATGTGCAAGTTATCGGGAATTCCACTACTTACAAGAATCACACAGAACCTAGAAGTAAGAATTGCCAGATAGATTGAGAAGTACTACAAGTGCCAAAGTGCCAGACGTGCTGAAACCAAGACAAGAGCCCAGCGTTGTCCATCAAAGGAACAAGCTGAGACATTTCAAGGTAAGATAAAATGGATGTCATTAATTGTCTTGCTAAGCAGAGTAAATTGAAATTTAAGTCTGTAGACAATTCTAATTCAGAAGTTTTATGGTTAAGTTTATATGCCGAGTGTGAACTTGAGAATCAGAGGTTAGATTCTAAGTTTTTCAATAGAGAAAGAGAGAGATTAAAAAATATTCTACAGATGGTAGATATATTTCATAGATCTGTGTCAGAGAAATCCAAAAATGATTGTTGTGATGTTCTCGAGATTGGCTGTAAAGTTAGGGAGATTGACTGTAATCAAGTGTCTGTAGCGGCCATTGAAGGTGACCTTGCAGACGTGGAACAAGATGGAGAAGTAGGAGGAGACTTCAGAACTGACGTAGAGGACGTACAAGGGAAAGACGTACCACTAAAAATAGACGACTCACAGGCCCAAATCCGAAGTAGCGTGAGGAAGAATTTGATAAAAATATGCCAAATAATTCCTGCATATGAAAACAAAATAGATGTTTGTAGAAACTCTGAGGTTTTTGAAAGTTGTGTTAACAAATTTGATTTATCTAACGAGGAGAAGAATCAGTTGTTCAAAATGTGGATCCCTGTAACCTTTTCCAGGAGGTTATCTTTAAAGTTATCTGGTGAAACACATGAGAATTTAACTGATGAGGACAGATTAAAAATTCTCATTTTTTGTTCATCAAATGAAAATCATCCAGATATTGATATTCTTCAAAAATTAAGGATTAGTCGGAAGGAATGTATTTTTACGTTTATGTCCATATATGAACGCTTGTATAGAACGGTCATGGAGAATGTCAAAACACCGTCCCTCATAAGGAGTTTTGTAAGCAAATTTTGTTTTTTAAATCCTGCATCTCGTGTTATTGCGTCACAAAAAGATTCTTTGTTTGAATGTGCGCAATCCCTTGATTTTGCCAGAAAACACGAGAATCGTGAAAGGAAAGTAAATTGTGCTAATTTTGTGAAGACAGTCAGAGTAAAATCTTATCAGAAGCCTGCATTAGCAAAACCTTCTAAAATGAGTTTTCCCCAAAACCAAATATATGAAGAACAAAGGAGATCACATGTTTGTTATAAGCCATATGGAATGATGCAAAGGAACACTGAAAAGACACAAATTGAATTAAGAAAAATGATGAGTTTTGATCTTCTTCCTGTAACAAAGATGGCCGAATTTGACAGACAGAAACAGGTGGTGAGTGACATCATGGCCTGTAAACTGAATACTCTGCTCCAAGAATCTATCAGCTTTAAAATGGCAAGAACCTTTCAGGATATTTTTTGCAGAGAAATAAGTATGGGTGTAGGAATTGGCTAGGAAAAAAGTAATATATATTGTGTAACAGTGTTATACAATTAGTGAGTTATATGTAATTATTTTATAGAGTATAATCCTGTAGTTTTATGGTTTGTGGATATATACATAGTCATACAGTATATATAGAGTGTTTGTATAAGTAGAAATAGTAGAACTGTATTTTTTAATGAAAATTAAAATCTACATCAGTAATAATATTTAGAATTATGAATATGATATTAACCTTCTCTTTTATGTTTCCTTAGAATTTTCATTTCAAAGCAGGACTTAATCGGGAAAAATTCTATTCCAAGGATTTATGCCTTTATTTACACAGGAAGTTGCAATAATTGCATGATTTTATATATCTAACCCTTAAAAGGAAATAACTGATTGCTTTTTAAAAAAAATGTCTTGTGTGTGCTTTTCTGCTGCATGGCTTGAATGACAACCACAGCAGGTATAATTTGTACCTTGTTCTAATAATAAGTATACCAGACCAGTATACTATGTCCCTGTTCCTTAGGAAAAGAATTTTAAAGGGGGTCTCAACTTTTGCAAAGCAATGGAATTTTTTTTCCAGGCCTAAATGTCAAGTATAGCTATACATATATTTATGTCATGTGTATTTGGGGAATATTCAAAGAAATATTAAGAGACTAAATTGAAATAGTTTACAATGCATTGATAATTAGGATAATTTGGGTTAAAATACGTGTATTCATCACACCTTCGTATGTGAGGTATTTGGTTTAAAGTTAATATGTGACACAGTCTGAGTGACAGTGACTGAGTGTATGAGCAGCTGCTGAGCGAGTGATGTGATACGTTTGTAAGAGGCCTCAGGATTCTATAAGAAAGAAAAAAAAAAACCCCAAAAGCTTTTATCTTTAGGAAATTATTAGAATATTAGGATAAATAATGAAATATTATCTACACAACATATATTTCTGTACTTCTATAGTAATTATTTCTTGATTTAGTTAATTGTGGATAAGTGCAATCGCACAACAAAATAGAAAATAGTTTAGGAAGAAAATCTATTCTTTCCTTATCAGCTTTAGCTCTTTTAAACAGGCACCAGCACAGAGCCTGGTATTCACCAGCTGCATCTGGGAATAGTGGACCTTCCTTCTCTGTCCAAGTGTGTTAATCTTAAACTACATTTAAATTAATTTTTCCAAAGGATAATTTTATGATATTCAAATTAATTTTGATGGTTACACATCTTCAGACAAATAATGGTATAAGCAAGTATAAATTCACATAATTTATACATTAATTATTTTTAATTTTGGTTTTGATAAATGAATTATTTCATGAAACAATATTTTTTTGGTATTAAGGGGGAAAATATGTTTTTGATCCTGACTACATCATCACATTTGATTAATACCTCTTCCTCACACATTTTAATAGGAAAAAATATTAATAAGGTACAATGGTATAAGTATTGGGTATAATAATAAGTATTATAAAGAGTCATTTCTTTACAGTAAGAGGAATATTATATGCAAAGTTGCATAATTTGAATATTTTGGTAACACAAGTTCATGACAATTATGAAATAATCCAGATCATGGAAATATTAAGGGTATATGTTACTGAAGACATAACTACTCTGCATCAACATAAAGGCCTTATTCTTATTTTTATTCTTATTTTTCATTATTTTTAATTCTTTCACCAATATTTAGTAAAGTAATATCTATTGAGAATATTGCTTCATTAAATATAGCAATTATATGGTTCTTTTACTAAGGAAAATGTTTCACTTCTGAGTTATATGCAACAATTCTTTTATTCATTCATTCGCTCACTCATATATTCTTATTTTGGTTCATGGCTATACATTCCTACATATTATTAGTATAATAAATATATTCCTTATTAATAAAGATGATAACACTGGTTACATAAAACACAGTGACACCTATGGGTTGAAAAAGGTAATTACACCTATGACATAAAAATGTTCTATCACATGAAAAAAATGGATAATAATGTATTATCACTTATTATTGGTTTATTATTTCAAACATTGAAATCCATATATGGTACAAATTCTGATAATAATTTTATGGATATTACTGATTGCTATGGTACGCTGTGATATTATAGGATAGGAAAATTACCAGATTTGGTATAGAATAGAGAATGAAGACTTCAAGCAAGATACTGAAATTACGTTAATAAAGACTTTTCATATTAAAATTGATTCTTATCAGTTGCAAGAAGAAGAATGCCGCGATCCAGAAGTCCCAGAAGGTAACAAAGCTATGATTTCTGAGAAATGAACTGTGATAATTACAAGTGCAGTATCCACCACTGACAGTCACAAGTGCAGTATCCACCACTGACAGTCACAAGTGCAGTATCCACCACTGACAGTCACGATTAAAGTGTCTAACCTGACAACCAGAGGATGATGATCCTATGATGCTGATGTGAACTGTGTTATCACGTTCTTATCAAGTTCCAGAGGTTTTCAATCACCTGAAAAGCTTCAATGTAAAGCTGGTGAACAATGAAGGTAATTAACCCTGACATATGTCCTGTGCATTAGGACAAGGACTGGTTATGGTGCTATGTTTAGCAAGGAAGAGTCATTTTAACCCTTGCTTTGCTGACCAAAGACATCACACCTATTCAAAGACCAGTGCCGATGGAGGATTCCAGAATATCCAAGGCGAGCCAATGTAAGCCCAGGTTTTTAAAGGTGACACTGCACAGATATTAAAGCTGCATTTCATCTATAGACTTTGTTTCTTATCAACATTTGAATTTATGAACTTTAATTTTTACACAACACGATTTCTACAACATCTATATGCTATAGAAAAACTGTGTTTTTAAAAGAATCAAGAAGAAGATAGAAGACATCAAAATGAAGACCAGATGACATCAGATGATGATGACTGGACCTGAGATGCCTCAATTTAGACTTAGGGAAGTATAATTATACATATTTTATATGAATATTGTTCACGGCTTACCATAACATGAATTCACATCAATTATGTCATTGAGTACTTATAACGGTAATCTGATATTATTATTGTTATTGATATTAAATTATTTTGTCAAAGAAGAAGAAAAGAAGAAAAAAGATCTTGTTATATTTTGAGGGTTCCAATTAATGTCTGTCTCCCTCAAAAGGGGGAATTGTTAAATATTAATAATCCGTTAATTTCTTATTACACCCAGTTCTGTAGAATGCTTTAGCTTACATGACATAGGCTATTTTTAAGCTTGGCTCATGGTAGAAATGTCAGCTCACTACATATTTAAGTTTAGCCTTGAGGTAAATGTCAAACTCCATATATACCGAGATCACGTGTTTCAAGAGACGTATATAATTCATGGCTAACTGTAGAGGGTGCTGTCTTCTTCCCTCACCATCATGAGACACAGACGCAAGATGACATAACTCAACAGCTGGTATGTTACTTTAGTACGAAGAAGCCGAACTGAGAGACAGACGCCATTTGCCATGTGAGATCCCGGAGAGAAAGAAGAATACATGCTGCTTTGCTATGAACAATGGACAATATCTCTTTCACTTATTTTTATTCACCTGTTTTTCTGTAATAACCTTTCTTTGATGGAAGAATCCAAATAAACCACTATATTTTTATCTGGTAACTAGTCCTGAGTATTTTACAGGATATGCATTATTTTACAAGGCCACAAAGTAGGAGGTTGCAGTAGTCAAGGTGGGAGATGATGAGGGCATGCACTAGTTTTTGCAGATTCTAGATTGAGGAATGTATGGATCCGGGAAATATTTTTGAGTTGAAGTTGGCAGGAAGTGGAAAGGGCTTGGATATGTGGTTTGAAAGAGAGATCAGAGTCAAGGATTACCCCGAGGCAGCGAGCTTGTGGGACTGGGGAGAGTGAGCAGCCATTTACTTTAATGAATAGGTCTGTTGGGGGAGTCGAGTGAGATGGGGAAAGATGAATTCTGTTTTGTCCATGTTATGTTTTAGAAATCTAGCAGAGAAGGATGAAATAGTGAAGACATTCTGGGATTTTGGTTAGTAGGGAAGCGATATCTGGTCCAGAGAGGTAGATCTGTGTCATCAGCATAGAGGTGATATTGCAAGCCGTGAGATTTTATGAGCTGTCCCAGGCCGAAGGTGTAAATGGAGAAGAGCAGGAACCCTAGGACTGAACCTTGCAGGACTCCGAAAGATAGGGGACGAGGTGAGGAGGTGGTGTGTGAGTGGGAGACACTGAATGTCCGGTCTGTTAGGTATGACGCGATCCAAGATAGGGCCAAGTCAATGATGCCAAGAGATGAGAGGGAGTGATCCACTTTGTCAAAAGCAGAAGACAGGTCCAGGAGGAGGAGGACAGAGTAGTGTCGCTTGGCTTTGGCAGTCAGTAGGTCATTAGTGACTTTTGTTAGGGCAGATTCAGTGGAGTGACGCGGTCAGAAATCAGATTGTAAGCGGTCGAAGAGGGAGCAGAAAGAGAGGTGGGAGGACAGTTCAAAATGGACATGATGTTCCAGTAGTTTTGAGGCATAGGGGAGAAGGGTTATGGGGCGACAGCTAGATACAGATGGGTCAAGCGAGTGCTTTTTAAGGGTGGGTGTGATTGAGGCATGTTTGAAGCATGAGGGGAAAACACCCGTTGTTAGTGATAGGTTGAAGAGATGAGTTAGGGTTGAGATGAAGACTGTGGTGAGGTTTGGGATGAAGTGGGATGGGATCGGGTCAAGTGCACAGGTGGTGAGATGTGATCTCGAGAGTAGGGCAGAAAGTTGGTCTGTAATGGTGGAGAAGCTGGTTTTGGAAAGGGCTGAGTAATTAGGAGGAGGGACTCTGGGGGTTGTAGGCCAAAGCTTTCTCTGATGTTATCAATCTTCTGCTTGAAGAATGAGGCACAGTTTTCAGCTGTGATAAGTGGAGAGGGAGGTGGTGCTGAGGGATGGAGGAGAGAATTGAAGGTGTTGAATAGCTTTTAGGGTTGTGAGAAAGGGAGGATATGAGAGATGAGAAGTTGGTTTGTTTTGATGTGGCGAGTGTGGCCTTGAAAGTAGTGAGGGACTGTTTGAATGCAGTGAAGACCTCATTGGAGTGTGATCTTTTCCATTTCCGCTCAGCAACCCTGGAACCTGCCTCAGTTCTTTGGTCAGGCTGGTGTACCAGAGTTGTCTGTCGATTTTGCAAGCTTTGGTATGTGTGAGAGGGGCGACCGATTCAAGAGCTGCAGCTTTTTTTAAAAAATGTGGTGCCCAAAACTGGACACAGTATTCCAGACGAGGTCTGACCAAAGAGGAGTAGAGGGCAATAATGACTTCACGTGATCTTGACTGTATGCTTCTGTTAATACATCCTATAATTGCATTTGCCTTTTTTTGCTGCTGCATCACACTGTTGACTCATATTCAGTCTGTGATCTATTAGTATACCCAAGTCTTTTTCACATGTGCTGTTGCTTAGCCCTATTCGTACTTTGCATTTTTCCCTATTAAAAACCATTCTGTTAGTTGCTGCCCACTGCTTCAGTTTATTTATTTCTCTTTGAATCCTCTCTCTTCTCTAGTATTAGCTATCCCTCCTAGCTTTGTGTCTTCAGCAAATTTAATCAGTTTACCCTCAATTCCTTCATCTAATTCATTGATAAAGATGTTGTACAATACAGGGCCCAGGACAGAGCCCTGTGGAACCCCACTTGAGACATTCTTCCAACTGGATGTGCAGCCATTTACGACCACTCTTTGGGTCCGATCACTAAGCCAGCTATGAATCCACTTAACAGTTGCCTTGTCCATTCCACACTTAGCCATTTTTTCAATAAGGATTGTGTGAGATACTTTGTCAAATGCTTTGCTGAAGTCAAGATATACTATATCTACAGCATTTCCCAGATCCACCCAATCAGTGATTCTTTCGAAGTCAAGATATACTATATCTACAGCATTTCCCAGATCCACCCAATCAGTGATTCTTTCATAGAAAGAATTTAAGTTAGTCTGACATGACTTATTAGTTACAAACCCATGCTGACTGTTGAATCACTTCATTCTTATCCAGGTACTTACATACATGTTGTTTAATAATTTGTTCAAAGATCTTTTCTGGTATAGAAGTCAGACTCACCAGCCTATAGTTGCCTGGGTCCACCTTCTTCCCCTTTTTGAAGATAGGAACATTTGCTCTTCTCCAGTCTTCTGAGACTTCTCCTGTTCTCCAAGAATTTTCAAAGATTATGGAGAGGGGTTCAGAAATTTCTTCTGCTATCTCCTAGCTAAGTGTTTCCTCACTATCTTTCTGTTTATAGATATCCTGGATTCTTCTATTCCCTTAATAGGACAGTGAAGAACAGCTGATGTTACAGCTATTGCGGTGTTATATAAAACAGCAGCGGCATTCACATTGTATAGGGAACTTATGTCTGTAAGAGAAGGGATTCAGAGAGTGAGTGTATATCGAGGTGTTTGAGATTTCTGCAAGGGTGTGCAAGTTTGCGGGGTGGGGATTGTCGACCTGGAGAGAAGAGAATGTAAGCAGGTTGTGGTCAGAAAGAGGTAGAGGTCAGTTAGAGGTTAAATAGGGAACAGAGGCAGGTGAAGATGAGGTCCAGTGTGTGGCCATCTTTGTGAGTGACTGCAGAAGTCCAATGAGCGAAGCCGAAGGAGAAAGTGAGATAGAAGTTTAGTGACAGCTGAGTGGGATGTGTCAATCGGTATGTTGAAGTCACCTATGATGATAGTGGGGATGTCAGCGGAGAGGAAATGAAGTAGCCAGGTGGTGAAGTGGTCAAAGAACTTGGTGGCTGGCCCTGGGGGACGGTAAATGAGAGCCAGTTGGAGGTTGGTGGGGGAGTAGATGCGCACAGAGTGCACCTCAAAAGAAGGGAGGGTAACAGAGCGTTGAAGTGGGTAGTGGGTGAAGAAGCAATTATATGACAAGAGAAAACCAACTCCTCCGCCATGCTTGCTGCTGGGATGGGGGGGTGTGGTAAAGGTGGAATCCACCATACGAAAGTGGAGCTGGAGAGGCTGTGTCAGAGGGGATGAGCCAGGTTTCGCTGATAGCAAGGAAGGAAAGTTTATTAGTAATGATAAGACCACGGATGTAGGAAAGTTTGTTGCAGACAGAGCGAGCGTTCCATAGAGCTCCTGTTAGTGGGACCGGGGAAGTGGAAGCTGGGTGGATGAGTATAAGGTTAGAGAGGTTGCAGAAATTTGTGATAGATTGTGGATGGGAGGTAGAAATGACTGTGGGAATGTGGTGAGGAGGCCCAGGATTTGGAGAAATATCACCGGCAGTGAGGAGCAGTGATAGTGTTTGTAACAACCCTGCTGGCATCACTACATGGCCTCCCATCCCCCGCACACCAACTTACTTTTTTGCTTCAAGCCATGCTGTGAATTCTGTCTGTTGCCAGCTCTGTGCCTCTGCTCTCCATGTTTCCAGACTGTGTGTATAGGGGGGCGGCGCCTGAACTCTCTGGTTCTTATGCAGTCAGGGTGCACCTGTGTAATCTGTCCCTGACCAATCACCTGGAGCCCTTGACTATTTAGTTTCACCACTCCCACTGAAACATGGCCTGTGCAATGTCTATACTCAGTTAGTGTCTTGCAGCTGAGGAAGCCAGGCCCTTTTCTGTGTATCTCCTTCTCTGGAGGAATACTTCTTGTCTTGCCTTGTACCTTGTCTGCCTGCCAGGAGGCTGTATATCCTGGCCCTTGAGTCTTGTTTCCAGTGCCTTGTCTGTTCTTTGTCCGCCTGCCAGGAGGCAGAATATCCTGGTCCTTGTGTCTTTGTCCCTGTGTCTCTGTCTGAACGTCTCCTTGTTTGTGGTTCCTTCTCTGCCGTGTCTTTCCTTGTGTCCTCCCTGTCTGTGCATCTGCACTCTCGCAGCTTTGTCTGTGCATCTGCACTCTCGCAGCTTTATCTGTGCATCTGCACTCTCGCAGCTTTATCTGTGCATCTGCACTCTCGCAGCTTTATCTGTGCATCTGCACCCTCGCAGCTTTATCTGTGCATCTGCACGGCTCCTTAGCCGCTCTGCCTGCTCCGCACTCCTGCGGCTCTGCCTGCTCCGCACTCCTGTGGCTCTGTCTACCTGCATCTCCTGTGTGAACAGGTCCAAACCTGTTCTCTCATATACCACTCCTTCCTGCCTATATCCATACCTGCACCTCCTGTGTGAACAGGTCCAAACCTGTTCTCTCATATACCACTCCTTCCTGCCTATATCCATACCTGCATCTCCTGTGTGAACAGGTCCAAACCTGTTCTCTCATATGCCACTCCTTCCTGCCTATATCCATACCTGCATCTCCGGTGTGAACAGGTCCAAACCTGTTCTCTCATATGCCACTCCTGCTTGCCCTGTGTCTCAAGCCATCACCTACCTGTCCAGTGTCTCCAAGCCGTGCCCGCTTGCCCAGTGTCTCCAAGCCGTGCCCGCTTGCCCAGTGTCTCCAAGCCGTGCCCGCTTGCCCAGTGTCTCCAAGCCGTGCCCGCTTGCCCAGTGCCTCCAAGCCGTGCCTGCTTGCCCAGTGTCTCAGCCTGCCTGTTAGTCACACCTGTCCAAGTGACTTGTCCCCGAGTGGGACCAGCAGCCACAGCCAGACACCACCCTGGAGTGTCACCCGGCAGCTAACTGCCGCACAAGCCTGACCTCACCATCAGAGGCTCCAGTGAAGACCAAGGTAGCTGCCGTAGTTACGCCCCTTCCAGGGTAGTCTGGTTTGTGGCACAGTGGGGCCACAACCCCCCGGCTCGCGCCATTCAGCCAAGGTGCGAGCGTGACAGTGTTACCAGGAGAGGGCATGAGGGGGCTGTCTGTGTTTGGAGACAGAGGATTGTATGGTGAGGAACAGTTCTGAGGAGGAGGTGAGATGGATAGGGAGGATGTAGGGAGAGATAATCAGCTCCTTACTTGGTGTAGGGATTAGGGGGGCTAGCAAAAAGTGAAGGATTATAGTGGTGAGAGTGAAAACAAACAGAAACATTGCTTACCGTGACTTTCCAGTTACCTTCAGTTCCCTTCTGGCTCAATTTTGGATTAATTCTCTCATTGCTCCACCCACTTGTACGAAACACTTATATGATGCACTGAGCAGACTGACGATTGCAATTAGGTGCACATTCACACTGTGGCCATTAACGAACATAACTTAGAATAAAAACAAAACGAGCAAATACCCTGCAGTAAGTAAATAGGGTCCTGCTCTGCCCCCATCTATGAGGCCTGCTGGCACAGAAAGGTTTTACATTAGAGATGGTACAACTTGTCATGGGTGAATTGCTTTAACACTTTTCTTTTTTTAGAAGAGCGGTGTCAAGTAAGTACCTATGTTATTTACATGTACTATTGCTATTTACTTACTGCAGGGTATTTGCTCATTTTGTTTTTATTCTAGGTTATGTTTGTTACACTTATATCAACATGTATTCCAGCTTGTTTCTTGTTGTGCTTCATTAAAACCCTCAGTTTGGACTGCCAAACTATCACTAACCCCTTTACCCCCAAGGGTGGTTTGCACGTTAATGACCGGGCCAATTTTTACAATTCGGACCACTGTCTCTTTATGAGGTAGTAACTATGGAACGCAACAGATCTTGGAGATTCTGAGACTGTTCTTTTGTGACATATTGTAGTTCACTTTAGTGGTAAAATTTCTTCGATATAACTTGCATTTGTGTAAAAAATGGAAATTTGGCAAAAATTTTGAAAATTTTGCAATTTTCAAACTTTGAATTTGTATGCCCTTAAAACAGATAAATATTTCACACAACATAGTTAATAAATAACATTTCCCACATGTCTACTTTACATCAGCACAATTTTGGAAACAAAATTTTTTTAGTGAGGAAGTTATAAGGGTTAAAAGTTGACCAAAAAGTTTTACAAAACAATTTTTTTAGGGACCACCTCCCATTTGAAGTCACATGGCAGAAACTGCACCTCTCAAGCTGATCAAAACCACATTCAAGAAGTTTATTAACCCTTCTGCTGTTTCACAGGAGCAGAAGCAACGTGGAAGGAATAAATGAACATTTAACTTTTTGGTCACAAACAATTTTTTTATTTTCACAATGGTAAAAGGAGAAAATGGACAGATAAAGTTGTGCAATTTCTCCTGAGTACACTGATACCCAATATGTGGGGGAAAACCACTGTTTTGGCGCACGGCAGGGCTCGGAAGGGAAGGAGCGCCGATTGGCTTTTTCAAACCAAAATTGGCTGGAATTGAGTTCAGACACCATGTCCCGTTTGGAGAGCCCCTGATGTGCCTAAACAGTGGAAATCCCCCACAAGTGACCCCATTTTGGAAATTAGACCCCCCCCAAGGAACTTATCTAGATGTGTGGTGAGCACTTTGAACCTCCAACGCCTGGGAGTGAAAATAAAAAGCACATTTTTTCCAGAAACATGATCGTTGAGTCCCCAATTTTTTATTTTCCCAAGGGTAACAGGAGAAAGTGGACCAGAAAAGTTGTTGTCCAATTTGTCCTGAGTATGCTGGTACCCCATATGTGGGAGAAAACGGTTTCGGCACACGTCAGGGCTCGAGAGGGAAGTAGTGACGTTTTGGAAAGCAGACTTTGATGGAATGGTCTGCGGGTGTCATGTTCCGTTTGCAGAGCCCCTGATGTGCCTAAACAGTAAAAGAGAAGTAGAAAAGAGAAGACAAGTAACCTCATTTTGGAAACTAGACCCCCAAGGAACTTATCTAGATGTGCCTAAACAGTGGCAATGCCCAACAAGTGCCCTGTTTCTCAAAGCTAGACCCCAAAGGAACTTATCTAGATGTGCTTAAACAGTGGTAATGCACAAACAAGTGCCCCCTTTTTGGAACTAATCTGTTTCCTTTTATGTAAATTTAACTAAATTAGTAGTGCATGGAGGTTTGGTACAGTTTGAAGCATTCTTTCATACACAGGCCAGATTTTTCGGGGCAGGTGTTGCATTGATAAATGGTGTCCTTGCATATTTCCCTTTTGTAACACACTCGGCACCTTTTTTGTGACTTACTATTTTTCCAGTTTGCGGGACCTCCCCCAGGAAATGCTGACCTGGTACGATACTAGCACCTTCAGTTCCGGAATTACTGAGGCCTTCCTGATTTCCAAAGATTAAAGCCTTAATCACTACCTCCTGGATCTGATGGTACGACGTATCGGTGTGGCCTGCACATCGTGACAGCAGGAAAGCGTTGAGCATTGCCATCTGTACGATGTGCATGGCCAGCTTTTTGTACCACACCTTGGCCTTTCTCAAAGCACTGTATGGTTGGAGGAGGTGATCAGAAAGACCTCACTGAGCTCGAGCATCTTACAAAGAGGATATACCTTATCGGGTGTAGGCCGCAGGGGTGTCCGGGCGTCTCCGGGTGTCCGTTGGCGCTGTGGGTGTCGCCGGGTGCCCAGCCGTGTCAGCGCTGAAATCTCATCCCTCGAGATCTCAGTCCCGAGATCACCATCAGCGCATGCGCCGTCCCCGGCTGCCATATTGCCGGAGCCAGCCAATACAGAGGGAACCGAGAGGGAGCCCCGGGGCTCTGGCCTGTCGCAAAATGTCGGCAGAGCCCCGGGATGGGAACCGGAGACACCGCTGGGCACGTGGAGACACGGCTGGGCACCCGGCGACACCCATAGCACCGACGGACACCCGGAGATGCCCGGACACCCTTGCGGCCTACACCCGGTAAGTGTCGGCAGAGCCCCGGGCTGCTGCACAGACCCCCCTGGCAGCAGCACAAGCCCCCCTGATAGCAGCACAGACCCCTGGCAGCAGGACAAGCCCCCCTGATAGCAGCACGAGCCCCCATGGTAGCAGCACAGACCCCTGGCAGCAGCACAAGTCCCCCGATAGCAGAACAAGCCCCCCTGATAGCATCACGAGCCCCCCTGGCAGCGCGCTGCACATCGGAGCACCCTCTCATCCCTTCCTGCGGCCTGCAGTATCACCCCACTCCTGCCTCCTCCAGCAGCGACCCTGGGACCCCGCTTCACAGCAGCCACCACCCCCGGTAAGCAATAAGACACCTGGATTATAAGAGGCACCACCATTTTATTAAAAAAAGTTTTTTCCTATTTTTCTCCTCAAAATTTGTGGTGCGTCTTATAATCCGGAGCGTCTTATAAAGCGAAAAATACAGTGTATATATATATATATATATACACATATATATATATATATATATACACATATATATATATATATATATATATATATATATATATAAATATAAAGGGTTTGCCCCTTTCTGACTTCCTATTCTTTTGCATGTTTCCTATTCTTTTGCATGTTTGTCACATTTAAATATCTCAGATCACCAAACAAGTTAAATATTAGACAAAGATATCACAAGGAAACACAAAATGCAGTTTTTGCATGAAGGTCTTTATTATTAAGGGAAATAGAAATCCAAACCTACCGGGTCCTGTGTGAAAAGTGATTGCCCCTAAACCTAATAACTGGTTGGGTAACTCTTAGCAGCAACAAATGCAATCAAGCGTTTGTGCTAACTGGCAATGAGTCTTTTAGGCTGGCTTCACATTTGCGTATGGAGGAGCTGCGGACTTCCTCTGTGAAGCTCCGCCCACGGCTGCACCTCCTCCAGTCAGCTCCACCTCCGTCCGCATACTTCTGCATGTGGCCTGCGTACCCTATCTTTAACATTGGGTACGTGGGTCGTGTGGATGTATGCGGATGTGTTATGAATGGGTCACCGAGGAGGAGAGCGCAATAGGCTATGCCACCAGAACACCAGAGAGGTTGGTCGCTCAGCGGATTGCAGACCCCTGATCTTAATAAAACAACTAGCAGTAGCCGTGGAGCGTTCCTACGTTGCCCTAGAGGCCTCGTCACAGACGGAGGACTAACTAAGCCTAAAGACAGAAAGGTGAAATCTAAACTGCCCCGGAGCAGATCCCCAAAGGAATAGCCAGCCCCCAAACATATATTGTCGGTGAGACAAGATGAAGCAAAAACACAGACAGAAAATAGACTGAGCAAATGATGGGGCCCACGCTGACTAGATAGGACAGGACAGAAAAGGCACTGTCTGCAATCACGCAAAAACCCTAACAATTCCAACACGACTGATGTACAAAAAAACTGAGGTTTGCACAAACCTCGCCCCCACTATATTAGCACTCAGGTGTGACCTGGCGGCTAGCAACAGGCTAATACAGCAGGGGACTGATCAAACAAACACAAGATACAAAAATACAGGGCCGGAGTCAGCAGCCCCTGGGGAAGCAAGCTGACCCCTGACAGCAAGGCAAAATCAGATGCAAAGGGTTTAGCAAATGACACTTAGCTGAAAAATGCAGGATCAGGCAAGAGACAGAAATCCTCAATAAGCAAAGAAATGAGTATCACCGGCAGCCACTGATAGAAGTCTGCTCGCTTATGTAGTCCCAGTCACTACCCCCACTCCAATTATCTTCTGCAGCTGTTGGGTTATCATGTTGACCAGCTCCACTACCAGCAGTATCCACCAGAGGGAGCCTTGCCTCAAAAGTCGGATTAAGAGAGTTCACAACATGGATGCCTCCGCATGTGTCGTTTTGACGATGCGGCGCCCGCATAAAATTCCAACATGATGCGTTTGCGGGTCGCCACATCATCAAAATGACGCATGCGGAGGCATTCGCATACATCCGCACGACCTGCGTACCCAATGTTAAAGATAGGGTACGCAGGCCACATGCAGAAGTAGGCGGACGTAGGCGGAGCTGACCAGAGGAGGTGCGCCCGTTGGCAGAGCTTCATGGAGGAAGTCCGCAGCTCCTCCATACGCAAATGTGAACCTAGCCTTACAACGCACTGGAGGAATTTTGGCCCACTCATCTTTGCATAATTGTTGCAATTCAGCCACATTGGAGGGTTTTCGAACATGAACCGCCTCTTTAAGGTCATCGCAGCATCTCAATTGAATTAAGGTCAGGACTTTGACTAGGCTACTCCAAAGCCTAAATTTTGTTTTTCTTAAGCCATTCAGGGGTGGACTTGCTGGTGTGTTTTGGATAATTGTCCTACTGCATAACCTAAGTGCACTTCAGCTTGAAGTCACAAAGAGATGGTCATTCTCCTTCAGGATTTTTTGGGCAGCAGAATTCATGGATTTATTTACCACAGCAAGTCTTCCACGTCCTGAAGCAGCATAATAGCCACAGACTATCACACTACCACCACCATATTTTACTGTTGGTATGATGTTCCTTTTATGAAATGCTGTGTTACTTCTACGCCAGATGTAATGTGGGAAACACCTTTCAAAAAGTTAAACTTCTGTCTTTTTAGTTCACAGAGTATTCTCCCTAAAGTCTTGGAGATCATCAAAATGTTTTCTGGCAAACCTGAGACGAGTTATTATGTTCTTATTGCTCAGCAGTGGTTTTTGTCTTGGAACTCTGCCTTGCTGGCCAAAATGAAAATAAATCATAGGCTATTATTAGGTTATTATCTCTCATCTTCTCTACATTCAGATCTGTCAGACTGTTTTTACTGGACGAATGTTACAATTCTCAGGGCGTTTTCAATTAGGAACTTGTCACTTTTTATTAATTAAACTACCTTCCTTTCCTCCAACATACAAAAATGTTCTAAACTCCTGGACAACAGGTTAATTTACTTGGCTTGTGAAATGTGCTGTATTTAAAATTAATATTCACCCCAGGATTCTATACTTCTTTCATGCTGTTCCCATTCATATTCCACACTCATTTTTCAAATTCCTACTAAAGATACTGGAAAGATATATATCTTTGTACCGTGTTAGCCAGTAGCTAGAAGAATATTTAGAATTGAGAGTCCTCAGTGGTTGATACCTTTTAATGGCTAACTGAAAAGATGGTAACACATTGCAAGCTTTCAAGACTACTCAGATCTCTTTATCAGGCTAGTCTAATACAACATCTGAAGAATCACATATTTATACACAAAACAGCACAGAAATAACACAATAGATAAGACAAGTGACATGAAGCAGAATTGACATTGGCAATAAAACTTTCACACTCCTTATCTATGAACTGTTCCAATATTTATGTTTATTCCTCTCCTATAATGACAATTCTGCTTCATGTCACTTGTCTTATCTATTGCGTTATTTCTGTGCTGTTTTGTGCATAAATGTGATTCTTCAGATGTTGTATTAGTCCAGCCTGATGAAGAGACCTGAGTAGTCTTGAAAGCTTGCAATGAATTACCATCTTTTCAGTTAGCCATTAAAAAGGTATCAACAACTGAGGACTCTCAATTCTAAATATTCTACTAAAGATACTTTCATTGGAACAAGGAATCCAGGAAAAATAAGCCTGTAACATTACATTTTGTACTATTGGTAATGTTGGGGTATGATTACCTGACTTTCTCTTCTTATTACCATGACTCACATCTTCTATGTATAGTTGACTGGTGAAGACATGAAGACCATAAGCTATAGGTCTTGATGAAACAAGCTCTCCTCACCACCCACTTGTTGAGAACCCATTAAAGGCCTGTAGTTATCCTTTAGTTAGCCTGACCTTGTAGATATTTGGTTGGTTTTCCCAAAGTCTGATATATCCCCATCTCCATCCACACTTTTTCCTATATTAAAAAAACTCCTCTTCAGGTGTCGAAGGAGGCCCCTTTCATCTCTGGTCTTGCAGATTTCCAGCAAAAATGTTTTACTAAATGGTAACTATGACATCATCACACCTAGCTTCTTTACCAGAACCCTGCTCACTCTCAGGCTGGCAGAATACATACCTACAAAATTTTATTACATCTATAACAAAACAACAAACAAAAGCCTTTGATACGCCATGGATTAAAAACCTTTTGAGTGCCTATGCATAGGATTTGACGAAACCCACCATGCATTATCAAGAATATATGGTCTGCTAGTGTGATTCTCCAATTGTCATGATCCCAGTGTTACGCACCTGTCCTGGATCTGTACTTGCTTCCATCACCCCAGTCCTCTAAACTCTGTGGTGCTCCATATTGGGCTTTGCAGATGTCCTGGCGTGCACCCATGTGAGCATCAGCCCAGGCCTATATAATGCTCACTGAGACACCCTTGTGTCTTGGTACTGTATTAAGAGGTCTATTTTTCTGGACCTTGATATGCAACACATCTCCTGTACTCCACCTGCCTGCGGTTTCCTGCCATGCTCCGCCACCTGCCTACGGTTTCCTACATCCTGCCTATCTCATGCGGTCTCCGATCCCTTGGCTGTCCGTGTCCTGCGTGCCCCACCTAGCTGCTGCACTAATGCTTGTGGAGCGTGTGCCCACCCAGATCATGGGTTTGGCGGATCCACCTCACCTAGCGAGCCTAACATCCAACTACATTCTTGACTGGGAAAGACGTAATTACTTACCGGTAATGGGATTTTTCAGAACCCATGACAGCACCATGGAAAGAGACGGGATCCACCCTTGAAAGAAACATACAGAATAAGAGTTGAGCCTCTGCCACGCATCAGTTGGATTAAAGAGCATGAGAGGACAGCCTATAATGGTTATGTACAACATCAAATACCAACACTAAAGACCCACAAGCACTACCTGAATGCTCCACCAAGAAGGAAACAGTGCACACCCATTACCAATGACAGGAGGGTTGTTATGATTGAGTCACCGAGGAGGAAAAAACAAAACACAAGCTCAGCCCAGAAAAACAGAGAGGTTGGAAATTAGCGGATTGCAGACCCCTAATCCTATCACACAACTAGCAGTAGCCATGGAGTGTTCCTACCGTGATCCTAGACACCTTGTCACAGCCGGAGATCTACATAAGCCTAAAGAGAGAAAAGGGAAAAACTGACTGCCCCAGAGCAGACCCCAAAGCAATAGGCAGCCCCCAACATATAATAACGGTGAAGCAAGATGAAAACACTAACACAGATAGAAAGATAGGTTGAGCAAACGATGGGGCCCAAGCTAACTAAAAAGGTCAAGATAGAAAAGCTGCTGTCTGCAATCCGAGAAAACCCTGCTAAAAAATATTACCAACACAACTGATAAGCAAAAAGGACCCTGAAGTCACTAGACTTCAAACCCTATGTCAGCACTCAGAATATTCTGGAAGCAGAGCAAAAGAGAACACTGATCAAGGAAAAAGAATCCAGCACACCCCCGGCCGGGGATGGCTGAACTCTAAAAAACAAGGTAAACAAAACCAAAACTAATAAGTTCAATAGCAGAGCAAAAACTTATCTTTGGGAAGCAGGAATCAGACTGGTCTCCAAGAATCCAGCAGAGAAATCACCAGCGACTCAGAAGGGCGTCGGCTGCCTTATATCCAGTCAGAAGTTCCCATTACCCAGTCACCATCCACCTGATCAGGTGTTTGGTAATCAGCCTCACTACCTTCCTTCACCAGAAGAGGGAGATCCTCGGACACAAAAGATGAATGAACAGATGAGCTCACAACAGAGGGTGCTGTCATGGGTTACAGAAAATCTCATTACTGTTAAGTAATTACGTGTTTTCTCAACCATGACAGCACCAGAGATTTACAGATAAAACTCCACAGCACCCAAAAGCACCACAAATACTGGCTGGTTACTGCCTCATGGAGCTTTTATCCCTCATTCCCTAAAGATGGCTGGATCCTCACTGGAAACAAGCACTTGTAGTTTGTGTCTCCCCCCACCTCATTATAGATTGTAAGCTCTTATGAACAGGGTCATCATTATCTTTGCTTTAATTATTGTATTATCTTTAACGTTGTTACTTATGATTTGTATATGAACTGTTGAATTGTAGAGCGCTGTGGAATAGGTTGGCACTATAAAAAGATTATTATATCCAAGTATAATACATATACAGTTGTGTCAAAAAGTATTGACACCCCTGCAATTCTGTCAGATAATACTCAGTTTTTTCCTGAAAATTATTGCAAACACAAATTCTTTGGTATTATTAATCTTTGTCACGGGGTCCTTCTCTGGTATCACACAATCAACAGAGCAAGCGAAGAGTGAACAATTCCAAGACCTTTATTCAGGCAAAAATACGAAAAGGTCCATATTCAGTCCACCACACAAAGGATAAGATAGTCCAGAATAAGAATGCAGTCCAGTATCAGGACAAAATGTCCAGGGAAACGAGATTCCAAAACTCTAGCACCAGAGGATAAAATGGGTCCTTCTCTCTCTGAAGTGCTGTCTGTGTACGATCCTGTCCAGACCGGAACTGACTTGTCCAGCTGCTGTTCTTCCCCCCACCCCCTTCCTTGTCCAGGGGTAGTCAAACCAGTTGGGGCGGTTTCCAAGCCTCCCAGAGGAGAACAAAGGGCCTTAGGGATTAATGCACTACAGGGGGTCACCAAGAGACAGATACAGTGAGGCTGTAGACTTACAATGTAATAAGAAAAACACTATGAAAATAACTGGAATTGTTAAAAATAGGAATATACAAAAAATGATATCCACATAACATATCACACAATCATAACCTCTCCCCCCCATAATAAGTGAGCACGCCATGATGTCTACACAGACCTCTGGCCTGCTCACTTTAGTCCACATTGCTCAGTTATTTATAGTTCCTTGTACAGTGGCATGGGTAGGTCGGCCTGGGGAGCCTATGGTTCTTCTTGTCGAGACAGTCCATCGGCATTCTGGTGTTGGCTTCCCCGCTTGTATTGGATGGAGAAGCTGTAGGGTTGTAAGGACAAGCTCCACCGCAGCAATCTTCCATTGTCCCCTGATACGCGATTCAGCCATGTGAGGGGGTTGTGATCTGCAACAATCGTAAAGTCTCTGCCATACAAGTAGGGCTGCAATTTTTTTAGCACCCATACGATGGCAAGGCACTCCATTTCAATAGTGGCATAGGCAACTTCCCGATCCAGTAGTTTCCGACTGGCAAAAGCAACAGGATGTTCTTCTCCGGCGGCGTTCACTTGGCTAAGTACTGCCCCAATCCCAAAGGTGGATGCATCTGTCTGCACGAGGAACCTGCGTTTATAATCCGGGGCGGGGCAGCCAAGACAGGAGCAGTGATGAGGGCAGTCTTTAAGGGGTATTGCCCCTCATCAGTGTGGAGTAGGAAACTGGCTGGTAGGAGCAATGCCTAGTAAAAAGACTATGAAAAGGAGGATGAATGAACTCATGGAGATCAACATCCGACACTGCGGAGACACCATCACGTGTTTCTCAACGCAGTGATTCTAGAGCACTGCCCCCATCCCTTATGGGAAATATGTAAAACATGCAAAACAGAAGCCGCGGAGACACCATCACGTGTTTCTCAACGCAAGCAATGACCAGCCAGGTCTTTGCCCGGGAAAGACTATGAAAAGGAGGATGAATGAACTCATGGAGATCAACATCCGCAACCACGGGAAGGGCAGTCTCCAATGAAGGAAACCACCTATGCCAAAACATGGTATCCATCCTTCTGTTTTGCATTGCTCCTACCAGCCAGTTTCCTACTCCACACTGATGAGGGGCAATACCCCGAAACAGCTGTATGTGGATGGATACCATGTTTTGGCATAGGTGGTTTCCTTCATTGGAGACTGCCCTTCCCGTGGTTGTTCCTTCCCGGGCAAAGACCTGGCTGGTCATTGCTTGCGTTGAGAAACACGTGATGGTGTCTCCGCGGCTTCTGTTTTGCATGTTTTACATATTTCCCATAAGGGATGGGGGCAGTGCTCTAGAATCACTGCGTTGAGAAACACGTGATGGTGTCTCCGCAGTGTCGGATGTTGATCTCCATGAGTTCATTCATCTTCCTTTTCATAGTCTTTTAATGCTGAAAAGGCATCCTCGCATGCCGTCGTCCATGTCACATTCCTAGGCATGTTCTTGCGGGTCAAGTCGGTTAGGGGCTTGGCCAAGGTGCTGAAATTAGAAACAAATTTGCGATAGTAACCAGCAATTCCTAAAAATGCAAGTACCTGCTTTTTAGTCTGGGGTCTACACCAGTTGCTAATGGCTTCCACCTTGGCAGGCTCAGGCCTTAGGCTGGTTTCACATTTGCGTTAAAACAACGCTGCGCCCTGCGTCGTTAAGCCCCGCCCCGAGCCGGCTCCCTGCCCGCCCCATCCGGGATCACAGCCTACTTTCGCATTTGCACGCATGCGATCGGCGCACCCTATCTTTAGCATAGGGTGCGCAGATCATGCGCTGCCAGTGTGAAAGTAGCATGCTGCGCACTTTTGACGGTGCGCCGTGCGCGCCGAAATGCAACATGCTGCATTTCGGCGCGCACGGCGCACCGTCAAAAGTGCGCAGCACGCTACTTTCACACTGGCAGCGCATGATCTGCGCACCCTATGCTAAAGATAGGGTGCGCCGATCGCATGCGTGCAAATGCGAAAGTAGGCGGTGAACCCGGATGGGGCGGGCAGGGAGCCGGCTCGGGGCGGGGCTTAACGACGCAGGGCGCAGCGTTGTTTTAACGCAAATGTGAAACCAGCCTTAGTGTCCCACCCCCTACTCTATGCCCGAGGTACTGCACCTCAGCCATCCCTATTTGGCACTTATCAGGGCGAAAGGTGAGTCCTGCAGTAAGGATACAGTCCAGCACTATGCCCAAGTGTTTAAGATGTTCCTCCCAGGTTGTGCTAAAAATGGCGATGTCGTCTAAGTAAGCACAGGCAAAGTCCTGACATTGCTGTAACAGTCGATCCACCAGTCTCTGGAAAGTAGCAGGGGCAGTTTTCATCCCAAAGGGCATTCCCAGGAACTCATAAAGCTCAAATGGAGTAATGAAGGCTGAGCGCTCCCGAGCGTCCTCCGTTAGGGGTATCTGCCAGTACCCCTTGCTCAAGTCTAACGTGGTCACAAATTGGGCACTGGCCAGACGATCCAATAGATCATCAATCCTGGGCGTGGGATAAGCATCACTCTTGGTGGCATCATTTAGTAGTCTGTAATCAACGCAGAATCGTGTTGTACCATCCTTCTTGGTGACCAGGACGACAGGAGAGGCCCAAGAACTGTGAGATGGCTGAATAACTCCCAGTTGTTTCATCTCCTCCAGTTTGTTCTTTATCATGCCTTGAACAGCCTCTGGAACCCGGTAGGCAGCCTGCTGGATGGGGCGTTGTCCAGGGGTTTCCACATGGTGGCTGGTGAGAGTAGTCTTCCCCGGCTTTGAGGAGAAAGCAGCAGCCCTCGGCCTTAGTACGGCGACAATATCGTCCTTTTGTATATCCGATAAATGTTAGCCCAGGGGCACTTGTTCCAGTGATCCTCCCGCTTGGGCAACCTGGAGGAGATCTGGGAGATACTCGTCGGCGGTATCACTAGGGGGGTGGCAGACAGCTAGAACAGGCAGAGATCGGTCATGGTAGTCTTTCAGCATGTTAATGTGGACGGTTTTCTGTCGTCGACCACTAGAGTCCAGGGCAATAACATAGTTAGTGTCATTAATTTTCTTGACAACCTGATAAGGGCCTTCCCACACTGCTTGAAGCTTGTTGGCAGGGGAAGCAGTAATCATGAGCACTTGCTGTCCTTCCATAAATTCCCGATTCCTGGCATTACAGTCATACCAGGTTTTTTGTCTGGACTGGGCCATTCGCTGATGTTCTTTAGCAAAGGTAGCTAGCTGGGCGAGACTGTCTCTGAGCTCTTAGAACATAGGGAACGATGGGCATTCCGGTATCTGAGATGTCTCCCTCCAAATGTTCTTTCAGTAGCGTGAGAGGCCCATGGACCTTCCGGCTAAACAGTAGTTCGAAGGGAGAGAACCCTGTGGACTCTTGGGGAACCTCCCGATAGGCGAAGAGATGTGGCAGGTACTTTTCCCAGTCTTTTTCAATGTCAACAAAAGCCCTCAGCATATTTTTTAGGGTTCCATTAAAGTGTTCACATAGTCCGTTGGTCTGCGGGTGGTATGGGGTGGTGCGAATGGCTCGAACACCACAGGTATGCCATAGGGACTGGACCAGATCTGACATGAACTGAGTGCCTTGATCCGACAATATTTCCCTAGGAAACCCTACCTGGGTAAAGATGGTAACAAGGGCCTCGGCTACCTTTACTGCTGTAATACTGGACAGGGCCACAGCTTCAGGATACCTAGTGGCATAGTCCACCACGGTCAGGATATATTTTTTCCCCGACCTGCTGGGATGGGCCAGAGGACCTATGTCGACGGCTACATGTTGAAATGGTTCCTCAATTATGGGCAGGGTTACCTTATGTCGAGCTCCTGGATGCCGCATTCGCTGGCACACATCGCAGGTGCGGCAATAATGGGCTACCGACTGCGAGACGCCCGGCCAGTATAAACTTTGGGTGAGTCTCTTTTCAGTCCTTTTTCTCCCTTGATGCCCAGCCAAGGGGATGTCATGGGCCAGTTGAAGTAGCTGTGCCCTGTACTTCTGAGGGACAATGAGTTGCCTGGTCGTTGCGTCAGGGTTGCCCTGGTCACTGCCCTTTGTTACACGATAATACAGTCCGTTTTCTCGAGTGAAGCCATCCCCATTATCTCCCATGTGCCCAGTTTCTGCCTTTCGCCTAAGGGCTGCTAAGGTAGTGTCACCCTCTATTTCTCTCCTAAACTCCTCTCTGTCCCAAGACTCTCCCAATGTAGTAGCAGTGAAAGTATTGCTTACCGACTCTGATGCGGTTCGTGGTGGTTGCTCCCCGGTGGGGTCCGGATGGCGTAGTGCTTGAAGGGCCTGTAGTCGGGTGACTGCTCCCACAAATTGGCACTGTAACTCCCCAATGTCGTTCCCAAGGAAGATATCTGCAGGAAGTCCTCCCATAACTCCAATCCAACACAGTTTTCCAGGACGTCCACCTGACAGCACCATGGAGGACGTCCTCCTCCTCCTTACAGGGACAGGAAAGCACACGAGAGGTTAAAAGGTCATGTCCCACCCCCTCTCCCTCAGTGTTTTTCCTGTCCCTGCACGGAGGGACACACGAGAACTTACCAGAGGGGCTCAGGGGATCGTGCGGCCAGTCCAAGCCTTCCCCTGTCAAGAGGTCCCGGGGCCGACACTCTCCGATGGGGAGTCCCTCTGCTCCAAAGGCCAGGAGCAGGACGACGCTCCTGGAGGGAGCCGTTCCTCCCTATGGGAGGCTCTCGGCTCCAGGACTCACCGCCATAACAGGCGAGGGTCGGCTCCCCGCAGGCGGCTGGCCGAGCGGCACACCGGCAGGAGGATGAGCGCAGTCGGCGCTGGGCTCCAGCAGCGCCATGACAAGCGGAGGTTGGCTCCCCGCAGGCGGCTGGCCGAGCGGGCACCGGCAGAAGGATGAGCGCAGTCGGCGCTGGGCTCCAGCAGCGCCATGACAAGCGGAGGTCGGGCCCCCGCAGGTGGCGGGTCGAGCACCCGCAGGATGGCTCCAACGGCGCAGCCGCCATAGCAGGTGAGGGGCGGTTCCCTGCAAGCGGCGGGCTGAGCAGGCACCCGGGGAGAAGCAGAGCGCGGTCGCACGCAGGAGCCCGGGCAGGAAGTGGAGGAGGCGGCCTATCGCGGAGAGGTCGTGCGTCACATCCGGTGACGTCAGACGCCGGCTTTGAATCCCGGGCGCACGCTCCTGAGATCCACAGTGCTCTGCAAAATCGTGCCAGAATGGAAGGCAACACTCCAGCAGGTGGAGGGGTAAGTGCGCATAGCGCAGACCACCCTCCCCCACCCATCCTCACAGCCAGATCTGAGTAGGTGCCCCTTCTGTATTATTAGGAGAAGGGAATCCCGGCAGAATCCCCCTCGGGGGCGAAGGACCCGGCTAAAGCCACCTCCAAGTCGGTCCGATGCCCCGTATGCAGGGTAAAGCTGCCAGACACCTATAACAAGACCCTATGCGGACCCTGTACCTCAAGGGTCATAGGCGAGGAACAGCCATCCCTTCTTGCCGAAATGAGATCGCTAATAAGGGAGGAAGTCCAAGCCTCTACAGCCAGCCTCACACGGCGTCAGTCCCCCAGCCCAGGGCCAAGTCGCAAGCGTCCAAGGTGGGAAGCAGACCCAGTGTCGGAAGCAAGCCCTAGCGAGGAGTCCGACTTCCGGGATTCAGACCAGGAGGAAGAAGGCGAGATCCCGGGGGATAGACAAGATCAGAGCAGGAAGTACCTGTTCAGACTGGAGGACACGGACGAGTTGGTCCAGGCAGTCAGAAATACTATGCAGATAGAGGAAGTCCCTAAACCACAGTCCAGACAGGACTTAATGTTTGGAGGACTAGTGGCCAGGAAGCAGGTAGTGTTCCCCGTAAGTGAACACATCAAAACAATGGTCCAGGAGGAGTGGAAAGAGGCAGAGCGTCGGTTGATACTCTCCCAAGACTTTAAAAATAGACTGCCTTTTGATCCCGAGGAAACACGGGCATGGGAGGAAGTCCCTAAAATAGATGTCCCAGTCGCCAAGGTTACCAAAAAGACGGCCATCCCATTCGAGGACTCATCAGGTCTCCGAGACCCGATGGATAGGAAGGCGGACGTCTTGTTAAAAAGAACATGGGAGACGTCGGTGGCTCTGATTAGGGCGAACATAGCAGCCACCTCGGTGGCCAGGTCTATGTTTTTGTGGATGGGGCAGTTGGAGGAACACCTTACCAACAAGACCCCTAGATCAGAGATCCTAACATCACTTCCTCTCATGAAATCAGCCACGGCGTTCCTGTCGGATACGTCGGCTGAATCAGTAAGGTTTGCAGCCAGAAACAGCTCCCTCTCTAATGCGGCCCGGAGAGCAGTCTGGCTTAAATCCTGGTCGGGGGATAACGCTTCTAAAACAAAGCTATGCGCCATCCCCTTCTCGGGCCTGAGGGTATTTGGTCCAGCCCTAGATAACATTCTAGAGCTAGTGTCTGATAAAAATAAAGGATTCCCGGAGGAAAAACCCAGGCGGCCCCAGTCCTTTCGGAGAAGCTCCTTCTCCAGGAGACAGACTGACTTCAGAGGTCGAGCAAGGTCCAATAGAAGCTCCTATAAGGGCTCCTTCAGCCAAGGTGGGAGGAACAGGGGTCCCTCATTCACATCAACATCTAGATCGAGGAGGCAATGACGCCATAGGTATTGGGGGGAGACTTCGCCACTTTGCAGCAAACTGGTCCTGAGTTACCCACAATTGGTGGGTCCTCAAAACCATCGCGGATGGCTACAGTATAGAGCTCTATTCACCTCCCCCCGACAGATATATTGCGCCCACTGTCATCCTGGAGGACTCCGCAATGTGGACGGATATTCAGGACATGGTAAACTCAAGGGTCATAATACCAGTTCCCCCGACGGAAAGAGGAAGAGGGCACTACTCTTCCCTGTTTTCGATCACAAAACCATCCGGCGAGGCCCGTACCATCATAAACCTGAAACCACTAAATGCCTGGGTCAGATACAAGAGATTCCGGATGGAATCGATCAGATCCGCAATCCCCCTAATAGACAGGGATGCCGTCATGTGCACCCTAGACCTAAAAAAGGCATCCTACCTGGTCCATCCCTCATCCCAGAGCCTACTAAGGTTCGCGGTCAGTTTACCAGCCCGGACCTGCCACTTCCAGTTCCAGTGTCTTCCATTCGGGTTGGCTTCAGCTCCCAGAATCTTTACAAAACTGGTGGTAGAGGTGGTGGCCTACCTGAGAGATCAGGGTATTGTGATCATTCCATACCTGGACGACTTCCTACTGGTGGAAAGATCCAAAGAAGCGCTCATTCGAGACAGGATCCGAGCAACTACCGTAATGGAGTTCCTTGGCTGGGTGATCAACTGTGAGAAGTCGGAACTCAGGCCAGACACCAGAAAAGTATTCCTCGGAGTCCTCCTAGACTCAGCCGACAGAATATCCTGGCTACCCGAGCAGAAGCAGAGGACTATTCAGGCCAGAACCAGAGACCTGTTGAGGCGTCAGTGCTCCATAAGAGAGGCAATGGAGGTCTTGGGCCTCATGACAGCATGCATCCAGTGTGTCCGATGGGCCCAATTCCACTCGAGATTATTACAGAGAGAGATCCTCGCAAAGTGGGACAGAAGTCAGGCATCGCTAGACAAACCCCTAAGGCTGCCAGAACGAGTGAAGGAGTCCCTTCGGTGGTGGACACAGTCCAGAAACCTTCAGGTGGGCGTACAATGGACAACCTCTCCATACGTGGTAGTCACCACAGACGCCAGTGCGTGGGGATGGGGAGCCCACATAGAAGGGAAGATCTTCCAAGGGAAATGGCCAGTAGGCATCAGGGCCAGATCCTCCAATTTCAGAGAGCTTTTCGCGGTCTGGGAAGCGTTGCGGAGAAACCAGTCGGTACTAAGAAGTCGTCACGTCCGCATATTATCCGACAATATAACGGCAGTGGCATTCCTGAAGCACCAGGGAGGAACCAGACATCAATCACTACAGGCCCTGGCAGGAAAAATATTCACGTGGGCAGAACGAACAGTCCGATCAGTGACCGCAGTACACTTAGAAGGTTCCCAGAACGAAGTGGCAGACTACTTGAGCAGACAACAGATCCACCCGACAGAGTGGGAACTGAACATGGAAATCTTCGACCATCTTTGTCAGCGTTGGGGGACCCCCAGTATAGATCTTTTCGCAAGCCGGAAGAACTCGAAGGTCCCCAGATTCTACTCCCTGAATCCTATGGACCACCCGGAAGGCGTAGACGCCCTGAGTCAGACTTGGGGAGAATCCCTCTCTTATGCGTTCCCACCACTGGCTCTCATACCGGCAGTGCTCAGGAAGATACGCGAGGACCACGCAAGAGTGGTGTTGATCGTGCCATATTGGCCGAGGAAAAGCTGGTTTCCCCTTCTAGGAGCCATGGCAGTAGGAAATCCAGTCGAACTACCCCCGTGGAAGGACATCATCCACCAGGGCCCGATCCACCACCCGAACCCAGCAAGACTCCACCTATCGGCTTGGATCCTGAGAGGGACATCCTGAAGGCAAAGGGATTGTCGGATCAGGTCATATCCACCCTACAGGCCAGTAGGAAACCTGTAACATCCGCAATCTATCGAAAGATATGGAAAAGATTCTGTCTGGAAGGTGGCAGGTCCGATCTTGTGGCAGGCACCCCCTGACCTCCCTAGCATACTAAGCTTTTTGCAGGCAGGTTTTAGTAAAGGCCTTAAGCCCAGCACTCTAAAGGTCCAGGTTTCAGCCTTGAGCGCCTTCTTCGATTACCAGTTAGCTTCACATCCCTGGGTAATAAGATTTATAAGAGCCACACAGCGCCTGCGCCCCACGATTAGGCAGCTCACCCCGCCTTGGGACCTGGTACTTCGGTTTCTCTGTACAGACCCCTACGCCCTCTGTGAGAAAATAACCATCTCTGCGCTCACTCGCAAAACGGCCTTCCTAGTAGCCATTACCACGGCCAAAAGAATAGGGGAAATCCAGGCCCTGTCCACTAAGGACCCATATCTCCAGATAAGAGATGACCATATAATCTTAAGGTTAGACCCGGCATTTACCCCAAAGGTAGCCTCTCCAAAAAATCTAAACCAAGAGGTAGTGTTACCATCTTTCTGTGATAATCCCCGTAATAAAAAGGAGCAGCATCTTCACTCGCTGGATGTTAGGCGCGCAGTTATAGACTACCTAGAGGCCACCAATAGCTGGCGCATCGACCCAAACCTGTTCATCCTTTTTGGGGGTAGAAATAAGGGGAAGAGAGCCTCTAAGGCGTCCATCGCGCATTGGATTACCTCAGTAATCTCGGACGCCTACCAAGCTGAAGGCGCCAACCCGCCAGATTCCATAAAGGCCAACTCTACGAGGGCGGTATCGGCCTCATGGGCCGAACGGGCGGGGGCGTCGGTTGATCAAATCTGTAGAGCAGCAACCTGGGCCAGTCTTAATACATTCTGCAAGCACTACAAGCTTGATGTGTTAGCTGGTCAACAGACCGCATTTGGGAGAAAGGTTCTCCAGGCGGTAATCCCACCCTGAGGAGGTGCTTTGGTACTCTCCATGGTGCTGTCAGGTGGACGTCCTGGAAAATAGGTATTAGACCTACCGGTAATGATGTTTCTAGGAGTCCATCCTGACAGCACGGGTAGTTCCCTCCCGGTTGTGTTATACTACAATGCATTATGTTATGTCATATGGTGTAATATGATTGTTTCATTAAACTGTTACTAGCATCATCCACCTTTTGGTACTTGTTAAATCACTGAGGGAGAGGGGGTGGGACATGACCTTTTAACCTCTCGTGTGCTTTCCTGTCCCTGTAAGGAGGAGGAGGACGTCCTCCATGGTGCTGTCAGGATGGACTCCTGGAAACATCATTACCGGTAGGTCTAATACCTATTTTTCTCCACAACCATAATCCAAACGCACAGAATCTCGCTATATATATTTGCGGGCACCCCCCGCCAGGACAATGGGAATTCCCGGACCCTGGTAAATTGCCTCGGGTCGAACCACACGGGGGTCAGCGATAGTCAAGAATGCCCCCGTGTCTCTAAATCCTGACACTTTGTATCCATCAATAAAGACATCCTGCAAGTGGCGTTGCCGTTGCTCTGAGTAGCTAAAGGACAGAGGCCGGAGTCCGTACACTCCAGGAGGGGTATCTATGGTGCCGTGGTCGGTGGTCCACTCTGGTGGGGGTGGTGGTAGCTCTTCCTCAGGTGTGGTGGAGTGTACAAGATGCACTGGAAGAGGTGGGGCTGCATGGGGCTCCCTCCGAATCCTGGAGGGACAGCCAGACTGCAAATGTCCAGGTTACCCACACCCATAACACCTCCTCTCTGTGATACCCCCAGGTCGTGGTCAGAACTATTGGGGCCTAGGATTGTGAGGCGTGATTGTCATCGGCTTGCGACTAGGTGGAAGGGCAGATATAATTGGAGGGGGACGGGGTGTGGGAGCAGGCCGTGGTTCATTGTCCAGAAGCCTCCTCCATTGCGGCCGGATAGTAAGGGCTTCATCGGCCAGGGCTGCAGCTCTATCCACGGTACACGGCGTGCGCTCCCGGACCCATTCCCGTACCTCTGCAGGGCACTTGGCAAGAAATTGTTCTATAAGAAACGCCTGAATAACATCTTCCACAGTAAAGGCGTTAACTGCTTCCAGCCATCTCCGACATGCCTCGGACATCTTATGTGCATACATCCTAAACGATCCCCCCGTGGTGCATGGGAGGTCTCGGAACTTGGCCCTATATGAGTCTGGGGTAATAGCATGATAATCCAGGATAGTCCGCTTTACAATGTTATAATCCCGGTTCCGCAGTGCATCAATGGTTCGGTAAGCCTCCGCCATGCTTCCCTTCAGGAGCCCCACAAACGCATCCAGCTAGAGTGGGGCACCTCCATCACAGCACACTGCTGCTCAAAGTCTTTGAAGAACCCCTCCACATCTCTGGAAGCCTCATCAAATGGCTTAAACTCTGTCCAGGTGATCCGTACAGGCTCCCGGATTGTTGGGGCTACATTGCGTTACTCCCTTTTTCAAGCTCCATTGCTTCCTGTCTCCGCTGTGCCCGGCGGGCAGCATCCTCCTTGTACTCCTGAGAGACGCCGGGGCCCAGAACCGCCATCTCTTCTTCGTACCACACCAACCACTGGCTTTTCTGGAAGGGGATCCCTGTCTCCAGTGCTCGTCCTTCAGACATCTGGGAGGAGGTGGCCGGGCTAGCGCCCACCAGTAGATCGATTAAGGCTTCTTTAGTCAGTCCCTGGTAGTTCAGGCAAAGGTCTCTGGCTCTCTCCTGTAAACTGCATACAGTCCAATTTCTGTACTCACTCTGTGGGTGGTTCTCCATTGGGTTACGCTCTGTTGATCCCACTGCTGCCACCAGTTGTCACGGGGTCCTTCTCTGGTATCACACAATCAACAGAGCAAGCGAAGAGTCAACAATTTCCAAGACCTTTATTCAGGCAAAAATACAAAAAGGTCCATATTCAATCCACCACACAAAGGATAAGATAGTCCAGAATAAGAATGCAGTCCAGTATCAGGATAAAATGTCCAGGGAAACGAGATTCCAAAACTCTAGCACCAGAGGATAAAATGGGTCCTTCTCTCTCTGAAGTGCTGTCTGTGTACGATCCTGTCCAGACCGGAACTGACTTGTCCAGCTGCTGTTCTTCCCCCCACCCCCTTCCTTGTCCAGGGGTAGTCAAACCAGTTGGGGCGGTTTCCAAGCCTTCCAGAGGAGAACAAAGGGCCTTAGGGATTAATGCACTACAGGGGGTCATCAATAGACAGATACAGTGAGGCTGTAGGCTTACAATGTAATAAGAAAAACACTATGAAAATAACTGGAATTGTTAAAAATAGGAATATACAAAAAATGATATCCACATAACATATCACACCATCACAACCTTCATTTAATTTGTCTTAAATGAAAAAACACAAAAAGAATTGTCCTAAAGCCAAATTGGATATAATTCCACACCAAACATAAAAAAGAGGGTGGACAAAAGTATTGGCACTGTTCGAAAAATCATGTGATGCTTCTCTAATTTGTGTAATTAACAGCACCTGTAACTTATCTGTGGCACCTAACAGGTGGTGGCAATAACTGAATCACACTTGCAGCCAGTTGACATGGATTAAAGTTGACTCAGCCTCTGTCCTTGTGTGTACCAAATTGAGCATGGAGAAAAGAAAGACCAAAGAACTGTCTGAGGACTTGAGAAACCAAATTGTGAGGAAGCATGAGCAATCTCAAGGTTACAAGTCCATCTCCAAAGACCTTGAATGTTCCTGTGTCTACCGTGCGCAGTGTCATCAAGAAGTTTAAAGCCCATGGCACTGTGGCTAACCTCCCTAGATGTGGACGGAAAAGAAAAATTGACAAGAGATTTCAATGCAAGATTGTGCGGTTGTTGGATAAAGAACCTCGACTAACATCCAAACAAGTTCAAGCTGCCCTACAGTCTGAGGGTACAACAGTGTCAACCCGTACTATCCGTCGGCGTCTGAATGAAAAGGGACTGTATGGTAGGAGACCCAGGAAGACCCCACTTCTTACCCCGAGACATAAAAAAGCCAGGCTGGAGTTTGCCAAAACTTACCTGAAAAAGCCTAAAACCTTTTGGAAGAATGTTCTCTGGTCAGATGAGACAAAAGTAGAGCTTTTTGGGCAAAGGCATCAACATAGAGTTTACAGGAGAAAAAAAGAGGCATTCAAAGAAAAGAACACGGTCCCTACAGTCAAACAAGGCGGAGGTTCCCTGATGTTTTGGAGTTGCTTTGCTGCCTCTGGCACTGGACTGCTTGACCGTGTGCATGGCATTATGAAGTCTGAAGACTACCAACAAATTTTGCAGCATAATGTAGGGCCCAGTGTGAGAAAGCTGGGTCTCCCTCAGAGGTCATGGGTCTTCCAGCAGGACAATGACCCAAAACACACTTCAAAAAGCACTAGAAAATGGTTTGTGAGAAAGCACTGGAGACTTCTAAGGTGGCCAGCAATGAGTCCAGACCTGAATCCCATAGAACACCTGTGGAGAGATCTAAAAATGGCAGTTTGGAGAAGGCACCCTTCAAATATCAGGGACCTGGAGCAGTTTGCCAAAGAAGAATGGTCTAAAATTCCAGCAGAGCATTGTAAGAAACTCATTGATGGTTACCGGAAGCGATTGGTCGCAGTTATTTTGGCTAAAGGTTGTGCAACCAAGTATTTGGCTGAGGGTGCCAATACTTTTGTCTGGCCCATTTTTGAGTTTTGTGTGAAATGATCAATGTTTTGCTTCATTCTTTTTTTGTGTTTTTTCATTTAAGACAAATTAAATGAAGATAATACCAAAGAATTTGTGTTTGCAATCATTTTCAGGAAAAAACCTGAGTATTATCTGACAGAATTGCAGGGGTGTCAATACTTTTGGCCACAACTGTATAATCCATATGTAAAACCAGAATGAGCTTAATATATAATAATATTTAATTTATTGCACGTAGCCTGGAAGAAATAATAAAAGGAATAATTATCTAAAGCCAGGTGCATGAGGAGATAAAAAACCTACAATAGTAATATATAGAAAGGGGAAAGTGAATAAGAACAAAAAAGTCAATGTAATAGTATGGCAAAAGTCATAAAACAACAGTGAGGCAAAACAGGTATAATCATGCAAGTATATGATGGAGTGCTATCAACACTGTCATAAGTGCAGCAATAATTGTGACGTGAATAAGTGTCACTGAGCTAGGGTCATTGTGATGACAGAGGATGCACAAGGGTACATTAATATAAAGAGTTAGTATCTCACACATGCAATGTGCAGCAATGTACATCCCAAATGAGAGTGCATGCAAGCTTATTATTTTAAAGGAGATCCCCATGCAATGAAATTACCTGGTCTGAGGTCCTCGGTACAAGTGCAGCCCACACCCTCACACGCATTTCGGAACCAAGTCCCTCGACAAAGGACTTGGTTCAGTAACGTGTGTCGGGGTGTATATCTGTATGATACTTGGACATGGACTACAACTGTAACCAGTATGTGTCACATGCCTAACAATATTACATTACCTGTTTGGTCCCACTTGATGGTGTTTTATTATATCTCTCTTTATTTGTACCTTAGTTTTACACAAGTGAGGGCACTCTGTTGCTTCCAGTGCAATCTATTGCCACCCACTACTCAAAGGTGTTTTCTATCTCATGTCCCACATTTTTACTTTTTGACCACTTGTTTGACATGCTTTTGATTTCTAGTACCATTCCGAATGGTCTGCCATTCCGTGTTTTAACGCATATACTGTATACCATGCTTTGTACACATTGAGGTATATTGTATCACATATTTGGTGTGTATCATCTGCTATGTTCAGTTTACGTTTGTTCTAAATATAATCCCAGAGATCAGAAGAATGAATGGAAGACCTTACAGCATTATTAAGAGGTACATCTGAAAACTGTACCTCTGATTTTGTTATCTGATTTTCTAGAATCAGATAAAAGCCGGATAACTTACCGGTAATGCTCTTTTAATGAGTCCACGACAGCACCCACTTGGAGAGAGGGATCCGCCCATAGGAACAGGAAACCTACAGAGATAAAAGAGGGCGGTCCACCTCACCCCCTCAGTTGGATTTCAGAGCACCAGGAGGACCGCCCAATATTAGGCCATTATATTATCCAATTATTCTAACTTATTAACATCACAACTAAGAAGGTGTATATACATTATGTTAACTACTAGGGAGGGTTAGTGAACGGGTGCTGTCGTGGACTCATTAAAAGAGCATTACCGGTAAGTAATCCGGCTTTTTACTCTTCGCCACGACAGCACCCTCTTGGAGAGACTTTCAGAGACCTTCACCTGGGAGCGACCACCGAGCCGAGGACCGCTCTACCAAAGGCTAGGTCGGATGAGCATGATAAATCAAGTCTATAGTGGTTATAAAAGGTAGAGGGCGTAGACCAAGTTGCAGCCTTACATATAGACTCGATTGTGACGTCTCCCCTTTCTGCCCAAGAGGAAGCCATAGATCTGGCGGAATGTGCTTTGATACCCTCCGGAGGATTCTCATTGCTCTCTGAGTATGCCAGCCTAATCGCGTCTCTGATCCATCGAGACAGGGTACCCCTTGTGACTTCACATCCCTTCTTTTGGCCCTGAAAGGAAACAAATAGAGCCCTACTCTTCCTCCAGCTGCTAGACCTCTCAATGTATTGTAATACTGCTCTTCTAACGTCTAGTGTATGGAATCTTTCTTCCTCTGGAGTAGAAGGGTTACTAAAGAATGAAGGGAGATGGATTTCTTGTAACCTATGAAATTTCCCTGCTACTTTTGGTAAGTATGAGGGATCTGGTTTTAGTATTAGCTGATCCTGGAATGTCACTAGAAAAGGGGGTTCTATTGAAAGTGCTTGTATGTCGCTAACTCTTCTGGCTGAGGTTAGTGCAACTAGCAGTGCTGTTTTGAAGGATAGGTGTTTAAGGGATATTGAATCTAAAGGTTCAAAGGGCGGACGTGTTAAGGCCTCCAGAACCAGGTTCAGGTCCCAAGGAGGAACTCTAGGTTTGTGTACTGGCTAGCTCCGCTCACAGGCCGAGATGAATCTGCTTATCCATTTATTGCCTGCCACATTATAGCTATAGAGGGCCCCTAGAGCTGACACCTGGACTTTTAGTGTGTTGACAGCTAGCCCTAATTCCTTTCCTTTCTGTAGGAATTCTAGGATCGCCGTAATCGGGATTTCTCCAGACTCAGGGCCTGTGTGGGACTCTAGGAATTTTCTCCATACTCTGGTGTAAATTCTTGTCGTTGTTATTTTCCGACTTTGTAGGAGTGTATTGACTAGTCCCTCCGAGAATCCTCTTGATCTCAACATTTCCCTTTCAAGTTCCAGGCCATCAAGTGGAGACTGTCCACTTGAGGATGGAAGAAAGGCCCGTGAGAGAAGCCTGGGGGGTGAGGGAAGCACCCACGGGTCTGTCACTGACATCGCTTGTAGGCATGAAAACCACGGCCTCCTGGGCCAGAATGGTGCTATTAGGATTATCCGTGCTTCTTCTGCTCTGATTTTCCTGATCACCTGCGGTAGTAGTATGATTGGTGGGAATGCATATACCAGTTTGAATTGCCACGGGGCCTGGAGGGCATCCAGAATTTCCAGACTGTCTGACATATTTAGAGAGGCAAACCTTCGCACTTGCCTGTTCTTTTTGGTGGCGAAGAGATCTATTTGGGGAAGACCCCAAAGTGACACGATGTGTGTGAATATTTCCCGGTTTAGACACCACTCCCCTTGCCGCAGTGTATGGCGGCTTAGGAAATCTGCCTCTACATTGTCTCTTCCCCTTATGTGGAGGGCTGAGAGAGACAACAAATGTTCTTCTGCTAGGGATAAAATTCTTCTTGCGGAAGACATTAAGGTGACCGATCGAGTTCCGCCTTGTCTGTTCAGATATGCGACTACGGTGGTGTTGTCCGAAAGGATTCTCACGTCCTCCCCTTGTAACTGTGGAAAAAAGTGAAATAATGCATGATAAACTGCCTTTAGTTCTTTTAAATTTGACGAATCCTTATCTTCGCCTATATCCTATAGGCCTTGGGCAAAATTATTCCCCATATGGGCTCCCCATCCTGTGGGGCTAGCGTCCGTGATAATTATACGGGAGGGTGTTATAACACAAGGTACTCCCGCCGTTAGGTTATCGTCCTTTAGCCACCACGCAAGGGAGGTTAGGACCTCCTGGGATAGCGTGATTTTCTTTGTCAGATTCCCTCGATCACGGGACTCCTCTAAAAGAATTTGGTATTGTAGCGTCCTCGTGTGGAACTGGGCCCACTGAACTGCTGGGATGCAGGCAGTAAGGGATCCCAGGAGGGACATTGCTTCCCTTAAAGATATGTGTGGCCGACGTATCGCCCTCCTAACCTTCTTTTTAATTGCTGAAATTTTTACCTGCGACAACAGACACCTTTGGCTTATGGAGTCTAGCTCGAGGCCCAGGAAGGACTGAACAGACTGCGGCTCGATTCTGGACTTTTTGAAGTTCATTATCCACCCTAGGGCCTGTAAGGACAAGATTGTATCAGCAACTCGATCGCTACATTGTCGGATTGAATTTCCCACTATCAGAAAATCATCCAGATAGGGTACTATTAGTGTGTCCTTCTGGCGTAAAAAAGCCATCACTTCCAGCATCACCTTTGTAAATACTCGTGGTGCGATGGAAATGCCGAATGGCATGGCCGTGAACTGGAGATGCTGTATCTTGCCATCGAGGAGGACCGCCACTCTGAGGTATTTCTGATATCTGGAATGGATGGGAATATGATAATAAGCATCCTTCAGATCCAAGCCTGCCATCATACAATTGGGGAAGAGGAGCTTAATCGTGGATCTTATGGATTCCATCTTAAATTTATGATTTATTATGAATGAATTTAATTTTTTCAAGTTGATTATTGTCCGGAATGATCCGTCTGGTTTGGATATCAGAAAGAGAGGGGAGTAAAATCCTCTCCCTTCTTGCCCCTTAGGCACATGGACCAAAACTCTTTTGTCCAGTAAATTCCAAATCTCAGCTTCCAGGGCCTGCTGTTGGATTGGTGAGCTGAAGGATGTTATGATCAAAGAATTACGGGGTACATGATGGAATCTTATTTTTAACCCGTCCTTGATAATGCCTAGGACCCAAGGGCTAGCTGTAATTTTCTCCCATTGTCGGAAATTTTTTAGCCTCCCTCCTACTGGAGGGACTGGCTGCTCAGTTCCTGTCCCTGCGGAAGGAAGATCCCCTAAATATGGCACCTTTGCCTTTTCCTTCCTTTGTGGCCCAGCGGTTTTGATTTTCTGCTGGTCTTCCCCGGCCAAAGGGTCTTCTCCTAAACGCCCTCCTATAAAATGGGAGAGGAGGGTTAGGGAATCCTTTTTTCCTTTCTTTTGCCTTTGCAAGGATTTCATCTAAGGCTCTTCCAAATAAGAACTCACCCGCGCAAGGAATGGTACACAGCTTTGCTTTGGACTGGGTGTCACCTCTCCAGCTTTTAAGCCACAGTCTACGCCTGGCGTTATTAGCCAACCCCGCTGTTCTGGCTGCCATACGTAAGGAATCAGCCGAAGCATCCGCTATATATGCTGCTGCGCCACGGATTAGTGGTATGGCGGCTCGTAGTTTGTCTCTGGAGATCTTCTGGTCTAGTTGATCAATCCAGACCAGCATAGAACGAGCTGTGCAAGTACTAGCTATTGCCGGTTTAAATGTGCCGGTAGCTGCTTCCCATGCCCTCTTCAAAGAGGCGTCAGCTTTGCGGTCAAGTGGGTCTTTTAAAATGCCTGTGTCCTCCACTGGTAAGATCGTTTGCTTTGAGGCGAAGGCCACTGCCGCATCTACCTTCGGGACCTTACCCCATGTCGACAACTCTTCGTCGTCAAAGGGGTACCTTCTTTTTGAGGTTGAGGGAAGATACCCTCTCTGGTCCTGTCTCTCCCATTCTTTCTTAACCAGCTCTTTTATTGCTGGAATAACTGGAAAAACTCTCCTCTTTTTGTCTGTCAGACCTGCAAACATGATTTCTTGAGTCGTTTGCGGCTCCTTTGTGTCTGTGCATCCCATTGTATTCCTCACAGATTTAACTAGATTATCCATATGATCTAAAGGAAAACAGCAACGGCCCTCCATATTTGAGGATGCTGATGTGGATGCGTTGGAACTATCTGAGACTACTTCGCCTTCATCAGTTTCTACAACCGCTGGTTTGGTAGTTTCGATATTAGAGGGCCTGTTCTGGTTTAGGGCCTGTAGTTCTTCCCTAATTATGGCCCTTATATCTACGGCTGATGTTGATGCCTGTTTTGCCGTTTCATTAATGCATCTTTTACACAGCCTTTTTGTGTAAGAGTCCGGTAGCGGACGTGCACACAGGGCACACTCTTTATTTTTTGATTTTTCCTTCCTCTTTGTCTGAGATATGATGCCAGAGGGGAGAAAAGTATAGAGAGAGAGATTTTAACAGCTTGATAGGCATAGCGTCGTCCACTCACCCAGTGAAGCTGTAGGTACGGGCTCAGGAGGCTGAGAAGGAGGCTTGTTGGCATGGCTTCTGTGGCTGCGGTCCGAGGAACCCCGTCTTGCGTGGTCCTTGGCTGCTGCTGCATCACTTGCCTGGGGATGCATGTCCTGCCTTGGTGAAGACATGATTGCACGCCAAATTCCTTCGCCCCATGCCTTTTGTAAGCTCCTTCATACCTGGTACCTCCCCCTCCAGGTGCGCCTATTTGCGGCTATTAGCAAGCGCTTCAGCGCTGATTCCAGCCGCCCGTGCTCTGCAGGCGTTCATCATTTTTTTTTTTCTGGAGGGGGCGGGGAGCGCCTCTTACTCTGTGGTGCCGCCCAGCTGCGAGTGCGCTGTGAGCCGAGGAACCTCCGGTAACCCGGAAGTTCCTCCTTACCACTTCCTGCTGCTGAATGTGCGTCCTCCTAGACGCTGAAGCCCCATAGGAACGCCGGAGGTTGCCGTTTCTCTCCGGTTCCTGCGCCCCCACATGGACCGGAATGGATTCCCCGCCGGTGTCATGTGCTACGCAGAGGAACCCCCGGTCGGCGCCACCCGGTACCGGCGTTTCTGCATCTCCGTTTCTGCCAGCCGAGGAGGGAGCCGGATTCCAGCACTCCCCCATCGCTGCTTCTGAAGCCGGAACCCCTGCCGTTCTCGCAGATACTGCACAGGCGGTTCCGTTTAGGAACAGGAAACCAACTGAGGGGGAGAGGTGGACCGCCCTCTTTTATCTCTGTAGGTTTCCTGTTCCTATGGGCGGATCCCTCTCTCCAAGTGGGTGCTGTCGTGGCGAAGAGTAAAATATAAAATCTTTGTGCTTATCTTAGTACATTTAACTCTTGTAAGTCCTCCGATGAGTTTTTCTTATGTCCCTCATCTTACCACTCCCTCATTCGCTCCTTTTTTCTGTTCTCTTAGCCCCTTCTGAGGAGTAGAGGGGAGGAAATATCTTGCATTTCTTGAGACTACTTTAGTCCAGTTTTTTTAACCCCTTCACCCCAAAGCCTGTTTTCAACATCCTGACCAGGCCATTTTTTTTTTTTTTTTTAATTCTGACCACTTGTCACTTTGAGGTCATCACTCTGGAACGCTTCAACAGATCCCGGTGAGTCTGAGACTGTTTTCTCGTGACATATTGTACTTTATGATACTGGTAAGATTTCTTCTATATGACTTGTGTTTATTTGTGGCACAAAAAAAACAGAAATTTGGGAAAAATTTTGTAATTTTTGAACATTGAATTTTTATGCCCTTAAATCAGAGAGATATGTCACACAAAATAGTTCATAAATAACATTTCCCACAGCGATTTTTCATTTTTTTCAATAAAAAAAAAAATGTTTTTGTAAATTTTAAGGACCACCTCACATTTGAAGTCACTTTGAGGGGTCTATATGGCAGAAAACACCCAAAAGGGACACCATTCTAAAAACTGCACCTCTGAAGGTACTCAAATCCACATTCAAGAAGTTTATTAACCCTTCAGGTGCTTCACAGGAGCTGAAGCAACATGGAAGAAAAAAAATGAACATTTAACTTTTTAGTCACAAAAATCATCTGTCAGCAGCAATTTTTTTCATTTTGTCAAGGGTAGTAAAAGGAGAAAATGGACCACAAAAGATGTTGCGCAATTTCTAATGAGTACACCGATACCCCATATGTGTGGGAAAACCACTGTTTGGGTGCAGGGCTCGGAAGAGAAGGAGCGCCTTTTAACTTTTAGAATGCAAAATTGACTGGAATTGAGAGTGGACGCCATGTCGTGTTTGAAGAGCCCCTGATGTGCCTAAACATTGGAAACCCCTCCACAAGTGACCCCATTTTGGAAAATAGTTCCTTCACGGAACTTATGGAGCTGTGTAGTGAGCACTTTGAACCCCCAGGTGCTTCACAGAAATTTATAACGTAGAGCCGTGAATATAAATAAAAAATTTTTTTTTTCCACAAAAATGATCTTTTAGCAACTTTTTTTTATTTTCACACGTGTAAACGGAGAAAATGGTCCAAAAAAAGTTGTAGAGACATTTCTCCCGAGTGTACCGATACCTCATATGTGGGGGGAAAACCACTGTTTTGGCGCACAGCAGGGCTTGGAAGGGAAGGAGTGACGTCTTGGATTGCAGACTTTGATGGAATGGTCTGCGGGCGTCATCTTGCGTTTGCAGAGCCCCCGATGTGCCTAAACAGTGGAAATCCCCCAAAAGTGACCCCATTTTGGAAACTACACCCCCCTTCAGCAATTTATCTAGAGGCATAGTTTTATAGTAATGATTACAATGCTTTTGGTTTTACTGGTGTATTAATTTATAATGTGGTGTTATGCGTAATATGTGCGGATTATAAAAGTGTGTTGCGTCAACAGGGTATAAACCAATTTTATTAATTTGTGGACGTGTGGTATGCTTTGAAGCAATCCTTAATGCAAAAGGCCATGTTTCTCAGGGCAGGTTTCACAACAGTAAATTGTGTCATTTCGGATTCCCCTCTTGGAGAATACTTCGTTTGTGTAATCGTCCTGTCCTCGCTGTTGGGGAAACTTTCCTGGGAAATGTTGACCTGGGACAATACAGGCACTCTCAGTTTCATAAGTACTGGGACCATAACCTCCCAGAGTGCCAAACATTAGGGCCTTGATGACTTCCTCCTGAAACTGAAGGAAGGTCCTCGTATTACCTGCAGATCGGAACAGCACAAAAGCATTGTAGAGTGCCATCTGTACAATGTGCATGGCAAATTTTTATTGTACCATACTTTGGCTTTTCGCATGGCACTGTATGGTTCGAGGACCTGATCTGAAAGATCTACACTCCCCCATGTACTGATTGTAATCCAAGACACAATCTGGCTTTGTGGCTGGTGTTGTGGTCCCACAAACAGCGACAATGGAGCTGTTGTCACGGTGTATGGTGGTCAAGATAAGGACATCCCTTTTGTCCTTATACTTGAGCACCAGCATGTTGTCGCTGCATTGGGCTCAGTTTTCATCTTTTCTCAGCGTTTGCCCAATTAGCCACTTAGTGAGGCCTCGCTGATTTTTTTTACATGATGCAACTGTACCTCTGGCAGAGAGGGTCTTGAAGAGCGGGATGCTGGTGTAAAAGATATCAATGTAGAGGTTACAACCCTTATCCAGCAGTGAGTGCAGCAATTTCTACACAATTTTCCTACTCACTCTCATGAAAGGGAGGCACTCGGGGGGGATAGTTAATGTTGGTGTCCTTACCCTCTTAGACCCCAACTCTGTGGGGATACCTTGAGGTACTCTCTCGCAGACTTTGTACAGTTTTATTCCATTACTGGGCAGTTATTGTCAGAATTTTAGCCACCCTTTGAAATGAACCAGAGATTCATCAAATAGTGATGTCCCTCTGGGTTATGTACACCTCAGCAAATTTTCTGTTGAAGTGTGCAACCACTGGTCGAATTTTATAGAGATGATCAAAGTGTAGATCATTCTTGGGCAGGACACCACACATCATCACTATAATGCAAATTTTTTTAGATTGCTTCAAATCGTGTCCTTGTCATGGCCAAGCGGAATACCGGTGTACTGTAGAGAATATCAGTACTCCAGTATTGCTGAAGCTCTGGTTTTCGGATTATGCCCATATGCATTACAATTCCCCAAAATGTCATCTCTGCTGCATTTCCAGGGGTCCATCTGGTGAATGACAATGTGAGATTTTGTGTGAAAAATTGTTGGGCATACAGGTTTGTCTGGACCACCATAAGATTTATTATTTCACACTGAAAAAGAATTTAAAGAAGCTGCTGATAAAATCCAGAATGACGGGCTGAAAATTTTCAGGGGTGCAATCCCTATGGGATCAATTGCTGCAGAAGTTGCCTGGGTCCTAGGGTGCTTTGCTGGGGGTCCTTTCTCACTAGATGAGGAGGAATAGAGGAATGTGGCATCTTCCTCACGGCCTGAATCCGTGTCGGAAGCAAGGAAGGGGTAAGCCTCCTCTGGTGAATAGCGTCTTCTTGAAGAATGGGCCTTTTTTACCCCAAACCCTGGGGACGAGTATGTAAGTGGTACTTTTACACATGTAATGTGTGGGGCTTGTGTATAAGGTAATATTTATTATTTAAAAAAAAAAAAAAAAGTAGAGCGAAAAAATGTAAAAGAAAAAAAATGAAAAGAAAGATCGGATGTAAAAAAAAAAAAAAAAAAAAAGTATAAAAAAAAAAAAAAAATAATACAGACGTTCACTACACTAATGCCCTCCCTATAAATTTACCCGACGCAAATTTTTTTTTTTGCAAAAGAAAAACGAACGCCACCAACAATGTGACATACGCTCCCCTAATGCAATAGATATTACCCGACGATTTTTCTTTTGCATCAAAAAAAAAAAAAAAAATCTAAAGACGCTACATCCCTATCTATAAAACTACTCTGCACGATTTTTTTTTCTTGTCTAAAAGATCGGTCATCACTAGCATTGTGATGCTGGCTATACTAACACTACCTCGCTACCACTAAAACTATGCTGTACGATTTTTTTTTCTCTTAAACAAGATCGGTGGTTACTAACACCGACTATGCTACTTCTAAAACTATGCTATACTTTTTTTTTTAGAAAAAAAAAATAAAAAAAAATATAATATATATATATATATATATATATATATATATATATATATATATATTTTTTATTAGTCAGACATTGCTTACACTGCGACGTCCGCTGGACTAACTAGCTAAATCTGTCTCTGATCAGCGGCGATACTGATCAGAGTGCTGCGGACACAGGAATAGCACGAATGCTCTGCGCAAGACAGCTCGCTCACAAAAAAAAAAGCGCAAAAAAGTGCACTAAAAATTCAAATGGGAGGGGGGTACTGGAACAGGGATGGGGGAGGTGCTGCTGCAGTGATCACTGATGAGTCACACAGCAGAGCACAGATCAACACAGAGAAGGAAGATGGAACTGGAGGCAGGACATCGCAGGGAGGATCGCACTGACCATCAATGAAACTTTGAATCAGATAACACAGAGGGGCTAGAGAACTGCTCTGCACGCCACATCTGAGACAAAGATGGTGTGCAGGGCGGTGATCGCCATTTTAATTATCCCCTTTAGCGCCGATTGGCTAGAAACTATTGTTCAGCCAATCAGCGCCATAGGGGTTAATCAGGCGAGGCAACGTCGCAGTCACCTCACCCATTGTGACGGCTGTGATCGGTGCTGTGTCACACAGTACCAATGACAGCATGTCACAAGCTTCTTTTTTCACTAACTTTTTGTGAAACATTGCTGTGATTGGCTGGTCAAAGTTCCCCCAGCCAATCACAGCGATCGCCGATGCAGGGGGGAGGGGGATCAGCCACCCCCGCTGCGACGCAGCAGCCATCATAACCATGTCACCGCAAAATGCAGCGCGGTAACTGGAAATAGCAGCATTGTACTAATAATGCGGCTTGCGGGAATGCACCTCCCGCAGAGCAGTACGGCGCATGTCGGGAAGGGGTTAAAAATATTGTATTTGAGTATAATTCACAATGATGCTTTTAATGTCCACTGAGGTTTGCAAGCTGTAAACATTTAGTTTTAGCTGGGCCTTCTATGTTCATTCATACTAGTTTCTTTGTACTTCTGAACTAAAACATGTTAACTGAAAGAATAAAAAAAAAAAAAAAAAGTAACAGGTCTTGAAAGATTGCAAATTTTTTTTTTAACACAAAATTCAGAAATTTTTAAAAGAGTAAAAAAAAAAAAAAAAAAAAAAAAAAAAATATACAGTATACATTTGCTATCTCCGCAATCGTACTTATCTTCAGAATGAGGTTTCCAGGTAATTTGTACTGCACAATAAAACAAATGGTAGAAGTGCAATTATTTTTTCACCATGTCACTGTATTTGGATTTTTTTTTGTCATTTCCCTTACTCTATAAAAGGTAAAATGAATGGGGTTTTCCTGCACAAAAACAAGCCATCATAGGTCCATGCCTGAGTAAAATAAAAAGGGAATAGCCATTTGAAACAAAAAGGAGAGGAAAAAAAGAAAATGCAAAAACGAAAATTGACGATGTGTCCCTTAAGGGATTAATGTGCAGATCCCTTAATCTGTCATTCAGCTTTTCATTTTCCATCTATGATGTTTATAAGCTATTTCGTTGTACTAAAGCAGAATAGTGCTAGTCCTGTATGTGTTACTTATCACTGAAATATAGAAGAATATTCAGAATTGAGAGTCCTCAGTGGTTGATACCTTTTAATGGCTAACTGAAAAGATGGTAACACATTGCAAGCTTTCGAGACTACTCAGGTCTCTTCATAAGGCATAGACTAATACAAAATCTGAAGAGTCACATATTTATGCACAATACAGCACAGAAAAAATGAAACACAACAAGAAAACACAAATGACAAATTTGCAAAAAATACTCTGCAGTAAAAAACATGATAGTAATCAGCAAGTGCTGTATAACAAATACAGGGTATTTAGTCGATACTTTTTTTTTTTTGCAAAAAATGTATACCAAGCCGCTTCACCACGTCACGATAACCCTTCACGAAGCAGTCCCTATCTAATGAATTTAAAACCTGAACATGTGAACAGTGTCTAAATGAACAGGATACAGACCGGCGCCTCCTAGTATATGGGCTTGTGGTGTAAGACAGCTCATTTATGTGCATGTCACACAGGAGAGGGGTGGGGTCTCCCAAACCATGCTGAGCAAGGAAAAAACGGATTAAAAACATATGTGACATGCACAAGTATGAACAAGTCGGTCAGACAATGCTCACACCACCCAATGGCTGAAACACAAGAAAACACAAAATGACAAATTTGCAAAAAATACTCTGCAGTAAAAAACATGATAGTAATCAGCAAGTGCTGTATAACAAAAATACAGGGTATTTAGTGGATACGTTTTTTGCAAAAAATGTATACCAAGCCGCTTCACCACGTCACGGTAACCCTTCACGAAGCAGTCCCTATCTAATGTATTTAAAAGCACAGAAAAAATGCAATAGATGAGACAAGTGACGTGAAGCAGAATTATGATTATGGGAGAGGGAGAAAAATAAATATTGGACCAGTTCATAGATAAGGAGTCCGGATGTTTTATTGTCCTCTGTCCATCCATGGATTTATGTCTTTTTACATCAATTAAGGAATTTGCTCCTAAGACCTTGTGGGGGCATCACAACACATTAGGAGACCCCAATCAGAGGAAAATAAAACATCCGGACTCCTTATCTATGAACTGGTCCAATATTTATGTTTCTCCCTCTCCCATAATCATAATTCTGCTTCACGTCACTTATATGTGACTCTTCAGATTTTGTATTAGTCTATGCCTGATGAAGAGACCAGAGTAGTCTTGAAAGCTTGCAATTTGTTACCATCTTTTCAGTTAGCCATTAAAAAGGTATCAACCACTGAGGACTCTCAATTCTGAATATTCTTCTATCTACTGGCTAACACGGTACAAAGATATACATCTTTCCTGTACTGAAATATACACACTGTGGATTTAAATCACAGTTAAGTCTATTCAGTGGAGATCTTTTTTGATCTGTAAGCACTTTAAAAAAAAAAAACAAAACAAAAAAAAAAAAAACCACCACACAAGTGTCCATACACGCCCCTCATTAATAAAAGCTTCCATTCATAACTGATTAATTATTGTCTGACCACAACATATTTCCACAAGTCTCAGGGCTCCTATTTATAGTGTATACAGAACACTGTGCTCAAACGCAATAACCACAATACACAGACTTTTTTTATGAAAAATAATTATATCATTCAGAAACATGACAATAGCAGTAATACATGGGGACCTTTAGAGATACAATGTTGAAATAAAGGTACAAATTTAAAATTCTTTGGGGGAAGGGAGGCTATTTCCCTGAGAGCTGAGATATTTGGGGTACAAAGGTGACACCCAATCTGCACCCGCACCTTTCCAGGGTACAAACATGCAGAATATTGCTCCTTCAGCATAGCTGCTTTCAAGTTCTGCGCAATTTCAGTGCATGCCCCTCTCCATGTTCTTGGTTACTATGCTCACTACACTTCCCATTAAATTGTTGCACCCAGCTGTCCGCTAAATGATTTAATGGAAATTCATGGGATTATTTTTCCCATTATGCAATTAAGCACATTTTATTGCATGTGCTCTATCTTCTGATGATAGAGTAGCTGGGCATGCTTACAGCAACCATAAAATTACCATAAAATCCCTCCCTTACCAAGAAACCATTGGAGTAAAACCCTCCCCACCTCCCCAACCCCCAATAAAACCCCCAACCCTTAATATGTGTCAGTCTGACTTGGGTCTGTCCTCAGGATTATTCTTCCTGGCACAGTCCCCATTCTGCTGGACACGTGATGGCTTCCTACGTGCTGATGCCGGAGGGCGCAGATAGAACAAAAAGAGATGGCGATAACATGGATGGCTTACAGCAAATTTCATAAATCCATCTGAAAAGAAAAAGAACAGCTTTTATCAATGTTCTTATAGGCTTTGCTGAATTTTTCTAATTGAACCGCCACGTTACAGTTTTACCTTATTAATGTTAGACACACAAGCATTGAATGCCCTTCAGCTTTGTTATATACGGTACATTATGCTTAAATTTGGGCTAAAAGCTTTCCAGTTATGATTTTTGGGATTAGGATGGGTTTGTGAAGCCCAGGGAAGCAATTAAAACTTGCTGCCATGTCCTTGAACCAATCCATAATTATATGTCCCTTGTGCAAATGAGTCTTTCAAACATTCTTTTTTCTTTATTTTTTAGGATCATCCTCTCCTGATCTAAATGTTTAGCCACAGGCATCAGAGGACCAAGGGTTTATTTACCCCCCCCCCAAAAAAAAAAAAAAAAAGTTCCCCACACAAAAAAAATCCACCTGCAGCAGATCGATGTGTTGATATCCGTTTACCCCCCCCCCATCAGCATGGTGCAATAAAAATCTGGAGTCATTTGACATTCATCTACTACTGAGGGATCCAATTTTTCCCCTCTTTAGCCACTCTCTCTTATGCTTTCCAAATTGTACCTGCACTCCATGTCTGGGAGAGACTTCAGTTGTGCATAGACATACCACTGACAAATGTGGGGCGAACAGAAGAAATAAAATTCATACAGAGACATCTCATTCGTGAAATTGAGGCATTTCTACTAAAGTGACCATTTAGTATAGATTGTCGGTGTGCAAACCCTTACACCAATATATTAGAAATATAAATCCTAGTTTACAAAATGTAATAAATTATTCAATAACAACCAGTAATTCAATGTTTCTCACCTCGGGTAACGCCTCTAGTCTCATGTGGACACAGCTCTGAATATACTTTGCCACTTTCTGCAGGAGGAGATCCCACAAGTGAACGAAGAATGGATGAAAACCCATCAGCGGAGAGTAAAAAGCAGCCATCAGCATCACAGGTAGAAAAGAGCTGGAAGGGAGTGAAGGATAACATTAGAGACAGCAAATAGTAATACAGATACTGTATTTTTCAGACTATAAGATGCACCGGACCATAAGACGCACCTAGGTTTTAGAGGAGGAAATTGTTGTCCCTGCCATGCGCTACTTACAAGCATAAACCAGCTGCTGGCAACGGAGTATGACGCTGTGAGGGAGAGCCAGGAAGGCAAGTGTAATGGGTTTTTTTTTTTTATGTTTTCTGATGGGGAAATGCATACCAGGACCTGGGTTGGGGGCCAATCATACCAAGATACTGTTAAAGAGAAAGGACTATTCATTTCCCTCCACGCCCATGTGCGTGGAATGCAGTGAATATTCATTTCTCTTTAGCAGCGGGCACAGGAGTTGCCGGGACAGCCTGCTCCAGCCTCCTGTGAGCCAATGCTATGCCGATGCTGCTCCCCCACCTCCCCACCACAGCCAGAGCCAGTACATCCGGACTATAAGCCGCACCCCCATTTTCTCCATACTGGAGATTGTGTTTTGGGGGTTTTACTTATACCACCAATTAGGTATCCGTAATGTGTGTTCCGTGGGTGACGCAATATACTCATCGGTCGACATATTCTCCCGTTACCAGCGCCACTCCGTTAACTCTCCACCATCTTGTGATCACAGCTATCACTTGCCTGCAAATCACTGGTAAGCATTATGTTATCTCAATGTAAAATCTATGAAAGCCTGGTTCTGTGACTTCTAGCAAACAGAGGGAGCCAGCAGGTCACAACTACATGACCAGAGCAGCTCTGGAAATAGAAAAAGACAGCAGTACTATTTGACTACACACACGTAACATACATTATGGAAACCTATCTGGTGGTGGAAAAAAAAAAAGCCGGAGTGGTACTTTAAAGAGTATCATCTGTGCAATAAATGAGGAATACGGTGGTTCAGAGTCCGCGCTGCCCAAGGTCCAAGAGTATGATTGCACACAAAGGTGAAGCTTGAATGCGGGTTATGTGAATGCGTTTCGAGGTTTCCAAACCTCTTCATCCGTACCAAACCACAATGATCATTGTGATTTGATCCTGATGAAGAGGTTTGAAAACCTTGTAATGCGTCCACATAATAAAACACATTCATGCTTTACCTTTCTGTGCGATCATACTTTTGAACCTTGGGCAGCGCAGACTCTGAACCACCGTATTCCTCATTTATTGCATCGTATATCATTTGTGTCCCTGCTGCAGCCTTTACTTCCTTCTATAGGAAGTTTTACCATTTCATCTATCATCTGTGTCACAAGCCAGATTTAAAAAGATAAAAATAAGTGTTGGGAGTTCTAGGGTTGCCAGTGATGAGCGAACGTGCTCAGATTAGGTCTTCTCCGAGCAAGCTCGGGTTCATACTTTGTGTCTTCGGCGTGACCAATAATATGTTTTGAGGCCCCCCAGCTGCAAGTCTTGCAGCTATTAGACAGCAGTAACACATGTAGGGATTGCCTGATTGTTAGACAGCTGTAACACATGTAGGGACTGCCTAATAGCCGAGGACACTCAGCACGCCGAAGACACTCAGCTCTCACCCGAACATGCTCACACAAGACCTTATCTGAGCACTTGTCGCTAATCACTAATGGTTACGCTTCACTATACTACAATACTAAAAGCACAGCTGAATAACTTACATCAAAAGCAAGCTTTGCCAACTCCTCTGCGGAACGCGTGGCATCCTGAGCTGCCAGGACCAATGATACTTCTCGGAAATCAATCATTCCACTAGCATCCTGAGGAGACAAAAATTCACATACTTTGATTTTCTGGCTACTAAAATGGTCGGGTGCTTAACAATATCATGCACTGGTTATGTGCATCTAAATGTTCATATAAGAGTACCACATACATATATTGGAGGCCTAAAAGAAACATGCTTGTGGAAAGTGCAGCTCCTGTCTAAGTTCTCATGCTGGGTAAGATATAAAGTTCATGAAGAGAGGAGTTTTACAGCAAACATGGCCTAAAACGACACACGTATGTGTTCTCCCTGTGCCTAGATTTTCTTAGGCCAGGTTCACATAGCGTTAACCAGCCCTATCAACGCATAGCTTTGACAGGCTTCGTTAACGCTATAGCATAACGCGATATTGGAGGATTCATCAGGGCTAGCGGTGACATGCTATGACCGCTAGCTGTACCGGAGCCTCAGATGCTGCAGCCCGCGTCCGAGGCTCCGTCAGTACTTAACAGCACGCTTTACGGCATACGTCGCGATGCGCTAGTTAATGGGAGGCTATGGCAGCGTTAACGGACTGTGTTACACCGCGTTATACCGCAGTCCGTTAAACGGACTGCCATAGTGCAGTGGGAACTCGGCCTAATAGACGGTGGGAAAGTTGGTAGTGGGCGACTCATAGCTTGGCTTTTTATTTTGATCTGTTCGAGTCTCAAGAGAATAATGAAAGGTCTGCAGAGAAGGTCAGGGAGCCAAAAAAGCTAACCACATGAATGTCATTTTATTAAAGTACAGAAAACGTAGATTTAGTTCAAGACTAAAAAAAAAAAAAAAGAAGATATAAGTAATATCTTGATTCCAATAAAAAAGAGCTTAACACTTCAATATTTTTTAAATCATATCTTTTTATTGGATTTTATAAACAATTACATACATTATAGTACAAATACACACTTATTCAACAAGTTTAACCCTTAAAGTTTACATAGTCCTATACCTGCCGAGGTAGTCCATGCCAAACAAAGTTACCAATTTTGTTTAAATAAAGATTATCCCAAAGACTGGAGACACGTTATTAAATACAGGGATTATACCAAAACTAGTATTGGTCGTATGTTCACCAACATGTTAATGAACAGAAAATAACTGGTATCTATGTGTCCTCAACATACAATATTTAAAAAGTCGAAATAGCCAACCGGTCTAGTACAGTTATTCTGAGTATGGTAACCAGCCACCGTTCCCATATATTTATAAACTTTTTTATTGAGTTCCTTTTAACGCAAGTACCTCTCTCCAGTCATATGGTATTAAGGTTAGCTTTCGATTCCTCCAATGTTGGGGGGATTAAGGTCTAACCAGTGCAATTTTAACTATTTCCTGGCCAGAAACAGTATTCTCAGAATGGAGGTAGTCACAAGGGATCTTAAATCTACCTCCACCCCCAGAAGGCCCAGTATGCACACCTACACCCTAGGATCATGTTGTATGTGTATGCCGAATACTCGCTTTATCAGGGACGTCACCCCCACCCAGTAGTGGTCTATACCAACACATTCCCATAGCATATGCATCAGATAGGCCCCATTCATACCGCATCTCGGACACAAGTCTTCAGTCCGAACCCCAATATTAACCCCTTCACTACCAAGGGTGGTTTGCACGTTAACTCCCGGGCCAATTTTTACAATTCTGACCACTGTCCCTTTATGAGGTAATAACTCTGAAACGCTTCCATGGATTTCGGTGATTCTGACATTGTTTTCATTGTGACATATTGTAGTTCATGTTAGTGGTAAAATTTCATTCAAATAACTTGTGTTTATTTGTGAAAAAAACGGAAATTTGGCGAAAATTTCGCAATTTTCCTACTTTGAATTTTTATGCCCTTAAATCACAGAGATACGGCACACAAAAAACTTAATAAGTAACATTTCCCACATATTTACTTTACATCAGCACAATTTTGGAACCAAAATTTTTTTTTTGTTAGGCCTGGATCACACTTCCGTTTTTTAAAATCCGTCCAAATCCGTCGTTTTCCATTAAAAAACGGATCCGCCTTTTTTTGGAGGATCCGTTTTTTGGTCCCATAGACTTCCATTAGCGGTTACCGCGGATCCGTACAAAAAAAAAAAAAAAAAAGGAAACGGATCCGTTTTTTCACACAAAAACGGATGCAAAAAACGGATGGCGGATGCCAAAAAACAGATGTGTGAAACAGGCCTTAGGAAGTTATAAGGGTTAAAAGTTGACCAGCGATTTCTCATTTTTGCAACACAATTTTATTTTTACCGACCACATCACATTTGAAGCCACTTTGAGGGGTCTATATGATAGAAAATACCCAAAAGTGACACCATTCTAAAAACTGCACCCCTTAAGGTGCTCAAAACCACATTCAAGAAGTTTATTAACCCTTCAGGTGCTTCACAGGAATTTTTTGAATATTTAAAAAAAAATAAAAATGAACATTTGACTTTTTTTCACAAAAAAAATACTTGAGGTTCAAATTTTTTTTTATTTTACCAAAGGGTAACAGGAGAAATTTGACTGCAAAAGTTATTGTGCAATTTGTCCTGAGTACGCTGATACCTGATATGTGGGGGGGAACCACTTTTTCGGTGCATGGCAGAGCTCAGAAGGGAAGGAGCGCCGTTTGACTTTTTCAATGCAAAATTGGCTGGAATTCAGATCGGACGCCATGTCTCGTTTGGAGAGCCCCTGATGTACCTAAACAGTGGAAACCCTCCACAAATGACCCCATTTTGGAAAACTAGACCCCCCAAGGAACTTATCTAGATATGTGGTGAGAACTTTGAACCCAGAAGGGCTTCACAGAAGTTTATAACGTACAGCCGTACAATTAAAAAAAATCATATTTTTTCCACAAAAATGATCTTTTCACCCTCAATTCTTATTTTTCCAAGGGTAACAGGACCCTAAAAGTTATTGTGCAATTTGTCCTGAGTACGCTGATACCCCATATGTGGGTGTAAACGACTATTTGGGCGCATGGCAGAGCTCGGAAGGGAAGCAGCGCCATTTGACGTTTTTGGCTGGAATTGAGATCGGACACCATGTCGCGTTTGGAAAGCCCCTGATGTACCAAAACAGCAGAAACCCCCCACAAATGACACCATTTTGGAAACTAGACCCATCCAAGGAACTTATCTAGATGTGTGGTGAGCACTTTGAACCCCCCAGTGCTTCACAGAAGTTTATAATGCCCGGGCGTGAAAATAAAAAAAAAAAAAAAAAAAAAAAAAAAAAAATCGTATTTTTTCCACAAACATGATCATTTCGTCCCCAATTTTTTTTTATTTTCCCAAGGGTACCAGGAGAAATTGGACCTCAAAAGTTGTTGTCCAATTTGTCCTGAGTACGCTGATACCTCATATGTGGGAGAAAACTACTGTATGGGCACACGTCAGGGCAGTAGTGACGTTTTGGAATGCAGACTTTGATGGAATGGTCTGCGGGTGTCATGTTGCCTTTGGAGAGCCCCTGATGTACCTAAACAGTGGAAACCCCCCACAAATGACCCAATTTTGGAAACTAGACCCCCTAAGGAACTTATCTAGATGTGTGGTGAGCACTTCGAACCCCCAAGGGCTTCACAGAAGTTTATAACGCCTGGGCGTGAAAATATAAAAATCATTTTTTTCTACAAAAATGATATTTTTTCCCCCAATTTTTTATTTTCCTAAGTGTAACAGGAGAAATTGGACCCCAAAAGTTGTTTTGCAATTTGTCCTGAGTAGGCTGATACCCCATATGTGGGGGTAAAACACTGTTTGGGCGCATGGCAGAGCTTGGAAGGGAAGGAGCACCATTTGACTTTTTCAACGCAGAATTGGCTGGAATTGAGATCAGATGCCATGTTGCGTTTGGAGAGCACCTGATGTGCCCAAACAGTGGAAACCTCCCAATTCTTACTCCAACCCTAACCCCAACACACCCCCTAACCCTAATCTCAGCCCTAACGGGAAAATGGAATTAAATACATTTTAAATTTTATTATTTTTCAATAACTAAGGGGGTGATAACAGGGGGTTTGATTTACTATTTATGACGGTTTTTATGTTTGGCGGCTGTCGCACGCTAAAAGACGCTTTTTATTGTAAAAATAGTTTTTGCATCACCACATATTGAGAGCTATAATTTTTCCATATTTTGACCCACTGAGTCATGTGAGGTCTTATTTTTTGCGGGACGAGTTGACGTTTTTATTGGTATCATTTTCGGGCACGTGACATCTTTTGATCGCTTTTTATTCCGATTTTTGGGACGCAGAATGAATAAAAACCAGCGTTTCATGAATTTCTTTCGGGGGGTGCGTTTACACCGTTCCGCGTGCGGTAAAATTGATAAAGCGGTTTTATTCTTCGGGTCAGTATGGTTACAGCGATACCTCATTTATGTAGTTTTTTTTATGTTTTAGCGCTTTTATGCAATGAAAACAATTTTATATAAAAAATTAGTTTTGTATAGCTTTATTCTGCGAGCTATAACTTTTATATTTTTTTGCTGATGATGCTGTGTGGCGGCTCGTTTTTTGCAGGACAAGATGACATTTTCAGCAGTACTATGGATATTTATATGCGTCTTTTGATCGCGCATTATTGCACTTTTTGTTCGGCGGTATGATAAATCATTTTTTGCTTCGTTTATTTTTAATTTTTTAAGGGATTCGCTAAAGAGGTTAACTAATGGGACAGTTTTATAGGGCAGGTCGTTACGGACGCGGCGATACCAAATATGTGTACTTTTATTGTTTTTTTTTTTTTATTTCCAAAAAATGAATTAGGGAAGATTTTTTTTTAAAATTTATTTAGCGATTTTTTTTTATTTAAATTTTTACACTTTTTTTTTTAACTTTATTACAGGTGGGACATCACTGTCCTGTGACAGATCGCTGATCTGTCACATCACAGATCACTGTGATCTGTCACAGGCACTGCACAGGCTTCCTCCTTGCCTGCGCTTTGCAGGCATGAGGAAGCCAGCTCCCTGCAGGCCCCCGAAGGTTCCCGTCGCCATATTGGATCCGGGGACCTGCGGGGCACCTTGCGCTGCTGTGGGGGGCTCAGGGAAGCACGGAGGGAGCCTCCTCCCTGCCGATGCGTCCCTTTAACCCCCGGTACACCGCGATCGTGTTTGATCACGGAGTGCCAGGGGTTAACGTGTCGGGGGCGGTCCGTGACCGTCCCTGACACATTGTGCCGGGTGACAGCTGTGATCGTGGGCGCTGCTGATCGCTATGACGTAATATTCCGTCCATGGGAATTAGGTCCCAGGTCACATGGACGGAATATTACGTCCATTGTAGGAAAGGGGTTAAATATATTAGGTGTCATACCTTGTGGATAAGAAATATTTGGGACATTATCTGGGACTCAGATAAAGATAGTACAGGTGTTGTTTCTAGTATTTCATTCCACTGTGTTCTTCAGATATGGGGCCAACATCCTCTTCCCACTTTGATCTGACCAACATGGGATGCTTATCTAGATATAAAAGGGTAATAATATCCTGTAACCAGAGGAAATAGGGCCCTTCATATTAGATGCTGTAGCGATTAAATCTAAGATATAGTGATTAGTGATATCTACCTTAGTAGTCTTAAGTTGTGTCTGGAAGGCATGATGAAGCTGCAAATACTGATAGAAGGCTCTAAGTAGAATGCCAAACCCAGAACGAATCTGATCAAAACTTTGGATTGATCCGTCACATATTATTTGGGTCAATAGCAAAATCCCTCTGCTTTCCCATTCAAAGCCCTCTAGTTTAGCCATTTCGCTTAATTTAGAATTGTGCCACACAGGAGAATGTCCTTGCCCCTATCCCAGATTTTATAGATTAATTTAGAGTGTGAACTGTTGACTCATTTTCCCTGAGAAAACCAGCCTCAAGAGCTAATAGTGGCATCTCCCATTTAGTCCCCTCCTTTATTAGCTGACCCGAAGCTCCACATTTGTCAGTTGTACCCCAGCCCTGACACTGCTGTAGCTGCGAGGCTATGAAGTATAACCAAGAGTTCCCAAACAGCCCATGTATTTTATGAAAGAAAGACATAGAAATCCAAATTAGAGTATTTTAATGAAAAAAAAGGAGTTGCGGCATTAGGATCATTTTCAAAAGATTACTTCCCACTGGAGACAAAGGGAGGCGACACCATGTATCCACCTTAGACCTAAATCTTAAAAGCAGGGGGGCAAAATTACATGAATGAAAGTCTTGGGGGTTTGCAGAATATTACCGCCAAATATTTAAAAAAAGAGTTTACTATTTGAATTTGTGTATACTCCAAAGAGTATTCCTCTGGAAGAGGATCAACAGGCATAAGTACTGATTTGCTCCAGTTAATTAGAAGGCCCGACCATTTCCCGAATGTTTTAGTTATGTCTATTAGTGGTTATATAGAAGTGCCTGGGTACCCCACAAAAAAGAAGCATATAATTCGTTAGAGATTTTCATCTGTATTGACCCACACCGAAAGCTAGAGTGCAGGATTAACAGGGCAGAGCAGTGCGCCTGCGCCGGAGCCACTACAGGAAGGGAAGAAGAGGACGGCGTCGTATGAAGATGGGAGGAGTCAGACCGGACCGCAACACCCATTGGACCGGACCGCCCCCTCCGGTGAGTATAATATAACGTGTTTTTCTTATCTTTCAGGTTACATTGGGGGCTTATCTACAGCATTCTGTAATGCTGTAGATAAGCCCCTGATGTCAATGCCGGCAGCAGATAGTCAAAAAAAAAAAAAAAAAAAGGGTGACAGATTCCCTTTAAGAGAGGCCTGGGGTCAGAACCACAGCGCTGAGGGATTTGCCCTGACTTCCATACCAATGATCCTTTTTATAGAAGCCTGGGGTGAGAATCAGAGCGCTGAGGGATTTACCCTAACTTCCATACCGGAGATCACTTTAAGAGTGCCTGGGGTCAGTACCAAAGTATTTGAAGGCAATTGCCTTGACTTCCATACCGGGGATCCCTTTAACAGAGGACTGGGGTCAGTACCAAAGTGCAGATTGGATTTGCCCTCACTTCCATATCGGGGATTTGCCCTCACTTCCATATCGGGGATCCCTTTAAGAGGGGCCTTGTGCCAGAACCAGAGTGCTGAGTGGATTTGACCTAACTTCCATACTGGGGATCCCTTTAAGAAAGCCTGGAATCAGATCCAAAGCGCTGAGTGGATTTGCCCTGACTTGCATACCAATGATCCACGGGAGGGGGGATTCATTTCTGTCATGTGCTCTGCTCCTTTCTGGGGGGCACACAATGGCTGGGAGCTTATGTTCCCAGGGATGCTAGATTTCTCCCACCATGTCAGTGTCTGCTGAGGTATCAAGTGGGAAAACTTGCTCATAGCAACCAATCACAGCTCAGCTTCTTTTAACCAGCTCTGGTGAAATGAGAGATGCTTAGTGATACATACATTTAGTTTTATATATAGAGATTAAACAGGCAAGTGGCTCTATGGCTATTGCAAAAAGAAGGGGTGACCGGGGACAATCCTGCCATGTTTCTCTTCCCAAATCAAATGATCCCGATATATTACAGTTAACCCAGAGTTTTGCCCTAGGAGAACTATATAACTGGATCATTGAAATAAATTTATCCCCGAATCACATGCCCTTTAATACAGCCCACAAAAAGTTCCATTTGACGCCGTCAAATGCCTTGGTGGCATCTAAGGAAAGCATCACCCTTGTTCCTGTGGATTTTTAACTAAGCTGCATCCACATATATAATCACCTTATATTAGTTGCGGTGGACTTCTTTGGTATAAATCCAGTTTGATCGTGTATTAGGCTAAGTGCACACGTACCGGAACTCTCGCGGAAATTACCGCGAGAATTCCGGAATTCCATTCCGCGGGAAAAATCGCATTTTAAATTCCCGCGATTTTCCCGCGGAAAAACTAGCATTTTGCAAGCGTATTTAGCTTGCAAAATGCTAGCGTTTTCCAAGTGATCTGTAGCATCGCTTGGAGAACTGATTGACAGGTTGGTCACACTCGTCAAACATAGTGTTTGACGAGTGTGACCAACTTTTTACTACTGAGGCCGCCTATGCAGCATCAGCAGTAAAAGATAAAATGCAAAAAAAAAAAAATAAAAAATGGTGTTATTCTTACCTTCCGACGTCCCGCGCATCCGTTCCCAGTAATCCTTTGCGAAAATGCCCGCGATGACGTCCGTTCTCGCGGGATCGCGATGTCTCGCGGTAATTCATGATGACGTCGCGAGACTTCGCAATCCCGCGAGAACGGACGCCATCGCGGGCATTTTCGCAAAGGATTACTGGGACCGGGAGCGTGGAGAGAGGCGGGAAGGCTGCGCGGGACGTCGGAGGGTGAGAATAACAATATTTATTTTTAAATTCTTTTTTTTACAGGGATATGGTACCCAGAGCCCGGAGGACAGTCTCCTCTCCTCCGGACCGTGGGTACCATCCGCAATTGTTCTGCTTACTTTCCGCATGGTGTGCACAGCCACATGCGGGAAGTAAGCGGAACAATGCATTCCTATGGGTGCGGGATCACCGGGATTCCGCAAATTAATGAGCATGCTGCGTTTTTTACCGCGAAGCGATTCCGCCGCGGTAAAAACCGCAGCATTAGCACAGCATTGCGGAATCCCATAGGGATGCATGGTATGCTTATTTTTCGCGTTTTCGCGGCAAAATCGCGCGATTAAAACCGCTGTGGAAACGCAAAAAAAAAGCCACGTGTGAAGTCAGCCTTACACTTGTAATTACCTTAGATAATCTATTTGCATGAATCTTAGCCAGCAGTTTGACGTCGGTTTGGAGGAGTGAGATGGCTCTATAAGAATACCGGGATGGAGCCGCTACAGGTTTCAACATCAAAACCACCTCTTTCATAGATTTTGGGAGGTTACCAATTCTAATACTTTCTTGAAAAACTGCCAGTAAATATGGAAGCAATATTTCTCTACATGTTTTGAAGAAATCCCCTGGTAACCCATATGAGCCTGGGACCTTCTCATTTTGGGACCCATGAATGGCCTCCTCCAATTCCTCAAGTTCAATTGGTTTGACTAGATTTGATAATTGTGGTAATGAAATGGTTGCTAAAAAGTTCTCTATTTATTCTGTATTGGTGACGATTCTAGAAGAATAACTAGAAAAGTAATTATGCAGTGTGGAGAATATCTCCATCCTCTGTAACCACGACCCAAGTGTCTGAGACTAGTCTAGAAATGTGCGAGAACCCATTCTGAGGTTTAACAATAGTTGATAGCAAGTGGCCTGCACTTTCACCCTCCATAAATCTTTTTTTTTGCAAAACAAACAAGTTTTTGTGCAGCTAGTCCCAGTAGGTGATTTGTCATTAGTTTTTGAGATTCTTTCATATTTTCCGCAGTGCTAGTTGAGGGATTTGATATAAATTCTAATTCGGATAGGCAGACCTGCTATTGTAACTTTTAGGTGTATTCTCTGGTTTTAGTTTTCCGTTTACTAATTTAACCAATATAGAGCCCTCTAACAAATGCCTTCATAGCTTACCATACTATTAACCTCAAAGTGGAGTCCATATTAATGTAAAAGTATTCCCGCAATCTGTCGTGTACAGAACCCCCAATAGTCTGAGTCCAAAATGGGTTTAACTGCCATATACTCTTGATGACTAAGTCCTCCATGCCCAACCTCAGTTGTACCCTTATGGGGGAATGAATCGACATGGTTCTTGGTAAATATTTGACATCCTTTACCAAACACATCATATTCACATTTCCAACTGCCAAGTCAATTCTGAATAACGAATGGTAGGATGTTGAACAACAAGAGTATTATTTGACATTGCTATTAGATATTTGGCGCAATAAGCACCATCAATTAACTCCCGCTCCGCTAGAACTCTGGATAGAGAAGTCTGAGTCTGAGGCATGGTTCCTGTACAAAATTTATCCCAGTAGAGGTGTAGATACATATTGAAGTCCCCCATCGTGAGCAAAGGCACGTGTGGAAGAGAGAGAATTTTTTTTTTTTTCAGTACCTCACTGGAGTAAGGTGGAGAGATATGAATGGCTGCTATAAGGATGGGGTGTTATGTATAGTACAAAATAGAGACAAAGCAACCCTCTTGAGTCTACCATGACTGATGCACGTGAAGGGGATGGCCCTATGAACCAGAAAACTCACTCCTCTTGAGTGTGTGCTATAGACCGAATGATATTCAAATGACATCCATGACCCATGAAACAGATGCATCTGTTCCTTCACCATATGTGTTTCCATTAAGCATATTATTGCTGGTTGTTAAATACACAACCATGAAAATACTGCGCATCTCTTGGATGGGTCACCCAGTCCTCTGACATTCCATGCTATAAAATTTAGGTTTTTGGACATTTTGTAAAAAAAAGCAAAGTATCTAGCATATGATATCACTCTTTCCACCTGCATGTAGCTGGTCATGTATCCAGTAGTTTCCTAACCCAACTACATATAAAAAAAACTAACACATATAAACAACTTAATAGACATTCCTCTTATAAGACGATTGAGGCTTTGTATGTTCCTGGAGTTGTGAGATGGGCTGCCTCTATTGTTGCTATATAGCATACCATCCATTTGAATTCCAGCAACTCTGCTTATCTAAACAGGTATTAAGTGGCTACCTGCCATAGAACAGACGGACATAAATTGAAAAATGTTATAAGCAGGGAAGGGGTTAGCAAGAAACCACAACCATCTGCTTGTGTCAGGCTCATACAGCTCTCAGGGGCGCCTGTTCCATAGGTCTTTTTCGTTATTGTCCAGCCACACCAAAGCATCATGCGGGGTCTCAAAGATATGTATCTCTCCCTTTGCAGCTACTCGGAGTTTAGCAGGATAAAGCATGGAGTAGGGCTCTTGACTATCTTTGTCTTTTAATATAAAAAAAATTTTGCTCGCTTTTTAGTATTTTTGTAGAAAAGTCCAGGTAAATGGAAGTTTTATATCCATTAATAGAGAGATCTTTAAGTTCCCTGGCTTTTTTTTTTAGAATAGCGTCTGTCTCGGTAGTGCAGCATGCGGATAACGACTGGACGTGTGGGAGCACCTGGTTGGAGGGGTCTGCTGGGCACCCTATGCGATCATTCAATTGCTAAAACTGAAGAGCGCACCTTCTTTCCTATGTTGTTATATAGACACTTACCAAAAAAATCCCACGGGATCATTTCCTTCCACTTTTTTAGGGACCCACACCAGCCTAATTTCTGCGCATCCTGTTTTCTAAATCGTCCTTTTGATCCAACAGTAGGAAAATGTTCTGTACAGTTTTCTTACCATCTCTAATGATTTGAGGCATTTTATCCTTCACCTTCACTTTGTTCTGCTGTAGCCAATGACAGGTCGACTTGGCCTTGTATTTTGGATTGTTGTAATGGTGGACGGTCCAAGTACGTTCCATGTGCAGCTTCCGGGCTGAAGAGTGCAAATTTGCCTCTAGTATTTGCTGATAACATGCTGCATTCATTTTTCCTTCAACTTTGACCAAGCTTCCTGCGCCTTTGTAGCTCACACATCTCCAAAACATCAGTGATCCAACTCTGCTTTACAGTAGAAATGGTGTTCCTTTCTTCATCGGCCTTGTTGACCTCTCTCCAAATGTAACGTTAATGGTTGTGGCCAAAAACAGGATTTTTAGTTGCTTACCGTAAAATCTGTTTCTCTGAGCCTTCATTGGGGGACACAGAAACCATGGATGTATGCTGCTGCCACTAGGAGGAGGCTGACACTATGCAGAAAAAGTTAGCTCCTCCTCCGCAGTGTACACCCCACCAACAGGAAGTAGGATGATCAGTTCGTGAGAAAGCAGTAGGAGAAGCAATCTGTAAATGAGATAAAAACCACAGAAAACAGAAATCCATACTGTAACAATATTATACAGTAAACCGAGCTGTTCAACTTGGGAGGGTGCTGTGTCCCCCAATGAAGGCTCAGAGAAACAGATTTTACGGTAAGCAACTAAAAATCCTGTTTTCTCTATCGCCTTATTGGGGGACACAGAAACCATGGGACATCCCAAAGCAGTCCTCAAGGGGAGGGAACAGCAAATAACTCCATCAGGATGAGGGAGTCACCCTCGTCACCTGCAAGGTCACCTGCGAGGTCTTCTTTACCTCGACCGGCACTGGCCGAAGCTAGGCATGGGTTGTGAAAAACCTTATGGACCTGTGGAGGACATATCACCGCACTGCAGAGATGCCAGACGAAGGCCCAAAGAGTACCGCTTGGAGGACACCCACTGCCTGGGCAGGGTGCATCGTACTGAAAAGAACACAGTCCTTCCTGAGCCAGCAACCCTACTAATGTCGACCAGAAGATTCCGCGATCCAACGCTGACCTGGAGGCCAGAGGACCTCTATACTTCAAGCCTGAGCTTGATATGTACCGTTGCTGTGGCCAGGTAGCCTGATGAGAGAGCGCCACAAAGGAAAATCTGAGGCAGACGAAAGAAAGGGAATCCAGAATGATGGAGCGTGGACCACTGATCCGCAGGAAGAGCACCACAGCTGGTACAGAGTCTGTGAGACCCTAGGACTGGTGGAGAGCCTGAAAAGGGAAGGCTACCAACTGAAAAGGAAAATGAACCCGTCCGTTGCAAAGCAGATATCGCCAAAGCCCTGAAGAAATCAGGACCTGGATAAGAGCTTCATGGAAAAAAAAACAAAAAACATACGATTCACAGGAGGCAAATGCTGAACGAAGAAAAATTTTCTTCCTGAGAAAAACAAGGATGAATTCAATCCTAGATCCCGAAAAGGCACGCTGAGGAAAATGCGCTGAAGAACGACAGGGTGCAGCCTGAGGAAGGAGAGCGCTTGTCCTTCCGGTGACCCTCTCAATTTGGCCTGTTGGAGCCACCCGGAAGGAACGGAAGTTGGTGTGAAACTGAAAGCCAAATGGACCCCTAGATGGGAACGATTAGGCGAAAACCAAGGTCCCTATGCAAGAAAAATCATTAGGACAGTGAAGCCGGTCATATCTTCCGACCGGCCTCCGGGAAGAATGCTCTGATGAGCAAGCTAGGCCACGTGTCTATAGAAGCTTGCAACACGGGTTGAGACTAAGGCAGGTCACGATATAGCGGCGGGTGGTTTGAAGGTAGACCTTGCCAACTACTGTGTGAATCCGCCATTGGTATCCCTGAGGGATGCACTTCTGATAGAGGAAGGACCGTAGTAGAAGACTTGGAACCGGAGGGTTCGTAGTCGCAGAAGTAGTCTAGTTTGCAAAACGCTCGGGAGAAAAGATATACCGAGGCGTCCACTTGTTTGGAAACGGCTGAAATCCGTTATGTGAGAAAATGGCAAGACCTGAGAGCAGGGCACTGAGAACCTGCTGAAGAGTCGAGCACTGAAAACGTACTGAACGGAACCTGGGGATAACTTGGATCCCATCGCCGCGATGTTGGCTCAGGATGGCTATGGAGAGACAAATGATTGCTCGACTAAGCCGGTAGGACGAAGACTACTGGATGACCTTGCAGACTGAGATTAAAAGGAAGATAACCCAGCCTACAGGGATGAGGGTGGATATGGAAAACTAGTCCAGCTGGACTTAGAACAGAGATTAGTCGAGCAAGGAACGTCCATGTGTAAGGAAGGTTGGCTCTAGGTAGATTAAATAGACACCCGAAGACAACTAGGCTGGCGAAAGGCAGGTCAATCCGTATGACGGAGTAGACGACCGAATCCATACTGGACCCTCTGGCGCAGGGAGGGAATTGCGGTGTGTAGACCCGCTTGCCTAAGTCTAAGACAAGAAGCGCTCGAGGATAACATGGAAAAGATACAATTGTAGCTGAAGGAAGAAACGCGCTATCACCAGACTTATCCTTGGATCCAAGACTGGAGCAGCTTTTACCCTGGTTGGTTCTTGCGCGGAGTCAGATCCCACTCCTGTCTGAGGTGGGATACTCTTTCCCGTCACGGTCAGAAGTCCCATGTCTGCGCTGCCGGAGGCTTTACCTGGCGTCTGTAAGAATAGGTAAGTTCCGACAGATAAGTAGCTTAGGCATTGTGGTAGCCTGAAGGCCCTTAGGACAGAATAGGACCTGTAAACTACTATTGGCCAAACATAAAGATAGGCGTAACACTTAGGTTCCAGAGCATGCCGCAGACAAATCGCGATCCACCGTACCTGACACGAGAGTGTGTGACCCACCTGAAGGTGGAGTATCCAGTTATGTTGCTACCGAGATCCGCTCTGTGCTACAGAGATCTGCGCCGTCTGAACATGGTAATGCTTACGTTTAACTGTTAACAAACCACAGATGTTATTAAAAATGAAATATGCACCTGAAAGGTGTGTTTGACTCACCTGAAAGCGGTCTGTAACCGCAGCTGCAGCCAGTCAGGCGCAATAAATGCCGGCACCTCACCCCGAGTGGTGATTAGACAGGAGCTTAGGCAAAGGCTGCAAAAGATACCGAGGAACGCGAGAGAGGACGCTCCTGACTCACCTGAAAATGAGACAGTGGAGCTGGACCGGTGTAGTAGATGGACCTCGGGTACGTTTGAGTTACCAGAAAGACGGCATGTATTGACAAACATGTCTGGCAGAGGCCCATCCAAGTACTCAATAAGGGATAGGATACTGCTGCAATAGAACGCGAGAAACTTGAAGGCTAGAGCATCTAACTCACCTGGATACGGTACCAAACACCAGTACCACTGAAGCTGTGAACTTCGGGCACGTCTCCACCGTAATACGGCTGTTCGAACTACTGTACCTGGTAGGTGGTGCTTTTGAAGCCTATATAGCAGATAGAGCCGATTGCAGCTGTGCTATAAGTATCCTGTGAACAAATCAGGTGTGGAGAGAACCCGAAGAAGGGTATAGGAGACAGCCCTTTCTGTGCTGCAGTGCGGTCTAGGTCTGGATACCTGACGGCATTAGGCAGAATAACGGCTTCTGTGTTGCGGTCTAGGTCAGGATACCTGATGGCATTAGACAGAATAACGGCTTCTGTGTAGCTGTCTAGGTCTGAATACCTGAGGGCATTAGGCAGAAGAACAGCATCTGTGTTGCGGTCTAGGTCTGGATACCTGACGACATCAGATAGAATAACAACTTCACGTGTAGTAAGCCGTACCACGAAGTCTGTAGTAAAATTAGAGTCTGACCAGTCAATTCTTCTGACGGTAGAACCGTAGGCCTGGGATCAGAAAGAGACTAACTCTACTCTCTGTTGTGTGCTATGGTTCCAACTTCTGGACCTGCGAGCTGTGGTCAGCTTCTTTATCCACTGAACCATAGCGGACAATTGCCGGGTAACACGGACTTCTATCCAGTTGGAAGTCCGGCCTAAACACTGTAGACGTGAATAGATAGAAACCGCAGATTGTTCTGCTTAGAGCCGTATGAAGCCAGCGTCCGGAGGGGGCTGCAGAAAAAAAGGGAAGGGCGAGTGCCTGTGGGCAGTAGATGTGGGAGCAGATGCTATGCCAGGGCTCCAGCACCTTTATGTGTGAAGCAATGGCTGAGTGGTGCTCTGCTGAAATCAAGGCACATATGTGCAATGGCCGAAAAACCCAACAGCCAAGACAGAATCAGAGGAAAACGTGCGAGTGAAACCTTCTACCAGATCAACGCCATGCGTCAAACACAGAAGACAGCAGCGTGGCTCTACAAGGCTCTGTGTGCCATGACACCAGACATACTGATGTACTAGAGGCTGTGCAGCAGAAGATTACATTTACGCCAGTAAATTACACGACTCCGGAGTACTATTACGGCAGTGACTGTACGGTTCTAGAGCACAATTACTTCATAGACTGTACGGCTCCAGAAAACCATTACGTTAGTGGCTGTACTGCTCCAGAGACTGTACGACTATAGCGCCTATCACGTGAGACGCAATTGCTAAGGTGGATTCTCTGCTCCGACACCGTACCTACGGAAAGTGTGGCCCTGCTTAATTATTCTATGAGGGGCTTATACTCCACAATGTCCCTGATTCGGCTGAAGGGAGCTAGGTAGGAAACAGTTGGTCCTGTCCGGTGAAGATACTAACCGTGACCCACGCTGGGAAAATACGACTGCTTCAAGACATATCACATTTTGCAAGTGAGAGCAAAACTGTGCGGTGACTAGGACCGCGCTGCCCGCAGGCAGGATATAGTCATCCCCAGTACTCACATCCATATGGCCGCTCAGAGCCCCCACCTGCCCGCATCAGAAAGGTCGCACTGTGCAAAACTCCACTCTGCACAGCGTAAACGGGGCAGAGCTAACCGTCCGCTCTGGGAGCAGTAAAATGGCGGCAAGGATATACTCTCTGCGCCACAAGGGAAGCCGGCCGGAGGGCGGAGCTTGCGCCAGGAGCAGGGAGCGGCTGAGGGGAGACGGCGGGAAAAAGCCCGCCCAAAATGAGAGGACAGGGGCGGAGCTACCGCGGACTAGGCCGCAATTGAAGCCGGGGCCTAGATTAGACTCAGGAGACCGCCGAAAGGGGAGGGGCGGCGCGGAGGCCCGAAAAAATCTGGAACTATCCCCTGGATCCTCCCAGAAAGGTAGTCGGGTGCGGGGGGGAAGCGGTGGGGCGGGAGCCCTGCGCCGAGGAGAGCAGGCTGCTGCCCACAGTCGCCTATACTGCTGAATAGGGAACCAGTTGAGGGAAGCCTGGAGCACACAGCACTTGGCGAGGAAAGGTGAGGGAATTGCCAACCTCGGCAGGGAATAAGCTCCCCACATGAGCGGCCGGAGAGCAGACAGGGATAGGTGGAGGGCTTTCCTCTTCTTTGCCTATCTTCTTACGTTTACCTTTTTCCCTGTGGTGTCAGACGTCCGGAAACCTGTTGCAGGACGTCATGTCTCATCCAACTAACAGGCTCTGGTGGGCGAGTAGGTGGGAGACGAAGGGCCAGGACCAGGTCTGGATCACCTAAGCACGCTTCTGTGCTAGGGGTTTGGGTCCTGCCGGCTAGACATATGAGGATACGGGGTGGCAGTACACGCCGTACTCATAGTCTCTTTGTGGGAGTACAGTTGTGACCTTTCACACTGTATCCCTCCTGGTACCTGAAAAGGAACGACGCACATTGAGGTAGATAAGGGTCTAATGAAAGACCTGTGTCCACCTCCTACTGACACTAAGCTAAACTGATCATCCTACTTCCTGTCGGTGGGGTGTACACTGCGGAGGAGGAGCTAACTTTTTTCTGCATAGTGTCAGCCTCCTAGTGGCAGCAACATACACCCATGGTTTCTGTGTCCCCCAATAAGGCAATAGAGAAAAGTTCAATTTTGGTCTCATCACTCCAAATTACCTTGTTCCAGAAGTTTTGAGGCTTGTCTATGTGCTATTTTGCGTATTGTAGATGATACTTTGTGGCATGTGCGCAGTAATGGCTTTCTTCTGGTGATGCGACCATGCAGCCCATATTTAGTCAAGTGCCTCCTTATTGTGCATCCTGAAATAGCCACACCGCTAGTTTTCAGAGTCCTGTATTTTACCTGATGTTATTTGTGGGTTTCTCTTTGCATCCCAAACAATTTTCCTGGCAATTGTGGATGACATTTTTGTTGGTCTTCCTGATCGAGGTTTTGCTTTTACAGAACCCCTGATTTTCCATTTGTTAATCACAGTTTGAACGCTGTTGACTGGTATCACCAATTATTTGGATATCTTTTTGTATCCCTTTCCTGTTTTATACAGTTCAGCTACCATTTCCCGTAGATCCATTGACAATTCTTTTGCTTTCCCCATGACTCAATCCAGAAACGTCAGTGGCTGGATGAAAGCTGCAAGAGTCTGTCTGGATCCCAGAATCTCACTCAGCTTTTATGCCCACACACTGATTATAAGCAAACAGGTCACAAGTGAGGATGTTACCTTTAGTAGCCATTCAAACCCATTTTTTGTCAACTTCTGCGCATGTTATGAGGCCAAAATCACCATGGTACGTAAACTTTTGATCAGGGTCATTTGGATGTTTTGGGTTGTCATTATGATTTAAAAAGAGAGAACAGTAGTTTGACAATAAATCGCTTCACCCAACCACTAACCATGAGTGGAGATTACACTAAACCTTTATCATTCATGTTCTCTGAAAAAAGGCCATGAAAGCAAAAAAAAGTTCTGTTGAGGCATGTAAACCTTTGAGCACAATTGTATATCTTAACCCCTTAATGACCCCAGCTTTTTTCGGTTTTGAGTTTACGTTTTTCGCTCCTTGTTCCCAGAGCCATAACTTTAGTTTTCCGTCAATATGGCCATGTGAGGGCTTATTTTTTGCGGGACGAGTTTTACTTTTGAACAACACCATTGGTTTTACCATGTTGTGTACTCGAAAATGGGAAACAAAATTCCAAGTGCGGTGAAATTGCAAAAAAAGTGTAATCCCACACTTGTCTTTTGTTTGGCTTTTTTGCTAGGATCACTAAATGCTAGGCTGACCTGCCATTATGATTCTCCAGGTCATTACGAGTTCATAGATACTAAACATGCCTAGGTTCTTATTTAAGTGGTGAAAAAAAAATTCCAAACTTTGCTAAAAAAAAAAAAAAAAAAAAAAAAAAGCGCCATTTTCTGATACCCGTAGCGTCTCCATTTTTCGTGATCTGGGGTTGGGTGGGGGATTATTTTTTGTGTGCCAAGCTGACGTTTTTAAGGATACCATTTATGTGCAGATACAATCTTTTGATTGCCCATTACTGCATTTTAAAAAACGCAATTCTGGCGTTTTGTTTTTTTCCCCCGCTATGCCATTTAATGATCGGGTTAATCCTTTTTTTTTTTTACTGATAGATTGGGCGATTCTGAACGCAGCGATACCCAATATGTGTGATTTTTTTTTTTTACGTTTTTATTTTGAATGGGGCGAAAGGGGTGGGTGATTTAAACTTATTTTTATTTTTTTTTTTAATTTTGGCATGCCTCAATAGCCTCCATGGGAGGCTAGAAGCTGCCACAACTCGTTTGCCTCTGCTACATATGGGGGGTGATTAGATTGCCTATATGTAGCAGAATTACAGCATTGCTATGAGCGCCGACCACAGGGTGGCGCTCATAGCAATCTGGCATCAACAGCCATAGAGGTCTCCAGTAGACCTCTGGTTGTTATGCCAATGCATCACTGACTCCTGATCACGTGGCGGGGATCAGCAATGCGCGCATTTCCTGCACGGCAGCCGGAAGCGCTTGTTAAATACCGCTGTCAGCGTTTGACAGCGGCATTTAACTAGTCAATAGGCGTGGGTGGATCGCGACTCCACATGCGCCTATTGCGGGCACATGTCAGCTGTTCAAAACAGCTGACATGTCTCTGCTTTGATGTGGGCTCACCGCTGGAGCCCTCATCAAAGCAGGGGCTCTGACCTTGGACGTACTATTGCGTCCAAGGTCAGAAAGGGGTTAAAGCTTTACTCCAGATATGCAGTGAACTGAGCTTTATGGCAAGTTCATATTAGGCATTTTTTCCAGGGCTGTGGAGTCGGAGCCCATTTTAATGGAGTCGGAGTCATGGAAATTGAGGAGTCGGAGTTGAAGGTTTGGCTTACCGACGCCACAGCTTTGGTTTTTTCAGCATTTTTTCTGCAGCAAAATCTGATCTCTTGGCAGTAAAGAAGCTGCAGAAAAAAAAAGCATGTTTTTCTTGCGTTTTTGCATGCTACATTTGTTTCTTGTGCATGCTGATAAAGTTTTGAAAAAAAAAACATGCTCCATTGTGCAAAAAAAAAAAAATACATGTGAAGAACAAAATCCTGATGACAAAAAAAAAATAAGCTGTGTGCATGAGATTTCTTAAATCTCACAGACTTTTCTGGTACTGTAAAATGCAGATTAAAATATGCATTTAAAAAAAAAAAATGCATAAAAAAGCTGCAAAAAAACGCCGAGTGTGAACGTAGCTTAATATAGCAAAGATGTCTAACTATACTGAAAATCATGTCAGAAAAACGGTCCACATCTCTTAATAGTGCCAACATAACACCACATCCTCACCTTGTGGAAGTAACTGAAGACTCGGGAAATGACATCAGTCTGTGTGAGGCCAAGTTTCTCTGCCAGTTCATCCAATCCCACACGCGAACAAACCCCCTCCAAGCAGAGATCAATTAGCCCCTGCACGCTGTCAAATGAGAACCTGTGGAGCAAGTGAACAGTGAAATGCAGGGCTTCTTTATTGATGGGATATAGTAAAAAAAAAAAATGTATATAACATACAGAAGAAATACTAGATAAAGTTGCTTCCCAGCCCTACATTTGCTTTAACCTGTTCCTGACCACCCACTGTCTTTTGATGTCAGGTAGCATGGGTCTGGAGTAGCAGTTGGCAATCACAGTAATTCACCACTTCAATAAATCACAATTTTCCTTCATCAGAATCTTAAATTCTACCCATAAGCAGGATTAACAGAGGCAGAGACGAGGTGACAGCAATGCAGGCAGCAAGGGGTAGAGGTGTATGGGGAGCACATAATCATATTAAACATACATAGCAACATTATTGATCAGCAGAGTGCAGTTGAAGGAAAACATTTTATTTTTCCTTTTGTCCAAAGTAATCCCAAATGCCAACGTCTGTGAAACACTTTCAGTTGCCAAGTTCATGTCAGGAGATGCACGGCCAGTCCGTCTGTCTGTGAAATGTGGTCCACACATGGATTCTGAATGATGCCTAAACATCCCGCTTTGCAATGGGTGCTGACCGGACTCTACGAGCTTATTACAATATGCTAAAACATGGATTTTTGTGATAACTCACCAAAAAATCCTTTTTCTCCGAGACGCTCATTGGGGGGGACACAGATACTGTGGGTGTATGCTTCTGCCACTAGGAGGCTGACACTAAGTGAAAAAAAGAGGTTAGCTCCTCCTCCGCCGTATACACCCTCGCCCCTATTGCGGGCAGAAATCAGTTTGGTGCCAAAGCAGTAGGAGGACAACAAAATCAGCCTTAATACAGGTACAACATGTCCAAACCACCACCCTTATATCAAATTAGTAAATGCATATAAATTTAAACAAAACAAGAGCCAACTGGCTAATAGGGTGGGTGCTGTGTCCCCCAATGAGCGTCTCGGAGAAAAGGATTTTACGGTGAGTTATCACAAAAATCCATGTTTCTCCTTCGCCTCATTGGGGGACACAGAGACTGTGGGACGTCCTAAAGCAGTCACTGGGTAGGAGATTGACTCACCGATCCAAGGTACATGCACCTCGTTTAAAGGTGCGCCACCGCTGCTTGGAGAATCCTTCTACCCAGGCTCGCATCCGCCGAGGCCGGAGCATGGATATTATAATGTTTGGCAAATGTGTGCAGGCTGGACCAGGTTGCTGCCTTGCAAACCTGTTCCGTCGAAGCCTGGTGCCGAAGCGCCCACTGCCCGAGTAGAGTGCGCTCTGATCCCTGCTAGAATCGGCGTGCCTCTAATGCGGTAGGACTCCTGAATAGTCAAAATGAATCCATCTGGCTATGGTCGATTTTGAGGCAGTGAGTCCCTTCCTGCGCCCTTCGGGGAGCACGAACAGCGTGTCCGTCTGACAAAAGGGTGCCATCCTCGACACGTACCTCTGGAGGGCTCTTACCAGGTCTAACGTGTGAAGAGCCTTTTCCACACGGTACACTGGTGCTGGACAAAATGAAGGCAAGACAACATTTTCATTAATGTGAAAAGAGGACATGACTTTCGGCAGAAAAGGAGGGGCTGGTCTGAGCACCACCTTATCCTAATGGAAAGTGAGGAACGGGGCTTGGCAAGATAGGGCTGGCAGTTCTGAAACCCGCCTGATAGAAGTGATGGCCACTAGGAACCCCACTTTCCAGGAAAGGTACCTCAAGGAGATATCCTGAAGCGTTTCAAATGGAGCTTCCTGCAGAACACTTAGGACCAGGTTAATGTCCCAAGCCTCTATAGGCGCCTTATAGGGAGGTACCAAGTGGGAGACTCCCTGGATGAAAGTGTTCACCTGCAGATTGGTAGCAATTCTGCGCTGGAACAGGACGGACATAGCCGATATTTGTCTCCTGAGGGAACTTGGGGCTAAGCCCGAGTCTAGGCCCGACTGGAGAAGTCAAGATGTTGGGGATCGAGAATCTCAGCGGAGAAACACTGCGGCCTCGACACCAAGCACCTTCCAGGTGTGGTGGTAAATTCGTGCTGAAGCAGGCTTCCGGGTGCTAATCACTGTAGCGACCACCTTGCTCCCGAACCCTGCCTGGGTTAGAATCCAAGAGTCAACGGCCATGCCGTCAAACACAGGGCCCCTGAGTTCGGGTGGCAAATCGGCCCTTGAGAAAGTAGATCTGGGCGCTCTGGCAGGCGCCAAGGAACGTCGGCGAGCAGCTGCATTAGATCTGCGTACCACGCTCGACGGGCCAGCAGAATCGCCGGGACCCCTTCCGTCTTGATCTTCTTGATGACCCTCGGAAGTAGTGGCAGCGGGGGAAATAGATATGGGAGGCGAAACTGGTTCCATGGCAGAACCAACGCGTCCACAGCGATTGCCTGCGGGTCCCTGGCCCGAGTGACATATGGGTACCTTGGTGTTCACTCTGGACGCCATCAGGTCCACATCCGGAGTTCCCCACAGCTGACAAATCTGCCGGAAGACTTCGGGATGTAGAGACCACTCTCCGGACGCAAGATCCTGCCGGCTGAGAAAGTCTGCTGCCCAATTTTCCACGCCCAGGACATGGACAGCCGAAATCACAGAGTGGTTTGCTTCGGCCCACTGCAGAACGTGCCCCACCTCGCGCATGGTTGCTCTACTGCGGGTGCCCCCTTGGTGATTTATGTAAGCCACCACCGTGGCGTTGTCCGACTGAATCCGGACGGGGCGGCCTGCTAGAAAGTGATGAAACTATTGCAGAGCCAGCCGAATTGCTCGAATCTTTAATAAGTTGATCAGGAGACGTGCCTCCTGTGGCGACCACAGTCCCTGGGTCGTGTGGTGGCGAAACACCGCTCCCCAGGGGAGGAGACTGGCGTCTGTTGTCATCACCAACCAATGGTCTGGGGGGGAAAGGTTTCCCCTGGGTCATAGAGGAACTGGTTAACCACCATCCGAGCAACTGCCTGACTTGAAAGGACAGTCGGCACTGCTGATCGAGCGTGAAGGGATTCTTGTCCCAAGCTGAGAAAAGGGCGTGCTGCAGGGGGCGAAGAAGGAGCTAGGCAAACGGTACCGCTTCCATTGCTGGCATTTTCCCTAGACTCCTCATCCTGGATCGGATGGTATGAGGGACCGGTTGCCGAAGTGCCTGGACTCCCTGCCGGAGCGCTCGCACCTTTTCCTGAGGGAGAATTACCAACCCTCGGCGAGTGTCGAGAATCATTCCTAGGAAGGAGATCTTTTGAGCTGGCACAAGGGATGACTTCTTCGCATTGACCAACCACCCTAAGCGGGCAAGAGTATGTAGCATGATGTTGACCTTTTCCTCGCATGCCCGTATTGAAGGGCCTTTGACCAAGAGGTCGTCCAGATAAGGCACGACGACTATGCTTCGAGAATGCAGTATGGCCATGACAACTGCCATAACCTTTGTGAACACTCTGGGGGCCGTGGCTAGCCTGAAGGGTAGTGCTACGAACTGAAAATGTAGATCGCTGATGGCGAAGCGAAGAAACCTCCGATGAGGAGGAAAAAAGGGAATATGCAGATATGCATCCTGGATATCGATTGAGGCCAAGTATTCTCCCTGCTCCATGGCCGATATGACTGACTGGAGAGACTCAATCCGGAAAGGTCTGATCCTGATGAATTTGTTCAGAAACTTCAGGTCCAAAACAGGCCTGACATACCCGTCCTTTTTGGGAACCGCAAAAAGGTTGGAATAGAACCCCTGGATTTTTTTCGTGTTCCGGCACTGGAACAATGACTCCATTGTGCTGGAGCGTATGATGGCTCCCAATAGAGCCCTTGCCTGGGCATCCACTCTGGGAAAGCTGGGAAAGAAAAAACCGTCTTGGTGGGTATCTGACAAATTCTATTTTGTAACCCGAGGCCACCAATTCCTTTATCCATGCATCGTGAGCAACATTGGCCCAGACGTAGAAAAACTAGAGTAGGCGGCCGCCCACCTTGCCGGTGTCGTCTGAAAAAGGCCTCGAGTCATTTGGCCGACGATCTTTGGGATCTGGATCCCCTCGATCTGGGCTGCTGAGTACGCAATCTCCCCAATGGGTTGGCTCTATATGAGACCTGCCACTCCCTATCCTGGTTGGGGCGGCCTGAGGTGGCGGACTTGGCCGCTGTAGTCCACCCGGTGTTGCGAAAGGCCCGAAAACGTGCCTGAAACGGGTGATGAAAAAGCGGTTTGACCCTTTGTTGAGGGAGAACCCCGCTCCTTCCTCCTGTGGAGTCGGAGATAAGTTGATCCAACTTCTCCCCAAATAGGCAGCCGCACTTGATAAGGCAGGGAAGTCAAGGACTTCTTAGAAGAATCGGCTCGCCATGTCCTTACCCATAGGGCTCTTCTGATCGAAATTGTATTAGCAGCAGCAAGTGCAGCAATTGGCCGCCTCCAAAGACACATTGATTACATAGTCTCCGGCCATCGCCATCTGACCTCCGAAATCTCTGCAGGTATATCCTGCTCCTGCGCGACCTTGTTTAATGTTTCTGACCAGGATATCATAGCCTTGGCTACCCAAGTTGCTGTGAACGAGGGAGCGAGTGCTGACCCTGACGCCTCATATACTGAGTGAGCCAAGCTCTCTATAAAGCGATCCGTGGGATCCTTAATCGAGGAAACACTAGGGATGGATAGCAGGGTCTTAGTGGCTAGGCGTGAAACCGAGGATCCACCATCGGGGATTCCATCCATCTTTACGGAAGTCCGGAGCAAACGGATACCTTGTTTCGAGTGCCTTTTGACCCGAGAAACGCCTGTCTGGACGTTCTCTGTGCCGCTGCACTATGTCCTCAAACTCCGGGTGAAAGGAAAAAAATTCTGTGCGGGCGCTTCACTCGCTTAAATGCCACTTTATGCCCTGTAGCCGCTGCGGGATCATCCTCAATCCCCTGGGTCTGATTGACGGCTTCTATGAGGCTGTCCACTGTTTCACGTGACCCTGAAGTGTCCAGGTCAAGGGGCTCGTCTGGGTCGCAATTTGAGGTCTACTCACCATCAACCACTGGTGACGGGGAGCGAGAAGCAGAGCTTACAGATGCCAAGGCACCGGATGGACTGGGCGACACCGTGTGGATTTGTTTCCTCCGGGTCTGCCTGGAGTGAGAGCGGCCCCTGCAGGCCGGAGGCTTTTGTGAGGTGGAGGTTCCCTCTAAGGCCGGCGAGCCATCGTCCCTGCCCCTATCTGGGCCTTGAAGGGACTCTATTGCTCTCGTAAGCGACGCCATGGACTGGCAGTGATCGGGCCCACTCCGGGGGATTTGACATATTGGTCGCGGTCGCAGGGGAGGGCTCCTGGGCGCATTCGGATTCGCAGACTTCACATAATCGCTTGCTCTGCGCCTGCGGAAACACAGCCCAACAAGAGATGCACGCAGCGTAAAAGAACATGTGCGTCTTTACCTTTTCGGACATACTGTATCTGTCCGCTGCTGGGGATGTGGGGAGGAAGTAGCACCTCGTTTTCCCTGTAGTGTGGCCTCTCGGGCAGCACTTACCCCAGTCCTGCGCCCCCCTGTCCTGGCTGCTTCCTTCAAGTCGTGCGCCACCAGCTGTGGGAGTGAGCCAGCATGAAAAACCGCTCTAGGGGCGGTGTTTCCGTTCTGCGGCCAGCCGCGCTCCGAAGCCGGGAGAGGGACCGTCTACCACCTTGCTGCACCGCAGTCTAACCATTGGTGGAGCAGTGGGGGCCGCACGGACTAGTCTTGTGCCTCTGTACAGCCCATAGTTTCAATACCTAGGGGTGGTCAGAGCCAAGTCCGGCACTGTGTCCCATGACGCGGGAGAGGATACGTGGAGGGACACTCGCACGTGCTCGCCCGTTGTTGGTTTGGGGAAATCGGACCCTTTCAATAGGATCCGTTGCCCCTGTCACATCTTCATGGAAAAGACGAAAAAAGTCTGGAGAAAAAAAAAAAAACAGACAAGTGCCTCCATGGACACTAAGCAAAAAACTGATTTCCGCCCGCAATAGGGACGAGGGTGTATACAGCGGAGGAGGAGCTAACCTCTTTTTTTCCACTTAGTGTCAGCCTCCGAGCGGCAGAAGCATACACCCACAGTATCTGTGTCCCCCCCTGAGGCGAAGGAGATAAGGTGTCGCTATGGATTAAGTAAATAAATCCAATATCAATGGACACATGGCAGCATCTCCTGTATGTAGATATAATAGTGAGATGCTGACAGTTTCTGGAAGAGCAAACTTCCTCATTAGCAAACAGGTGCTACATGAAATGTGAAGATAACTGCCCCTAATGTTGAAAATCAGCTTTAGCCCTTACCAAAAACATCACATGGTAGTGGAAATGCAATAGTTACATCCCACTGCTATAATAATCATTTATCAACACCATCCAAGGACATATCTTTGATGGGAGGGACATAGTGTACACACGTCTGTGTTCAAGCGCCAGGGTTTCAGCCTTGGAGAAGAAACCAGAGAAATGTCATACATCATAGAGTAGTTTGGTGTGTCCAAGAAAGGGACCCCGATGCAGCATAACAAGATGGGGCACTACTACAAGATGGGGACCAGTACAGGGCACTACTACAAGAACTTTGCCACAATTACTATATGGCGCTAATTCTAAGACAATATTACTGTATGTGGCTAATTGGAGGAAACAATTGTAAAAATAAATCCAAAATAAAGCATGAGAAAATATTTTTTTTCCACTAAACATGCTGTTTTATATATAAAACTAAAGTAAACAAAAAAGTGCACGTTTGGTATTCTAACATCCATGACCCATGCTATAAAACTGTACCATAACCCATACAATGAATGCCATCTAAAAACAAACAAAAAAAAAAACAAACAAACAAACATGGCAATAATGTTTTTTTGAAAAAGTGCATAGAAAAAAAATGGCATCACTACAAAGGTCACTTTATCCGGCAAAGAATGCGGCCCCCCAAAATACTATATTTTTCTATGTGCGGCCCATATATCCAGCTGAGTTTGAGACCCCTGCTCCAAGACACGGCAATTATATAATTCCACTAGGAGGTTACTGTGGGAAAATATGATGTAATGCAAGTTTATGTCTTCGCGCCTACGTTCCATGTATACAATTAGCAATCTTCCGCTCACCTGACCTGGAAAAGAAGTGAGGGGTTTGAACGAAACCCTTTAGAATATCTCTTCCAGAGAAACTTCAAGTCAGTCCCAGAAAAAGCAATGTGTATTATAGCTTTATCTAAACTTTTGGCGACGTCTTCTCCATAAAGAAGTGCTCACCAATTTAATCATAACAGGTTTTTTAACTAAACCCTTTATATTTCATATTTGCCTTCACGTAGGTTTTGTCGTCATTTAATCTTTGTGAGAACTTTTTCCCTTCCTGTTCTTAAGGTGCCCACAACCCTGAAGAGGGAAAGTATAGCTGGGTGGCATGTGTGGTAGTGCACTACTCAATACAAGCATCTCACTGTTCTCGCAAAATGGTTTGAGGTGACAACGAAAAGTGTGGTATGGATGCGTGGACAGGCTGTTGTGTGCGCTCCGCTCAATATCAACCTATTGCGATAAGTGAGTGGATAAGTCGCCTCAGTCCGTGTGCAGCAAGTGGGTGGTATTTATGACACGTAGCAACATTAGAAGTGACATTTTCTAAATCCACACTGATGCTTTTACTCCTCTAGTATGCCTCTATCGATACAATGAAGTAAAGAGAGGTGTTGTGAACTCCCTTGCTCGGATTTCTGAGCTGAAGCTCCCTCTGGTGGTTACTGAGAGTAGTGGAGCTGGCCAGGTGGATGGACGTTCTCCACCTGATTACGATAATTGGGAATCTGGGAATGCTGGCTGGGAGAATATAATGGAGCTGGCTGCTCTTGAAGGTTGCTGATGATTTTTTCCTCTGTCTGCATTTGGAGCTCTTTTGTCCCCTGCCTGATCAGCTAAGTGATTCTTTTGCTAATCCTTTGTATCTAATCTGGTTGTGTCTTTTTTTTTTTTGCTGTCTGTTTTGCTGTTAGGGTTCAGTGTGCTCTCTGCTGGGGGCAGCGCTGGGGCCCGCTTCATATGTTGCAGCTTGTTCAGTCCCCTGTTATGTTAGTATCTTTTTGCTTGTTGCCAGTTTATACCAGAGTGCTGATCTATCGGGGGTAAGATCGTGTGATCTCAGGTTTTTTTGTATATCAGAAGTGTTGAACTTTTTCAGGGTTTTGTGCGTGATTGCAGACAGTATCTTTTTCTGTCCTGTCTAGACAGCTTGGGCCCCACCGTTTGCCCAGTCTGTTCTCTGCCTGTGTTTGTGTCTCATCTTGTCTCACCGACAATATATGTTAGGGGGCTGTCTATTCCTTTGGGGATCTGCTCCGGGGCAGTTTAGATTTCATCTGTGTTTAGGCTTAGTTAGTCCTCCGGCTGTGACGAAGCGTTGAGGGCATCGTAGGAACGCTCCACGGCTACTGCTAGTTGTGCGGATAGGATCAGGGGTCTGCAATCCGCTTAGTTACCAACCTCTCTGGTCTTCTGGTGGTTAGCCTGTTCCTGCCATCCTCCTCAGTGACCCATTCATAACAGAGAGGACTTAATCTCTACTGGTGAGAACTGCTCTGTACTTAGGAGCCTGGTAGTGAGAGTTAGACTGTGTAAAACTGGTGCAGAGATTAGCACCACTGTGCACTCACAAACACCCACACAGTGTATAGGTTTCAGAACTGCATGTGGAGAACGCCGGTGATGACAGACAGTGCTGATAAAGCAACCTAACGAGCTGCTACTTGCACAACTAGACACTACAGAGACGATTAGTCAAGACTACCTTACTTATGAACTAAATTCTTTACGAGACCCACATCATTAAATTGGTGCATTTTCAGGCTTCCCATGCACCAGAATCAGGTGTGGGATGAAACATAAGCTAAGGTAACTCCACTTACCCTGCCTTCTTAAGAATTTTTCCAATTTCCCAGATCTTGGGGTCTAGTGGAACCTTTAAGTGCCCCACAGGGGAAACTGGTGTATCTCCCATCAGCTCAAACTCAGTTGCTGGTTTCTCTAAGGCCCTAAAATTATTAGATGAAAAAGTTACATTGAAGTCTTTGAATAATACATAAAAGTACTCAAAGTCACATTCCATAGACATAAGTGGTCCTGCCACTCACATACTTTGCCATAACTTTCTGTATGTTGTTGGCATACAACACAGGATCTGCTCTCTCTTCTGGACTAGGATTATACACTGGCAAAAACTAGAAAACAAAAGAGATCACATGAAAGAATCAGAACACACGAGGAAAAAAAAAAAAAAAAAAAAAAAAACTAAAACAAAAACACACAAGCCAAACAAATAGTATTGAGTACATTAGCTCATATTCTAAAATTCAGATCCTTGAAGGGGTTGTCCACTACTTTTATACTGATTGTCTATCATTATAACCCTTTTAGACAAGTTAATAGTTGGTGAACAAGCACTCAACCTACCTCATCATGTTAGCATAAAAATCGCTGCTATCAACAACACATTGCCCCAGGTAAACAGGAAATAACGTGTCATACTGTCTACACAGACCAGTAAACTACCACTGATCGGCTTGCATAGAGCTGGCAGCGGTTTAATGACCAAGAGAGGCTTATGTAAAAAGGGCATTAGAATGGATGATTAAAGAAGCACTACCTTTAAAATTTCTTATTGGCTATACCTGTGTAAATGTATATGTAATATAGTGTAGGTGTGGCAAAAGTAGGCACAGTAAGATACTCACTGACTGCTGTCTTCCCCAGTCACACGGTGGCTATTACAGTTTTCAGGATCTCACAGGGCTGTAAGTGGGAGCCAAATGTCACTTTTACAACGCAAGTCTATAGAGCCTCTTTCTGACACTTACGCTGCAAAGTGACTTCTGGTTCACACACTGGGGCAGATACGGGGGGTTGTGCACTCCAGTCCAAATGAAGGGCTCGCTGGAGTACAAAGCATCACTTAAAGGAGTTCGGCATATCTCATTAGTGGCATGCGCCCACCAGAAAATGGATAAATTTGGCAGGGGGGAGTGTAGTTACACCCAGTCCTGGCTCCTTCTCAGCATTGTCCATTTTGGCAAAGTTGTTTCAAGCTAATGTGAAAATTCCAAAAGTCATTGCAACGTGGAGTTACGAAAAAAAAATGCACCTTATCAAAGTATTTTACACCAGTTTTCTATTGAAAACACAAGTGTGGGATGGAAAGTCGGAAAACAGCAGTCACATGACTCAGAAATGGAGCGGAGCAGAGCTTGACACCGGGGTGGACACTACATAAACATTTAGAGTGCTTTCACACAGCATTTTTGCCCATGTTCATTGGTCCTGTTGGGTCTTGCGTCCGGATCACCCGCCAGCAAAATTGGATTCAATTGTACGTGCCAACAGAGTGAACGTGTGCGCTGACATGCATTATTTTTGGGCGCATACTCATACTAGAGGTGGACATTCAAACACAGTCTACTACGAGTGTCCACCTCCAGTAGGCATATACGCCCAAATATAATGTACGTCAGAGCGCACGTTCACTTCAGTCAGCACGATTATAGTCTAAGGCCATGTCTGCACTTACTCCCAAATCCTGTTTTGCAAGGAGTCTGGACTCTACCTCCGATGGGAAGAACTAATTTGGGCAAAAATGGTGTGAAAGGAGGCGTATACAGGTATAGCCATTAAAAGTTTGAAGTGCTTTCTTAATATAAGATCATAGGGGCCCAGCAACCAGCACTGATCAGCTGTTATACCTGGTCTGATCTGCTCTTAAGAGTGTATGAATCAGAACATCACATTTCCATCACACTGTTTATTGGTATTTGCCAGGTATCGCAGATTGACGCATATTAAAGTGAATAGGGGCTTATCAAACGGCCACTACACAGTGTACAGGACTGTGGTGTTTTTAACTCTGTACACAGTTTACATCACCTGTCAATGGAGATGCTAACAGCTGATTTGTGGAAGTGTTAGTTATTGGACCCTTGCCAATCATCTGATATTTATGACCCATGTTGTTATCTATGATGGCAAGAGCATGGCCTAAAGGAGTTGAATGCTGCAGCAGGTTATGGCACCTATAATATGAAGAAAGGCGAGCGTAGCGATGTACTTAATCTCCAACAAAGCCATAACCTCTGAATGAAGTGTTAAGGCCCCGTCACACTAAGCGACTTACCAGCGATCCCGACACCGATATCAAGGTGTCAGGATCGCTAGTAAGTCACTATGTGATCGCTGGTGAGCTGTCACACAGACAGCTTCACCAGCGATCAGCACAGCGATGCCGAGCGTGCGGCATCGCTGGCCACCCGTGTAAAAAATAGAATTAAAATAAAAAATATGGTTATTCTCACCTTCCGATGTCCTGCGCAGTCTTCCGGCCTCTCTCCACGCTCCGGTCCCAGTGATCCTTTGCGAGAATGACCGCGAGAATGTCACGGTCTCGCAGCAGCGACGTCTCGCGGTCATTCGTGCAAAGGATCACTGGGACCGGAGCGTGGAGAGGCCGGAAGACTGCGCGGGACATCGGAAGGTGAGAATAATAATATTTTTTTTTATTATTTTTTAAACCTCTGGACATTTCTTAGGTTGCTGGTCTCCCGCTGGCCAGCACGCATCGCTGTGTGTGACAGGCGGGAGACCAGCGACCAAAGAAATGTCCAGAGGTTTCTTCCAGCGATCAGCGATACCGGCAGGGGGGCCGCTCGCTGATCGCTATCACACACAGCGATCTCGCTGGTGAGATCGCCGTCTCGTCACAAAAGTTGTGACTCAGCAGCGATCTCGCTACCGAGATCGCTTAGTGTGACGGGGCCTTTAGGGTGCATAAGTGACATGCTGATCCATTCAGCTGCTCCTGGCTGCAGTCATGTCGCTAGGGTATCAAGGGGAGCACAAGTAATGCAATTCTTTTTGTTTTAATTTACCACAAAAAAAAAAAAAAAAAAACACCATATTTTGATTCATTTTAATTGCTAAAATGTACAGGATCTTCATTGTACTTATTTAGTTACAAACGTCAGCAAATCTACAGAGAACAGTTCAAATACTTAAAGGGGTTTTTCAGTCTAAAACTACAAGTCTGCAGCCACTCTATGTGAAAGCAGACTTGTGAATCCTCACATCGCATGCACTACACACTGAGGATTCTCCTGTGTCATCGCCGGGAACGGTGGTCGAATGACCGCAAGTATACGATATGCATACTCACGGCCACAATCCAAGTATGCAAATGTATTGAGCGAAGCCGGAAACACTCTAGTCCGCATGTGGCTGGGAATGAAATACTTGTACTTTTAGACCAAACAACCTCTTTAAAAAAAAAAAAAAAAAAACTTTAAATTAGCTTTTCCCAGATTCTAAGATTTCCTCACCTCAATCTCTAAGTTGATGTAAAACTGAGACATTGTGAGCCAGAGGACCTTTAGCCTGTAAAAAGATACAGTAAAGACTCACAAGGGAATGGTCTCCATGTGGAAAAATAACTATTGAGTGAAAGACGGGAAAAGATAAATTAGAAAACAATAAGAAAAAAAGACCCCCTGAACTGGTAGACTGTGTGAGGGGGAACATGCACAAGTAAATAATGATCAGGCAAGCACTACACTTCAAAGTTCATCGAGCCACAGTTTCTAAATCCTGTATTGATTTTTTGTACACAGGGTGATTTATGACAGAGCAATTTTGGGACTTCTATAGAAATGAGAACAGCGTATGGGGTGCAGACAGAAGTATATAGATGTAAACAAATTAATAAAGAGGAAAAATTACTTACACTCCATTGCCTTTCCATGTCCATATTGTTGCTGGCTGTGAATGGAGAAGGACTGATTACTACTAAGGTTACTGAAGTGAACCACCGATTTAATCCCTTGAATTAAAAAGGTGTCTGGCAGGAGTTTTTTAAAAAATATGCCATAGGAAAAGGTTTGTTACAAAATAAATTTAGAAGTGTTACTTCCTACTCTAAACCACTACTTCAGAGGTCTTAGCTGGGACCTCAAGTGATAAAGACCCATCCTTTCTTTCAATTAACTGATAGGACCACAGATTGAGTGGAGGATCAGGTGACCAACAGGTGGGCCATCGTTCCACCAAAAGCCAGCCAGCGGTCTCAGCAAGCAATTGATGACTGAATTAGGGCAGTTTCACACGTCAGTGTCTCCGGTACGTGTAGTGACAGTTTTCTCACATAACGGAGGCACTGACACACGTAGACACATTCGAATGAATGTGTCTATGCAGATGTCAGCGTTTTCACGGACTGTGTGTCCGTGTGCAAAATACGCTGACATGTCCGCTTTTGTGCAACAGCACGGATCCATACCGCACACGGATGCTGTCTGTGTGCGTTTTTAAAAGTCAAAGGATTAACATTGAAAATAATTTTTCAAAAACACGCACAGCACATGGATGGTACACACGGACATACGGTTAGCATACGGATGTCACACGTATGCACACGAACACACGGATAGCTCCGGTACCGGTTTTTCCGGTACCGGAATTATCTGGACGTGTGAAACTGCCCTTAATGGGAGATCACCCATGGTGATAGCAAAGATCAGCACAGCAGCAACTATTCGGACTGGCACTTTTCCTCTGCATTCACTTCCAAGTCCCTTGCTAGTCTCGGTGCATCAGCATCCAGACTGGGTGTCACGTTAAGTGCTGCACCCAATCAGCAGTCACAGATCAGCTGCAGTCTTCAGTCCAATCAAGCAGTAGAAACATGCTTTAGATATTTTTGACTCTCTTCTGAGCTCATTGAGAATAACTTTTAAAGTAAAGGCCCCGTCTCACTAAGCAATCTCCGTAGCGAGATCGCTGCTGAGTCACAACTTTTGTGACGTAACAGCAATCTCACCAGCGAGATCGCTGTGTGTGACAGCGATCAGCGAGTGGCCCCCCTGCCGGTATCGCTGAAAGAAACCTCTGGACATTTCTTTGGATGCTGGTCTCCCGCTGGCCAGCATGCATCGCTGTGTGTGACAGCGGGAGACCAGCGATCAGGTGTAAAAAAATAATAAAAAAAATAAAAAATATAGTTATTCTCACCTTCCGACGTCGCTTTCAGCCATCCTGCCTCTTTCCACGCTCCGGTCCCAGTGATCCTTTGCATGAATGACCGCGAGACTTTGTTATCCCGCGAGACCGTGACATCTCGCGGTCATTCGTGCAAAGGATCACTGGGACTGGAGCGTGGAGAGAGGCGGGATGGCTAAACGGGACGTCGGAAGGTGAGAATAACTATATTTTTTATTTTGATACTATTTTCTACAGCGATAGCCAGCGATGCCGGGCGCTCGGCATCGCTGTGCTGATCGCTGGTGAAGCTGTCTGTGTGACAGCTCACCAGCGATCACATAGCGACTTACCAGCGATCCTGACACCTTCATATCGGTGTCGGGATCGCTGGTGAGTCGCTTAGTGTGACGGGGCCTTAAGAGAAAAACCCCTTTAGGTAACGTGTGTCTATTTTATATCATGCCTTCTCTCTGTCAAGTTTTGAAAAAGTCCTGGAAACCCCACTGAGTGCAAGAATATGGACAGACCTTTCCTTCGATTAGTTTGTTACCCACTTAAAGCCTCCATATTCTCTTTACTCAACTTACCAGCTTGTTAGGATATCTCATCAGCACTGGCTGTACAGGCACTCCAGCCACAAAGGCACCTACGAAAAGGCAAAAGAAAAGGAAAAAAGAAGATTGGTTATGAGTGCAAGAATATGTTTTCCTAATTCAAAATCATATATGTGAGCTTATGGTATTTAGTTACCAGGTTTAAATTTCAGTAAGACTTTTCCATTCCCATTTGTCCCTTCTGGGAAGAACAAAACCTACAGAAAAAGATGCAACAACTCAAGTATTGGAAGCCACAGAAGGAAATGAGAAGAAAGAAAGCAGTTTTGTAGACAATAGAGTGCTCTAGCGAACAGGAATTAGAACTCCAACCTGAGGCCACTCTCCGTGTGAGGTTGCTCGTCTCTTCACTTCCTCCACCACTTTTTTCCGCGATGCTGGGTCATGACGGGATACCATAATAGATTGATTGAATCGAAGGAGAGCTAGGGGAGATAGGACAAAACTGTAGCAAAATTCGGTTCAAATGGGGAATTATGAAATCCTTTTCAAGACCGCAACAAAACACATTACTTGTAAGTAAGGAGGAGTGGGCACGGCTTCTACAGGATACAAATGTGCTTTTATAATTACCTTAAATCTTATTTTATAAGCCATTCCGTCCACGTGGATATTGTCTCAGGCATACTCGCCACATGATGGATACTGCAAGCATGACTTTCATGTTCCTACAAATTATTCTGAAATCCTCTACTAGTTTCTCAGAGGTGCCTATGCATGTAGAACATAGACAGATCAACAGGACATAGGACAATGGAAATCTAAAATTCTTCCTGACCAATAATCCTGTCCAGCTTGCCAACATAGGAAGAATGCATGGATTAAATGGTTAACTATAAGCTCTTGTTGGGCAAAGTCTCTCCCAAGGATTGCCGTACGGTCTCATGGTAATGTGAGCCACTCTTCACTGGTGGGCAAAAGGACCACTTCTGAATAAATATCCCTTAAAAGAAGCACTCCCATAAAATGTATTGCCTAGACTTATACATAATGCAGCATGAGTGTTAATACAATCACCAGTCACTGTCTTCCCGTTTACAGCCCAGCTCCGGTCCCCTTCCAACTCATGTGAATACTACTCTGACTCGCTGGATAACGGGAACTTGATTTTACCATGCAAGTCTATGGAGTGTCAGAACGAGACTATAGGCTTAAATTTTAATAATGACTTCTGGCTCACATATAGCTCTTAGGGTGATCCGGCAAGTCTGGATAGAAGTCACGTGATCCAGAAGCAGCACTGGATACCAGAAAAGACAGTGATCGGTGAGTAAATGAATGCACTTCCATTACATATACATTTAGACAGGTTTTAAGAGTAAGACACATTTTGTGGGAAGCGCTTCTTTAAAGAGAGTTGGTCTACACAGAATAATTGTTCAAACTACATAAAGGCGCTTGGTACACCATGGCGTGGCCAAGAATTAAGTGCACCTTCCCACCTGTTTTCCATCTATCTCTGCCCTTTTCTGGCTCTATAAAGCCATATCTGTCAAAGAAGAGTGGGGGGAAGAAAATGGGGAATAGAGGGAAAACAAATAAGTGGGAAGAATCACAAATGTTTGGCCCTGCCATGGATACACCGAGCGCAAATGCTTGGTGTGAACAGTCATTCTATGCTGACAGACTACCTTTAAGCTTATGAATACTTGTAAAATTACTCAGATGCACTGGGCCTTTCATAAAATTACAATTATTCTGCTCACCTCCAATCACAGGAATGTTGAGATTCTCCACTCTGGACACAACGGATGGGAGGTCACACACCACAGTAACAATGGGATCAAAGAAGGTGGAGTGAGGGGCCACAACCAGAAGTGGGGCCTCAGAGCTGGAGGCACGGCGTCCACGGATGGTGATCCAGTGGAAACCACACATGAAGAACATAGTGCGGCTTAGAAGGTAAATCAGATGATGTAGAATGCTGTGTGCATAAGCAGACACATGGAATGGGAAATGGAGGAGGAAGAGATGGGAATAAAATGAACATGTTGCATTCCATAATGAGGACATAGAACACTATATTCTTCCACTAACTACTAGGAATAGCTTTGAACTTACGTGCGTCTGTATCTTATTGGGTGGCTGAGATCTTCCTTGGTCATCCCAGCTACGCGCAGAGCGGCAATTGGCCACATCAGAAAGAGGAAGATGGCAGCCAGTAGGAAACGTAAGGGGAATAGTATTGGACCCAGAACATAGAACTAAATGAAAAAAAAAAAAATACAAAGAAATGATGAATAAAACAGAACATGACTTACACCGGTGTACAATATGCAATTCCTGTCCTACAAAGAGCTTAGACCAACACATGTTTACGCCGAACATCCATCTCTTTTTCTCCCTTACCAATATCGAAGAAGACGGTGGTTAACACTAACAAAATGATACTATATTGCATTACCGACATTTTTAACAATATCATCTGTAGCCATATGAGTTCTTTGCATTAAGCCCCCGTCACACATAACGATGTCCCAGCGATCCCACCAATGATCCGACATGGATTGGATCGCTGGGACATCGTTAGACAGCCCCAGCGATCAGGACCAGCGACGCTGGACGCTGGTTTCTAATGTAAACGTTGGGTATCCAGGAGCTGCGGCTCCTGGATACCCGCTGTTTACCTTGGAAACCGGCGTACATGCTGGTTTCCAAGGTAAACATCGGGTATCTAGGAGCCGCGCGTCTCCTGGAAACCCGACGTTTACATTAGAAACCAGAGTCCAGCGTCGCTGATCGCTGGTCTCTCGCTGCCATACGCAGCGATGCGTGCTGGGCAGCGGGAGACCAGCGACGGAAAAACGGCCCAGGCCGCTCGAGCACGATCAGCGATAACCGGCAGGGGGGCAGGTCGCTGATCCCCATCACACACAGCGATCTCGTTGGCGAGATCGCTGATGTGTCACAAAATCAGCGATCCTCGCTAGCGAGATCGCTGTGTGTGACGGGACCCTTACAGACAAGCCATGAGAGCAGGTGATGGGCGCCTGTAAGGTGTCCCTGTGAAAAGCTAATAAATTATTAAATGTTTCCGAACTACAGATCATCATCTAAACCTGATCTCAGTATCTAGGTTCACTTTAAATTGACTGTCAAGTGAAATTGAAATGGTCAAACATGGGGAGGGGGGCCATTTCCTAGGAAGTCCAATTTAGAGATCAATGTAAACATCCTACTAATTGGCTTTCTAGGCCTGAAGCCAAAAACTACACAAGCCAAAAGACTGCAATAACAGACAGTGACAGAACCCCGTTTCATATAATGTATATCAGTTTTATTTTAAGCATTTCTATTCTATTATCTCGGCCTTTTGAAATGTAATAAATTATGTGGACAAAGCATAGGGTAACAGATAACATACCTTGTGCGCAGTCATTGTAAAAACAGCCAAATGCAAATCTAAGAAGTTATTAGTGATAGCTGCACCTTGTTCCAGAGGCTTGGAGGATTTTCCAGTGTGTTTGAGATCCCTTTGCACTCTCAGATTATATAGGAGCCCGTTAGCCATAGCCATGAATATTCTAGGCCAACTCCCTCATGCATGTCTCCCCTTTAAGGTATGGGCCTCCTATACGCTAAAGATATTCCATGTCTGTTTGGCTGGATTAGCCCTTTAATCACACTTGTTTTGTAAATGGAATTGTTCACCGGCTATAGAGAAGTAGCCAATACACAACATCAATGATAATGAAAGTCACTGCGACTTGCAGTGCTTGGGCACCTGTATTAAAAAATCTCCAGTGCTGGGTAATATCAAGGCGAGCTACTAAAGAACCGCAGCCCAATTGTTCTACAGATTGTGGGGCTTCAGCTCATTGACAAGCAACAAGATTTTCATGTCCTAATTAAATGAATCAGCCTGATCATTAATGACTATAGAAAGTGTGTATCAATTTTCTTTTTATTGTGAAACAAATAGGACAAAATAACTGAAAACTTCCATTCATTCTCCTAAATTACAGCCTCCCTTTGCGGCAATTACAGCTGCAAGTCACTTTGGATAAGTCTCTATGAGCTCTCCACATCTTGCCACTGGGATTTATGGCCATTCCTCAAGGCAAAACTGCTCCAGCAACTTCAAGTTAGATGGTTTCATGTGAACAGCAATCTTCAACTCTGACCACAGATTCTCAACTGGATTAAGGTTTGGGCTTTGACTTAGCCACTATAAAACATTTATAAGTTTCCTCTTAAACCACTTGAGTGGTCTTTTAGCAGTATGCTTTGGGTCAGTGTTTTGTTGGAAGGTGAGCCTTTGTCCCAGTCTCAAATCACTGACAAAATTAAAACAGGTTTTGTTCCATCTATCTTCACCTCGACTCGGACCATTTTCCATGATGCCGAAAAACATCCCCACAGCATGATGCTGCCACCACCATGTTTCACTGTGGGGAAGATAGTCTTGGGGTGTTGAGCTGTGTTGGTTTGGTACTAGGCATAGTGTTTACCTTGGGGGCCAAAAACTTCAATTTTGTTCTCATCTGAACACAGCACCTTCCTCCATACATTTGGGGAGTCTCCCACATCTTTTGGCAAACTCAAAACAAACCTTACAATTTGTGTGTTTAAATAAGAGCTTTTTTTCTGCCCACTCTTCCATAAAGGTCACCTCTATGGAGTATACAGCTTATTGTGGTCATAGCGACAAACTCCAGTCTCTGCTAGGTAACTCTGCAGCTCCTTCAGGGCTACCTTTGGTCTCTGTGCTACCTCTCTGGGCTGAGAGTTTTGGTGGGCGGCCCTCTCTTGGTAGGTTTGTTGTGGTACTATTTTCTTTCCATTTGCTAATGGATTTGATGGTGCTTCGGTGGATTAGAGATTGGGCTTTTTCGGGGAGATCTCCTTGGTCTTCATGGTGTTTGGTTAGTGGTGCCTCTTGCTTAATGGTGTTGCAGCCTCTGTGGCCTTTCAGAAAAGGTGTGTATATACTGACAGACCATGTGCCACTTACATTGCACGCAGGTGGACTTCCTTTCACCTTTCACTAAGCATGCGACTTATGACGGGCAAGTGCTGCACCAGAAAAAAAAAAAAATTTGCATAGCGAAAGGGATGAATACTTATGCACATGACAATTTTTAGTTATTTGATCATATAAATTTAACTTCTACTGACATTCTGCTCACTTCACCAACTTAGACTATTTAGTGCTGTGCATCACACACAGATCAGATTACAAAAAGATTTAAATACATGTGCCAGAGAGTTCACATGGGTATGGAGCCGGGGGGGGGGGCAGAGATGACAATGAAGCCGTCCAAGGAGCCTGGGAAACGACCCAATATGGATTAATTTAATTATGTACCGTGGGGCACTTTGATCTGGGTCACCCAGCTTCATATTTTTAATTGTTTTTACATTTCCTTGCTTGTTGTTTTTGTCCAATAAAATTACACTTTTTTTCTAATTTGAGAGTATGCACATGGTTACAGGTAGCCGGTTTCCTTTTCCCCGTTTGATTTCTACCTGATGTAGCACCTCGATCATACATATACTAGCTTTCCAGTTAGTTCTTTGCATTGTGGTGCACTCTATCATACATCAGCCTATAAGTAGTGAACCTGTCAGGCCTCTGCAGGGCGCCAATGAAGCAAGAGGAGTTCTCTCTCATTATAGCCATTGCACCAATATACTGGCTGTATACCAGTCTGAGAAGAAAAGTCTGCAGTTACTCTGTGAGGCCTGACTGACAAGTTGTGAAAATGTGTGATACCGCACAAGTCATGATACCCAATGCAGGTGATTGGTCACGTGATCGATTGTATGCGCTTTGCAGATTTATGCTCATTAGCGTATCCTCCGCTTCTCAATGCTCCAGCAGAGGAACGTCTAGTAGGCATGTGAAAGAAAGTATGTACCGTAAATCACATACAATGGTCATGTGACCACACAGGGATTAAAAGTCATATTGTGACAATTCAGCAGTCTGTAGGCACAGAGGGATTGCAAACAGTATTGACTGGGATGCCAAGGGCCCACCGGTAACCAATTCCAGGGCCATTACTTTTCAACTACATGCAAGTGTGACATTATCCTCAATCACAAATTTATAACAATGAACTATGTTATTAAATGAATAAGATGACGCCTTTGTCTGTACATAGTGATTCAAGCATATTGTGCCAAATTCTGCTGATGGCCCACTGGAGGATTCTCCTGTTTTCCCATAGGCCAGTCCAAGCCCGATTGCAAACTTATCTTCTTAAAGGCAATCGGTCACCAAGTTTTCGCTATGTAATCTGATTGCACCATAATGTAGAAGCATAGAGTTTGCTGTAATTTTGAGAAAATCCCCATTTTCTCTGCTGCAGATCTACAAGTTCTCTGAATGCAGAGCTCTGTAAAACCCCGCCCCTGATTGGCAGCTTTCTGTGTACACTGTGCATGGGCAGAAAGACGCCAATATGGAAGACTACATGGCAGAAGGTTTACTAGTCTACTCAATCTTCTGCTAATAAAACAGGGATTTTATCAAGGCTACACTAAACAGCCCAGTAAGTGACATCACTGGAATCAGGGTTTCTCCCATACATTATACTACTCTCAGATTAGGTGGTGAAAATCTGGTGAAAAATTCCCTTAAAAGAAGAACTCCCATTACAATTTGTATCCTGTTAATATACTGCAGTCATATTATATAGCATTGTGTACTAACAATTGTTCATTTTGCCTTTACACCCACTTAATTCTTCGGTTTCCCATTAGTTCTATGACATCACGCAAGTAAAAATTGACTAGCTGAATCATTCTAAGTGCTAGAAACAGGAAGTCAATTTTCTCTGCACAAGTCATGAGTGACTGCAAAAGTCTATGGTGGGAAGGGGGTGCAGCTGTTTCTACATAGAGAAAAGAGAAGTAGTATCTGGGTACTAAAGCAAAATGAACAATTGTGAGCACACAGGGCTATATAATATGACTGCATATATTGAGAGAATAAAAACTCTGATGGGAGTTTCTTTAAGACTGGACAACCCCTGTGCTGGCACTGCTCCTGTATCTGTGTCATCCTACTGGGGTCAGAACACACAGTTAACTTTTAATAGTATGTGCAAATACAAGGAAAGATAAAAAGGGGCTGTCCGCTACTGGACAACCAATTTTGAATGCCAAACAAAACACCACATACTTGCCTCCTGGGCCAGCGGTGCATTTAAAGTCAATCACAGGAGTGGATCTTGCCCAATGAGGAACGTCTTTCCTAAAGCTGGAGTCACACATAGCGACTTACCAGCGATCCCGACAATGATATCAACGTGTCAGGATCGCTGGTAAGTCGCTATGTGATCGCTGGTGAGCTGTCACACAGACAGCTTCACCAGCGATCAGCACGCCGAGGTGAGGAGCGAGCCCGGGAGCAGTGGACAAGTGTGCCTGCTGTTCCAGTCCTCCACCAGCAGAGGGCGTGCCTGCATCCCTGGCCTCTCCTGGCGGCGTCCTGCTGCCTCCTGGTCCCCAGCGTGCGGCGGCAAACTTAAGGTACACACTCCACGGGCTCCTGGTCCCCAGTGTGAGGCGGCACCTGTAACTCGCTGGTAACTAACGTACACATCGGGTATCCAAGGGACACGCGTCCCTTGGATACCCGATCTGTACGCTAGTTAACAGCTGATCGCTGGTCTCCTGCCTGTCACACGCAGCGATGCGTGCTGGCCAGCGGGAGATCAGCGACGAAAAAAAATGTCCAGAGGTTTCTTGCAGCGATCAGAGATACCGGCAGGGGGGCCTGTCGCTGATCGCTGTCACACACAGCGATCTCGCTGGTGAGATCGCTGTTGTGTCACAAAACTTGTGACTCAGCAGCGATCTCACTAGCGCGATCGCTATGTGTGACGGGGCCCTAAGGCATACATAAGTCTGCACAGAGCAGATCACTTAAGTTGCCATTACTGTATTCTGTAGTCAGCATGTGCCCCTATACAGGGATATTTACGATATGACAAAAGCATTCATGTGTATCCTATTCTTTTACATCCATGAGATATCACAAAGTTCAGCATTATCAGCCACTTATCACATTTTATAGCTTCACCATAGCTGGATAGGAGGTAAGGTGTGAAGATAGGAGTAATCTAATGGGAGCTATGTAGATAAGAAGAATTTATAAGCAACAATATAGTGGCACATCAAGGTCGTCTTGATGATAATGCGCCAGCATTCTCAGTGCCTGATGATGCAACTTAAAAAGGTCTTCGGACCGAAACGTCGTCATAGGAAGCAGAATAAAATGTAAGGCTTTTTTCACCACTGTCTGAGGCGCTGTCTTTTTTATCTAAGGCTGGTTTCACATTTGCGTTAAAACAACGCTGCGCCCTGCGTCGTTAAACCCCGCCCCGAGCCGGCTCCCTGCCCGCCCCATCCGGGATCACCACCTACTTTCGCATTTGCACGCATGCGATCGGCGCACCCTATCTTTAGCATAGGGTGCGCAGATCATGCGCTGCCAGTGTGAAAGTAGCGTGCTGCGCACTTTTGACGGTGCGCCGTGCGCGCCGAAATGCAGCATGTTGCATTTCGGCGCGCACCGTCAAAAGTGCGCAGCACGCTACTTTCACACTGGCAGCGCATGATCTGCGCACCCTATGCTAAAGATAGGGTGCGCCGATCGCATGCGTGCAAATGCGAAAGTAGGCGGTGATCCCGGATGGGGCGGGCAGGGAGCCGGCTCGGGGCGGGGCTTAACGACGCAGGGCGCAGCGTTTTAACGCAAATGTGAAACCAGCCTAAACTGCGTTCCAAATTATTATGCAAAAAGAGTTTAGGAGTGATAAGGTTAGAAATTTTTGTTTGTCATTTAAACTCATTGATGGTGATGTGTGTCAAGATACTGTCACACTTAGTGATGTACCAGCGATCCCGACCAGCGATATGACGCGGTCAGGATCGCTGGTACATCGCTAGGTGGTCGCTAGTGAGCTGCCACACAGGCAGATCTCACCAGCGACATCGCTGGGGACGGGGATCGCTACTTACCTGTCAGACGCGGCGATCCTGTGTCCTCCCGCCCGGCTCACAAGTTATAGCGATATTGCTAGCGACATCGCTTAGTGTGACAGGCCCTTCAGGGCTCTTTATATCACTGAAAGCAATTGCAGATACCTGTGCAAGTTAGTTTGGCAGGTGTGTCCAAATAAAGGCAAGACTACTTAAGAAGGCTGTTCCACATTATTAAGCAGCCTACATTTTTTGCCAAAATGGGAAAGAAAAAGGATGTGTCGGCTGCTGAGAAGCAACAAATTGTGGAGTATTTAGGTCAAGGCATGACTACAAGCAACATTGCCAAGACACTTCATCGTGATCATCGCACAATCAAGAAGTATGTAGCCGATTCCCAGCACACACGTGTGCGTGCTGATAAGGAAAAATTGAGGACTCTTTCCAACAGGCAATTGCGTCAGGTTAAAAGAGCAGCTGCAAAAATGGCTTGTCATAGCAGCAGACAAGTTTTTGAAGCTGCTGGTGCCTCCAACGTCCCCCGAACAACAAGATGCAGGGTCCTTCAGAGGTTTGCAGCTGTGAGTAAGCCATCCTGTCGACCACCTCTATCCACTGCACACAAGCAGAAACGGCTCCGGTGGGCCAAACGATACATGAAGACTGACTTCCAAAATGTTTTGTTCACCGATGAGCGCCGTGCAACGCTCGATGGTCCAGATGGATGGAGTGGAGGATGGCTGGTTGATGGACACCCCATGAAAACACGGCTAAGGCGCAAACAAGGAGGAGGTGGAGTAATGTTTTGGGCTGGAATCATGGGGAGAGAGATTGTCGGCCCCTTTAGGATCCCTGAAGGGGTAAGGATGAACTCCATAATCTATGTGGAGTTTTTAAAACAGCACTTCCTGCCATGGTTCAAGAGGAGGAACCGTGCTTTCCACAGCAAGATCATTTTCATGCATGATAATACACCGTCTCATGCTGCAAATAACACATCTGCTTCTCTTGCTGCTATGAGCATAAAAAATGACAAACTTATGGTGTGGCCATCACCTTCCCCTGACCTCAACCCCATTGAGAACCTCTGGAGCATCATCAAAAGGTGTGTCTGATGGCGGGAGGCAGTTCACATCTAAGCAACAGCTCTGGGAGGGTATTCTGTCCACATGCAAAACAATTGAAGCACAAACCATCCAAAAACTGACAAATTCAATGGACGAGAGAGTTCAGAAGCTTCTTTCGAACAAGGGGTCCTATGTGCAAATGTAACATCACCTAGAATAAAGTTTTGACATGAAAACTGTTTGATTTCATTTTGTAATAAGCTGATAATAATGCTTATAATTTCACAATTGACCATTTTTTTTGTTCAAAATAAAAAGGTTGAAAACTCTGCTGTGCATAATAATTTGGAACATGCATTTTGAGTGTTTCTTATTTTTAAAAATATACTGTTTTCATAGGCAGTTTGTTCAAAAACATTGCAATTATACTAGAATATTAGATGACTGGAAAATAACAATGACTGCAATCCATATAGGTAATTTAGAGAAAATATGAGGAAATATTTTTTGCATAATAATTTGGAACACTGTGTATTGCAATTCTCAGTCCAGTCCTCTGATACGCTTACTTTGCCTTACGCCAGTTTCACACATGCTGATATTTCCGGTACTGGAAAAACAGTACCAGAGATATCAAGTCCGTGTGTGTAATACTTGTGGCATACGTGTGGCAACCGGTCACTAAAGCTGTGTTCCCAGCCAGGCTGAACTGCGGTGACCTCAGCACCGTGAGAAAAAGTACCACATCCTGGATATCACTGAATGAAATATTCCAGTTGCAAATCTTCATTACATCGCAAAATGCTTTAAATGGAACCTGTCAGCAGGATTGTGTACAGTAACCTACAGTGTCAGGTCGGTGCCGTTATACTGATTAAAATGATACCTGGGTTGATGAAATCAGTCTTGTGGCTGTTTATTAAACTTTATTTTCAGTTTTGTATGTGTGCTCTGATTAGCTATTCATAATGCAGACTGCTGACAGGTCACTGTTCCCTCACTGACCTGCCCCCTAGTTTGCATAATGAATACCATCACATACTGATTTAAGAAAAAAAAAAAAAAAAACACGCATCTGCAGGCTGGTGCCAGCCGCACCATAATCGCATGGTTACTGTGCACTTAATCCCTTTTAGAAATATACTTGAGCGAGGAGGAAAAAACATTTTTGAATATGGCACCCGCCGTGCCAGTGCAGTAGCAGCTATCGGTTTGTATAGAGATCCAATAGCTGCTGTTGCTCAGGCGCCATCTTGCTGGAGAAGGAAAAAAAATATATCCTCCACCAAGATGGTGCCACCCACGCAATAGTAGCTGTCTGCGATCTCTGCAGGCGGCGCCATCTTGGAGGAGGACTTTTCTTATCCAGCAAGATGGTGTCACCAGCGCAACTGTACAGTACCTCTAGGGGTGAGACCAATGACAAAAGTAACCAAAACAGCCAAAAAGGATGCGAACAGAGAAATGGTCTGTGGTCACCCCCTGGGGAACCACCCCTTTTACAGGAGTCGTCTTGCTAATTCCCTATCATTTCTACCTGTTGTCTGTTCCATTTACACAACAGCAGGAGAAATGGATTCAGAATGTGTGTTGCTTCATAAGTGGACAGGCTGATTTCACAGAAGTGTGATTGACTTGGTTACTTTGTGTTGTTTAAACGCTCCCTTTATTTTTTTGAGCATATATTTCAAGATACACAGCCCCCCCCCCCCTTTCTATTTGTGCAAATAAATTGCTGCCATATTGGTTATCACCTTTACGTTAGCCTCCTATCTAACTACTAGTAACAAAACGATTCTTCATCACAGAAAAAAGGCAGCCTTATTTGCCAATACCAGGACTCAATATTAACCCCTTAGTGACCAAGCCAAATTTTTTAAATCTGTCCAGTGTCACTTTATGCAAGAATAACTCTGGAACTCTTCAATGGATCCCACTGAATCTGAGATTCTGCATCACTTTTTTAAACTTATTTATTTTTGTTAGAAGTTGATCAGCAATTTATCCTTTTTCCAACAATTTTTTTTTTTTTTTTTTTTTTTTAAAGGGGCCACATTTCATTTGAAGTGACTTTGGGGCGGGCCTATATGACAGAAAATACCCAAAAGTGACACCATTCTACAAACTATACCCTCATCAAAAATCACATTCAAGAAGTTTATTAACCATTCTGGTCCTTCAAAAGGAACTGAAGCAATGTGGAAGGAAAAAAAGACGAACATGTTAACCTTTTTTCCCCAAAAATTTTACTTTAGCGCCAAATTTGTTATTTTCACAAGGGTAACAGAAAAAAAGGGACCCTAAAATTTATTGTGTAATTTCTACTGGGTACGCAGATACTCCATATGTGGGGAAATACTACTATTTGGGTGCACATCAGAGCTCGCGTTTGGAGAGCCCCTGATGTGCCTAAACAGTGGAATCCCCCCGACATGTGACCCAACTTTGGAAGCTAGACCCCTCAAGGAATGTATCTAGATGTGTGGTGAGCATCTTGAACCCCCAGGTGCTTCACTGACATTTCTAACTGTGGTGTAGTGACCACTGTGTCCACTAGGGGGTGCTGTGTGGGTGTCCCAGGACGAACAGATAGCCTTGTCCAGAGTGGTAACAGGAGCAGGGTGCTAAAGGATCGTTATGTATCTCAAGGTGGGTGGCCTTGGGATGGAGGCTTGTTTATGTGCTGATCAGCAGAGCTGATCTTTCGTTCCAATGTGTCAGGGAGAAGTCTCCAGGTAGCTGGTGAGACGGGCGTGACCAGTTACCTACAAACCCACCCAGGGGGTGTTTAAGAACGCTATTGTAAAGTGTGTATGAGTGGTTGAAGGACCTGTGATGAGGTCATAGCCATGTGACCCGGTGGGCGTGGCTACGGACCATATAAGGTGGCCAGGGTAGGTCACATGGAGTGAATGCTGGGACCTGGTTAGTCCGTTTTGGAAGGTCCCGTCTGAGAGATGGGGCTGTCTTCCTGACAGCAAGTGAACGCTGTGTTTTAATGGCTGCACGTGCCTGATAGTTCCCTGGAGGGAATGGACGTCTGCAGCGTGGTGAAGCAGCCATGAGGTAAACCCAGAGAGGGGATATAACTGGGAGGCTGAAGAGCCTGCGTATGGAACATTGCATAACCTGTGTGACCACAGGCTTAACAGAGGGAAGCTCTGTCATGGACGCTATGCTGTTTTCTATTGCTTTGATGGTTTTGATGCATGAATAAACTGCATGGACTGTTATTTTATGGAAAACCCGTGCCGGATCTGGTTATTTGGTTGCCAAGCGAGTATCCCCTACCTGAATAACAGCGCTACCTTACATAACAGAGCTGTGAAAATAAATTAATTGTACCTTTAGCCACAATTTTTTTTTATTTTCACAAGGGTAACGGGTGAAAGTGGACCACAAAATTTGTTGAGCAATTTCTTGAGTGCGCAGATACTCTATGTGGAGGAAAACTGTTTGGGCACACAGCAGGGCTCAGAAAGGAAGGAGTGACGTTTTGAAATGCAGACTGATGGAATGGTCTGCTAGCATCATGTCGCATTTGGAGAACCTAAACAGTGAAAATCTCCCAGACGTTACCCCATTTTGGAAACTACACCCCTCAAAGACTTTATCCAGGGGGTATAGTGAGCATATTGAATCAACAAGTTCTACAAAGAATTTGGTAACATTAGGTAGTCATACTGAAAATTTTCATTTTTCTTCATGAAAATGTTTTGGCTCCAAATTTGTAATTTTCACAATGAATAATACGGATCACATAATTAGTCGTGCAATTTGTCCCGAACGAGACTATACTCCATATGTGGTCAAACTTCAGCTTGGGCACATGGCAGGGAAAGGAAAGAGCACCATTTGCCACCTAGTACAGATTGTGAACGCCATGTCACATTTGAAGAGCCCCTGACATGCAAGCAGCAGAAATCCCCCACAAGTGACCACATTTTGAAAACTAGACCCCTCAAAGAAATCTAGGCGTGCAGTGAGTATTTTTAACCCATAGGTGCCTCACAGAATTTTATAACATTGATATGTGGGGATATGACTTTATGGAGAATTGCACATTTGCCAGTTCAGTACCCATACATTGTGTCCCCATACAGTGTAGAGCAGCCACATACTGTAGCTCCCCCATACATTGTGCCCAACTTGTGTTTCTGGCAATACCCACCCGTAAATGAAGTGCCTTCTCTCCATTACAATAATGCCAAACACGTGGGGCTCAAAAGGAAGTGAGCATTTGGATTTGGGAGCGCTGAATTCACTGGCTTTTGTTTGAGGGGGCAGTCGCTTTTCCAGTCTTTGTTCTACCAGTAATGTGGGAACCACCTATAGTTCCTGTGACAGACCTGAGTGGGGGCTGGTTTTGTGCAGGATAATTTAGGGATTCTATTGATAACATTTTGGGGTACATAATTTTCGATAGCTTCGAGAATAAGGCTGGGATCATATTTTTGTGTTCTATGCTGAGCACTTACGTCTGGATTTCTGTGTAAATCCCACAAAAATGCGATTCAGACAAAACCTCCCAACTATGAGGCAGATAGAGACACTTTGTACTCCGTTTTGCATCTGCTCCGGCAGTCTATACCTTTTCAGGTGTGCACAGATCTGTGGGCGACCACTTCTGTGCTAAAAAGACGCCTAAAATGATAGGACATTGCCGGAACCCAAACCAGTCCAAAGTGACTCCATCTGCCTCGTAAGTGAGTGGTTCCATCCGGGATTTTGTCTGAATCGCGCTCTTTGAGAACTTACATGGAAACCCAGCGCTCAGCAAAGATCGCAGGATAAATATGAGCAGAGCCTTATTCCAATTTTTAGGAGGTAGAATGAACAAAGCGACAGCAGTACAAGAATAGATTTTTATTTTTGCACAGTGCAGATTTTTTCTTCAGGTCGGTGCGATTACAACAATACCAGATTTCTATCCGGGTTTTTGTTTAAGACTTTTCTGCTATCACACAGTAAGGGTATGTGCACACGTTGCAGATTGTTGTGTGGAATTTTCTGCGCGGAATCTGCATGTCTTGGCAGAATTCGCAGGTCAAAATCCACACGTTTATGTGGATTTGGCCTGCGTTTTTACACCTGCAGATTCCTATAATGGAATGGGTGTAAAAACGCTGCGGAATCCGCACAAAGAATTGACATGCTACGGGAAAAAAAAAAAAAAAACACTGCGTTTGTGTGGATTTTTTTCGCAGCATGTGCACAGCAAATTTTTTTCCCCATAGAATAACATACTGTAAATCTCTTGCGGATCTGCAGTGAATCCGCAGCGGCAAATACCCTAAAAATGCTTTTTTTTATTATAAAAAAGGGGTTTTTGTTGCTATAGAGCTGTAACTTATATTTTGGTGAACAGAGCTCTACAAATGCTTAGTTTTTTGGTACCATTTTGGGGTACACTGCATTTTTTGATTGCTTTTAATTCAGACTTTTCAGACGCAAAATGACCAAAAACTAGCAATTCAGTTATTGTTTTTTTATTTGGAGGGGGGATTGCACTGCTCACTATGTGGTAAAAGTGATAAGACCGATTTGTTCGTCGGATCGGTACGATCCCAGAGATAGCATATTTATATTGTTTTTTGTGCTTGCTCTTGTTACACACTAAAAAACAATATTTTACCAAAATTAATTTCTTTTTGTATCGTCATTCTGAGAGCTTTTTTTTGCAGGACAGTTTGGCGTTTTCATTTATACCATTTTTTTTTACGCAAGACTTGATCGCTTTTATTCACTTTTTTGAGAGTCAATATGATGAAAAAGCAACATTTTTTTGGCTTGTTTTTTATCTTTTTTTTTTTATGGCATTCACTAAACGGAATAGATAACATGCCAGTTTTATAGATCAGGTCGTTGCAGATGCGGCTATACCAATTAGGTATACTTTTTTTTTTTACATAGTTCCACTGTGGGACATGTATAATTTTTATTTTGATCACTTGTCTCATACAGTTCAGTGCTCCTGTACAGCAGTGCATGAGAGCAGTCAGTGTCTGACTGACTGTCTGTGAGACTCAGCTTATATAGCTGGATCACACAGGCCATCACATGACCTCAGGGTACAATGGTAACAATCAGGACACGCGATTCTTATCGCAGGATCCGATAGTTACTAAAGGGGTCTTTTGACCCCCTTGCAACAAGTTAAATACCGCTGTCGTGATTGACAGCAGTATTTAAGGAGTTAATCGTCCCCAATCGGACGCAAAACCAGCCGGGTCAGATACTGCAGGGTGTTAGCTGTCATGTACAGCTGACGCCTGCGGAAATCGCCACCACCAGGTGGCGCTATTCCCCATCGCCGTTTTAAACCTGCAATGAGGGAACAAGGACCCTTAAAGACTACCGTTTTAATGCGTATTGGAAGTTGTAAAGAGGTTAATGCACAACAGGATACAGTAGACCCCATGATAAATGCACATGTTAAGGCCAAGGTTGTTTGATCAGTATTTTGCACCTGCGTTGCCTCGGCCTTTATCTTGGGGCCAGCTGCATCCTGTAGCGCATTAATATTGTGTCCTGGTATTGGTAAATATGGCTGCCATTTTCTGCAATTTATTTTTTCCTCTAGTAACAAAGTGGCACTGAGTGACAGTGTTGTTGAGAAGTGAAAAAAAAAAAAAAAAAAAAGCGAGGAGCAGCATAAAGGCTCATCTTGTCATTTGTCAATTTGCACAAATATATGATCAAATTTAAAGGGATTATCAGACTTCCCAATTAAAAAAATAAAAATAAAAAAGGAAGTGCATGCAATTAAGAAATATGATCTTTAAGAAATAAAAAAAAAAAAAAAAAAAAAAAAAAAAAGATATATAGATATATATATATATATATATATATATATATATATATATATATATACACACACACACACATACACACACACACACACACACACGGTGAGGGTGCTGAGTATAGGAATGAAGCAGACCGATACATAGACCCTGTATGAAAGTCTGTGAGGTGAAGCTGAAAAACTAAGTATGAAAGAATCGGTCACGCTGTCCACTCACTTCTTTCGTAATTAGTTTTTCAGGTTCTCTCAAGACACTAAACTTTTACATTTTTTTTTACATGTTAGAAGCCCTTTAATCGTATGCAGATCAGTGCGTGTCTGGGTGGATCCATATTCGGCTCTCTTCGAGCTCCTCAGGTCACAGCTAAATACACTTCTGCCTCTTGAGCTGCACCCTACTAAGAGGTCTATTGGAAGACTGTGGGGGTCTCAGGACTCAGACACAGACCTGATCTTATCTAAAGGGCCTACAACATATAGAAATGCTGTGCTAAAGTTAAGGCCCTTTTACATTTAGCGATGCACCAGCGATCCGACGAGCGATCCGACCCGGTCAGGATCGCTGGTGCATCGCTAAATGATCGCTAGTGAGATGCCACACAGGCAGACCTCACAGCGATGCAGCAGCGATACAGCGGACGATACTTACCTGTCACACACAGCGATCCTGACGTCCTCCCGCCCAACTCCACGCGTCGCTCGTCGTCACAGCAGGAAGCCCCAGCAGGAAGCTGACGACGAGAAATGGAGCCGGACATTCTCGCGCGATCAGCGACACAGCAGGGGAGCCGGTCATTGGTAAGTATCACACATAGCGATATCGCTATAACGTCACAAAACCGGTGACGTTTTAGCGATATTGCTAGCGATATCGCTTAGTGTAAAACCCCCTTTACTCTTTAAACCAACAAGTACAATGCCTTGCGAAAGTATTTGGCCCCCTGGAACTTTTCAACCTTTTCCCCACATATCATGCTTCAAAACATAAAGATACCAAATGTAAATTTTTGGTGAAGAATCAACTACAAGTGGGACACAATTGTGAAGTTGAACAAAATTTATTGGTTATTTTACATTTTTGTGGAAATTCGAAAACTGTAGAGTGGGACGTGCAATATTATTCGGCCCCTTTAACTTAACACTTTGTTGCGCCACCTTTTGCTGTGATTACAGCTGCATGTCGCTTGGGGTATGTCTCTATCAGTTTTGTACATCGAGAGACTGAAAGTCTTGCCCATTCTTCCTTGGCAAACAGCTCGAGCTCAGTGAGGTCTGATGGAGATCGTTTGTGAACAGCAGTTTTCAGCTCTTTCCACAGATTCTCGATTGGATTCAGGTCTGGACTTTGACTTGGCCATTCTAACACCTGGATACATTTATTTGTGAACCATTCCATTGTAGATTTTGCTTTATGTTTGGGATCATTGTCTTGTTGGAAGACAAATCTCTGTCCCAGTCTCAGGTCCTTTGCAGACTCCAACAGATTTTCTTCAAGAGTGGTCCTGTATTTGGCTCCATCCATCTTCCCATCAATTTTAACCATCTTTCCTGTCCCTGCTGAAGAAAAGCAGGCCCAAACCATGATGCTGCCACCACCATGCTTGACAGTGTGGATGGTGTGTTCAGGCTGATGAGCTGTGTTGCCTTTACGCCAAACATATTGTTTGGCATTGTTGCCAAAAAGTTTGATTTTGGTTTCATCTGACCAGAGCACCTTCTTCCACATGTTTGGTGTGTCTCCCAGGTGACTTGTTGCAAACTTTAAACGACACTTCTTATGGATATCTTTGAGAAATGGATTTCTCCTTGCCACTCTTCCATAAAGGCCAGATTTGTGCAGTGTACAACTGATTGTTGTCCTATGGACAGACTGTCCCTATTTATATTTGGTATCTTTATGTTTGAAGCATGATATGTGGGAAAAGGTTGAAATGATCCAGGGAGCCGAATACTTACGCAAGGCACTGTATAAGCAAAAACTAGCTCAAGGTGAGAAGAGTATTTTTTTTTTTACTGTTATAGATGAGCTCATTATAAAGGCGTTGTCGGGTACTTTATATTGACGACCTATCCTCGGAATAAGTCATCAATATCAGATCGACGTGGGTATGACACCAAGGCGCGGGCAACACTGACGATCAGCTGTTCCCACTGCCAACCATTGCGGAGAGGAGCTACACAGCTCCGTCAACTTTACTGTGTCGGCAACAAGGTACAGCACATCCTCCATTATTCAAACATTTTTTACATTTAAAAGCTAATTGTTGCCTATGGGTGTTTTTGGTCATCACTTAAATTATACACTGCCATAATTAAGGCCTGTTTCACACATCAGTTTTTTCTGTCAGTTGAAATCCGCCAAAATGGCGGAAAATGGATCCAACTGTGTACGGCCATCAACGTGTTGCACCGGAGGGGGGGGGGGGGGGGAGGAGAGAGAGAGGATCCGCAAAAAAACAGATCCAACGGATGGCCATCCGTCAAGATCCGCCAGTAATGCAACTCAATGGGAAAAAAACGGATCCACCAAAACGGCGGATTTTGACTGACGGTGACAGACGGATGTGTGAAACAGGCCTAAGACATCCTACTTATATGCCAATGTCAGAAAGTGACAGCAGGAACTAGCAGTGTGTGGTGCAAACTCAGCTCCTGTATGGAGACTTTCTGGAAGGAGTTAATAAAAGTGACACATTATTATTAGTAAATATAAAGCAATATGTGTTCTCTCTACTAAATGGTTAACACAAGTGCTATAAAATGGTTCCTAGCAGTGCACAGAGAAAAATAAGACTGTAAACTGCAACGAAGCGGGACGGCCTGGTTCTGCAATCCATTAGTGTTAACAATAACTATTGTAAAGCGTCTTGGACGAAGACTGGTTCACACAAGGCATTTTTTCTGAAAATTTAACAGTTCTCCTTCAATTCACTATAAAACACCCAGCGTGTTTTGCAGGTTTTCCTCAGGTCAGGAATGGTTTCCACTTGCAGCATTCATTTCACTTGCTTATACAGCACTATTAGTGCCACAGCGCTTTACAGAGTTTATCATCGCTGTCCTTATTGGGGCTCACAATCTAGATTCCCCATCATTATGTCTTTGGCGTGCGGGAGGAAACCCACACAAACATGGGGAGAACATACAATCTCCTTGTAGAGGTCTTTGGCGGGATTTTACCCCAGGACCCCACCGTGCTGCCATATACATGCTGTAGGGAAGGGGTTTTACCTAGAATACTTGAAAATGTCCTAAAAAAAAATAATGTTACATTTCACTTAACCCTGGGGTTTTAAAATGTATATTTTTCAAGCATTTTCTCCCCAGGTAACAGGACCATTAGAGAGTCCAGAACTCTACACAGAGCTGCCCTTCTAATGAAAGCGGACCTGTGATGGGAGACTATTAATAGCACAATTGTGATCCGCAGAGAGATCCGATGAAAAGGCGGTATTAATAATGTATACATAATGCCAATAGTATACATTTCACCCTGGCTCGCACACAGCTCTTTTATAAATGGGGCACAGATAGATGTACACTAAATGATGGAGATATACAGATACATATGTCTGCCTGTTAGCAGCGCTGTATACACTACTGCGGTATAGAGAGGTTACACAAACAGCCATGTTTCCCTGGTTACTAATTAGCAGTTAGTGTGGTCAGGCCTGTTACCCAGACTCACAAACACTGCTGTCTTGTGGGCCAGAGGCCATGTATAAGGTGAGTGTGCACACTAGGAGGCAGCTAGAATACAGAGTGACATTCCAGTCAGTGCTGACCCAGATGTGTCACACACAAGGCACCATACGCAGCCCGCCCGTCATGGCTACAGAGGCCCACTGTATGGCACAGGCCACATGAGCCAGTCCAGAGCCCCTCACAGGAACTGCATAGCTACAGAACGCAGCAACCAATCAGCACCCAGCTAGCACTTCTCCAGGGTGAGCACAAAGATAAAAGCAGTGATGTGATTGGTTGCTAGGGAAGCCTGCACTAGTGATGAAGCAGGAGGTGGCCAGGAAGGTGTGCACCTCTCCTACAGCCCCTCATTAGTGAGAGGCCCCCCATATCCAGACACCCATAGAGCTGTGTATAAGGGGAGTGTGGAGACCCCGCCGGCCTCAGTAGTGCAGCCCTGCGCTCACACACACGCCTTCTAGCTGCACTTCCCTCAGGTTTCGGCATTGCTCCTCTCTCACCCACTGCAGAACTTTCCACCCGTGGCAGAACCACAATCCCCCCTTCCTTCTCCCCATATTTTCCAGGTGACCCCTCACATCTTTTCTCATTCCAGCTCACCCTTAATTTCTGCCAGAAGCCCTCCGGGTGAAACTCGTGCAGGAAGGGGTTAAACGGGGTGCCCTCTTCCTCTTCGCCCTCCACTTTGTCCCGGGGCACGGCGGCATCGTCCATATTCACGGCTGCTGTACTGGCCTGGGCCCGGGTGGGAACGGCTCCGAGGATGTGGGAGGAGTCACCTCTTCCACCGCCCTCCCCCCGCCTTCATTAACCCTATCACTGCTGGAGTGCTCACGCCGCCGTGCGCGGAGACACGACCACGGTCAGAGCGGAGTCGGACTGGACGAACCCGGTCTTCTTCATGCATGGTTCTTATATAAAGCCGGGCGGGGAGGGAGGCGGCACTGGCACGTGCCCAGCTCATGGACGGGAAACTGACTGCTGACCGCACTGTGTGACCTTCACCTTGTACCTATGAGCTTGCACCATGACTGCCCACCGGGCTGTGCACACTGCCAGCGGCTTACATTTACCTCAGATAGTTAGGGATAAGTGACACCCACAGTTCTGTAATACACAGGTGGCCAGAGAGGGGGACGCGCTGGTGGCCAGAGAGGGGGACGTGCTGGTGGCCAGAGAGCGGGACGTGCTGGTGGCCAGAGAGCGGGACGTGCTGGTGGCCAGAGAGCGTGACGCGCTGGTGGCCAGAGAGCGTGACGCGCTGGTGGCCAGAGAGCGTGACGCGCTGGTGGCCAGAGAGCGTGACGCGCTGGTGGCCAGAGAGGGGGACATACTGGTGGTCAGAGAGGGGGACATACTGGTGGCCAGAGAGGGGATCATACTGGTGGCCAGAGAGGGGATCATACTGGTGGCCAGAGAGGGGATCATACTGGTGGCCAGAGAGCGGGACGTGCTGGTGGCCAGAGAGGGGGACATACTGGTGGCCAGAGAGCGGGACGTGCTGGTGGCCAGAGAGGGGATCATACTGGTGGCCAGAGAGGGGGACGTGCTGGTGGCCAGAGAGGGGGACGTGCTGGTGGCCAGAGAGGGGGACATACTGGTGGCCAGAGAGCGGGACGTGCTGGTGGCCAGAGAGGGGATCATACTGGTGGCCAGAGAGCGGGACGTGCTGGTGGCCAGAGAGGGGGACATACTGGTGGCCAGAGAGGGGGACGTGCTGGTGGCCAGAGAGCGGGACATACTGGTGGCCAGAGAGCGGAACATACTGGTGGCCAGAGAGGGGATCATACTGGTGGCCAGAGAGCGGGACGCGCTGGTGGCCAGAGAGCGGGACGCGCTGGTGGCCAGAGAGCGGGACGTGCTGGTGGCCAGAGAGGGGGACATACTGGTGGCCAGAGAGGGGATCATACTGGTGGCCAGAGAGGGGATCATACTGGTGGCCAGAGAGCGGGACGTGCTGGTGGCCAGAGTGGGGGACATACTGGTGGCCAGAGAGGGGATCATACAGGTGGCCAGAGAGGGGGACGTGCTGGTGGCCAGAGGACATACTGGTGGCCAGAGAGGGGATCATACTGGTGGCCAGAGAGCGGGACGCGCTGGTGGCCAGAGAGGGGGACGCGCTGGTGGCCAGAGAGGGGATCATACTGGTGGCCAGAGAGGGGATCATACTGGTGGCCAGAGAGCGGGACGTGCTGGTGGCCAGAGAGGGGGACATACTGGTGGCCAGAGAGCGGGACGTGCTGGTGGCCAGAGAGGGGATCATACTGGTGGCCAGAGAGCGGGACGTGCTGGTGGCCAGAGAGGGGGACGCGCTGGTGGCCAGAGAGCGTGACGCGCTGGTGGCCAGAGAGCGTGACGCGCTGGTGGCCAGAGAGCGTGACGCGCTGGTGGCCAGAGAGCGTGACGCGCTGGTGGCCAGAGAGCGTGACGCGCTGGTGGCCAGAGAGCGTGACGCGCTGGTGGCCAGAGAGCGGGACATACTTGTGGTCAGAGAGGGGGACATACTGGTGGCCAGAGAGGGGATCATACTGGTGGCCAGAGAGGGGATCATACTGGTAGCCAGAGAGGGGATCATACTGGTGGCCAGAGAGCGGGACGTGCTGGTGGCCAGAGAGGGGGACATACTGGTGGCCAGAGAGCGGGACGTGCTGGTGGCCAGAGAGCGGGACGTGCTGGTGGCCAGAGAGGGGATCATACTGGTGGCCAGAGAGCGGGACGTGCTGGTGGCCAGAGAGGGGGACGTGCTGGTGGCCAGAGAGGGGGACGTGCTGGTGGCCAGAGAGCGGGACGTGCTGGTGGCCAGAGAGCGGGACGTGCTGGTGGCCAGAGAGGGGATCATACTGGTGGCCAGAGAGCGGGACGTGCTGGTGGCCAGAGAGGGGGACATACTGGTGGCCAGAGAGGGGGACGTGCTGGTGGCCAGAGAGCGGGACATACTGGTGGCCAGAGAGCGGAACATACTGGTGGCCAGAGAGGGGATCATACTGGTGGCCAGAGAGCGGGACGCGCTGGTGGCCAGAGAGCGGGACGCGCTGGTGGCCAGAGAGCGGGACGCGCTGGTGGCCAGAGAGCGGGACGCGCTGGTGGCCAGAGAGCGGGACGTGCTGGTGGCCAGAGAGCGGGACATACTGGTGGCCAGAGAGGGGATCATACTGGTGGCCAGAGAGGGGATCATACTGGTGGCCAGAGAGCGGGACGTGCTGGTGGCCAGAGTGGGGGACATACTGGTGGCCAGAGAGGGGATCATACAGGTGGCCAGAGAGGGGGACGTGCTGGTGGCCAGAGGACATACTGGTGGCCAGAGAGGGGATCATACTGGTGGCCAGAGAGCGGGACGCGCTGGTGGCCAGAGAGGGGATCATACTGGTGGCCAGAGAGGGGATCATACTGGTGGCCAGAGAGCGGGACGTGCTGGTGGCCAGAGAGGGGGACATACTGGTGGCCAGAGAGCGGGACGTGCTGGTGGCCAGAGAGCGGGACGTGCTGGTGGCCAGAGAGGGGATCATACTGGTGGCCAGAGAGGGGGACGTGCTGGTGGCCAGAGAGGGGGACGTGCTGGTGGCCAGAGAGGGGGACATACTGGTGGCCAGAGAGCGGGACGTGCTGGTGGCCAGAGAGCGGGACGTGCTGGTGGCCAGAGAGGGGATCATACTGGTGGCCAGAGAGGGGGACGTGCTGGTGGCCAGAGAGGGGGACATACTGGTGGCCAGAGAGGGGGAAGTGCTGGTGGCCAGAGAGCGGGACATACTGGTGGCCAGAGAGCGGGACATACTGGTGGCCAGAGAGCGGAACATGCTGGTGGCCAGAGAGCGGGACGCGCTGGTGGCCAGAGAGCGGGACGCGCTGGTGGCCAGAGAGCGGGACGCGCTGGTGGCCAGAGAGCGGGACGTGCTGGTGGCCAGAGAGGGGGACGTACTGGTGGCCAGAGGGGATCATACTGGTGGCCAGAGAGGGGATCATACTGGTGGCCAGAGAGCGGGACGTGCTGGTGGCCAGAGAGGGGGACATACTGGTGGCCAGAGAGGGGATCATACAGGTGGCCAGAGAGGGGGACGTGCTGGTGGCCAGAGGACATACTGGTGGCCAGAGAGGGGATCATACTGGTGGCCAGAGAGCGGGACGCGCTGGTGGCCAGAGAGCGGGACGCGCTGGTGGCCAGAGAGGGGGACGCGCTGGTGGCCAGAGAGGGGGACGCGCTGGTGGCCAGAGAGGGGGACGCGCTGGTGGCCAGAGAGGGGGACGCGCTGGTGGCCAGAGAGGGGGACATGCTGGTGGCCAGGGACGTGCTGGTGGCCAGAGAGTGGGACGTGCTGGTGGCCAGAGAGGGGGACGTGCTGGTGGCCAGAGAGCGGGACGTGCTGGTGGCCAGAGAGCGGGACGTTCTGGTGGCCAGAGAGGGGGACATGCTGGTGGCCAGGGAGCGGGACGTGCTGGTGGCCAGAGAGGGGGACATACTGGTGGCCAGAGAGCGGGACGTGCTGGTGGCCAGAGAGCGGGACATGCTGGTGGCCAGAGAGGGGGACGTGCTGGTGGCCAGGGACGTGCTGGTGGCCAGAGAGTGGGACGTGCTGGTGGCCAGAGAGTGGGACGTGCTGGTGGCCAGAGAGGGGGACATACTGGTGGCCAGAGAGCGGGACGTGCTGGTGGCCAGAGAGCGGGACGTGCTGGTGGCCAGAGAGCGGGACGTGCTGGTGGCCAGAGAGCGGGACGTGCTGGTGGCCAGAGAGCGGGACGTGCTGGTGGCCAGAGAGCGGGACGTGCTGGTGGCCAGAGAGGGGGACGTGCTGGTGGCCAGAGAGCGGGACGTGCTGGTGGCCAGAGAGGGGGACGGGCTGGTGGCCAGAGAGCGGGACGCGCTGGTGGCCAGAGAGCGGGACGCGCTGGTGGCCAGAGAGCGGGACGCGTTGGTGGCCAGAGAGCGGGACGCGTTGGTGGCCAGAGAGCGGGACGCGCTGGTGGCCAGAGAGCGGGACGCGCTGGTGGCCAGAGAGCGGGACGCGCTGGTGGCCAGAGAGCGGGACGCGCTGGTGGCCAGAGAGCGGGACGCGTTGGTGTCCAGAGAGCGGGACGCGTTGGTGTCCAGAGAGCGGGACATGCTGGTGGCCAGGGAGTGGGACATGCTGGTGGCCAGAGATTGGGACGTACTTGTGATCTGTATTAATCCGATCTGTAAACACTGTAAAGAGAAATATCTAAAACTCCAGAATTGTGTTTTTTTTTGTTTTTGTCACTGCACCTCAAGCAAAATATTCAATAAAAGTGATCAAAGCTTCGTACCTACCCCAAAATAGTATAAAAACAGCTCAGGGCGCAAAAAAAACAAGAACTCACAAAATTTCCATCTACCAGGAAATGAAAACTTTACAGGTCTGAGAAAATAGAGATACGAGCGAACATTTTATGTCAAATGTTTTCACCTAGCTAAATTTAAAAAACAAACTACAGATTTGGTCGCCATAATTGCACTGAATGGGAGAATCAGGCTGACAAGGCCTTTTTTACTATAAAATGAATACTGGAATAAAAAAACAATGGCAGAAATGATTTATTTTTTTAATTTTTCGGTAGCTTGAATTTTAAAGTGAATAGTGTCATTCAAAAGGAAAAAACTCCTTACGAAAACACAAGCTCTCGTACCATTACGGATGAAAATGTTCAAGGCTCTTGGAAGAAGTGGAGGAAAGAATTAGAGCGCAAAAAAATAGAAATGTGCCCGGTTTAGAAAGGTTTATAGAATAAGTCCCAGTGTGTACATGAAACGGAGGCAATAGACATGATGTGAACTAAACCTTCATGGCAAGGGTAGCTCAATATATTCTTGTTAGAAGTGACCATTGTAAAAATAACATTTAGGGCGCCAAAGTAATTCTACCTTCCCATATAATTTCTGAAATTACTGATTTCCCATATTACAAAAAGATGTTAGCAGCATCAGGGGTGCGTGACCATTAGTTCAGTATGCCAGCACTATGTGCAGTTTTTGGTTGTGCTTTCTCAGCCAAATACCAGAGTAGATAGAAAACAAGGAAGCAAATTAAGATAAATTCTTGTGTCAGATTTGAGTAAAAAATTATTTTCATGTAAGTGAATGGGGCTGGTTCTGCAGTGGGTCTATATATTTCTGCAAACCTTGTTCACATGTATGTGACAGGGCACCTAGAGGTCATTCATGCTGTCCAAGCCACCTTCCATGTTTTGGGCAGTCTCACACATCCAGATACTTCCGGTACCGGAGCTATTCGTGTCAGTGTGTATACGTGGTACATCCATGTGGCAACCGTGTGCCGCATCAGGACCACACAGATGGCCGGCGGGGAAGAAGCACTACAGTAAGCGCTGTTCCCCGGTAGCTGGTGCTGAACGCGGCTGTCATTCCTATCTCCTGCTATGCCAGCAACAGCGAGCAGGAGAGAATGAATGAAAACCCGATGTGGGGTCCCCCTCTGTGAACCAACCCAGCAAAACTCACAGCTGGGGGCTGCAACTCCCAGCTTCAACAAGGTTGGTTCTCAATAATATAGGGGTCCCCATGCTGTTTAATTATTTAAGTAAATAATTTAAAAAAACGGTGTGGGGTCCCCATCATTTTTGACAACCAACCTGACTAAAGCTGAATGAATGGGTAGTAACTAGCGGTGAGCCTGTGCGCGCTGCTTCCATTCATTCCCCAGTAGTTTACAGTCGGAGCGGTCGCATTAGCAGCGCTCCAGCTGTAAACTGATTAACCCCTGAGATGGATTTACGCCGTGGGACTTGACTGTACGCCTGACAGGTAAGGGATATTGTTGGTTTATTATTTTTTGATTTTTTTTACAGGAGAACAATGGCTTTGATATGGGTTTAGGAGTATAATAGATTTTACAACTGTGTAGTGTATTCTTTCATTAAAATACTTTGTTTCTATTGTGTGTGTTTATTTAACCCTTGAATATTGCCACCTCTACATTACTAACCTGGGCTTAATGCCACCTTACAATAGAAAGGTGGCATTAACCACTTATTACCCCACTTGCCACCACTGCAGGGCAAGTGGGAAGAACGGGCAAAGCTCCAGAATTGGCGCATCTAATAGATGCGCCTTTTCTGGGCAGCTGCGGGCTGGTGTTTTTAGGCTGGGGGGGCCAAGATCAATGGCCCCTTACCAGCCTGAGAATAGCAGCCCCCAGCTGTGAGTTTTGCCAGGTTGGTTCACAAACAGAAGGGGACCCCACGTGAGGTTTTCATTCATTCATTCTCTCCTGATTGCTGTTGCCAAAAGAGCAGGAGAGAAGAATGACAGCCGCTTTCAGCACCAGCCACAGGGGAACAGCGCTTACTGTAGCGCTTCTTCCCCGGCGGCCGTCTGAGAACACAGAGGACGGTGTAAACTGTTCTCCGTGTGTACATGTTCAGCACGTTTTGTGGACCGTGCGCTCCCACAAACACTGACCTGTCTCCGTGTTTCATTTCATTCATTCTGCTGTGGTTTACAGCAGGGCCGGTAGCATTACCACCGGTCCCTGTGGTAAATTAGTTAACCCCTTGTGATGGATTGCAGCGGGGGAAATGATGGAACGGCGGAGAGGTATGGATATTGTTGGTTTTTTTTTTGCTTTTTTTTAACAGGACAACAAGGCATTCTGTTGGATTAGCTGAATAATAAATTTGGTCAAAAACTTTGTGTGATTATTTCATTAAAAGACTTTAATTAATGTGTGTGTCTTTTTTAACCCTTTACTACTATAGGATTAATAATGGATAGGTGTCTTATTAACACCTGTCCATTATTAACCCGGCTTTCAATAGCAAGGTGACATTAACCCATTAGAGGCTAAGTGCCAGAAAAGATGCATCTATAAGATGGGCTGGCTGGGGGCAGATTTTTTTAGCCAGGGGGGCCAAAAACAATGGTCCCTCTCTAGGCTATTAATATCTGCCCTCACTCACTGGCTTTCCCTCTCTGACAGAGAAGTTACCGCGGGAGCCCACACAATTTTTTTCAACGAATCAACCCCTTAATTTAACACCTACGAATGTCCAAAATTTTACACACAGACACTAATCTAATTATTAGTCAAAGACATAAAAAAACTAAATGAAATTGTTTACTGTATGTAAACCGTGTGTCATTTCATGTCGGGTTTTGTAATAATTTTACAGAAGCCGACAATTGATTTAGCGGCTATTATGCTATGTAGAACTCTATCAAATATAATATATATATATATATGTGTCTCAATGACATGTGTATATATACAGTTGTGGCCAAAAGTATTGACACCCCTGCAATTCTGTCAGATAATACTCAGTTTCTTCCTGAAAATGATTGCAAACACAAATTCTTTGGTATTATTATCTTCATTTAATTTGTCTTAAATGAAAAAAACACAAAAAGAATTGTCCTAAAGCCAAATTGGATATAATTCCACACCAAACATAAAAAAGAGGGTGGACAAAAGTATTGGCACTGTTCGAAAAATCATGTGATGCTTCTCTAATTTGTGTAATTAACAGCACCTGTAACTTACCTGTGGTACAGGTGTTGGCAATAACTAAATCACACTTGCAGCCAGTTGACATGGATTAAAGTTGACTCAACCTCTGTCCTGTGTACTTGTGTGTACCACATTAAGCATGGAGAAAAGAAAGTTGACCAAAGAACTATCTGAGGACTTGAGAAACCAAATTGTGAGGAAGCATGAGCAATCTCAAGGCTACAAGTCCATCTCCAAAGACCTGAATGTTCCTGTGTCTACCGTGTGCAGTGTCATCAAGAAGTTTAAAGCCCATGGCACTGTGGCTAACTTCCCTAGATGTGGACGGAAAAGAAAAATTGACAAGAGATTTCAACACAAGATTGTGCGGATGTTGGATAAAGAACCTCGACTAACATCCAAACAAGTTCAAGCTGCCCTGCAGTCCGAGGGTACAACAGTGTCAACCCGTACTATCCGTCGGCGTGTGAATGAAAAGGGACTGTATGGTAGGAGACCCAGGAAGACCCCACTTCTTACCCCGAGACATAAAAAAAGCCAGGCTGGAGTTTGCCAAAACTTACCTGAAAAAGCCTAAAACGTTTTGGAAGAATGTTCTCTGGTCAGATGAGATAAAAGTAGAGCTTTTTTGGGCAAAGGCATAAATATAGAGTTTACAGAACACGATCCCTACAGTCAAACATGGCTGAGGTTCCCTGATGTTTTGGGGTTGCTTTGCTGCCTCTGGCACTGGACTGCTTGACCGTGTGCATGGCATTATGAAGTCTGAAGACTACCAACAAATTTTGCAGCATAATGTAGGGCTCAGTGTGAGAAAGCTGGGTCTCCCTCAGAGGTCATGGGTCTTCCAGCAGGACAATGACCCAAAACACACTTCAAAAAGCACTAGAAAATGGTTTGAGAGAAAGCACTGGAGACTTCTAAGGTGGCCAGCAATGAGTCCAGACCTGAATCCCATAGAACACCTGTGGAGAGATCTAAAAATGGCAGTTTGGAGAAGGCACCCTTCAAATATCAGGGACCTGGAGCAGTTTGTCAAAGAAGAATGGTCTAAAATTCCAGCAGAGCATTGTAAGAAACTCATTGATGGTTACCGGAAGAGGTTGGTCGCAGTTATTTTGGCTAAAGGTTGTGCAACCAAGTATTAGGCTGAGGGTGCCAATACTTTTGTCTGGCCCATTTTTGGAGTTTTGTGTGAAATTATCAATGTTTTGCTTTTTATTTCATTCTCTTTTGTGTTTTTTCATTTAAGACAAATTAAATGAAGATAATAATACCAAAGAATTTGTATTTGCAATCATTTTCAGGAAGAAACTGAGTATTATCTGACAGAATTGCAGGGGTGTCAATACTTTTGGCCACATCTGTATATATATATATGTATTCTATGTGTCTATATCTATTTCGTTTGTGTTTTAACCTGTCATTGGGATCCATTATATGTCCATTTTGCAAGCCGGACAGAATATCTCGGCATACGGATGCAATACGGATGCTTACATGCGCAAAAATCGCATTCTAGCCTTGCCAACGGATGACATACGGATCACTGTTCAGGGAATATTTCTGCGTATTAAGATCGTAAAATACGAACCGTATTTTTAAACGTTGTGTCTGACTCCAGCCTTATACTCACCGCCGGTGCCATTCCAGCTGTGTCGGCACTCGATCACGTGAGGTTGTTACATCACACAAGCCGTGCACCCAGTCAGAGCTGGATTCACTGTCCTAGACTTGCCTTTGGATATATTGAACATCAACAGGAAGGCAGTGAGCAGCTGCAGCCCTAAGGCTTCTTTTACACTTGCCGTGTTTTATGCGTCCCCTTTGGCGTCCCCAATAGATTTCTATGGGGCCACAAAAACAGGCCGCAATAATTCCATGGAGCGTCATGCGCCGTATGGCCGTGAGGGCCGTATTGACGTCCGTGAATAAAGATCGAGCCTGCTCGATCTTTTTCACGGCTTACGGACAAGGCTCCCATTGAAAACAAACAACGGAAGTTTGTCTTTGCGGTGTACCATGACTTACGGTTTTGCGGAACGCCATTTTTTTTCCAATACTTTTTCCATAGTATTGGAAACCCGAAAAACGGTGATCCGCAAGTGTTTTGCAGTCCATTATTGCAACAGACCGTGAAAAATGCGGTGATATGGCCCACAAAAAAAGCCCACAATAGCAGGATGCATAACACCCGGTAAGTGTAAAAGAAATTACTGCGTAATAATGTTCAGGGACAGTGAAGCTTATTAGCCACAGAGCTCGTGACATAACAACCTCATGTGAGCCCCGGGAGAGAGACTGCTGGAATGGCGCCGGCACCGCAGGTGAGTATAAATGTTTTTATTTTAACGGTGGGCAAACACTCAGATTGAGAAGGGGTTGACAAAATAGTGGACAACCCTTTTAATGCTAATTTAATTGTCTAGGTTACCGACCAATGTTGCAGTCCAGCAAAGTGACCGTGCGTGAGTAGTGGCTGGTGCGCCGTGCCCCTGCGCTTTGCCGATGCTGATTCACAATGAGCACAGTTCGCCGAGTTCAGGTCCGCAGCACAACTACAATGCAGGTCTGGGCTGTCGATGTTCAGGAGCGCAGTGCTCCTGGCAAACAGGAAGCCGGGAGGCACAGGAAGGGTGCCTTCCCAAAGATTAAAGAGGTTGTCCACTACTTTATCATAGGTCATTAATGTCGGACTCCCACTGATCAGCTGTTCTCGGTGTCGGCGGCTGCCGTCCAGAAATGGTCAATTGAAGAGCTGCTCCAGTGGCCGTGGTCCAGGATTACACATCCACCTGCTATTCGAATCAGTAGGAGGAACAGTGATGGTGGCAGCAGTCGGGAATGGACCAGAAGACGGATCAGCTCTGCAATTGAGCATTTCCTGCCATTGCCGCCACCAACACCAAAAACAGCCAGTCAATGGGGGTACCTGGTGTCAGACCTCGACTGATCAGATATTGATGACCTAAGGATAGGTCATCAATGATAAAGTAGTGGACAACCTCTTTAAACTTGAGAACAGCTGTTCCCACAATAAGGGTATGTGCACACGTTGCAGATTTGCCTGCAGAATTTTCTGCACAGAATCTGCATTTCTTGCCAGAAAATGCAGGTAAAAATCCGCACGTTTTTGATGCGGATTTGTTTGCGTTTTTGTAAGCTAAATAAATATCTGTTATTTAACAAAAAAAAAGTTGTGATGTCATTTCTTTTCCCAACCTCTTATTTTGCATACTCCATTACACACAGATAAGTTGATCTATAGATAGATCTATAGATAGATTGATTGATAGATATAGCTATCCATATATCTATCCGTAGATATATCTATCCATATATATCTATAGATAGATAAATAATAGCAAGGTCGATGTTTATTATTGAACAATATGTTTAATTTTGAAAAAAAAAATGGCGTGGGCTCCTGCGCAATTTTCTGTGCCAGAGAGGGAAAGCCGACGACTGGGGGCAGATATTCATTGCCTAGGAAGGGACCATGGTTATTGCCCCCCCCCGTTAAAAACATCTGCCCCCAGCTGCCCCAGAAATGGCGCATCTCTAATAATGCTGGCACTTAGCCTCTCTCTTCCCACTGCCGTGTGGCATATGGGGTAATAAGGGCTTAATGTCACCTTTGTATTGTAAGGTGACATCAAGCCCGGTTAGTAATGGAGAGGCGTCAATAAGACACCTCTCCATTACTAATCCTATAGTTGTTAAGGGTTAAAAAAAAGACAGCCAGAAAAAGTTTATAATATAATAAAACACTACACAGTTTTGCCACATTTATTATACGCCTAATCCATGCAACGCCCTCGATCTCCTGAAAAAGAAAAAGAAACATACAAATACTCCCTGTTCCGAGGTAGTCCATTTAATAATGAGTGTCCCACAATGATCTCCCCTGTAGAGCAGTGACATCGGGTGATGTCACTGCTCCAGAAGGCCTCCCACGAGCACTGACAGGAGACAATGGCTCCTGCAGTGCATCACTGAAGAGGTTACCTGAGTTCATCCTCTCCCTACGGCAATGCTGCGTGAGAATTAGGGTTATGGGACCTCTTTGCTAGCGGCGGAGGGATACATCGCGGAGGATTACCTCCGCCTGTTAGTTCATCGCGGAAGCCCCTGTAGAGTACTGACATCTCTCGATGTCAGTGTTCTAAACGGGAGATCAGTGTGGGACACTCGTTAACTGGACTACAGTAGAAAGGTATGTATAGGTTGGTTTATTATTTTTATTACAGGAGATCGAGGGCTTCGGGGACTAGGTGATTGGTGAGTATGTAATGTATGTTATATGTTGCATGTACTGTCTGTAATATATGTGTATATGTTCTGTATGTTGTTTTGTTTGTTTTTTACACTTGCCATGCATTGTGTGATGGGACTACTTTCCCATCATCGGCAATGCAGTAGTCCCATCAGACAATGGCTGCACAGTAGGCACACACAGGGACACACAGACACGCAGACCCCCGCACACACATACACGCAGACCCCGCCCCGCACACAGACACCACATAGTCTCCACCCACACACTTCCCTCCTCCCGATCTGCAGCGTTTCTAGCACCCACATCTGCAGATCTTTTTTACATCTGCGATTTTGCTGCAGATGTGCCTGACTCAGTGAAAATCAATGGGTGCAGAAACACTGCAGATCTGCAAAAAGAAGTGACATGCTGCGGAAAAAAAAGCTGCGTTTCAGCGTGGAATTTTCTGCAGCATGTGCACAACAAATCTCCTTTTGCCATAAATTTACATTGGCTGTGCCCTACACTGCGGATTTGATGCGAATCCGTGCGGCCAAAAACGCTGCGGACCCGCATCTAAATCTGCAACGTGTGCACACAGCCTAAGTATTTGGTGATTTTTTGATGTTGCAGGTTTGGTCCATGTGTGGACTGTGAAGTTCAGAGCAGCTACAGGTCTCTGAGCAAAATTCAACAGCTTCTTAGACATATATGAGGTTGGAGAGTTTGGGTCAGAAGATCTGTAGCTGGTTTGGGATATTTGGTGGACCGTGGTGGTAATTTTTGCTGTTAATGTTGTATTGCAAACACTGGCTGCTATAGTGTTAAAGGTAAAACCATCCCCACTTTCACTCCCATCTCAGCCCATGGTCACATGCCTGGATTGTATTCCTTCTATGGCTGCACTCCAGTGAGGTTACTACAGGGCACCACATAGCTGCTCCCAGCCTGCGGTAAGATGAGAGGAGCTGCTCTCTGGGTACAGCTTTCCTTCAGGGGAGAAGCCCACATCTACAATGCCAAGAGCTTGGAAACACTTGGATTAAGTGGCAGAAAAAACACTGAAAAAGTAACATGCTGCAGATTTGAAAAACACAGCAGTTTTCCAAATAAGTCAGGAAAATAAAAGCAATGTATGTGCATGAAATTTGTGAAATCTCATGGCTTTTCCTACAGGAAAGATGTATATCTTTGTACCGTGTTAGCCAGTAGATAGAAAAATATTCAGAATTGAGAGTCCTCAGTGGTTGATACCTTTTAATGGCTAACTGAAAAGATGGTAACACATTGCAAGCTTTCAAGACTACTCAGGTCTCTTCTTCAGGCTAGACTAATACAACATCTGAAGAGTCACATATTTATTCACAACACAGCACAGAAAAAATGCAATGGATAAGACAAGTGACGTGAAGCAGAATTATCAATATGGGAGAGGGAGAAACATAAATATTGGACCAGTACATAGATAAGGAGTCCGGATGATTTATAGTCCTCTGATTGGGGTCTCCTAATGTGTTGTGATGCCCCCACCAGGTCTTGAAAGCAAATTCCTTAATTGATGTAAAAAGACATAAATCCATGCGACACATTCATTCCAGCGCTGAGAGTGTCAAAGGTCGTCATAAATTTATACTCCCAAACACGTCTCTCTCTCTGAGATGTGAAGTTACCTTTCAATACCAGTAATTTCATATCCATGTTGCTGTGATCAGGCATACAAAAATGTTTTGTCACAGGTAGATCCATTCTTTTTTCTCTTATTGTGTGACGATGAGCATTCATCCTTTTTCTAAGCTTTTGCCCTGTCTTTTCCTGGCATTGTAAAGCGCAGCTTTACAATACTCATAATTTCCCTCGGGATCAATAAAGTGTATCGTAGTGTACAGTAGCTTAAAATTTGCAATTAAAAAATGCAGCAAAACCGTAATGTGTGAACTTAGCCTTACAATGTACCATGCTTATTAGGCTATTACTCCCTATTAGACTCCATGCTGTTAGTACTTAGGTACTGTGATATACTTATTGGTCTGGAGTGGGAGGGGATTAAAAGTGGCTTAAAGGGATATTCCCATCTCCAAGATCCTATCCCAATATTGTAGGTATAAGAATAATAATATTAGAAAATACGTCCAAATAGAAATGTAGTATAGTTCTTCTGCTTCACTGTGTCCCTTACCCCATGTGCAGGGCATTGCAGTAAATTAGGTATCCATGGTTACGACCACTAACAACTAACTAACGTCACCATATGAGTTGTCGTAACCATGGATACAACAGCTAAGTTACTGCAATGCCACCTACAGGTTAGGTATTCACATTGAGCTGCTATGCATATTTAACTATTTCAGCTGTGCATTTGCACTTTTCCGCATAGCGATATGTTTTTCCCATGGTAGGAGGCTTTCTGACTTTGTGATTCGTCTTCTATGCATTGCCACCAGGCTATATAATATCTTTATCTTTATCTTATTGCAGTTTGCACTTAGCACTTAGCACTTTTTTGATGAAGATGGACATACAATTTTCTTACATATTGTCAGCCTTCTTTAGTTTTGCCATGCACTAGCTAGTTTGGGAAGATTTAGCTGGTGGCTTATTATCTGCATATGCTACCTGACAGCTCATCCTTTTACAACTATCTCATATCACATGATAAATTATGTTATTGGGGATTTTGTTCAGTATTTACATATTTAAGAGGGGTGCATTGATGTAACTATACATTATATACTGTCAGTATTGTTTTTCAGATAATCATTCAGTGCACCAAAATAAGATCATATGATAGTAACACTTTCCCTGCACTTTTGTCTATGTGATACCTCTGCTGGTGGTTCCATTGTGCACATTGTATCAATGTATACCTTTTGTGATCCATACAATGAGTATGTATTTTATATGACTTAATAAACGCTGTTTTTAGCTTACTGCATGTTTTTCTACAGTGTTATTCATACTTCCTCTTTTTCCTGGATTGTAGTATATATTATAGGAAGCTTTATATAGGCCTTGTTATTTGAGAAACTAATGGCCGCATAGATGGCATGTGATTCTTGGACAGCAGGGAGAACCTAATCTCCACAGAGGATGTTTGTGCTCAGGTTTATGACCTCAGTCACTGGCTAGCTTTTATTCTGTAAGAAACTTCATCATGCTTCTTCAGAATGGGGTTAATCGAAGTTAATGAAGAGAAAATCCACCTAACCAGTGGTGAAGAAAGTCAGACAATATATTAGGCTTTGGTGTAGGATCAGCTGGATGGTTCAGTGGTTAGTACTGTTACCTTGTGATGCTGGGGTTCTAAGTTGGACTACAATGAAGGGCAAAGGCATGGACCTTGTGTATTTTCCCTGCTTGATGTGTGGGTTTCATCCAGGTACATCAGTTCCCTCTTTCGCTCCAAAGTTTATGTAAAAGGTCAGTTTATTGCTATGAAATTGGCCCTATTGTATGTATTAAAAATAGGAAAAGTAGGTTGTGACCCTTCACTGCGCTTTATTGGCTTTGGGAAATATATCTAGGAGGCCCTCAAGCTGCATTACATGTGAGATCGAAGGTAGCATGGTCGTTCCCAACCTTACTACCAACTTTTCAATGAAAATATGGTTGGTTTCACAAATATGATACAATTCACAAGTCTGTGAAATATCGACAATGCTCAGATTGCAATACGTGGCCCAACCTATGAGGTAGTTAGCTCAGGCTATAGACATACTGGTTGGGCCAGGTATTGTGATCTCAGGACAGTCCACGTTTCACTGTATTCAGGCTTACTGAAAGCATCACTCATCAATTATTTACAAAAGAACATCAAGATAATCCATCAATTGATTCTTAGAAACCTTATAGTCATAGCTACCTGGATCCAATCACACTAAGGGGGTCATGAATATGTAACAAGCAGCATGAGGAGAGCCAGTAGAGGACTGCCATAGAAATATCGCCAGGAAGTGTGAACAGGGCATATACTCATCCTACCAATCATGTAAAGGCATGACGTTGTCGGAGAAACATCCACCCTCATTTAACCTATATCCTCCTGTTTGCACGCACTGTCCTTCTCACACACGCCTGCATCCGGACGTCACACAGGAGCGGCCACATGGCTCAACCCTCGAGGATGTACCAGCACAGTACGCATGTCCCGGCGGTGCGCACAGACAGGCAACGTTGTGGAGCGTTGCCCAAGCCGCGATCATGTGACCGCAGTCAAGGCACGTCCTCCGATGAAACAGATCAAACCATCCAGGTCCAAGTACACATAACTAATCACCTATGGCAACCCACACTATATAGAAAGGGGATTATATCACAAAATGTATGGATAGGAACAGTTTATTGGACAAATAGCTGGCATTTTGAACAGACACTGGCCCTTATTAGATAGGGGTGTACCAATAATATCAAATTTTGCTTCCCGACCCCTTATGACCCCGTCCGTACAGACGGGGTCATAATTTGAAAGATTGCTTACTGAAATCAGATTTTGGCACATCAAAATTATCATTATAAATGACACCTAGCACTCCGAGATTGGGAAATTTTCCCTTTCTGGGTTGTGCATGCTGTGTTAATACTGTATGATCAAGGGTGATTCCTTTTATCATCCCCATACAGGAAGGAAGATGTTAAACCCTCTCCAACCAGGGCAGACCCCCAGAGATTGTGATGCAAGTAGAAGGCACGGAGTAATAAGGCAGGAGACAAGGAAAGTCACTTTAGTATTTACTGTAGTTCAGGTGCAGTGCAGAGGAGATATTACAACGCTCACCAGGTTACAGTCTGCTCTGGAGAATGGGAGTTATCTTTCCCTGCTGTGACTCAGTGTAACTTCCTGCTATTCTAATCCCTTCTCGGACCAAGGCATCCCGGAGTTTGGAACGTCCCAGTATTGCCTCTACTCACTGTGTATTTCGCCTTCAGCAACTTGCAGCTTGAATCCTGTGTGTAAGCAGCTCAAGTTCCCACTTGCACTATCCTTCACTGATCCTAGGTTATTGCAGTATTTCTGGGGGAAAACACTTTTTCTGCTGGTTGTATAATTCCACGCAGTCTCTCAGCATACCACCCTGCTCTGAAAACATGGATGGTCTAGGGGCTGACCCCGGATGCTTCTTAGCTCTCACTTCTGGATCGAGCACACGTCTTAACATGGCCTCCAAGACATTCTTCCTCCTTCATGTTCACTGAAAACAACTCGGCCCCTCCCCCTCCCAGGCAGGATATGTGTGCAAAGCTCTCAGCTTCAGACAAGTGAGGGAGTGAGGCAAATTGTGTGTGTGTGTTGTGGTCTCTAGCAGAGAAAGCATAACTCCCATTGCTCACAAAACACACACAAAACAGTACATATTTAACCCTTTTGTGGCGATAAAGACGCAGGGCGCCACACATGATTTTATGTCCTTGTGGGCTAGTATATGTGGGGGAGACCACCAAGAAATCAGAGCTCGTATATGTTAACATAAAAGTACCATTCAGGACTGGTCTCATCAATTTGTCTGTTGCCAGACAGTTTCTGAGTAACAGACATTCAGTGAACAAACTGAGATTTAGGGTCATCTATAGTGTCCCTGTATGGAGGGGTGGTGACAGGCAGAAAATATCGAAAAGAAAAGAATTACGGTGGATTTTTGAGTTGGGATCTTTACAACCCAAAGGATTAAATATTGAGTAAGACTTATACAATAATCATACTCTGCCCTGAATCAAATTTGTTTTTACAATCTTTTTTCTTCTTTTTATAGATGGTTCCCGTTCGTAGAAATAAATTGGGGAAGGTGCTGGGATGGAACTTGAATGTCATCATTGGATAGAAATGATCTATATAGTGTGACAAAGTCATTGGTAAAGTGCTGGAGAGGAGACATGTTTCGCTGCACTTAATGGCGTCATTGATCTAAAGGCCCCGTCACACTAAACGATGTCCCAGCAATCCCACCAACGATCCGACATGATGGGATCGCTGGGACATCGTTAGGCTGATCGCTGGTGAGCTGTCACATAGACAACCCCAGCGATCAGGACCAGCGACGCTGGACGCTGGTTTCTAATGTAAACGTCGGGTATCCAGGAGCCGCGCGACTCCTGGATACCCGACATTTACCTTGGAAACCAGCGTGTACACCGGTTTCCAAGATAAACAGCGGGTATCCAGGAGCCGCGGCTCCTGGATGCCTGATGTTTATATTAGCAACCAGCGTGCAGCGTCGCTGATCGCTGGTCTCTCGCTGCCACACGCAGCGATGCGCGCTGGGCAGCGGGAGACCAGCGATCGAAAAACGGCCCAGGCCGCTCGAGCACGATCAGCGATAACCGGCAGGGGGGCTGGTCGCTGATCCCCGTCACACACAGCGATCTCGCTGGCGAGATCGCTGATGTGTCACAAAATCAGCGATCTCGCTAGCGAGATCGCTTTGTGTGATGGGGCCTTAAAACCCAGAGATTTTCCTCCAGCACATTAAGTACTGCAAGGGGTTAATGTCATGGTTTGAACAGGGTTCTTGCCCTGCACTCACAGGGTTAAGTGTTCGTGGCCTCTTTCTGGATCTGGGAGGGGTATTTATACTCACTCTTTACCAGGGTTCTCTGTCAGCTATACTGTTGTTCTGGTGTGTCTGACCCCTGGTGTGCGTGTATTCTGCGTTGCTTGTTTGATTCCCGTGTATGACCCGGCCTGTTCCCTCACTCTGTGCTCCGTCTCTCGCTTTGGTACTACTGTCTTCTCCGGTTCTGACCTCCTGGCTTGGCTATCGTTACTCCGTTACAGTTTGTCCCTATTGTACCGTCTATTGCCCGTTCTGGTTTTCTGACCTATTGCTACGTCCTGACTATCCTTTCTGTCTAAACCCCATGGTACTGTATTGCTATCTGGTGCTTTGACCCTGGCTTCGTCTGGTTTCTGTCTCTGTCTATGCCCCCTTGGTAACATTGCCTCATAGTTACCTTTCTAGGAGTTTCCCTGCAGCTCCTAGATCTGTGGAGCTTAGGCCACGCCCCCAGCAGTCATGTGCTTCAGGTCCTGATACTCTGAAGCACGCATCGTCACCGCTGCTGCCCTGCTCCACAGGTATCTGTGAGTATTGTCTTTGTACTCAGGACACCCGCACTGGCACAGTGAGCAAGTGCAGTGCGGTGTTCCTGACATTATAGCTGACCATTTCAGGGTTTTTTTTTTCCCCTCTGAGAAAAAAAAAAAAGTGTTATCCTCATGGATCCCATACAAGCCTTGGCTGATCAGGTCAAGCACCTGACCCAAATGTTCCACAAACTTAATGTGGAACAGCGCATGATGGCCCAGACCCAGCAACAGTTGGTGGATACGGTACAGGGGGCTGCCTCTACAGGGGATTCTTGTGCTGGGGATAGAGATGTGTCATTGGCATTCCCAGAATCTCCGGTCAAATTGCCAGACCTTTTCTCAGAGGATAAAAAGGAGTTCAGGTCTTTCAGAGAAGGATGCAAGCTTTTTTTTTCTCTGAGGCCCCGCTCTTCCGGGGATGAGTTCCAGAGGGTGGGGGTCGTCATTTCCCTACTTCGGGGGGCTCCACAGGCATGGGCTTTCTCTCTCTCTTCCTCTGCTCCTGAACGCATGTCTGTGAATTTGTTCTTTGAGGCTCTGGGGCACATTTATGATGAGCCTGATAGAGTGCGTCTGGCAGAGGATATGGTGATGAGTGTGACACAGGGAAGGAACTCTGCTGAATGGTTCTGCTCTGAGTTCAGACGCTGGGCAGCGGAGGTCTCCTGGGATGACGCTGCCCTCCGGGGTTTGTTCTGTAGAGGCCTGTCCGAACGTTTGAAAGATGCCCTAGCCCTTCATCCTCCACCGGATTCTTTGGAGGACGCTATGATCCAGGCTGTCCGCATGGACCGTAGGCTGCGGGCAAGAGGGGTCATGCTGCAGGAGACCCCTTTATTCTCCAATCTGAGAGACTCTGCATCTAGTCCTGAGCCCATGGAGGTTGGTGCCACGTCATTGGAGGAAAAAGAGAGGAGACACCGAAGAAACAACCAATTGTGCTTTTACTGTGGATCCGCTGGACATTGGAGAAGGAACTGTCCTTCTTGCCCTTCTTCAGTGAAGCCGTCAGGAAAACGACTGAGTCTGGGTAACAATCGAGGAGGTTGCCCAGACTCCCAGGTACCCTTTTACTCGCTTACTAAAATTCTGCTTCCGGTGGAACTGGAACTTACAGGCGGCCCGGTTGGGACTACCGCCTTTGTTGACTGTGGTTCTTCCATTAATCTGATCGATGCCAAAGTTGTGACTTTTCATAAGATAGGGACAGTCAGGTTAAAAGATCCTGTTAAAATCGTGGCAATTGATTCTTCTCCTATCACCCAGGAGGGAATTTGTTTCATGACTGATACCTTTTCTCTGAAAGTGGGTTCCACTCATGTGGAAAAATTAATATGTTTTGTCATAAATAATCTGCCGGCTGGACTGATACTGGGTATGCCTTGGCTTCAACGTCACAATCCTACTATTGACTGGGTCACAGGGGAGATCATTCAGTGGGGTTGTATGGCTAATGGTCTATGTTGTAACTTGACAACCCTTGTCACCCCAGTAAAATCTGTGTCAGTGTCGTCTGTCGATCTGGAAGGTATTCCGGAGTGCCTGAAAGATTTTCAAGACGTATTTTCTGAAAGTGAGGCTGAGGCGCTACCACCACATAGACCCTTTGATTGTGCCATTAATCTAGTCCCTGGAGCCAAGTTACCCAAGGCTCGCCTGTTCAATTTGTCCGGGCCCGAACGTCTAGCCATGAAGGAGTACATTACTGAGAGTCTCCGCAAAGGGCATATTAGGCCTTCTGTTTCACCTGTGGCAGCGGGCTTCTTTTTTGTTAAGAAAAAAGATGGTGGTTTGCGGACGTGCCTCGACTTTCGGGAATTAAACAAAATTACTGTGAAAAATACATACCCTCTCCCCCTAATTCCTGATTTATGTAACCAACTCACCAGGGCCAAGTGGTTCTCTAAACTGGATTTACGTGGGGCATATAACCTTATAAGAGTCTGTGAAGGGGACGAATGGAAAACAGCATTCCTGACGACTGAAGGGCTGTTCGAAAACTTGGTTATGCCCTTTGGTCTCACCAACGCTCCTGCTGTTTTTCAGAATTTTATTAATGTAATTTTCTCTGATTTAATCGGTCGTTTTGTGGTTATCTTTTTGGATGACATTCTGGTGTACTCGGTGGACAGTCAATCTCACTTGCACCATTTGCGGATGGTTCTCATGAGACTGAGGGAGAATCATTTGTATGCCAAGCTGGAAAAATGCTCATTTTTCATGCAAGAAGTATCCTTTCTGGGGTTGATTGTGTCAGGAGAGGGGTTCCGCATGGATCCTAAGAAAGTCCAGGCTGTTACGGAGTGGGTGCAACCTCATGACTTGAAAGGGTTGCAACGATTTTTGGGCTTTGCCAACTTTTATAGGAAATTTATTAAGGGCTTCTCGCAGGTGGTAAAGCCTCTAACGGACCTCACTCTCAAGGGAGCTGATGTAAAAAATTGGTCTGTAGCTGCAAAAAACTCTTTCATGACATTAAAAAAGTGCTTTTCTTCAGCCCCTGTATTGGTACAACCCGACCCGTCAAGACCTTTTGTCGTGGAGGTTGACGCCTCGGAAGTGGGGGTGGGGGCAGTTTTGTCTCAGGGCCCTCCTACCCTTACTAACCTGAGGCCTTGCGCCTTCTTCTCTAAAAAATTTTCCTCTGCTGAGAGAAATTACGATGTCGGCAATAAAGAGTTGTTGGCGGTAAAGTTGGCTTTTGAAGAATGGAGGCACTTCCTGGAGGGGTCTGTTCATCCCATTACAGTCATCACTGATCACAAAAATTTGGCCTATATCGAGTCTGCCAAGAGATTGACCCCCAGACAGGCTCGGTGGGCACTTTTTTTTTCTCGTTTTCAGTTTACCATCACATTCCTCCCGGGATCTAAAAACATCAAGGCTGATGCCTTATCCCGAAGCTTTGATTCGGTGTCCCCTCCAGAACCTCCCTCCTCCATTCTTCAGCCAGGAGTAGTGGTGGCCGAAATCTCATCTGAGTTACAGAGAGGGATTTTGGAGGCCCAGGCTCGGGCTCCTGGTGGTAAACCCCCGGGTAAATTGTTTGTACCGGAACGTTTCCGTCTCGGACTTATGCAGGAATTTCATGATTCTGTGTTGAGTGCTCATCCTGGGATTGCAGCTACCCGGGGGGCAATTGCGAGGGATTTCTGGTGGCCCTCTATGGTAACAGATATTAAAAAGTTTGTGGCTGCATGTGGGGTGTGCGCTCTTTCTAAAAGTTCTCAGGTCCGGCCGGCCGGGGAATTGGTGCCTTTGCCAATTCCGGATAGACCATGGACACATTTGTCCATGGATTTTATCACAAATCTTCCCCCTTCCAGGGGCAACTCGGTGATATGGGTGGTGGTGGATAGGTTTTCAAAACAAGCTCACTTTGTACCTCTCCCCGCGTTACCATCTGCTGAAACCCTGGCCCGCTTATTTATGCAGCATATAATTAGGTTACATGGAGTGCCTATGAATGTGGTGTCAGACAGAGGGGTACAGTTTGTAGCCAGGTTCTGGAGGGCTTTTTGCAAAAAGCTGGGGATTTCGTTGTCCTTCTCCTCTGCCTACCACCCAGAGTCTAATGGACAGACGGAGTGCACGAACCAATCGTTGGAGCAGATTCTGAGATGCTTGGCCTCTTCCAGGCAGGAGGACTGGTGTGAGGTATTGCCCATGGCAGAGTTTGCATTCAACGGTCGTGTGAGTCAGTCTACTGGGAAGTCTCCTTTTCAGGTCAACTATGGCTTTAACCCACATTTTGGAGAGTTTTCCCGTATGGATTCAGGTTGTCCTGGTGCTGAGGATGTGACACAACGTCTTAGAATTCTTTGGAGGGAGGTTCAGAGGAATATTTCCAAGGCCCAGGAAAACTATAAGTGGTTTGCTGACAGGAGGAGGGGGCCAGGTCCAGCATTTGCAGTAGGGGAGAAGGTGTGGCTATCCACCCGCAATATCAAGCTTAAGATACCTTCTATAAAGCTGGGCCCCAAGTTTATTGGCCCATACAAAGTTGTGGAGGTTGTTAACCCAGTAGCCTACCGACTGCAGCTGCCCACCTCCTTTAAAATTTCTAATGTCTTCCACAGGTCCCTGTTAAAGCCTGTGGGGACGGTGAGAGAGGATCCCTCATCAAATGCTCCGCCAGTGCTGGTAGAGGGGCAGCTGGAGTATGAAGTAGGGTGCATTGTTGACTCCCGGTGGGTGCGCCGGAGACTCCAGTATCTGATACACTGGAAGGGGTACTCTCTGGAGGATCGGTCATGGGTTCCGGCCAGTTCGGTGCATGCCGATCGTCTGGTGCGGGCTTTCCACGCCAGATACCCAGACAAGCCTGGGGTCCAGTGGCCCCCCATTAAGAGGGGGGTACTGTCATGGTTTGAACAGGGTTCTTGCCCTGCACTCACAGGGTTAAGTGTTCGTGGCCTCTTTCTGGATCTGGGAGGGGTATTTATACTCACTCTTTACCAGGGTTCTCTGTCAGCTATACAGTTGTTCTGGTGTGTCTGACCCCTGGTGTGCGTGTATTCTGTGTTGCTTGTTTGATTCCTGTGTATGACCCGGCCTGTTCCCTCACTCTGTGCTCCGTCTCTCGCTTTGGTACTACTGTCTTCTCCGGTTCTGACCTCCTGGCTTGGCTATCGTTACTCCGTTACAGTTTGTCCCTATTGTACCGTCTATTGCCCGTTCTGGTTTTCTGACCTATTGCTACGTCCTGACTATCCTTTCTGTCTAAACCCCATGGTACTGTATTGCTATCTGGTGCTTTGACCCTGGCTTCGTCTGGTTTCTGTCTCTGTCTATGCCCCCTTGGTAACATTGCCCCGTAGTTACCTTTCTAGGAGTTTCCCTGCAGCTCCTAGATCTGTGGAGCTTAGGCCACGCCCCCAGCAGTCATGTGCTTCAGGTCCTGATACTCTGAAGCATGCATCGTCACCGCTGCTGCCCTGCTCCACAGGTATCTGTGAGTACTGTCTTTGTACTCAGGACACCCGCACTGGCACAGTGAGCAAGTGCAGTGCGGTGTTCCTGACAGTTAACAGCTAATTTGTTTAATGGGTTGTTGTATTTTGTGGACAATCAAAGAGCGGGTGGGAGGTTGTCCACCTTATCTTCACCCCAGGGTGTGGTCTGGGACTTAAGTAATAATAATAATTTTATTTCTATACTGCCAACATATTCCGCAGCATTTTACATTTTAGTGGGGACTTGTACAAACAATAGATATTTCAGCATAACAATAAACACATAGATCAAAACAGATACCAAGAAGAATGTAGGCCCTGCTCGCAAACTTACTGTCACGCCGCCTGTCACATCGCTCCCACCTGGGGGCGGGACCCCGGGTTCGTCCTTACCCCTTCCGGTGCCGCGGCCGCTCCGAGGGTCCCGTCAGGTGCGCACGCGCACCTCTCGCCTTGCACTCCGGCGTGCTTCTCTGCACACGCTCCGTTTAACTCTGTACTCAGGCGTGCTCCTTAGCACGCGCCCTGCTTTGCTCGCTCCCAGACGTGTTTGTCTGTGCACACCATACGTGCTCTCGTGTAACCGCCTTGCACGTTCCTGCAGACACACTCACTCGTGTCTCCTGTGAGCCGGCCACCTGGTGCCAGCAGTCGTGGTACCTTAACCCCTGGGGCTTGCCCCTGACACTCCCTGTATAGGGGGTGGTCCTCACTAGGCCAGCTCACCCTGGGAGGGTTGGTGCCTCGACCCAGAGGGTCCACTCCAGGAGTCGTCACAGTATAATCAGGCCATGGACCCCGCTAGTATCACGGCTTCTGCCCAAAAGGAGCTGCTGTTCTTACGGGAAAACTAGACCAGGATCATGTCCTTTTTGAAATCCTTGGACTCCCATTTGTCCTCCTTGATCCTGGGAATGCATCCCAGCTAGTCAGTCTCCAACAAGAACTTACTCGGCAATGGGACACCCAGGCCCAAATCCTCAGCTACATGGCGTCTGTAAATAACTGGCTTCTTTCCCTTCAGTCCGCTGCCTCCGTTTCTGCCCAGGCTTCGGCCCCACACCTGCTGCCGCGCTTGTGCAAACCACCCCGATACAGTGGTGACCCCAAGTTTTGTCGGGGGTTTTTGAACCAATGCCGGTTGCATTTTGAGCTCTTGCTGCAACACTACCCCACCGATCGTGCTAAAATTGCTTTTGTAGTTTCCCACTCAGAAGGAGAGGCATTGGCATGGTTGAACCCTCTCTGGGAGCATGATGATCCCCTCGTCTCTCAGCTTTCCACCTTTTTGGACACCTTTCGCAAGGTGTTCGATGAGCCGGGTCGTTTGGCTTCCGCCACTGAGTCCCTCTTTAACGTCCACCGGGGTACTCTATCGGTAGGACAATATGCCATCCGGTTTCGCACCTTGTCCTCCGAACTTGGTTGGAACAATGAGGCCCTCGTGGGGGCCTTCTGGTGTGGTCTGTCCGGTTGAATTGAAGACGAACTGGCGGGTCGGGACACTCCCACCTCTTTGGAGGAGTTGATCTCCCTTGCCACACGCATTGACCTGCGTTTTCAGGAGCGTACCTGTGAGGCAGCCAGAGAGAGAAGATCTCCTCGCCTCCCTCCATCTACTTGCAGTCCTTCCCACTCACGACCTGTGCCTCCTCCTGCGGTCCCCGCTCCTGAGCCTATGCAGGTAGACCGTTTCAAGATGGCCGAACAGCGTCGCAATGAGAGACTCACACAAGGACTTTACTGTGGGAGTCATTCCCATCTTCTTCGCTCCTGTTCCAAGAAGCCGAGAAACTTCTCTGCCTAGGAGTGGTAGGAGAGGCCTCCCTAGGTATATGTGACTCCTCTCCCCCCTTGATCGTGTCTGTTCAGTTGCATGTGGACTCCAAGCGCTATTCTGAAGAGGCTTTCCTAGACTCAGGAGCGGCAGGGAACTTTATCAGGCTCGAGGCGGTTAAAAAATACCGGATCCCTGTCAGATCCCTGGAGACTCCTCGGGTAATTGCTTTGGTCTATGGTAAACTCTTGCAGGAGACCATTACCCATATCACCGAGGAGATTGAGATGCAGATTGGAGCCCTGCTCCGGGAGATTTCCTTCTATGTCTTGTCGACTATGTCCCATGGACTGCTTCTTGGTCTCCCTTGGTTACGGACTCATGAGCCAACCCTGGACTGGCGGTCGGGTGACATACTCCGCTGAGGGCCATCTTGTCAGGAGAAGTGCTTGTCGTCCGTCCATCCCATGAACTTTACCTGTCCGTCCTCGGCACCTGCAGGTCTGCCATCGGCATACTGGTCTTTCACGGATGTCTTCGACAAAAAAGAGGCCGAGACTCTGCCTCCTCATCGTCCGTACGACTGCCCGATTGACCGCGTTCCTGGTGCTACCCCACCCAGGGGCAGAATTTACCCGCTTTCGCCTGCTGAAACCCAAGCTATGTCAGATTATAACCAAGAGAATCTGGCCAGAGGTTTCATCCGCAAGTTCTCTTCACTCGCTGGAGCGGGATTCTTCTTTGTCAAAAAGAAAGACGGCTCCCTCCGTCCCTGCATAGACTATCGAGGGCTGAACGATATCACAGTCAAGAATAAGTACCCAGTACCACTGATCCCGGAGCTCTTCGACCGGCTAAGAGGAGCACGAATTTTTACCAAGTTGGATCTACGTGGGGCCTACAACTTAGTCTGTATTCGCTTCGGAGATGAGTGGAAGACCACCTTTAACACCCGAGATGGTCACTATGAGTACTTAGTCATGCCCTTTGGCCTTTGCAACGCCCCAGCAGTATTCCAGGAGTTCGTAAATGACGTCTTCCGGGATATGCTGTACTCCTGCGTGGTAGTCTACTTGGACGATATCCTTGTGTTTTCCTCTGATCTGTCTGCTCACAGAAAAAACGTGCGCTAAGTCCTCTTGTGCTTGAGGGAGAACCGCCTTTACGCCAAGCTCAAAAAATGTGTCTTCGAACAGATATCCTTGCCATTCCTGGGGTACATCATTTCAGACTCTGGTCTACGAATGGATCCGGCAAAAGTGTCTGCTGTTCTCGATTGGCCACGGCCCCCTTGGCTTTGCGAGCTACTATCGTCAGTTCGTTCCCCATTTTTCTTCATTGGTTGGCCCTATCTCATCCCTAATCCGCAAAGGGGCTAACCCGAATGCTTGGTCCCCAGAGGCAGAAGAAGCTTTCCTGTCTTTGAAACAAGCTTTCGCCTCGGCTCCAGCGCTTCATCGTCCTGACGTTAATAAACCTTTCACTCTTGAGGTGGACGCATCTTCTGCCGGGGTCGGCGCAGTCCTTCTGCAGAGGTCATCTTCCGGACACCTAGTCACCTGTGGCTTCTATTCTAAAATTTTTTCCCCGTCTGAGCGAAACTACTCCATCGGCGACAAAGAGCTGTTGGCCATTAAATTGGCTCTGGAGGAATGGAGATATTTACTGGAAGGCGCCATACATCCATTCAAGATCTATACGGACCATAAGAACCTGGCATACATCCAGTCCGCTCAGAGACTCAATCCCCGGCAAGCCAGGTGGTCCTTATTCTTCGCCCGCTTTGACTTTGAACTGCATTTTCGGCCCGGCGATAAAAACGTTAAAGCGGATGCGTTGTCAAGGTCCTTCCAGTCGACTGATGCTGAAGAAGAGCCTTCTCATATCATCGACTCATCTAAGGTGATTACCATGGCTCCTATCAGGTTGACCACGTTACCTCCAGGAAGAACCTTTGTGGCTGAGAACAACCGGAGACGAGTGTTGAACTGGGGACATTCGTCCAAGATTGCCGGCCACGTTGGTGTCAAGAAGACACTCTCCCTAATTTCTCGCTACTGTTGGTGGCCATCCCTTTCCCAGGATGTCAAAGACTTTGTGGCTTCTTGTCCTTCCTGCGCTCAGAACAAGGTACCCAGACAGCCACCCTCCGGTCTTCTGCTTCCGTTTCCTGTACATTCGGTTCCATGGCAGCACATAGCCATGGATTTCATTACCGATTTACCTCGCTCCTCCGGTTGCACTGTGGTCCTGGTGGTTGTAGACCGATTCTCAAAAATGGCCCATTTCGTTCCTCTTCCCGGTCTACCCTCGGCCCCTGAATTGGCGAAGATTTTCATTTCCCACGTCTTCAGAATCAACGGTTTTCCGCTGCACATCGTATCTGACAAAGGGGTTCAATTCATGTCCCGGTTTTGGAGAGCTCTTTGTGGACTCATGAAGGTGACATTGGACTTCTCTTCCGCCTATCACCCCCAAACCAATGGGCAGGTGGAACGTACAAACCAGATCCTTACATCCTATCTCCTGCACTTTACTAATGCTCATCAAAACGACTGGGTCGGTCTGCTTCCTTGGGCTGAATTTGCCTACAATAACCACTCCAGTGAATCGTCCACCAAGTCTCCCTTCTTCATCGTTTACAGACAGCATCCCAGTGTGCCTCTTCTGGTACTTCCTGTCTCGGGGGTACCTGCGGCTGACTCTCTATCCGTGGAGTTCTCCAGGGTATGGCAGGAGACCAAAACCGCTCTTGAGAAATCCCGTGACAGTATGAAACAGCACGCTGATAAGACGCGCCTGGACGATCCCCCGTATCTTCCTGGTGACAAGGTGTGGCTTTCCTCCAGATACATTCGCCATAAGGTAACATCTTACAAACTGGGTCCCCGTTACATTGGTCCTTTTGAGGTTATCAGACGCATTAATGATGTTGCGTACAAATTGAAGTTACCCCCTTCACTCCGTATTCCCAATTCCTTCCATGTGTCACTCCTCAAACCTGTGGTACTGAACCGGTTCCATCCTTCTACTGGCTACACTCCCCAGCCTGTTGGCATGGGGGATGAGTTTGAGGTAAACAACATTCTGGCCATGATGAAGGTAAGAGGGAAAACGCTTTTCTTAATTGATTGGAAGGGTTTGGGCCCTGAATAAAGGTCTTGGGAACCCAGAGAGAATATCCATGCTCCTCAGATTTTGTCTAAGTTTCTTTCCAGCATTAGAAAGAGGGGGCATAAAGGGGGGTACTGTCATGCCGCCTGTCACACCGCTCCCACCTGGGGGCAGGACCCCGGGTTCGTCCTCACCACTTCTAGTGCCGCAGCCGCTCCGAGGGTCCTGTCGGGTGCACGCGCACCTCTCGCTCCTAGCTCCGTGGTTGCGCTATGTTCCAGTGCACACGCGCCCTCTCCTCTACTCTGTCTCCAGTCGTGTCCTCTCTATGGTATTGGAGGACTTGACCCGGAAGTCCTAGTGATCATGTGCTATATCAGGTTACCTCTTCCTATGGGAGGTGCCTGATTATTGTTGTGCTTCATGACTTGGTCTGCCTTGTCCTTGCCTGGCTGTGCGCTGTATTCGGGTCCTCTGCCTCGCACTCAGCTGTGCCTCCTGGCACACACTCTGATTCTGTCCTCTGCTTTGCCCTCAGTTGTGCCTCCTGGCACTCGCTCTGATTCTGTCCTCTGCCCTGTGCTCGGTTGTGCCTCCTGGCACACGCCCTGATACTACACTTTGCTCTATGCTCAGTTGTGCCTCCTGGCACACCTTCTGCCTAGCCTTGCACTCTGGCGTGCTTCTCTGCACGTGCTCCGTTTAACTCTGTACTGTCAGGAACACCGCACTGCACTTGCTCACTGAGCCAGAGCGCGTGTCCTGAGTACAAAGATACCTGCGGAGCGGGCAGCAGTGGTGACAATGCATGCTCCAGGACCTGAAGCACATGACTGTTGGGGGCGTGGCCTAAGCTCCACGGAGCTAGGAGCTGCAAGGAAACTCCTAGAAAGGTAACTACAGGACATTGTTACCAAGGGGCATAGACAGAGACAGAAACCAGATCAAGCTGAGGTCAAAGCACGAGATAGCAATACAGTACCAAAGGATTAGACAGAATGGATAGTCAGGACATAGCAATAGATCAGAAAACCAGAACGGGCATTAGATGGTACAATAGGGGTAAACTGTAACGGAGTAACGATAGCCAAGCCAGGAGGTCAGAACCAGAAAAGACAATGGTATCAAAATGAGAGACGGAGTACAGAGTGAAGGAACAAGCCGGGTCATACACGGGAAGCAAACAAACAATGCAGAGTACACGCACACCAGGGGTCAGACACACCAGAACAGCAGTATAACTGACAGAGAATGCTAGTTTGGAGTGAGTATAAATACCCCTCCCAGATCCAAAGAGAGGCCGGCAAATGTTAACCTTGTGAGAACAGGACATATAACCATGTCCTAACCATGACATGTACTCAGGCGTGCTCCTTAGCACGCGCCCTGCTTTGCTCGCTCCCAGGTGTGCTTGTCTGTGCACACCATACGTGCTCTCGTGTAACCGCCTTGCATGTTCCTGCAGACACACTCACTCGTGTCGCCTGTGAGCCGGCCACCTGGTGCCAGAAGTCATGGTACCTTACCCCCCTGGGGCTTGCCCCTGACACTCCCTGTATAGGGGGTGGTCCTCACTAGGCCAGCTCGCCCTGGGAGGGTTGGTGCCTCGACCCAGAGGGTCCACTCCAGGAGTCGTCACACTTATAATCTATGAGGAAAAGGGGGAGACACGAAAGGTGGATGGTAACAATTGCATTCGTTGTTCGGACCAGCCATAGTGTAAGAATCGGGTGTTCATGTAATGCTGCATGAACCGGTTATCAGCCTAAGTATGTAACAGTACAGACACAGAGGGCTATTAAATGCGTAAAGCATGTGAGGACATGATACGAGGAGCCTGGTTATGGTAACAATTTTGAATGGGCAACACAGGGATAGTTAGGTTAATGTGTTGCGGTAGTAGGCCAATCTGAACAAATGAGTTTTTAGGGCACGCTTAAAACTGTGGGGATTGGGGATTAATCGTATAAACCTGGGTAGTGCATTCCAAAGATTTGGCGCAGCACTTTAAAAGTCTTCAAGACGTGAGTGGGAGGTTCTAACTATTGCGGATGTTAACCTCAGGTCATCAGCAGAATGGAGGGTACGGGTAGGGTGGTAGGCTGAGACAATGGAGGAGATGTAGGGTGGTGCTGAGCCATGGAGTGCTTTGTGGGTTAGGGTAATAAGTTTGTACTGGATTCTGGAGTGGATGGGTAAACAGTGTAATGACTGGCGCAAGGTAGAGGCATCGGTATAATGATTGGTGAGGAATATGATCTGATCCTGGCTGCAACATTCAAGACAGATTGGAGATTGGAGAGTTTGGTAAGAGGGAGACCGATGAGTAGAGAGTTACAATAGTCCAGACAAGAATGAATAAGAGAAACAGTAAGAGTTTTTGCAGAGTCAAAAGTAAGAAAGGGGCGAATTCTAGAAATGCTTTTGAGGTGCAGATAACAAGAGTGAGCCAGTGATTGGATGTGGGTGGTGAATGAAAGCTCGGAATTAAGTATCACCCCCAAGAGAGAGGGTATGTTGCAGTGGAGTAATGGTGGAACCACACACAGAAATGGCAATGTTGGGTATAGGTAGGTTAGTAGAGGGAGGAAACACGAGGAGTTCAGTTTTTGACAGGTTCAGTTTCAGATAGAGGAAAGACATGATGTTAAAGACAGCGGTAAGACAATGACTGGTGTTTTCTAAAAAGGCAGGCGTGATGTCAGGAGAAGAAGTGTATAATTGGGTGTCATCAGCATAGAGATGGTACTGGAAACCAAATCTACTGATTGTTTGTCCAATAGGGGCAGTATACAAAGAGAAGAGGAGGGGGCCTAGAACCAATCCTTGAGGAACCCTAACAGTAAGGGGAGAATGAGAGGAAGAGGAGCCAGCAAAAGATACAGCGAAGGAGCAGTCAGAGAGATAGGAAGAGAACCAGGAGAGAACGGTGTCCTTGAGGCCGATGGAGCAGAGCATAGTGAGGAGTTGCTGAGGATCCACAGTGTCGAATGCTGCAGAGAGATCCAGGAGAATTAGCATGGAGTAGTGACCATTAGATTTAGCTGTTAGTAGATCATTAGAGACTTTAGTGAGGGCAGTTTCAGTAGAGTGTAAAGAGCGGAAACTGGATCGTAGAGGGTCGAGAAGAGTTATCTGAGAGATAGCGTTTAAGACAGGAGTGGACCAGGCGTTCCAGGAATTTAGAGATGAAGGGAAGATTAGAGACAGGTCTATAGTTAGCGGCACAGTTTTGGTCAAGGGATTTTTTTTAAGTAATGGATGTATGATGGCATGCTTAAATGAGGAGGGAAAAATCCCGGGAGAGAGCGAGAGGTTGAATATTTTTGTTATATTAGTGGTAACAGTAGGGGAAAGGGACTGGAGGAGATATGATAGAATGGGGTCACTGGTGCAAGTGGTAGGGCGAGAAGATGCATGGAGCCTGATTACTTCTTCTTCTGTGACTGGTTCAAAATCAGAGAGTGAGCTAGATGCAGTGGGGGAGGGCGGACAGTGCATTGTATGAGGGGATTGGGAAATAATTGGACAGATCTTCAGAGCGGATATACGTGGTTGGGGTCTGCACTCTTGGGTTGAGTAGGAAATTAAAAGTGTCAAAGAGATGTTTAGGGTTATTGGATAGTGATGTGATGAGGGTGTTGAAATAGGTTTGTTTGGAGAGGTGAAGGTAATGTTGTATGTTTTAAGTATGGTGTACAATAACAAATTATATTGTGGTACCGTGTTAGCCAGAAAAATTGAAGTGAATATTTTTCTGCCCAGTGATGACAAAAGTATTCTCAGAGTGATTCCTTTATTGGCTAACCAGAAAATAATACAGTGTGTTTGCAAACTTTCAGAGAACAGAGACTCCTTGTTCAGGCAAGATTACAAATGACATTACATTCAGTGTCTGGTGAGGAACACTACAGAGAAATGTTAGAGGTACTGCATGTCCTGGGTGAAGGAGGCCACAAGCCAGCGTATGATGTGAGGCAAAATGGAGGACCTGCTCAAATATCTGGTACAAGCGCAGCAGCAACACCAACAGCATCAGCAGCAATTATAGCAGCAACAGATGCCACAACAGGAAACAAGTAAGCTGCTTATATAACAGATGCAACAGCAGCAGATTTACTTGCTCGCAGAGGCGGTTCGTGGAATGCTAGTAGTCCCTCCCTCAAGTCCAGGTGATGACACATACGTCCGGTAGGCGGTAAGACGGGCAATGAGAAAAATGACCACGGGTGATGAAGTGGAAGCATTTTTTACTGTGTTTGTCCGGGTAGCAGAGTGGGAAAAGCTACTGCTAGAGCAGTGGGCGGAGGTGTTGAACCCCTATCTAACTTGGGAGTCCCAAAAGGCTTATTATGATTTGGCGTTGCACAGGAGTATGCCAAATTAAAAACTTAAATATTGGCACGTGCTGGAGTGACTATGTTGGTCATAGCACAAAGGGTTGCCCACTGAGCGTATTATGGTGACAAACCGCCTCGATCCGAAATGTTTGATTTACTGCATCTTGTGCAAAAATGGTTGGAGCCGGAATCCTCCACTCCAGCCCAGATGGTTGATCCCAAGGGGTCGCTGAGGGGTTGTCAAGGGTCATTGGTAAAGACTTGCTCTGCTGGAGATGTCGCTGTCCGGGACATATACAATGGGTATGGAAAGTATTCAGACCCCTTTAAATTTTCACTCTTTGTTTCATTGCAGCCATTTGGTAAATTTAACAAAGTTTATTTTTTTTCTCATTAATGTACACTCTGTACCCCATCTTCGTGAAAAAAACAGAAATATAGACATTTTTGCAAATGTATTAAAAAGAAAAAATGAAATATCATATGGTCATAAGTAATCAGACCCTTTGCTCAGACACTCATATTTAAGTCCAGGGCTGCCACTAGGAATTTCGAGGCTCCACACTGGCAAAATTTTCGGGGCCCCTTGAGACTCTACCCAGGCTCCACCCCAGCCCCGCCTCCACCCCTCGAACTGTCCACAGTCCTACCGCTCTCTCTTGGAAATACTCCACTTCTCACCAATCACACATTAACATCTCTAGATCACACATTTAGTCAGCAGCTCTTGTTTTGGCCAAAATATTTTTTAAATCTGTCACCACGACTAGGTAGACTCTTTTGGCCAGGCCCTACTCTACTCTAACCTATTAAACATCTGTTAAAATATCCAATACTCTTTTTAGGTATATTTTTATTTATTTTTCAATTTTTAAAATTACTAATAATATCACGACCAAAGGGACAAATACCACTGCACCATGTCCAGACCACATATTACCACCACATAGTGACCTATAATACCACATACAAGGAACAAATACCACCTCACCATGTCCAGACCAGATATTATCACCACAGTGACCGAATAATATCACATACAAGGGACAAATACCACCGCACCATGTCCAGACCACATATTACCACCACATGGTGACCAATAACACCACGTACAAGGAACAAATACAGCCACACCATGACCAGACCACATATTATCACCACAGTGGCAGAATAATAGCATATACAAGGGGCAAATACTACCACACCATGACCAGACCACATATTACCACCACATGGTGACTGAATATTACAATACTGATCATTAATAAAAAAAACTCAATACTATTACCATAAGCGCCATTATTCACAGGAGATCTGTACTTAGTATGCAGTGTCTGTGTACAGGTAATACAGTCATTACCGGTGACATTATACACAGGAGCTCTGTATATAGTGTCAGTGTACAGATAATACAGGGATCACCAGTGACATTATACACAGGAACTCTGTATATAGTGTCAGTGTACAGGTAATACAGTGATCACCGGTGACCTTATACACAGGACCTCTGTTTTTAGTGACAGTCTACAGGTAATACAGTGATCACTGGTGACATTGTACACAGGAACTCTGTATATAGTGTATAGTGTCAGTGTACAGGTAACACACTGACTCACCAGTGACGTCTCTAGGTAAAGTCCTTCAGCTTCGCTTTACATCTTTCATCCAGCACAGACCACAATCACATTTTCCAGCCAGGGCTTGTCTCTGCAGGAAATAACACAGTTATCTAGAGCTCCACTTGCAGAACACATTACTTATTTTTTTCCCAACTTCTACACTTACCAGATGAAGAAAAAAAGGTGACTTAGAGTCGCTCTGCACAGCAACAGGACCACCCCCATTTAAAACAGTATCCTAAAAAAATAAATACATCACTGCAGTAATAATATCCCTTAATTAGCCCCTATGGTAATAATATCACCCATCCTACCCCCCGTGTATCTCATTTCTGGCTCCAGCCATATGTTCTCCCATCCTGCCCTCATGAGTATCCATTCTGCCCCCATATGATTTCCCGATCCTGCCCCATCTGTCCCATGATCCTTCTCCATGATCCTGCCGACCCATCTGTCTCCATCTTTTCCATCCTGTCCCATGATCCTGCCCCATCTGTCCCATGATCCTGCCCCATCTGTCCCATGATCCTTCCCCATGATCCTGCCGACCCATCTGTCTCCATCCTGTCCCATGATCCTGCCCCCTGTGTCTCCCATCCTGCCCCCTGTGTCTCCCATCCTGCCCCGTGTTACCCATCCTGCCCTGTGTCTCCCATCCTGCCCCCTGTGTCTCCCATTTTGCCCCGTGTCTTCCATCCTGCCCCCGTGTCTCCCATCCTGCCCCCTGTGTCTCCCATCCTGCCCCCTGTGTCTCCCATCCTGCCCCCTGTGTCTCCCATCCTGCCCCCTGTGTCTCCCATCCTGCCCCCTGTATCTCCCATCCTGACCCCTGTGTTTCCCATCCTGCCCCATGTTTCCCATCCTGCCCCGTGTCTCACATCCTGCCCCCTGTGTCTCACATTCTGCCCCCTGTGTCTCCCATCCTGCCCCCGTGTCTCCCATCCTGCCCCCTGTCTCCCATCCTGCCCCCTGTGTCTCCCATCCTGCCCCCTGTGTCTCCCATCCTGCCCCCTGTGTCTCCCATCCTGCCCCCTGTGTCTCCCATCCTGCCCCCTGTATCTCCCATCCTGACCCCTGTGTTTCCCATCCTGCCCCATGTTTCACATCCTGCCCCCTGTGTCTCCCATCCTGCCCCCTGTGTCTCCCATCCTGCCCCCTGTGTCTCCCATCCTGCCCCCTGTGTCTCCCATCCTGCCCCCTGTATCTCCCATCCTGACCCCTGTGTTTCCCATCCTGCCCCATGTTTCCCATCCTGCCCCGTGTCTCACATCCTGCCCCCTGTGTCTCACATTCTGCCCCCTGTGTCTCACATTCTGCCCCTGTGTCTCACATTTTGCCCCATGTCTGACATTCTGCCCCATGTCTTCCATTCTGCCTCATGTCTTCCATCCTGCCACGTGTCTCCCATTTTTGCCTGTCTCACATTCTGCCCCATGTGTCTCACATTCTGCCCCCTGTGTCTCACATTTTGCCCCATGCCTCACATCCTGCCCCGTGTGTCACATTCTGCCCCGTGTCTCGCATTCTGCCCCGTGTCTCGCATTCTGCCCCGTGTCTCACATTCTGACCCATTGTGTCTCACATTCTGCCCCATTGTGTCTCACATTCTGCCCCATTGTGTCTCACATTCTGCCCCATTGTGTCTCACATTCTGCCCCATTGTGTCTCACATTCTGTTCCCTTGTCTCTCATCCTGCCCCGTGTCTCTCATTCTGCCCCGTGTCTCACATTCTGCCCCCTGTGTCTCACATTCTGCCCCCTGTGTCTCTCATTCTGCCCCCTGTGTCTCTCATCCTGCCCCCTGTGTCTCACAATCAGCCCCCTGTGTCTCACATTTGGCCCTCTGAGTCTCTCATCCTGCCCCCTGTGTCTCCTATCTTGCTGCTTTCAATAAAAATAAAAAAAACAAAAAAAAACAGTTTCTCCTTACCTGACCGCGCTCCTGCGGTGAAGCTCACTCCACACCATTCAAGTGCGCACTCGCCGGCGAATGACAATGATGTCATACGCCGGCGATGTGCGCGCTGACATCAGCTGCCAGCCTCCGATTGGCTGGCGGCTTTTAGCTATTGACGTGCAGGCCCGGGCCCACACAGCAATAGAGTTTAACTGAACCTGCACCTCAGACGCAAGTTCAGTTTCTGCACCTGCAGAAGGCTGCCGCTACATCCCGGAGGGCAGATGAGACGGGGCCTGATGCAGGCCCCCTCTGACCACTGGGCCCCATACGCCAGTCAAGGCAGTAATGCCCTGATGGTGGCCCTGTTTAAGTCCCATGCCGTCCATTTCCTTGTGATCCTCCTTGAGATAGTTCTACTCCTTCATTGAAGACCAGCTGTGTTTAATTAAACTTATAGGACTTAATTTGGAAAGGCACACATCTGTCTATATAAGACCTTAAAGCTCACATGTTAGACCACATGAGAATCATGAGGTCAAAGGAACTGGCCAAGGAGCTGAGAGACAGAATTATGGCAAGGCACAGATCTGGCCAAGGTTACAAAAGAATTTTTGCAGTACTCAAGGTTCCTAAGAGCACAGTGGCCTCCATAATCCTTAAATGGAAGATGTTTGGGATCATCAGAAGTCTTCCTAGACCTGGCTGTCCAGCCAAACTGAGCAATTGTGGGAGAAGAGCCTTGGTGAGAGAGGTAAAGAAGAACCCCAAGATCACTGAGGCTGAGCTCCACAGATGCAGTAGGGAGATGGGAGAAATTTCCACAAAGTCAACTATCACTGTAGCCCTCCACCAGTCGGGCCTTTATGGCAGAGTGACCCAACGGAAGCCTCTCCTCAGTGCCAGACCTATGAAAGCCCACATAGAGTTTGCAAAAAAACACATGAAGGACTCTCAGATTATGGGAAATAAGATTCTCTGGTCTGATGAGACGAAGACAGAACTTTTTGGTGATAATTCTAAGCGGTATGTGTGGAGAAAACCAGGCACTGCTCATCTCCTGCCCAATACAATCCCAACAGTGAAACATGGTGGTGGAAGCATCATGCTATGGGGGTGTTTTGCAGCTGCAGGAACAGGACCACTTGTTGCAATTGAAGGAAACATGAAGGCGGCCAAGTACAGGGATATCCTGGGTGAAAATCTCTTCCAGAGTGCTCTGGACCTCAGACTTGGCCGAAACTTCACCTTCCTATAAGACAATGACTCTAAGCACACAGCTAAAATAGCAAAGGAATGGCTTCGGAACAACTCTGTGACCATTCTTGACTGGCCCAGCCACAGCCCTGACCTAAACCCAATTGAGCATTTCTGGAAAGACCTGAAAATGGCTGTCCACCAACGTTCACCATCCAACCTGACGGAACTGGAGAGGATCTGCAAGGAAGAATGGCAGAGGATCCCCATATCCAGGTGTGGAAAAACTTGTTGCATCATTCTCAAAAAGACGACTAGCTGTACTAACTCAAAAGGGTGCTTCTACTCAATACTGAGCAAAGGGTCTGAATACTTATGACCATGTGATATTTCAGTTTTTCTCTTTTAATAAATTTGCAACAATTTCTACATTTCTGTTTTTTTTTTCAGTCAAGACGGGGTGCAGAGTGTGCATTAATGAGAAAAAATGAACTTTTTTGAATTTACCAAATGGTTGCAATGAAACAAAGAGTGACAAATTTAAAGGGGTCTGAATACTTTCCGTACCCACTCTAAATATCTGCTTCAGTACCTTAGGCAGCACGTGGAAAAGATTTGGTAAAATCTCATTCACAATGCTGGTACTGTAATACACAGCAGATTTTCTGCCAGGAATTCCACAGCATAACCTCTCCCCAACAAGTACATGGATACAATTTGGAGACTGGACTTGGAGGATTTGCAGCTGTTGATCTCAATGAGCAGTTGTGCAATGTCACTAATCTGGAATTTCTAAACTCCCGTTTCCACATTACATTCTTTAAAGGGAATCTGTCATCTATTTTTTTTTTGCCCTATAAGCTGCGGCCACTGCCATCAGGGGCTTATATACAGCACTCTATAATGCTGTAGATAAGCCCCCCCCGATGTAACCTGAAAGATAAGAAAAACGAGTTAGATTATACTCACCCTGGGGTGCAGTCCGGTCCGATGGGTGTCACGGTCTGGTCCGGCGACTCCCATCTTCTAGCGATGACGTCCTCCTTCTTACTTCTGCCGCGGCTCCTGCGCAGTCGCACTATTTATGTCCTGTTGAGGGCAGAGTAAAGTACTGCAGTGCGCAGGCGTCGGACCTCTCTGACCTTTCCCGGCGCCTGTGCACTGCAGTACTCTGCTCTGCCCTCAACAGGGAAGATAAAGTACGCCTGCGCAGGCGCCGCGGCAGAAGTAAGAAGGAGGTCGTCATTGCTAGAAGATGGGAGGCGCCGGACCATACCGCGACACCCATCGGACCGGACCGGACCCCCGGGTGAGTATAATATAACTCGTTTTTCTTATCTTTCAGGTTACATCGGGGGCTTATCTACAGCATTAGAGTTGAGCGAAACGGGTCGAAAAATTTCAAAAGTCGCCGACTTTTGGCAAAGTCGGGTTTCATGAAACGAAACCTGACCCTAGGATGAGGTAGGCCACGAAGTCGGCGACTTACGTGCCAAAGTCGCGTTTCAAAAGTTTGTTTTGCGCTCTTTCTCAGCCAATCAGGATCCACGGACACTGTGGGCAACGTGATGAGATAGGCAGGGGTCACCACCATCTTTCAGAAGGGCATGAAAGTGATTGGCTTGCTTTGGTGGGCGTCACAGGGGTTATAAAAGGGCGTGCACGCCGACCGCCATCTTACTTCTGCCGATCTTAGCATAGGGAGAGGTTGCTGCTGCTGATTCTGTAGGGAGAGCGTTAGGCAGGGAAGAAGAAAAAAAAACTGCTTCTGCTGCTAGCGATTTTGCCTGTACAACACACCAGTCACTGTGTGTGCACTGCAAGGGGAGGCTATATTGTGGTGGATCAGCGGTGTTGGTTGCTAGGCTGCCTTCTAAGGCTTCCTGACAGCTGCATTGCTGTTTACCCACTGCTCTGCAAACTGCTTTTTTAAAAGCAATCCCAATTTTTTTTTTTGTCCTGCTGAGGTACTGAGCGTGCATTTTTTCACACCAACAGCGGTGTACGCTCCTCACACAGTACCGTGTAACGGCTGTTATCACGGCCACAGTGAAGCTATCTGTGTGTCACTCTGTGAGAATAAGTCGAGGACATGTTCCGTTCTTACAGACCTGCACCTACTAGTTTTGTCTAGCTTTCAAACAGTTAAATATATTTGCTGTTTGATAACATTCAAAACTATAGAGAGACAGCGTGTGTCAGTCCGTATACTTAAAAAACACGGAGCTTGACAATTTTACGTACATCGGACAGCCGTGTACGTGCACGCTCCTCTCAGTACCGTGTAACGGCTGTTATCACGGCCACAGTGAAGCTATCTGTGTGTCACTGTGGAAGGATAAGTGGAGGACTTGTTCCGTTCTTACAGACCTACACTCTAGGGAGATTCCTATTCTGCCCAATTCTACATACACCTTGTAGTTTGTGATACACTAGCCAATTTCTGCCTGTGACATAGCGCTCTGATATTCAGTGGGCCTCACACAATCCAAAAGTGTCCAGTGTCCACTAGTGTGTGCAGAAATTCAAAATCTCCCTTATCCTGTAGTCACTTTTTTCACACCTATGCCATCGAGCCTGTGACATAGCGCTCTGATATTCAGTGGGCCTCACACAATCCAAAAGTGTCCAGTGTCCACTAGTGTGTGCAGAAATTCAAAATCTCCCTTATCCTGTAGTCACTTTTTTCACACCTGTGCCATCGAGCCTGTGACATAGCGCTGTGATATTCAGTGGGCCTCACACAATCCATAAGTGTCCAGTGTCCACAAGTGTGTGCAGAAATTCAAAATCTCCCCTGTCCTATAGACACCTTGTACCTTGTTTTACATTACTATATAGTTTGTTGGATTTTGTCTACATTTCTACAAAAAATGAGGAAGGCTGGTGGAAGAGGCCGTGGAATTGGGCGGGGGTTGGCAGCTGGTAATGATGGTGTTGGTGGTGGATCTGATGGTAGTGGCAAGAGCAAAATAGGACCGAATGCAGGAGGTGTTGAGCCTGCGTCATCGTCTGGCTCCATAAGGCTTCGAAGGCTTAGTTTTCTAGGAGTTGGCAAACCGCTTTTAAAGCCAGAGCATCAGGAAAAAGTTTTGTCTTACATTGCTGACTCAGCCTCCAGCTCTATCGCCTCCTCTTCTGAAGTTGTAAAAAGTAAAAGCACTGAGTCGTCATTGGAGGCTCATGTTCATGAACCACACCTTTCCTTGTGTCCTTCACCCCAACCAAGATTGAAGGATGACGCAGGCCATACTACTGATTACTCCATGGAGCTGTTTTCACATACCATGCCTGGATTATCAAGTGAAATGGTGAATTACCCAGGCCAAGATGAATCTGACATGGAGTGCACTGATGCACAGCCGCTGATAGATGATTCTGCTGGTACATTTACTCAGAGCACTACATTGTCCTCGCAGTGTACAGAGCCAGATTCTGACCCTGATGAGACTCAGGTGCCCCTTCCCGCACACTATACCACCATACACGGTGACACAGAGGAAGGTGCACATGACATTGAAGAGGAGGTGATGGATGACCCAGTTGTTGACCCAGATTGGCATCCATTGGGGGAAGAGGGTGCTGCTTCCAATAGCTCAGATGAGGAGCATCCACAGCAGACATCGACATCGCAACAGCTGTTATCTGGCAGGCCCGGAGCACTCCAAAGACAGGTTCCAAAAATCAAAAGAGTTGCTGGACAGCTTGTCCAGAGGGTCAAAAGATCACAGCGTGCTAGGCCGCAAAATGTCTGCCAAAGTAGGAAGAGTGCAGTGTGGCACTTTTTTGAACACAATCCTCATGATCAGGCCAAGGTTATCTGTAAGAAGTGCGCAAAGACCTTTAGCCGAGGGAAAAATCTGAAAAATTTGAATACCAGTTGCATGCTTAGACATTTAACCACCATGCACTTGCAAGCGTGGACACAACACCAAACCTCAAGTGCCACATGTGCAACTGATCACAAAGAAGGTAGTCAGCAACGCTACATTGTTTCCCCCACTGTAAGCCCACCGGTTAGCACAGCAGCAAATGTTGAGGTGTCGTTGCAAGGCCACAGCAGTCAGGGAATCCCACTGTTATATCAACGAAATACTGAATCTAGGCCATCAGAAAGAACACCAACTCCATCACCATCATCAACCCTCTCTCAGTCCGCCCTGTCCACCGCTACTTCCACCATATGCAGCTCTCAAGTGCAGCTCACCCTCCCAGACACTATGAGTAGGTCAAGAAAGTACTCAGTCTCTCATCCGCGTACACTGGGTTTGAACGCCCACATTGCCAAACTAATCTCGTTTGAGATGATGCCCTATCGGTTGGTGGAAAGCGCAGCTTTCCGCGAACTCATGGCCTATGCAGTACCACGCTATGACCTACCCAGTCGCCACTTCTTCTCTCGCAAAGCCATCCCAGCCCTCCACCATCATGTAAAAGACCGCATTGTCCATGCACTCAAGCAGTCAGTGAGTGGAAAGGTGCACCTCACAACTGATGCATGGTCCAGTCGGCATGGCCAGGGCCGTTACGTGTCCATCACTGCGCACTGGGTTAATGTGGTGGATGCAGGGTCCACAGGGGACAGCGGTGGTGGGACAGTGCTGCCTAGCCCACGGTATAGGAAACAGTTGGCTGTAGGCGTTCGACCCTCCTCCTCCTCCTCCTCCAGAAGCGAAAGCTCGTCCACAGAGCGCAGTCGTACGAGCACTCCATCTGCAGCTGCCACTGTTGCACACGAGGTGTCCCCCTATCGAGCAGCTAGTGGAAAGCGTCAGCAGGCTGTGTTGCAGATGATGTGTTTGGGCGACAGACACACCGCCGAGGTGCTGGCCGAGTACTTGAAGCGACAAACTGAGTCATGGCTGGGCAGTGTACATCTTGAGGCAGGCAAGGTAGTTAGTGATAACGGCCGTAATTTTGTGGCAGCCATAGCCCTTTCAAAACTCAGCCACATACCTTGCTTGGCTCACACCTTGAACCTGGTGGTGCAGTGCTTCCTCAAAAATTATCCGGAGTTAACAGCCCTGCTCCAGAAGGTGCGAAGACTGTGCGCGCACATCCGCCGGTCGCCTGTACACTCCGTTTGTATGCAGAAGCTGCAGCGATTGCTCCACCTTCCCAACCACCGCCTCATTATCGACATTGCAACAAGGTGGAACTCCACCCTGCACATGGTGGAGCGGCTGTGCGAGCAGAGGCAGGCCATAATGCATTTGTGGGAGGATACACGGCCAGGCACTTTGAGAGCAGACATGGAGTTGACAGGTGTGCAGTGGTCGAAGCTGAAAGACCTCTGTAAAGTCCTTCAGTGTTTTGAGGAATGCACACGGCTGGTAAGCGCAGACGACGCCATCCTAAGCATGAGCATCCCACTTATGCGTCTGCTCATGCAAACTTTGACGCACCTTAAGGAGCAGGCGTCTGCAGCCAATGTTGATGAGGAGGGAATCCTTGATGACATTCAGCCATTGTCTGCTCAGGGACCTCTCCTGGACGAGGTGGAGGAAGAAGAGGAGGAGGAGGATGATGATGGGGATGATTACTTAGGGGAGGAGGATGCATCTCATGGGGCAAGTGAAAATGTTGGCATGGCAAGGTCTGGTACAGGGTTTGTGCGTGACTGGAGGGATGTGGATTTGCCAGAAAGTGCTCCTCCAACCAGCACTCGCAGTGCATCATTGACACCGGGAACATTGGCCCACATGTCAGATTATGCCTTGCAGATCCTAAAAAGGGACCCCCGCATTGCCAAAATGATGAACGATGACGACTACTGGTTGGCCAGCATCCTGGATCCACGCTATAAAGGCAAATTACAAAACATCATGCCACAGGAGAACCTTGACCTAATATTGGCTAATAAACAAGCAACTCTGGTAAATCGGTTGCTTGAGGCATTCCCAGCACACAGCAGCGGTGATGGTTCTCACACGAGCTGTACGGGCCGGGGGCAGCTTGGCAGAGGTGTTCATGGTGCACACAGCAGAAGTGGCGTTGGAGACAGGGGCTTCATGACAATGTTGTGGACTGATTTTTCAAGTACCGCTCACACAACTGGTAATACTGCATCGATGGAAAGTGACAGGAGACAGCAGTTGTCAACTATGGTTACAAACTACTTTTCCTCCCATATCGATGTTCTCCCACACAGGTCATTCCCCTTTGACTATTGGGCCGCTAAACTCGACACCTGGCCTGAATTGGCACAATATGCCTTACAGGAGCTCGCTTGCCCAGCTGCAAGTGTGCTATCGGAAAGAGTCTTCAGTGCAGCTGGATCAATCCTGACAGAAAAAAGGACCCGTCTGTCAACCCAAAATGTGGATGATCTAACCTTCATTAAAATGAACCATGCATGGGTTTCCAAGGATTTTGTCCCACCTTCCCCTGATGACACATAGGGTGACAGAAAAATGGCTTGCTTTGGTCCACCTCTTCCTGGGACTTCACCTATTTCGCCTTTTGCATCAGCTGAATGTCCAACATCAACATATGCCACTTTCTAAAACTCCCTAACTGTGCTGCCTCCCCCCCCATGGCCGGGGTCACCACCTAGCGCACGACACCGTGCGAGTGCCGTTGCCCTGGACAGGTGGGTAGGCCGACTCTTGGGCGCGGGCACTGGCACAGGGTCCCTCATAGTGCAATCAAGTGTCTCTGATGGTGGTGGTGCACACCCGCCGTCAGACACACCGCCGTACTATGAGGGGCCCAGTGCCAGTACCGACGCCCACGAGTGGGCCCCCCTTGCTTGGGCAGGGCCCCAGCATTTGCAATCTTTACCTCTCCCTGCTCCTCCGCTGTGTAATCTGGGCCGTCAAATCCATACTGTGCCTGACACCGTCTGAGCCTGCCTCCTGATGTATAGACATATATTTTGAATGTGTACGCTATCCATACATGTTATCCGGGGATACGGTACCCTTTCTCACCTTTGTGCAATCACGTGCAAGCCATACTGGGCCTAACACCGTCTGAGCCTGCCTCCTGATGTATAGACATATATTTTGAATGTGTACGCTATCCATACATGTTATCCGGGGATACGGTACCCTTTCTCACCTTTGTGCAATCACATGTAATCCATACTGGGCGTGAGAACGGCTGGCGAGCTGTTAAGCAAGCTACAGCACCTGTGGTTTGCACACGTAAGTTTTTCATTTTTTCAGGAATGACGGTTAGGCCTAATTCCGGAACTGCGGTTGACCTGCACTTACTGGGAAATCATCGTTCGCGGGTAATAATTGTAATCAGTGATCCCCATCACTAACGTTGTTCAGCGGGTTATCTGCACCTGTAAGCGACAAACGCTGGCCTTTTCAGTGTAGCGCACATGCAGCCACGGACATGTAAGGGCATGACACACCAGTTATTGGCCAATCTCATGTGCCAGAGCCTCACGTGTCCCTCTAGTAAGCCGGACTCGAACCGCGGGGCATGACGGAGTCTCGTTCGTTAACGGAATTAAGCTTGCAATGTGTGCATCTTTTCTGTAGCTGGCATGGTTGAGGTTTCCCAGGTGGAGTCGAATTTAACCGTAGGCTCCACTCCTGGTGGTGCCCTTCTGGACATTCCTTTAAGGTTCAGCTTTGCAACCATACTGCTGTATTGTAAGGGTTCCAATTGATTGTGATGAATAAGAAAATGCTCACACAAGAATCAAATTTACTAAATTGATTTACTTAATAAATGATAAGATTAAATAATAAACAATATAAAACTATAAATACTAATGCATTAATCAGAAACAAGCATTATTCATACGTTACATTATTCAGATAGACGTCGACCAGTCATCCTCCATGAGCCAAGAGAGAGAGAACATGTGTCCTAGTTCTTTTAAAATGTCCAGCTAAAAGGTGTGTCCAGCCCCACCATATGGGGAATGATGTCACAAGTCTATTGTCCATTGGCTATAAACACATCCCCTCAATACCTGTTTTAACCAGTACATAATACAGGAAGCTGGAGGAAAGGGGCCTCATGTGTGCCACATGGCAGTAATACAGCAAGCTGGAGGAGGGGCTTCGGAGGAATGTTTACCCACCCAATCTAATTATGGCAATGAAGGTCCTTTGTTGGTAGATAAGTGTAAGCCAGTTATTTGCTCTGCTTGGACAATTTGACCATCTGGTTGAAACAAGTTTCAATGACCTTCTTGGAAGGTTCAAAGAGCTGATTGAAACTATATCAATAGTTGGTATTAATTAATTGGAGTGTTGAAACCATTAAAAATAACTCATAGTATACAACTGCCCACGTAAAACAAACACTTTGCCTTCATGAACGCTGTTTGGAGGGTCATGACTCGTGGGAATAACGCTGCCCAATCAGTTAGGCTGAGTTCACACGTGGCGTTTTTTTTCGCATTTCCGTGGCGGTTTTAACTGCGCGATTTTGCCGCGAAAACGCGAAAAATAAGCATCCCATGCATTCCTATGGGATTCCGCAATGCTGTACTAATGCTTGAAAACCAATTCAAAACCTTCATAACTATTAAATATGGTCGGGAGATAGTTAAATAACCATCATAATTCCCCCACCCATTAATAAGGACAAAAAAAATAATAATGGAGTACTCCAAATATCATATAATTCAAAAGAAAAATAGAGTAGCCATAAACCACAATAAAATACAAGAAAAATATAAATCTTTATTAGTACAATTTTTAAAAAAATATCACACATATGTCAACATATAATAGAGGTAGATATAAAGGAAAAATCCCAGTAAAGCACAGAATAGAGCCCCCCTACATATAGGTGGCAGCGGGCAAAAAAAGTCCTATACTACCAGTATGAAGCATAAACTGGGTCATCAGGCATACCATACTTAATATCAGAGACCAATGTCCGTATATGCCTGAGACATCCAAATATAATGTAAAGCATAGAGCTCAAAGTGTAGTGAATAATTCAAGATCAAACAAATACTGCATCAATCAGAACTGAGATCATACCCAGTACCTGTAATGTACATGCCACTTACCCATAAGGGATATAATTTGCAGGGAGGATACTGCGCTCGACCCCGACGCGCGTTTCGCCTCGGCTTTCTCAAGGGGAAGTGCCCATCTATCCTCAAAGTACCCATATATGAACGCCGCAATCCAGGTGTTACCAATCAGAGTCGGCGCATGCGCGGTGCAGCCACATGGTAACCGCGCGATGATCCGTTGCCGTCAGAGAGCGGCGTGCGTGTGTGGTAATACCACTAGACGTCATAGACACGCGCGCGGCTCACAAGATGACGGCCAGAGCATCACGACCAGTGAAGAAACACCGCGCATGCGCACAGGATCGGCGCCATTTTCTTGAAGACCTATTGTGGGCGGCCATAGTAATATGGTCTGGACGAGTCATCAGACTATTTCAAAGACCAAATAAGAATGGAAGGGAGAAGAAGGGCATCACAGGGGAAAAAAAGCAATCCATAGTTGTTAGGACAAAAAGGGTCAAAGAAGGCTCTCGATGTTATAGTATATAATAATATATAAGTTGTCGTGGAAAGAATGTCATATAGAGAGAAGGCAATAATCCAAAAAGACTCACTAAAAATATGGCAAAGGGATTGAGAAAAATCTCCCAAATGATCCCAATATGTAATTATAGTAATATACAAATATCATAATAAGATGCCATATGAAAGAGATACAAGACAATAGTCTTAATAGACTCACTAGAGATATAGTATTATGCATCAATTATAAATAAAATTCGCCTAGTATAGCCTACATCCCAAAGAGGGAGGGAAAATTCCCAAGCACCACAGATCATATATATAAATACCATTATAGTACAAAAATTAAGTGTTAAAGTTAGAATACCATTAACATGATGATATATCATAGTATAGGTATCATGTGATCGCCATTAAGTGGTAATAGATCCCCCATTGAAATCTTGACACACTCTAATCAACAATACATTAAAAAATGGAGAACCCTCCCAACCCCTCTCCCTCATATCCATAACCCCCCCCCACAAAAGAAAATGGCAAATCTTCAATGAAAAATAGGAGGTTCAAAATCAGAATATACAATATTGTTTGTCCTCCAAGCGTCCAAATCCTCCACGTTTCAGGAAAATCTCGGGCAGCATGATTTCTTAGAGAAAAAACAACTACTAATCCGGCTAGTGGTAAGAAACGCTGTTAAACCAACTCTTCCGCATTCAGACATGGGCGTCAAGGAGCAATAAAACTAAAATAAACAGAGAAAGGACAGACACAAAAAATTAAAAAACAGTTCTAAAAAACACAAGTAGGGACACAGACAAAATAAGTACAAGCCATGACAGAATCGGAAAGGGAGCCCTAAAAATATAATTAGAGTAACCATAATCCCAATAAAAGGATTATAATAATAGTTAGAAACCCAAAAAATTCAAGACTAATAGATAAATCTCTAATTAAGGAAAGAGGCAAAAGTATTAGTTTCATTCAAGCCTGCAGGGGATAGGGTATCTAACATCACAATCCACCTACACTCATGTTGTGCGAGAATCTTCTTAGTATTACCTCCACGAACGCCACAGTCAATCCTATCAATCCCACAGACCATTAGGCCCTTAGGATTGGCACTATGAAACAATTTAAAGTGCTTCGGGAGAGTTTTTAAGCTGGAAATATCCTGAATATCCCTAGATGCCACTATGTCCCTAACATGTTCGCGTACCCGAACTTTGAGTTCTCAAGACGTGAGTCCAACATAAATTTTATTGCAGGGACACGTGGCGTAGTATACCACATTTGAAGTGTTACATGTAATATAATTCTTAATGGAAAAAGTCTTTGTCCCATCAGAAGTGGTGAAAGATGCAATTTTACAAATGTTAGGACACGCCACACATCTCCCACAGGGAAAACATCCCTGTACACGGGTTGAACCACGAACTGACGCTATTGTGGGTACATAGTGACTTTTTACTAGGTGATCTTTCAAATTCCAGCTACGTCTAGGGATGATTTTAGGCCGTGGAGGTAAATGTGCTGCCAAAGTGGTATCTGTATGTAAAATGGGCCAGCACTTATCAAAAATTTCTCGCATACGATCCCACTGGCAGTTTGATGTAGATACAAAACAAATAGTGTCCTTATTGGTGTCTTGCCGAGTATTAATGGGTTTCACTAACAAATCATCACGTGATGCCTGCTTAGCCTTCCTATACCCATATTTGATACATCTATTACTATACCCTCTAGCCTTAAAACGATGCCCCAAGTCCGTAGCCTGTTTTTCAAACATTATCTCTGTAGAGCAGATACGCCTTGTTCTTAAAAATTGCCCCCTAGGAATGGCACGAATTATTGGTGGAATGTGAGCAGAGGACGCGTGCAGTAAAGAGTTCACCGCTGTCTCTTTACGGAACAAATCTGTTTGAATCAGGCCTCCCACATCGGTCCTGATTAGAACATCCAGGAATTCAATACTAGATCTATGCCATTTATAAGTAAATTTGAGATTAAAAGTATTTAAATTTAAATGATGCATGAAGTCCTGGAGATCAGATGACGACCCCTGCCAAATGGCAAAGACGTCATCAATATAGCGATACCAGCACTGCACATGGTTTACGGCGAGCGCCCCGCCCCCGCCCTCACACCTAGTAACGGCTTTAATTTCTTCACAGCCGTGAATGATGTACACCTTTTTTGTCGAAAATTAATTTTAACCAAGTTGCATAATGCACGTCGTTTGCATACAGGTGTGGATAATGATATTGAGCATCAAGCATTGTTGGCTCTTGAGGACCTTTTGAGAGAACAACAAATGGAGTCTACAGGTACGTTCCCTAAAATAGTGATGCCCAGATCTACGACTTTTCCTGCCTTGTCGATATGCCCACAAGTTGAGATATTTTGCAAAATGGTGATAGAGGAATTTAAAAAAATTCCTACAAATATCTATAGAGACAATCTATCATTTAAGCAAAGAAAGGCACTGAAAGAGTTACAACAGATCAACGATGTGGTTATTAAGGCTGCCGATAAGGGCGGAAATGTTGTTATCTGGCCTATCGATAAGTACGAAAAGGAGGCCTTTCGGCAGTTAAAAAATAAGGACACTTATCAGCAACTAATTAACAATCCCACTGTATCATTTGCTCAGTCCTTGGAGAAAATACTGTTTAATGCATTGGAGTCAGGTTTGATTCCCAAAAAAATCTTTGATGGACTTATGACTAGGAATCCAAGGGTCCCAACCTTTTATTTGTTACCCAAAGTACACAAGGATCTAGTCAATCCTCCGGGTCGTCCCATTGTGGCTGGCATAGGGGGGCTATGCGATATGACATGTAAATTTATTGATTATTATTTGAAACCTATTGTCGAGACGCTGCCCTCCTATGTCAGGGATACCACTGATTTGTTGAACAAGATCAATGGGATCACCATGGAGGATGACATGATCCTTGTGGCCATTGACATTGAGTCACTGTATACGTCCATTAATCATGTGGACGGATTGGCGGCAGTGCGCTTCTATTTGGAGATGTTGAGTCAGGATGGACATTGGTGTGAATTTCTTATGGAACTTTTGGAATTTGTCCTGTCTCACAACTATTTTGTTTTTAAGGACCGGTTTTTTTTGCAGAGGCGTGGCACTGCCATGGGTGCGGCTTGCGCCCCGTCCTATGCTAACCTGTTTCTCGGCTACTGGGAGAGGCAGGTTTTCTTTGGGGGCGGGGCGCTCGCCGTAAACCATGTGCAGTGCTGGTATCGCTATATTGATGACGTCTTTGCCATTTGGCAGGGGTCGTCATCTGATCTCCAGGACTTCATGCATCATTTAAATTTAAATACTTTTAATCTCAAATTTACTTATAAATGGCATAGATCTAGTATTGAATTCCTGGATGTTCTAATCAGGACCGATGTGGGAGGCCTGATTCAAACAGATTTGTTCCGTAAAGAGACAGCGGTGAACTCTTTACTGCACGCGTCCTCTGCTCACATTCCACCAATAATTCGTGCCATTCCTAGTGGGCAATTTTTAAGAACAAGGCGTATCTGCTCTACAGAGATAATGTTTGAAAAGCAGGCTAAGGACTTGGGGCATCGTTTTAAGGCTAGAGGGTATAGTAATAGATGTATCAAATATGGGTATAGGAAGGCTAAGCAGGCATCACGTGATGATTTGTTAGCGAAACCCATTAATACTCGGCAAGACACCAATAAGGACACTATTTGTTTTGTATCTACATCAAACTGCCAGTGGGATCGTATGCGAGAAATTTTTGATAAGTGCTGGCCCATTTTACATACAGATACCACTTTGGCAGCACATTTACCTCCACGGCCTAAAATCATCCCTAGACGTAGCTGGAATTTGAAAGATCACCTAGTAAAAAGTCACTATGTACCCACAATACCGTCAGTTCGTGGTTCAACCCGTGTACAGGGATGTTTTCCCTGTGGGAGATGTGTGGCGTGTCCTAACATTTGTAAAATTGCATCTTTCACCACTTCTGATGGGACAAAGACTTTTTCCATTAAGAATTATATTACATGTAACACTTCAAATGTGGTATACTACGCCACGTGTCCCTGCAATAAAATTTATGTTGGACTCACGTCTCGAGAACTCAAAGTTCGGGTACGCGAACATGTTAGGGACATAGTGGCATCTAGGGATATTCAGGATATTTCCAGCTTAAAAACTCTCCCGAAGCACTTTAAATTGTTTCATAGTGCCAATCCTAAGGGCCTAATGGTCTGTGGGATTGATAGGATTGACTGTGGCGTTCGTGGAGGTAATACTAAGAAGATTCTCGCACAACATGAGTGTAGGTGGATTGTGATGTTAGATACCCTATCCCCTGCAGGCTTGAATGAAACTAATACTTTTGCCTCTTTCCTTAATTAGAGATTTATCTATTAGTCTTGAATTTTTTGGGTTTCTAACTATTATTATAATCCTTTTATTGGGATTATGGTTACTCTAATTATATTTTTAGGGCTCCCTTTCCGATTCTGTCATGGCTTGTACTTATTTTGTCTGTGTCCCTACTTGTGTTTTTTAGAACTGTTTTTTAATTTTTTGTGTCTGTCCTTTCTCTGTTTATTTTAGTTTTATTGCTCCTTGACACCCATGTCTGAATGCGGAAGAGTTGGTTTAACAGCGTTTCTTACCACTAGCCGGATTAGTAGTTGTTTTTTCTCTAAGAAATCATGCTGCCCGAGATTTTCCTGAAACGTGGAGGATTTGTACGCTTGGAGGACAAACAATATTGTATATTCTGATTTTGAACCTCCTATTTTTCATTGAAGATTTGCCATTTTCTTTTGTGGGGGGGGGGTTATGGATATGAGGGAGAGGGGTTGGGAGGGTTCTCCATTTTTTAATGTATTGTTGATTAGAGTGTGTCAAGATTTCAATGGGGGATCTATTACCACTTAATGGCGATCACATGATACCTATACTATGATATATCATCATGTTACTGATATTCTAACTTTAACACTTAATTTTTGTACTATAATGGTATTTATATATATGATCTGTGGTGCTTGGGAATTTTCCCTCCCTCTTTGGGATGTAGGCTATACTAGGCGAATTTTATTTATAATTGATGCATAATACTATATCTCTAGTGAGTCTATTAAGACTATTGTCTTGTATCTCTTTCATATGGCATCTTATTATGATATTTGTATATTACTATAATTACATATTGGGATCATTTGGGAGATTTTTTCAATCCCTTTGCCATATTTTTAGTGAGTCTTTTTGGATTATTGCCTTCTCTCTATATGACATTCTTTCCACGACAACTTATATATTATTATATACTATAACATCGAGAGCCTTCTTTGACCCTTTTTGTCCTAACAACTATGGATTGCTTTTTTTCCCCTGTGATGCCCTTCTTCTCCCTTCCATTCTTATTTGGTCTTTGAAATAGTCTGATGACTCGTCCAGACCATATTACTATGGCCGCCCACAATAGGTCTTCAAGAAAATGGCGCCGATCCTGTGCGCATGCGCGGTGTTTCTTCACTGGTCGCGATGCTCCGGCCGTCATCTTGTGAGCCGCGAGCGTGTCTGTGACGTCTAGTGGTATTACCACACACGCGCGCCGCTCTCTGACGGCAACGGATCATCGCGCGGTTACCATGTGGCTGCACCGCGCATGCGCCGACTCTGATTGGTAACACCTGGATTGAGGCGTTCATATATGGGTACTTTGAGGATAGATGGGCACTTCCCCTTGAGAAAGCCGAGGCGAAACGTGCGTCGGGGTCGAGCGCAGTATCCTCCCTGCAAATTATATCCCTTATGGGTAAGTGGCATGTACATTACAGGTACTGGGTATGATCTCAGTTCTGATTGATGCAGTATTTGTTTGATCTTGAATTATTCACTACACTTTGAGCTCTATGCTTTACATTATATTTGGATGTCTCAGGCATATACGGACATTGGTCTCTGATATTAAGTATGGTATGCCTGATGACCCAGTTTATGCTTCATACTGGTAGTATAGGACTTTTTTTGCCCGCTGCCACCTATATGTAGGGGGGCTCTATTCTGTGCTATACTGGGATTTTTCCTTTATATCTACCTCTATTATATGTTGACATATGTGTGATATTTTTTTAAAAATTGTACTAATAAAGATTTATATTTTTCTTATATTTTATTGTGGTTTATGGCTACTCTATTTTTCTTTTGAATTATATGCTGTACTAATGCTGCGGTTTTTACCGCGGCGGAATCGCTTTGCGGTAAAAACCGCAGCATGCTCATTAATTTGCGGAATCGCGGCGATCCCGCTCCCATAGGAATGCATTGTTCCGCTTACTTCCCGCAAGTGGCTGTGCACACCATGCGGAAAGTAAGCAGAACAATGGCGGATGGTACCCACGGTCCGGAGGAGAGGAGACTGTCCTCCGGGCTTTGGGTACCATATCCCTGTAAAAAGTAGAATTTAAAAATAAAAAATATTGTTATTCTTACCTTCCGGCGTCCCGCGCAGCATTCCTGCTTCTCTTCACGCTCTCGTTCCCAGTAGTTCTTTGCGAAAATGCCCGCGATGGCGTCCGTTCTCGCGGGATCGCGAAGTCTCGCGGTCATTCGCGCGACGTCATCGCGAATTACCGCGAGACGTCGCGATCCCGCGAGAACTGACGTCATCGCTGGCATTTTCGCAAAGGATTACTGGGAACGGATGCGCGGGACGTCGGAGGGTAAGAATAACACTATTTTTTATTTTTTTTAACATTCGATCTTTTACTATTGATGCCGCATAGGCAGCCTCAGTAGTAAAACGTTGGTCACACTTGTCAAACACTATGTTTGACGAGTGTGACCAACCTGTCAATCAGTTCTCCAAGCGATGCTACAGATCGCTTGGAGAACGCTAGCATTTTGCAAGCTAATTACGCTTGCAAAATGCTAGTTTTTCCGCGGGAAAATCGCGGGAATTTAAAATGCGATTTTCCCGTGGACTGGAATTCTGGAATTCTCGCGGTAATTTCCGCGAGAGTTCCGGTACGTGTGCACTTAGCCTTAACCTGCTAGAGAGATCCTTCGTTGCTCCCAAGCATGACATCACACTCCCTAGGTGGAAGGTAATGTCACTGTGGCGACCGTACTCCTGGGGGTGACACAAGTGCACTGATGCCCAGCCACTGCTCGATGAATCTGCTGGTGCATTGACCCAGACCACCACATTCCCCTCGCACGCTACACGGCCTGAATCTGACCCTGATGAAACTCAGGTTACCCTTCCCATATACAGTTCCATCTTACACGGTGACAAAGAGGAAGCTGCAGATGAAAGTGCAGGTTCGGCCCACCCGCCATCAGACACACCACCGTACTATCAGGGGCCCTGTGCCAGTGCCGTCGCCAACGAGTGGGCCCCCCCTGCTTGCTCAGGATCACAGCACTTGCAAGGTTGAAATACTGTGCAGTGAGATGGAAGATGGGGACGACGAGGAGTCCAGACTAGTACAGGGATTCCCTAGCGAGGAGACTTATTTGATTGTTTTCAATGTTGGGACAGCAATTTTTGGGGAGCACTATACTCTGGAGAATGATAGATGGGGCCCACCATACACTGGAACATTCCAAAGGTGGACATCAGACACTGGAGCAGCATTTACAGGGCCCATTATACACTAGAGCATTAGAAATGGGGCCCATTATGTTTGGAGCATTATTTGGGCCCATAAGACAGTGGAGCTTCATCCATGGGGACCAACATATACTGTAGCATTATGTGGAGCTCATCATATACTGTTTCAAACATTATATGGGACCAATGATTCTGTATGGAGAAATAGATGGGCCTCGTCATGAGATGTAAAAAGTGAAGTATTTTTCATTGTACTATACCGCTATTTCTCTGCCGTATCGGAGCATGATGAGTTGTGGTATGTGTTAAAGGGGCGCTCTTTCGCCCAGGGCACATGAAAACCTGGAGCCAGCCCTACCCCCCCACAACTTTAGCCAAATAACCCCCATTTTTCAGTGCGTAACTTGTATTATGAAGTTAATTAAGGTTGACAAGCTTAAGTAAGAAGAATTGATGCTTTTGGCATTCAAATGGGAACTGTAGGTGTGTTTCCTGTCCTCCTCTCACTGCCGACTTTTATTCCCCATTGACTTACATTGGGTTTCGTGTTTCGGGACGACCCCGACTTTTCCCTATAATCGGCCGATCTTGCTCGACCCGACTTTTGGAAAAGTCGGGTTTCACGAAACGAAACTTGACCCTAAAAAACCAAAAGTCGCTCAACTCTATACAGCATTATAGAATGCCCCTGATGGTAGAGACTGCAGCTTATAGGACAAAAAATAGGCGACAGATTCCTGTTAAAGTGATCTGATTTGTGGACAGTTTCTAGTCTACTACTTAGGGTGTGTGCACACTAGGGTGACCGGATCTCTTATGGGGGGGAAAAAATGTCAGAATCTTGTTCGTCTGGACCCCACAAAACGATTCCCCTTTCCAGATATTGAGAGAGCCAAAATTTGAGCTCGATCAAACGACGTTAACCCGTGCCGCTCGTCGCTCAAAGTTTGAAAAAATCCAAATTGAGGTATTTTAAGATTTAGGTATTTTGCATAGTCTGTTAGACTATAAAGAATGTGACAACAACATTGCAGAAATAGCCCTGACCAAATTTTCGAACCATTTGTGGTATTTGAATGCAGAGTTGGTGGGATTATCGTTTTTTGATCCCACCATTACGACAATGAAAAGTTGTTAATGGCTAATAAATTGCTCAGTAGCACAGATGAACCATCAGAGCACGCTAACCTACATGAGTTGATAATTTTACATAGTTATCTAATCTATTCTAGAGCTTTTGTTAAAGTAGTTTTTGAAACGTCAGAATATAATGCTCGGCATTTGCTTACAACTTGCAGGACATATTGCTTTTGTTCTTCATCTTTTGTCAGAAGGTCGTTAAAGTCGGTTACTTCCTACCTCTTTTAATTTTTCTTTCCTAACTTTTGGATTTACAACCCTAGCGTGCTCTGATGGTTCATCTGTGCTACTGAGCAATTTATTAGCCATTAACAACTTTTCATTGTCTGTAATGGTGGGATCAAAAAACGATAATCCCACCAACTCTGCATTCAAATACCACAAATGGTTCGAAAATTTGGTCAGGGCTATTTCTGCAATGTTGTTGTCACATTCTTTATAGTCTAACAGACTATGCAAAATACCTAAATCTTAAAATACCTCAATTTGGATTTTTTCAAACTTTGAGCGACGAGCGGCACGGGTTAACGTCGTTTGATCGAGTTCAAATTTTGGCTATCTCAATATCTGGAAAGGGGAATCGTTTTGTGGGGTCCAGACGGACAAAATTCCGACATCGATTTTTTGCGGTCACCCTAGTGCACACGCTGCACATTCTGCTGCGGATCCGCAGCGGTTTTGGTCCTGCGGATCCACAGCAGTTTCTGCTGCGTTGTACAGTAACATTCTAACCTATGGAAAACGAAAACCGCAGTGCAGACGGTGCGGAATTTTCCGCGCGGATTTGCTGCGGTTTTCAAGCCACAGAAAGAATTGACATGTCAATTCTTTCTGCGGATTCCGCTGCGGTTTACCATCTCCTCCATTGTAGAGATGATAAACCGCAGGGCAAACCCGCAGGCTAATCCGCAGATAAACCGCAGGTCTTCTGACCTGCAGATTTACTTTCGTATTTTACAAAATCCGTGTGGACAATTCCGCAAAGCAATCCACAGCATGTGCACGTACCCTTAGGCTAAGTTCACACGTAGCGGAACTCTCGTGGAAATTACCGCGAGAGTTCCAGAATTCCATTCCGCGGGAAAAATCGCATTTTAAATTCCCGCGATTTTCCGGCGGAAAAACTAGCATTTTGCAAGTGTAACTAGCTTGCAAAATGCCAGCGTTTTCCAAGCGATCTGTAGCATCGCTTGGAGAACTGATTGATAGGTTGGTCACATTCGTCAAACATAGTGTTTGACGAGTGTGACCAGCTTTTTACTACTGAGGCCGCCTATGCAGATAAAATTTTAAAAAAATAAAAAATGGTGTTATTCTTACCTTCCGACGTCCCGCGCAGCCTTCCCGCCTCTCTCCACGCTCTCGTTCCCAGTAATCCTTTGAGAAAATGCCCGTGATGACGTCCGTTCTCGCGGGATCGAGACGTCTCGCGGTTATTCGCGATGACGTCGCGCGAATGACCGCGAGACTTCGCGATCCCGCGAGAACGGACGTCATCGTGGACATTTTCGCAAAGGATTACTGGAAACAAGAGCGTGGAGAGAGGCGGGAAGGCTGCGCAGGACGTCGGAAGGTAAGAATAACACCATTTTTTATTTTTTTAAAATTTTATCTGCATAGGCGGCCTCAGTAGTAAAAAGCTGGTCACACTCGTCAAACACTATTCTATTTTTTACAGGGATATGGTACCCAAAGCCCGGAGGACAGTCTCCTCTCCTCCGGACCGTGGGTACCATCCGCAATTGTTCTGCTTACTTTTCGCATGGTGTGCACAGCCACATGCGGGAAGTAAGCGGAACAATGCATTCCTATGGGTGCGGGATCGCCGCGATTCCGCAAAATTAATGAGCATGCTGCGTTTTTTACCGCAAAGCGATTCAGCCGCGGTAAAAACAGCAGCATTAGCACAGCATTGCGGAATCCCATAGGAATGCATGGGATGCTTATTTTTCGCGGCAAAATCGCGCGGTTAAAACCACCGCGGAAACGCGAAAAAAACCCGCCACGTGTGAACTCTGCCTTACTGTGATTAATGTCGCCATTTTTGTGGAACTGTTTACACTGCACACTGCGCAAATACATGTATGAAGAAACTGTTAATGTGGCTTTTCTTTGTGAGCTTATGAGACTCATTACTATCACGCTTGCCTTGAGCCCTGCAGCTATTGCACTGGTTAGCAATGTGCTGTGTCTCTAGTTATTTTTTTTCCTTGCTGTGTCTCTAGCTATTTTTTCCTCGCTAGCAATACTACATTAGGCCGGTTTCACACGTCAGTGCCTCTGGTACGTGTGATGACAGTTTTCTTACGTACTGGAGACACTGACACACATAGACCCATTCAAATGAATGGGTTTATACACATGTCAGCGTGTTTTCAAGGACAGTGTGTCCGTGTGCAAAACACGCAGACATGTCCGCTTTCACTAGGAAACATGGGCCGCAAAACGTGTTGCAAACGTGCACACGGAGAATAGTGCACGCTGTCCTCCGTGTGCACGGACGGCCGCAGGGAAGTAGCGCTACTGTAAGCCGCTGTTCCCCAGCAGCAGGTGCTGAATGCGGCTGTCATTATTCTCCCCTGCTCTGCCGGCGAGCAGAGGAGAATGAATGAATGAATGAATGAAAAGCTGACCTGCTGTGACCTCAGGACCGTGGGAAAATGCAAGTGATGAGGTCATGGGAGTTCAAGCTCTGTCACAGTTACCTCATCACTTGCATTCTCCCACGGTCCTGAAGTCACAGCAGGCCAGTTTTTCATTCATTCATTCTCCTCTGCTCGCGTTGATCATGGCAGAGCAGGGGAGAATGGTTGAAAGCCGTGTTCAGCACCTGTCACCAGGGAACAGGGCTTACAGTAGCGCTTCTTCCCCAGCGGCCGTCCGTGTGGTACTGATGCGGCACATGTGTGTTGCACGTGGTACACACACGGACACTGATATCACCAGTACCGTTTTTTCCGGTACAGGAAATATCAGGACATGTGAAACCGGCCTTATATAGTATACAGCAGTTTACTCCCTAGTAGCTGCGAAAATTAGATTTGTCAGTAGAAGTGGAAAAGTCTGACTGAACTGGCAGAAAAAAGGCAAATACTGTAAATTGCAATTGATTCAGTATTGTACATTTATTTTCTTTCAATCACTCAAAAAATCTCAGCGATCAGAAGTAGTAAAGAACAGTACAGTACTGGTAGTGAAAACAGAAAGCAGTACAGTACAGGTAGAGGAGCATGGTACATGTAATACTTTCTCCTTTCATAGTACATAATCTACATATAGACAGCAGTGTATAACAGAGAGCTCAACAGTAAATGTAGTACAGGTGGAGGGCAGTACAGTACATGTAGTACAGGTGTAGTACAGGTGGAGGGCAGTACAATATACACTGGGTGCAGAATTATTAGGCAAATGAGTATTTTGATCACATCATCCTTTTTATACATGTTGTCCTACTCCAAGCTGTATAGGCTTGAAAGCCAACTGCCAATTATGTAAATCAGGTGATTTGCATCTCTGTAATGAGGAGGGGTGTGGTCTAATGACATCAACACCCTATATAAGATGTGCTTAATGATTAGGCAACTTCCTTTCCTTTGGCAAAATGGGTCCGAAGAAAGATTTGACGGACTCTGAAAAGTCAAAAATCGTGAGATGTCTTGCAGATAGATGCAGCAGTCTTGAAATTGCCAAACTTTTGAAGCGTGATCACCGAACAATCAAGCATTTCATGGCAAATATCCAACAGGGTCGCAAGAAGCATGTTGATAAAAAAAAAGGCGCAAAATAACTGCCCATGAAGTGAGGAAAATCAAGTGTGAAGCTGCCAAGATGCCATTTGCCACCAGTTTTTCTTATTTCAGAGCTGCAACGTTACTGGAGTATCAAAAAGCTCAAGGTGGCCATACTCAGGGACATGGTCAAGGTAAGGAAGGCTGGAAAAGGATCAACAAGAAACATAAGATAAAACGTCAAGACTGGGCCATGAAATATCTTAAGACTGATTTTTCTAAGGTTTTATGGACTGATGAAATGAGAGCGACTCTTGATTGGCCAGATGGATGGGCCGAAAGCTGGATCAGTAAAGGGTAGAGAGCTCCACTCCGACTCGGACGCCAGCAAGGTGGAGGTGGGGTACTGGTATGGGCTGGTATCATCAAAGATGAACTTGTGGGAACTTTTCGGGTTGAGGATGGAGTGAAGCTCAACTCCCAGACCTACTGGCAGTTTCTGGAAGACACCTTCTTCAAGCAGTGGTACAGGAAGAAGTCGGTATCGTTCAAGAAAAACATGATTTTCATGCAGGACAATGCTCCATCACATGCATCCAAATACTCCACAGCGTAGCTGGCCAGTAAAGGTCTAAAAGAAGAAAAAATAAAGACATGGCCCCCTTGTTCACCTGATCTGAACCCCATAGAGAACCTGTAGTCCCTCATAAAATGTGAGATCTACAGGGAGTGAAAACAGTACACCTCTCCGAACAGTGTCTGGGAGGCTGTGGTGGCTGCGGCATGCAATGTTGATCGTAAACAGATCAAGCAACTGACAGAATCTATGGATGGAAGGCTTTTGAGTGTCATCGTAAAGAAAGGTGGCTATATTGGTCACTGATTTTTTTTGTTTTGTTTTTGAATGTCAGAAATGTTTATTTCTAAATTTTGTGTTGCTCTATTGGTTTTCCTGGTGAAAATAAACAAGTGAGATGGGTATATATTTGTTTTTTATTAAGTTGCCTAATAATTCTGCACTGTAATAGTTACCTGCACAAACAGATATCCTCCTAAGATAGCCAAATCTAACCAAAACCCACTCCAACTTCCAAAAATATTAAGCTTTGATATCTATGAGTCTTTTGGGTTGATTGAGAACATAGTTGTTATTCAATAATAAAAAGAATCCTCTCAAATACAACTCGCCTAATAATTCTGCACATGGTGTATGTAGTACAGGTGGAGGGCAGTACAGTACATGTAGCATAGGTGGAGGGCAGTAAAATACATGTACAAGCAGTACAGGTGGAGGGCAGTATAGTGCATGTAGTACAGGTGGAGGGCAGTACAGTACGTGTAGCACAGGTGGATGTCAGTACAGTACATGTAGCACAGGTGGAGGGCAGTGTAGTACATGTAGAACAGGTGGAAGGCAGTAAAATACATGTAGTACAAGTGGAGGGCAGTACAATATATGTAGTACAGGTGGAGGGCAGTACATTACATGTAGCACAGGTGGAGGGCAGTAAAATACATGTAGAACAGGTGGAAGGCAGTACAGTACATGTAGTACAGGTGGAGGTCAGTACAGTACGTGTAGCACAGCTGGAGGTCAGTACAGTACATGTAGCACAGGTGGAGGGCAGTATAGTACATGTAGAACAGGTGGAGGGCAGTAAAATACATGTAGTACAGGTGGAGGGCAGTACATTACATGCAGCACAGGTGGAGGGCAGTAAAATACATGTAGTACAGGTTGAGGGCAGTACAGTACATGTAGTACAAGTGGAGGGCAGTACAGTACGTGTAGCACAGCTGGAGGTCAGTACAGTACATGTAGCACAGGTGGAGGGCAGTATAGTACATGTAGAACAGGTGGAGGGCAGTAAAATACATGTAGTACAGGTGTAGGGCAGTACAGTACGTGTAGCACAGGTGGAGGGCAGAAAAATACATGTAGTACAGGTGGAGGGCAGTACAGTACATGTAGTACAGGTGGAGGGCAGTAAAATGATTATAACACTATTGGAAGGCAGTACAGTACATGAAGAACAGGAGGAGGGCAGTACAGTACATGTAGTACAGGTGTAGGACAGTACATGTAGAACATACACTTTAGAGAGCAGTACAATACATGTAGAACAGGTGGACGGCAATACAGTACATATACAACAGGTAGAGAACATTATAGTAGGTGTAGAAGGCAGCACAGTACATGTAGTACAGCTAGATCACAGTATAGTATGTGTAGAAGGCAGTACAGTACATGCAGTATAGTTGTAGCGTAGTACAGCACATACAGTACAGGTGTATGGCAGTACAGTACATGTAAAATGCAGTACATGTAGAACAGGGGGAAGACAATCTATAATATAACGCGCTAAGCGTCACTCTGTCCGAAGCCTTTATATACTGCGCAAACGCGACGCGCCTGCGCAGTCTGACTCCAGACAGAATGAGGCATCCAGCGGTGAGGAGTGTGTATGCCGCCTGAAATGGCGGTACGCGTACACACTACATACCGCTATTTCCAGCGCCATACTTACATACTTACCTGACCGGGAGGAGCGTTGCCACGGCGCTTCTCTTTGGCCGGAGACCGGGGAAGGAGTTTGGCCGGAATCGCACATGCGCATAGCGCGATCCAGCACCATTTTATTGAAGACACATTTGCAGTGTGTCTTCAGCAATATGGCGCCGGACAGAGCTATGGGCATGCGCATATATCGTATAGTATAAATGTTTTTTTTTTGTATGTGTGTAGTTTAATAGGGGTGAGGGGGACCATACATATCAGGATAAGGGGGGTGAGGGGACCATGCATATCAGGAAAGGGGGGAGAGGGACCATGCATACCAGTATTGGGGGGTGAGGGGACCAAGCATATCACGAAAGGGGGGTGAGGGGTAGCATGCATACCACGAAAGGGGAGTGAGGGCACCATGCACACCACGAAAGGGGGGTGCGGGGCCATGCATACCACAAAAGGGGGGGTGAGGGGACCATGCATACCATGAAAGGAGGGTGAGGGGACCATGCATACCACGAAGGGAGGGTGAGGAGACCATGCATACCAGGAAAGGGGGGTGAGGGGACCATGCATACCACAAAAGGAGGGTGAGGGGACCATGCATACCACGAAAGGGGGGTGAAGGGACCATGCATACCATGAAAGAAGGGTGAGGGGACCGTGCATACCATGAAAGGGGGGTGAGGGGACCATGCATACCACGAAAGGAGGGTGAGGGGACCGTGCATACCATGAAAGGGGAGTGTGGGACCATTCATACCACGAAAGGAGGGTGAGGGGACCATGCATACCACGAAAGGGGGGTGAGGGGACCATGCATACCACGAAAGAGGAGTGAGGGGACCATGCATTCCACGAAAGGAGGGTGAGGAGACCATGCATACCACGAAAGGGAAGTGAGGGGACCATGCATACCACGAAAGGGGAGTGAGGGGACCATGCATATCACAAAAAGGGGGGTGAGGGGACCATGTATACCAGGATTGGGGGGGTGAGAGGACCAGGCATACCAGGATTGGGGGGTGAGGGGTAGCATGCATACCAGGATTGGGGGTGAGGGGACCATGCATACCAGGATTGAGGGGTGAGAGGACCATGCATACCAGGAAAAAGGGGGTGAGAGGACCATGCATACCAGGATAGGGGGGTGAGGGGACCATACATACCAGAATAGAGATAAGGGGGTACCATGCATACCAGGATTGGGGGGGTGAGGGGACCATGCATACCAGGATGAGGAATAGGGTGCCATGCTTACCAGGACTGGGGGGGTGAGGGGACCATGCATACCAGGATAGGGATGAGGGGTGCCATGCACACCAGGATAGGAGGGGGGCAGCACATACCAGGATGGGAGACCATATAGCAATAAAAATGCTCGCCACCCGGGCGTAGAACGGGTTCATAGCTAGTACATGTATAACAGGCACAGAACAGTATAGTATAATCTACTTAAGAACTCCCTTAAACCACTGAACTCAAATGTTTCAGTGAAAATGACAATGATCTAGTTCAGAGTTCCCCAACTCCAGTCCTCAAGGCCCACCAACAGATCATGTTTTCAGGATTTCCTTTGTATTGCTCAGGTGATAATGGATTCCCCTGTGCTATACAAATGAAATCCTGAAAACATGACCTGTTGGTGGGCCTTGAGGACTGGAGTTGGGGAACTCTGATCTAGTTGATACTAAGCAGTCTTAGGCCACGTTCACACCTTCAGTATTTTACATCAGTATTTGTAAGACAAAATCAGGTGAGGAACAATCAGAGTAAAAGTATGATAGAAATATGTCACTACTTCTGCGTTTTTTACCCACTCCAAATACTGATGTAAAATACTGACCAAATACGCAATGTGTGAACATGGCCTCAGGGTGTATTTTCACATATTGCATTTTTTGCTGCATTTTTCCATGCGTTTTTGCTGCAAACAATGCAGCATTTTACTGTACCAGTAAAGTGAATTAGATTGCTTTTTTTTCCTTGCAGATTCAAAGCAGTTTTATATCTGCAGCATGACATATTTTTCAGCATTTTTTGCAGGTTTTTTCACCCATTCTAATGACTGGGGAAAAATGCATAAAAACCGCAAGAAAAAAAATGCTTCACAAACAGGTATTTTACTGTGTTTACTAAACTTTCTGTTGCAAATCTTTATCGTGTTCCATACCTTTAAAAGGATATTGTTATGTTATTAAATAGATTTAATTAGTTATACAGCATGAAAATAAGCATGTTTGTATTTGACTTGCCTTTTCTATCTGCTGTCATTCCCTTGTAAGGAGAGCTTTAATCATTCATAGTGTACAGCTGGTTACCATGAAGCCACTGGCCTCCAGATTGTGGCAAGGGTAGCAGAAGTTACATTGCAGGAGTTGGGTTAACTCTTTACATCCCAGCCAGCTCATTTCAGCCAATTGATTTCTACAGAGCAGTTAGCAGCTCACCTCAAACTCTCTCTCTTAACTGCATCTCTTCAGAAGATTTCACCATCCCCAGCTTTCAGAGCAGGTCTGCGAATCTCTTGGCTCTTAGGGTATGTGCACATGGTACGGATTCTGCTGCGGTTCCACAGCGTTTCTGCTGCGTTGTACAGTACCTTTATTTCCTACGGAAATTAAAAAACGCTGTGCACATGCTGCGGATTTTTCCGCGCGGTTTTGCAATCCGCAGCATGTCAATTGTTTGGTGCAGAAACGCTTCAGTTTTTCACCTCATCCATTATGAGGTGTAAAACCGCAGGGCAAAACTGCAGATAAACTGCAGGACTTTTGTCCTGCGGATTTACCTGCGGTTTTCTCTCCAAAATCCGCACACCAAAAAAACTACTTGTGCACATAGCCTCAGTGTCTGGAGCTGTATGCTTGTTCATATCTATTTGTAAGTACAGTGATAACAGTGCAGACTCCAGAACAAACCACTGAGTGATAAATGTGTTACAGCAGAACTTGTGCTGAGCTTTATATTACTGCAGTTTTGCTTCTCACCACAGCTATCACTCATAAAGAAGAGCCCACCCTGCCAGAGACAAGGATGTATGCCAACTATGGCAACTGCATTTCTCTGAACAGCAAGAGGCAATCTGAGAATGACCCTTTAAAGGGGCTTTCTGGTTTCAGAAATCCTCTCTTCCACAGCTGCAGTTTGTTTTGGCAAAAAAAAAAAATCAAAAATCAAACTGTGCTTCAATTTTCCTCCATTGGTCCAGTGCTGTGTCTCTGCCATTGCTTCTTGGTGTCTGTTATTATCGACGGCGCTGAAATCAATAACTGAGCTAGGTGCCTCGAGCCTTCAACTCAGTTATGCGATCCCCGATTTCATCCCTCTACATTTTTCATGATGATGCCTGTTTATACAATGGGATGTGCTGACATTAGCTTTTTTTGTTAGTATGTGATCAAGTTTGAATGGCCAATGATTATCCATTTTTGGTATAGATGATCATTTTTGGTCAATTATCACCCGATGTACAAGACCATTAACATTATTTATGATAGACTTACTATGGGAAATGATTTTAAGGGAGTGGGGAAAGTGAAGCTATGTCAGCAACAGACAGATCATCTGGGTCTGTCTACAACACCCTTCAAAAGCATCTGGAAAAACCTGCCGGCTGTATAGTTAATTGCCTGGTTGACAAGCTGCACTTCTTTTGTATAGGTTCCTTAACCATGATGATGTGCGATAAGGATGGGAGGGTCGCTCTACATCTACACTAATCACACATTGGTGACGTAACTTCAGATTAGGCCTCCAAAATTGTTGTTCTGAATAACCCCTAAAGGGGATGTGGCAGTGCCGCACCTCTGACATGCAGGAATTGCTGACCTGTCTGACAACTATTTGTTCTGGTGCTCAATTTATTATAAGATTAGCCCAATTTATGATGTTAACGTTGGACTTGTCCCCATCTGTGACAGCCCTCGACAGTAACTGATGTGAGCAGAGTTAGCTCCAGTCGCTTCAGTTTTTTTTTTATCTAATATTTTTTATTACAACAGATAACCATATTGTAATACAGTCTGACACAAACTCCAGACAGATACAAAATGTAATGTAAAAAGCAGATTAAGACATTTTCCTTTTTAACATAACTAGCCCCTTAACTCAATAACCCACCCCCCTACCCCCTCCCTTCCCACCAATCCCATCCCAATATCCTTCATACTTCAGCTAATACATCACCTCTTAGTAAACTGAAACATAGCTTTTCAGATGCACAACTTTATAAATATTAATTTCTCTCCCAAACATCAAACTGGACCCAGCCTAGCCTGCAATAACTCTGCAGACACCACACCTGGATAGTCCATCCATCTGCCCTAAACATTTTCAAACTTTGTATGTTGCTGACTGTTAATATATACAGTGGGGCAAAAAAGTATTTAGTCAGTCAGCAATAGTGCAAGTTCCACCACTTAAAAAGATGAGAGGCGTCTGTAATTTACATCATAGGTAGACCTCAACTATGGGAGACAAACTGAGAAAAAAAAATCCAGAAAATCACATTGTCTGTTTTTTTTTCCTTTTATTTGCATATTATGGTGGAAAATAAGTATTTGGTCAGAAACAAGCAATCAAGATTTCTGGCTCTCACAGACCTGTAACTTCTTCTTTAAGAGTCTCCTCTTTCCTCCACTCATTACCTGTAGTAATGGCACCTGTTTAAACTTGTTATCAGTATAAAAAGACACCTGTGCACACCCTCAAATAGTCTGACTTCAAACTCCACTATGGTGAAGACCAAAGAGCTGTCAAAGGACACCAGAAACAAAATTGTAGCCCTGCACCAGGCTGGGAAGACTGAATCTGCAATAGCCAACCAGCTTGGAGTGAAGAAATCAACTGTGGGAGCAATAATTAGAAAATGGAAGACATACAAGACCACTGATAATCTCCCTCGATCTGGTGCTCCACGCAAAATCCCACCCCGTGGGGTCAGAATGATCACAAGAACGGTGAGCAAAAATCCCAGAACCACGCGGGGTGACCTAGTGAATGAACTGCAGAGAGCTGGGACCAATGTAACAAGGCCTACCATAAGTAACACACTACGCCACCATGGACTCAGATCCTGCAGTGCCAGACGTGTCCCACTGCTTAAGCCTGTACATGTCCGGGCCCGTCTGAAGTTTGCTAGAGAGCATTTGGATGATCCAGAGGAGTTTTGGGAGAATGTCCTATGGTCTGATGAAACCAAACTGGAACTGTTTGGTAGAAACACAACTTGTCGTGTTTGGAGGAAAAAGAATACTGAGCTGCATCCATCAAACACCATACCTACTGTAAAGCATGGTGGTGGAAACATCATGCTTTGGGGCTGTTTCTCTGCAAAGGGGCCAGGACGACTGATCCGGGTACATGAAAGAATGAATGGGGCCATGTATCGTGAGATTTTGAGTGCAAACCTCCTTCCATCAGCAAGGGCATTGATGATGAAACGTGGCTGGGTCTTTCAACATGACAATGATCCAAAGCACACCGCCAGGGCAACGAAGGAGTGGCTTCGTAAGAAGCATTTCAAGGTCCTGGAGTGGCCTAGCCAGTCTCCAGATCTCAACCCTATAGAAAACCTTTGGAGGGAGTTGAAAGTCCGTGTTGCCAATCGAAAAGCCAAAAACATCACTGCTCTAGAGGAGATCTGCATGGAGGAATGGGCCAACATACCAACAACAGTGTGTGGCAACCTTGTGAAGACTTACAGAAAACGTTTGACCTCTGTCATTGCCAACAAAGGATATATCACAAAGTATTGAGATGAAATTTTGTTTCTGACCAAATACTTATTTTCCACCATAATATGCAAATAAAAGGAAAAAAAAACAGACAATGTGATTTTCTGGATTTTTTTTTTTCTCAGTTTGTCTCCCATAGTTGAGGTCTACCTATGATGTAAATTACAGACGCCTCTCATCTTTTTAAGTGGTGGAACTTGCACTATTGCTGACTGACTAAATACTTTTTTGCCCCACTGTATATTCCTTTCCATGAGAACAATAAAATTAACTTTATTGACAAATTCTTTTTTGACTGGTGGTCTTTTATCCAACCAATGCATCGTGATAATCTTCCTGGCAGCATACAACAATCTTGCAATAGCCAATTTCTCACATTCATTCGCAGCAATATCATCCACACATCCCAAGAGGCAAGTCAGCGGGCTACGCACATTATTTACCCCCATCACTTCTTGAATCAAGATAAGCACCTTCACCTTTCCAGCAGAGGAGTTAAGTTGAGCCGCTCATAGTCTTCTATCTTAGCCGAGATCACAATACCCAGATATTTAATCTCATGAACCACCTGTAAGGGGATCCGAGGGTCTAGTGTCAGGGGACCCGCCACATCTAAAGGCAACAACACAGACTTGTCCCAATTGAAAGATAAACCCGAAAAAGCCCCAAATTTAATAATGCTATGCATAGTGGCCCTCAAAGACTCCTGCGCATCTTCCAGAAATAATAGTATGTCATCTGCATACAGAGCTATCTTTTCTTCATAATTCCCATATTTATATCCTTTTATACCCCTATCCCTCCATATTACCGTCGTAAGAGGTTCTATAGCAATCGCAAACAGCAGGGGAGACAATGGGCACCCCTGCCGTGTACCCATATGTAACGGAAAATCCCCAGACAAAAGACTGTTTACTCGTACCTTAGCTCTCGGAGACGCATATAATAGTTGCACCCATCTCACAAATTCCTCGCCAAAACCCATAGCCATCAGGACAGACCACAAATACCTCCACTCTACACTATCAAATGCCTTAGCTTCATCTAAAGACACCACAACCCTTCGACCTACATTATCCACCCTTGCCTGCATATTAAGAAACAATCGCCTGAGGTAATGTGCTATAGAAAAAGAACTATTGGGCATAAACCCAGATTGATCCCTATGAATTATAGTCGTTATCATCTTATTAAGGCGATTAGCCAACATCTTAGCCAATATCTTGACATCTGTTGACAATAGCGAGATTGGTCGATAAGAGGCTGAATCCATCGGATCCTTACCCTGTTTTGGCAACAATACAATTATTGCCTCTCGCATGGACCACGGCAGCTCCCCCTCCACCAAACCACCAGCATATACCTCCACCAAAATAGGAAGAAGCACCTCTCTATATTTTTTATACCCCTCCCCAGGGATTCCATCGCCCCCAGGGCTTTATTGTTAGGCATACAAGCCAGAGCAACCTCAAGTTCCTCCAAATTAACAGAGGAATTTGCCCCAAAGAATCAACACGGAGGACCGTGGACACAAACAACATATATTAGGAAACAGGCCCTCCAAGAGGTTTTATACTTTAAAAATAGATTTCTATTGAACAATGTCATTACACAAGTTAAAAAAGGGATGATGACATACAGAGAAAAAAATAAATGCAAAACTTTGTGCGGAGAGGAAAAGTTTTTTGCCCTATATGTGCTGATAGATATCAAAATCCAAAATAATTTTTTGCCAATAAGTATATAATAATGCAAATACAGACATATGAAGTCTAAAAATTACAAAACATAACTAAGGGCACAGAACCAATCCAAGAGGACACCTGGCCAAGGTTCAATATCTATGCAGATTTGCAAAATAAAGATTGCACCAAACGTTATTCATAAATATAGTACACAGCCTATAAGTCCCTTTTTTTTTGCACACCATAGTCTAAAGCCCCCGTTACACACTGCGATATCGCTAGCAATATCGCTGTAAAGTCACCGATTTTGTGACGTTGCAGCGATATCGCTAGCGATATCGCTGCATGTGATACTTACCTCCGACCGGCTCCCCCGCTGGTTATCGCTCATCGCGCGAGAAGCTGGCTATATGTGTGGAATCTCTCTGCGCTGCCACTATCCTGGAGAGAAGATGACCCGCCCTATCCCCCTCCTCAAAATATTTAATATTTTGAAACATTCTCTTGCGCTTTCATTGCCATCTTACATACTCTACTCTGTGCTTCCTTCAACCTTTCCTGAGCCCCCAGGGAATGAACATTAACTAATGGTTCTTCTGCCTCCTCCAACTCTCTAATCAGCATCTGATCTTTCCTACCAGTTTCTGCCTTTACCCGAGAAATCCCTTTAATGCAAAGCCCCCTAAAGTACGCCTTCATCGCTTCCGATACCATCAATACCGAAGCCGTCCCCAAAATAATTTTAAAATATTCTTTAATGCCAACCCCCAGTTGTCCATCCAAATGGATAAGTTGTAGCCAGAATGGATTCAGCCTCCACATGCACCCTCTAGAAGGCACAGATCCCACTCCTTCAAGAATCACACTCATGGGAGAATGATCTGATATTGTCCTAGCCATGTACGCTACGTCCCCTACAAGGCCCAACATCTGAGTATTACCCAATGCCAGGTCAATTCTCGACAAAGATGCAAAAGAGGACGAAAAACAGGAATACTTGTACACACCAGGGTGAGAGATTCTCCATAAATCATGTAAAGCAGTTTCCTTCAGGACCATTCCGAATGGTGTACAGTTACCCCCCGGTCTCAATGACTCACGTCTACCCCTGTCCCAGTGTGTATCCGGAATGTTATTAAAATCACCCACTATCAAAAATGGTACCCCAGGGGTTTCCTCCATTATTTCCAGGACCCTGTGAAGTAGTTTCCCACTATATGGCGGTGGAATATATATTGAGACCAGCCACATCAAAGATCCATACAATTTACAAAGTAGGCATACAAACCTACCCGTCTGGTCTATAACCGCTTTGTGATATGCAAAGGGAACCCCAGCACAAATGAGAATACTGACCCCCCCCTGGAATATGTTGAATATGTAGCATAGTATCCCGCCTGCACCCTTTTCTTGGCCAAAGAAATGTGTTCTCTCCTTTACCATGAGTTTCCTGCAAACAAATCACGGATGGTGTGTCATCATTCAGAAACCCAAACACAGCTTGCCGTTTCACACCAGACGCCAACCCTCTCATAGAATCATAGAAACGTAGAGTTGGAAGGGACCTCCTGGGCCATCTGGTCCAACCCCCATGCTCAAAGCAGGATTCCCTAAATTATCCCAGACAGATGTCTGTCCAGCCTCTGTCTGAAGACTTCTATTGAAGGAGAAGTCACTACCTCTTGTGGCAGCCTGTTCCACTCATTGATCACTCTGTCAAAAAGTTTTTTCAAATATCTAATCTGTGTCTCCTCCCATTCAGTTTCATCCCATTGCTTCTAGTCTTTCCTTGTGCAAATGAGAATAAAGATGATTCTTCTACAATGTGACAGCCCTTGAGATATTTGTAGACAGCTATTAAGTCTCCTCTCAGTCTTCTCTTCTGCAAACATTCCCAAATCCTGCAACCTTTCCTCATAAGACAGGGTTTGCAGACCAGTCACCATTCTGGTCGCTCTTTTCTGAACTTTGTTGATGTCTTATTTAAAATGTGGCGCCCAAAACTGGACACAGTATTCCAGATGAGGTCTGACCAAAGAGGAGTAGAGGGCAATAATGTCTTCACGTGATCTAGACTGTATGCTTTTGTTAATACCTCCTAGAATTGCATTTGCCTTTTTTGCTGCTGCATCACACTGTTGACTCATATTCAGTTTGTGATCTATTAGTATACCCAAGTCTTTTTCACATGTGCTGTTGCTTAGCCCTATTCCTCCCATTCTGTATATGCTTTTTTCATTTTTATTGCCCAGATGTAGTACTTTGCATTTTTCCATGTTAAAAACCATTCTGTTAGTTGCTGCCCACTGCTCCAGTTTATTTATATCTTTTTGAATCCTCTCTCTCTCTTCTCTAGTATTAGCTATCCCTCCAAGCTTTGTGTCATCAGCAAATTTAATCAGTTTACCCTCAATTCCTTCATCTAAATCGTTGATAAAGATGTTGAACAATACAGGGCCCAGGACAGAGCCCTGTGGTACCCCACTTGAGACATTCTTTCAACTGGGTGTGCAGCCATTTATGACCACTCTTTGGGTCCGATCACTAAGCCAGTTATGAATCCACCTAACAGTTGCCTTGTCCATTCCATACTTAGCCATTTTTTCAATAAGGATTGTGTGAGATACTTTGTCAAATGCTTTGCTGAAGTCAAGATATTCTATATCTACAGCATTTCCCTGATCTACCCAATCAGTGATTCTGTCATAGAAGGAAATTAAGTTAGTCTGATATGACTTATTAGTTACAAACCCACGCTGACTCTGTTTAGTCACTTTATTCTTATCCAGGTACTTACATACATGTTGTTTAATAATTTGTTCAAAGATCTTTCCTGGTATAGAAGTCAGACTCACTGGCCTATAGTTGCCTGGGTCCACCTTCTTCCCCTTTTTGAAGATAGGAACAACATTTGCTCTTCTCCAGTCTTCTGGGACTTCTCCTGTTCTTCAAGAATTTTCAAAGATTATGGAGAGGGGTTCCAAAATTTTTTCTGCTATCTCCTTCAGTACTCTGGGGTGTAATTCATCTGGACCTAACTGGACATTCCAACTCACAATTCCCATTCTTCCAGACATGTTCTTTCCTCATAACATATTACCCCACATTTATGCATCCGATTCCAGCTGAAGCCATTAGTAACGTGAACATGGTGATGTAAATTGTATAAACACTCTCCCTTCTCCCACCCCCCTCCATCCAAACAGGAAAAAAAAAAAACAACAAATTCCCATCCCATTTCTCCATCCCCTCCTAACAAGTAGGAGAGGGCGGTCTTTATCCAAAACAGTCTGTTAACCCTGTCAAACAGTACCGCAACTTGTCCCATTCTCTTGGGACTGCACATGACTTGTAGATTGCAGCCAGGTAATGTACAACAGTTTCCAAATCTTCCAGAAATGTCTCATGACCAACAGGGATCTAAAAAACTAAATCCCCAAAAACCTGAGAATATGAAAATAAAACAGACATCACGGGGGGAAAAGGAGCCACCAGATCCCTTCAAAAAACACAACAGGAGAAAAAGAGGGCAGCCCCCTCATCCCACTGAGTCCTTTGATTTTGCCTGACGCAGGTGTTGCTCGCAACTGTCCAACCATCTGAGTGCCTCTTTCTCCTCAGTAAAAAATTGGACCACTCCCTCAGCAACCACTCTCAATTTGGCCAGATACAGCATTGAATAGTTGACACCAAGCTCCCTCAGCCTCCTCTTAATATTCACGAATCTCCCTCTCTGTTTCTGCACCTCTGTGGAGAAGTCCAGAAATATAGAGATCCTGGAGCCGTTTATCTTAAGATCCTGATGCTCTCTAGCGTTGCCTTAGAATTGTGTCTCTGTCTCGATAATGTGGGACCTTGACTAGCACTTGTCTGGGAGGGCGTCTAGGGGGGAGGGGTTGTGTAGGAACACGATGTGCTCTTTCAATTGTGTACATGCGCGACAGTTTATCAGCACCAATACGCATGAAGACGGAAACTCCCTCGACTTGGTCTTCTCTCGGCTTTGTGCAGTGGATGATTTTGCAAACTCCCCTCTCCCGCTCTCTGACCACAATCTTCTTTCATTCTCTATAAAGAACTGCCAGGCTGCTCAGGTCACCCCCACTGTCCAGACTTATAGAAACATACAGGCCATTAACACCCAGAAACTTCTGAAGAACTTGCAGTCTTCATTGGCCCCTATCTCAGGGCCGGACTGGGACTAAAATTCAGCCCTGGCATTTGAAGTTACACAGGCCCACTAGTCACATGGTGACTATATAATATCTTTGTACACTTGTAGTTTACAAGAAGTGAGAGGAGATTAACACGACTATATAACATGTAGTCACAGCTGTGCCCAGTATTTCAGCTCAGTCCTATTTATTGCTTTTAGGTACAGTACTCCTCCAAAATCTCTGTCCCCTTTTGTATGCATGATTACAGAATTTCTGGCAGAACTGCTCTCTATTGGGCAACCAGCCCCCCTGGTCATAGCCGCCCCTATCATACCTCCCAACTTTTGAAGAAGGGAAAGACGGACAAAGACTGCGACGCGCTGCGCGCGCCGCTGCAAATTTTGGCCATGCCCAACCACACCCATTTCACAACTAGTCACACCCATGTCCACACCTAATCGCACCCATTTAGCACTGCTGATCACACTGACTGGTACTGAGGGCACAGTGGCTGGCATTATGGGCACACTGACTGGCACTAAGGAAGAGAGAAAACAGAGAGAGAGAGAAAAAAGAAAACAGAGAGAGCGAGAAAGAAAGGGGAAAGAAAGAAAGAACAGTGAGAGACAGAGAAAGAACAGAGAGAGAAAGAAAGAGGGGAAAGAAAGAAAGAACAGAGAGAGACAGATAAAGAACAGAGAGAGAAAGAAAGAAGTAAAGAAAAGAAAGAAAGAACAGAGAGAAAGAGAGGAAAGAAAAAGAAAGAAAGAGGGGAAGAAAGAACAGAGAGAGAAAAAAGAAAGATTAGAGAGAGAAAGAAAGAACAGAGAGAGAATGAAAGAACAGAGAAAGAAAGAAAAAGAGAGAAAGAAATAAAGAAAGATTCTACAAAGATACTATAGCAGCCCGGCTCCCATTGTAGTGCCCACCTGAGCCTCCCGGTGCAGGACCTATCATGATCCGCTCACATGGCCGGCATCCCCGATTCCAAGGCGATCCTGCTGTCTGCGCTGTCGGAGGAGGACACGGTGATGGATCTGAAGCATTCCTGGTTCCGTCACAATCTCCTCAAGAAATTAGCTAATTTCCGGTCAGCTTCCAGCACATCACTTCAGGTGGAACGTCATGTGTGTGTTTTAAAATGCTCCTCGGGGCTCCGCCGTGTACTCCTGTGTCCGTGGGAAAAGCCCGCTTTGTATGCTTCGTACACACTTGGCTTCGCTCCGTACATCCCGTACACATATGGCTCCACTCCATACACACACGGTTCCACTCCGTCCACCTCGTACACGCGTGGCTCCTCTCCGTACACCTCGTACACGCGTGGCTCCTCTCCGTACACCTCGTACACGCACGGCTCCGCTCCGTCCACCTCGTACACACGGCTCCTCTCCGTACACCTCATACACGCGCGGCTCCACCTCGTACACACACACGGCTCCGCTCCGTACACCTCGTACACACGGCTCCTCTCCGTACACCTCGTACACACGCGGCTCTTCTCCGTACACCTCGTACACATGCGGCTCCTCTCCGTACACCTCGTACACATGCGGCTCCTCTCCATACACCTCGTACACACACGGCTCCGCTCCGTACACACGGCTCCGGTCCGTACACCTCTTACACACGGCTCCTCTCCGTACACCTCGTACACACGGCTCCTCTCCGTACACCTCGTACACACGGCTCCGCTCCGTACACCTCGTACACACGGCTCCGCTCCGTACACCTCGTACACACGGCTCCGCTCCGTACACCTCGTACACACGGCTCCGCTCCGTACACCTCGTACACACGGCTCCGCTCCGTACACCTCGTACACACGGCTCCGCTCCGTACACCTCGTACACACGGCTCCGCTCAGTACACGCGTGGCTCCGCTCCGTACACCTCGTACACACGGCTCCGCTCCGTACACCTCGTACACACGGCTCCGCTCCGTACACCTCGTACACACGGCTCCGCTCCGTACACCTCGTACACACGGCTCCGCTCCGTACACCTCGTACACACGGCTCCGCTCCGTACACCTCGTACACACGGCTCCGCTCCGTACACCTCGTACACACGGCTCCGCTCACCTCGTACACACGGCTCCGCTCCGTACACCTCGTACACACACGGCTCCGCTCCGTACACCTCGTACACACACGGCTCCGCTCCATACACCTCGTACACACGGCTCCGCTCCGTACACCTCGTACACACACGGCTCCGCTCCGTACACCTCGTACACACGCGGCTCCGCTCCGTACACCTCGTACACACTCGGCTCCGCTCCGTACACCTCGTACACACGCGGCTCTGCTCCGTACACCTCGTACACACACGGCTCCGCTCCGTACACCTCGTACACACACGGCTCCGCTCCGTACACCTCGTACACACACGGCTCCGCTCCGTACACCTCATACACACACAGCTCTGCTACATCCACACTGTAAATCCTGACCCCACACATACTTACCTCAACCAGCACCATGACAACAGCAAAGCAGAGTCTTGTAGACGGTAGAGGCAAGGCTGAGCGCACAGGACCTGTGATGAGGTCACAGGAGGGGCGGAGTCAGGGGTGATATGATCGGGGGTCTGGACAAAGGCTCCTGATCATGTGACCCCCCTGACTCCTCCCCTCCTGTGACCTCATCACAGGTCCTGTGAACAGAGCGAGCAGGCAAGCGAGTGCGACGCTGTGAGTGGCTGCGGGGGTGAGGGGGTCTCATGCTATAGCGAGGATGGGGTGCGTGAGGGGGGGCGTGGCAGCTTATCTCCCTGCAGTGCGGGAGGAACTTGAATCTATCACCGCCATGCCCGCAGAGGGACGGCGGCAGGAGCAACAGTGGCCGCAGCAGCTGGCAAGCGGCCAGATGTTCGGGCGCTGCCGCCCGCGGCCCACATGACAGCGGCCCAGCGGGAAAATGCCCGGTTGGTTATATTGCCAATCCGGGCCTGCCCTATCTCCTCCCTCTCATGTCCTGATTCTGCATTGAAGCATTACAATGAAACACTTCAAAGTGCCCTGGATGAATTTGCACCCCCTATAAATAGAACACCACAACGCAGACAGCGACAACCCTGGCACACGGTGCAAACACGTTTCCTGCAGCGGTGCTCCAGGTGCGCCGAACGTCTGTGGAGAAAATCCAATCTACACGAAGATTTCATCCATTTTAAGTTTATGCTTAGAACATACAACACTGCCCTTCACCTCTCCAAACAAACCTATTTCAACACCCTCATCATCTCACTGTCCAATAACCCGAAACGTCTCTTTGACACTTTTCATTCTCTACTCAATCCAAGAGTACAGGCCCCAACCACGGAGCTCCGAGCTGACGATCTGGCCAATTACTTCAAAGAAAAAAGTGACCAGATCCGACAGGAAATTATCTCCAAATCCCCTCATACCATGCACTGTCCTCCCTCCCCCACTGCATCTAACTCACTCTCTGATTTTGAACCAGTCACAGAAGAAGAAGTAAGCAGGCTCCTTGCATCTTCTCGCCCAACTACTTGCACCAGTGACCCATTTCCGTCACATCTCCTCCAGTCCCTTTCCCCTGCTGTCACCCCTCACCTAACTAAAATATTTAACCTCTCTCTCTCTTCTGGTATTTTTCCCTCCTCATTTAAGCATGCCATCATACATCCACTACTTAAAAAACCATCCCTCGACCAAGACTGTGCCGCTAACTATAGACCTGTCTCTAATCTTCCCTTCATCTCTAAACTCCTGGAACGCCTGGTCCACTCCCGTCTTATCCGCTATCTCTCAGAAAACTCTGTTCTCGACCCTCTCCAATCCGGTTTCCGCTCTTTACACTCCACTGAAACTGCCCTCACTAAAGTCTCTAATGATCTGCTAACAGCTAAATCAAATGGTCATTACTCCATGCTAATTCTCTTGGATCTCTCTGCAGCATTCGACACTGTGGATCATCAGCTCCTCCTCACTATGCTCCATTCCATTGGCCTCAAGGACACCGTTCTCTCCTGGTTCTCCTCCTATCTCTCCGACCGCTCCTTTACTGTTTCTTTTGCCGGTTCCTCCTCCTCTCACCTTCCCCTTACTGTTGGGGTTCCTCAAGGATCGGTTCTAGGCCCCCTCCTCTTCTCCTTGTACACTGCCCCTATTGGTCAAACAATCAGTAGATTTGGTTTCCAGTACCATCTCTATGCTGATGACACCCAATTATACGCTTCTTCTCCTGACATCACGCCAGCCTTTCTAGAAAACACTGGCGATTGTCTAAACGCTGTGTCTAATATCATGTCCTCACTATATCTGAAACTGAACCTGTCAAAGACTGAACTCCTTGTGTTTCCTCCCGCTACTAATGTACCTACACCCGACATTGCCATTTCCGTGTGTGGTTCCACTATTACTCCCCAGCATCATGCCCGCTGTCTTGGGGTCATACTTGATTCCGAGCTTTCCTTTGCCCCCCACATTCGATCACTGGCTCGCTCTTGTCATCTGCACCTCAAAAACATTTCTAGAATTCGACCTTTTCTTACTTTTGACTCTGCAAAAACTCTTACTGTTTCTCTTATTCATTCTCGTCTCGACTATTGTAACTCTCTTCTAATCGGTCTCCCTCTTACCAAACTCTCCCCTCTCCAATCTGTCTTGAATGCTGCAGCCAGGATCATATTCCTCACCAATCGTTACACCGATGCCTCTACCTTGTGCCAGTCATTACACTGGCTACCCATCCACTCCAGAATTCAGTATAAACTTATTACCCTCACCCACAAAGCCCTCCATGGCTCAGCACCACCCTACATCTCCTCCCTTGTTTCAGTATACCACCCTACCCGCGCCCTCCGTTCTGCTGATGACCTGAGGTTAGTATCCTCAATAGTGAGAACCTCCCACTCCCGTCTCCAAGACTTTACACGTGCCGCGCCAATTCTTTGGAATGCACTTCCCAGGTCAATACGATTAGTCCCCAGTCCCCACAATTTTAAGCGTGTCCTGAAAACGCATTTATTCAGACTGGCCTATCGCCTCAACACATTAACCTAACCTATCCCTGTGTGGCAGAGCCAAAAGTTTTACCATAACCAGGTTCCCAGCATCATGTTCCCACATGCTTTATGCATCCATTAGCCCTCTGTGTCTGTACTGTTACACACTTAACATTATGGCTGGTCCATACAATCAGGGCAACTGTTACCACCCACCTTTCGTGTCTACCTCTTTCCTCATAGACTGTAAGCTTGCGAGCAGGGCCCTCACTCCTCTTGGTATTTGTTATAATCTACTGTATGTGATTATTGTTATGCTGTAATGTCTATTGTCTGTACAAATCCCCTCTGAAATGTAAAGTGCTGCGGAATATGTCGGCGCTATAAAAATAAAATTTATTATTATTATTATTATACTGTTTAACAACCATTTTTCAAAAAACTCTGTTGGTGCCGAACCCTCCGTCTTTTCAGGCACCCCTATCAACCGCACATTATTGCGTCTAGATCTGTTCTCAAGGTCATCCGTTTTGGCCTGTATAGCAGAAATCGCAGCACTCATGCGTTTTGTAGCCTTATTGGCTTTTCCAGTCACTTCAGTTTAATCTCTTAAATGACATTGTCAAGAGTGAAAATCAGATTTTAACTTGGTGGCCTTCTCTTCAGACATCCATCGGCCACATGCGTTACATGATCGTGAGATGCCGGTCAGATGCCATGGCAGCCGGGGCTTTAGAAGTTCTCTGGGTCTTCTATGTGAGACCACCTGTAAAGTCCAGCCTGTGTTTGGGCTTCATTGGAGATTGTCAATTTCACAAATATTGCATAGACAATCAAGTGATTAAAATATTTTCAAAAAATATTAACCCCCATTCAAAATGTAAAAGTTGAAATCCTCTCCCTTTTCCAAAAAAATTAGCAAATTGTAAAAAATAAAATGCATGCGGAATTGCCTGAACTAATAAAATATAAAAATAATTGACTTCATTATATATTTGCATGGGCCAAGCTAGTAAAATATAAAAATAATTGACTTCATTATATAAATATGTGTTCATTCACTTGTGTAGAACTTACAACTTTTCTTTTTGCACTCACTTATTCTTTTTATTTGAATATTATTTTTATGGGATATTGAAATTATATTATATATACACTTGATTTGATATATTGATATCCATTCACAAGAAAAGAAAAGGATGGCACGCACCATCCTGTAAAAGCCAAGATTTATTGAAGCATTAAAGTCTTTAACAGGGGAGCAATGTGTGAGATACAAGGACGACAGCCGTTTCGCGCGGCTGCACTTCCACGGGTCCTACTCCCGTCAGTAGGACCCGTGGAAGCGCAGCCGCACGAAACAGCCATTGTCCTTGTATCTCAAACATTGTTCCCCTGCTGAAGATTTTAATGCTTCAATAAATCTTGAATTTTACAGGACGGTGCTTGCCATCCTTTTCTTTTCTTGTGAATGGACTTTGGCAATGTTTTTTTCTTGGATTGAGCACCCATGTGTTCGGGCATATAAGCCTAGAGCGTGTGTTGACCACACTGTTGGGTTAAGTAGTCCAGTGGTGCAGCAGTGCAGATTAGTTGCTTCTTCATATAGACTGACATATTGATATATTATTTTTTTAACACATTTTTTCAATACAAACTGTACTTTTCGGGCATTTTGCAATATACTGTCATTTACATTTCAACTACTGGACATTGTGTTGTAGTGACCACTGTGTCCGCTAGGGGGCGCTATGTGGGTGTCCAAAGACAGGCATATAAGCATTTCCAGTGTCCTGATAGGAGTAGGATGCTGAATGATCGTAATGTCTCTCAAGGTGGGTGGCCTTGAGATGAAGGCTTGCTTATGTGCTGATCAGCAGAGCTGATCCTTCGTTCCAATGTGTCAGGGAGAAGCCTTCAGGTGATTGATGAGACGGGTGGGATCAATCATCTACAAATCCACCTAGGGGTGTGTTTAAGAACGCCATAGTAAAGTGTATATGAGTGTGTGTGAAGGACCTGTGATGAGGTCATAGCCATGTGACCCGGTGGGTGTTGGTACGGACCATATAAGGTGGCCAGGGTAGGTCACATGGAGTGAATGCTTGGACCCACTTGGTCCGTTGTGGAAGGTCTTGTCTGGAGGATGGGGCTGCTTTCCTGACAGCACGTGAAGTGGCTGTGTGTAATGGCTTCCAGTATCTGAGAGTTCCCAGGGGAGGGAATGAACGTCTGGAGCATGAAGCAACCAGGAGGTAACCCTGACGGGGTGAGAACTGTGAGGTTTGAAAGCCTGTGCAAATGGACATTGCATAACCAGTGTGAGTACAGGCTTAACAGAGTGGTGCTCTGTCATAGACGTTATGCTGTTGATATGAACTTTATGTTGCTGGTCATGGTTTATGATACCTGAATAAACCGCATGGATTGTTATTGTTTTAGGGAAAACCCGTGCCGGATCTGATTATTTGGCGGCCAAGCGAGTGTCCCCAACCTGAATGACAGCGCTACCTTACAACATCTATAAATTATTATCTTTTGTGCACATTGCACGTTATGATATATGGATTTTGGATTAGAATTTGATTTATGATATTTGTTTTTTTGGGTTTAAGATTACATTATTGAGGGGTATGGAGACAGTTCAGGCATTTTTTTCACTTAATCCACCACTCCAGTGTTTTTTTTTTTAATAAATACTTATTATTATTATTTATTATTATAGTGCCATTTATTCCATGGCCCTTTACATGTGAGGAGGGGTATACATAATACATACAAGTACAGTAATCTTAAACAATACAAGTCATGACTGGTACAGGATGAAAGAGGACCCTGCCCGCGAGGGCTCACAATCTACAACGGGATGGGTGAGGATACAGTAGGCGAGGGTAGAGCTGGTCGTGCAGCGGTTTGGTGGATCGGTGGTTACTGCAAGTTGTAGGCTTGTCGGAACAGGTAGGTCTTCAAGTTCTTTTTGAAGGTTTCCATGGTAGGCGAGAGTCTGATATGTTATGGTAATGAGTTCCAGAGTAGAGGGGATGTGTGGGAGAAATCTTGTATGTGATTGTGGGAAGAGGAGATAAGAGGGGAGTACAGAAGGAGATCTTGTTAGGATCGGAGGTTTCGTGCAGACAAGTACCGGGAGACTAGGTCACAGATGTACGGAGGACTCAGGTTGTGGATGGCTTTGTATGTCATGGTTAGGGTTTTGAACTGGAGTCTTTGGGTAATGGGGAGCCAGTGCAGTGATTGACAGAGGGGAGAGGCCAGGGAATAGTGGGGGGACAGGTGGATTAGTCGGGCAGCAGAGTTAAGAATAGATTGGAGGGGTGCAAGAGTGTTAGAGGGGAAGCCACAGAGCAGGAGGTTGCAGTAGTCAAGGCGGAGATGATGAGGGCATGGACTAGGGTTTTTGCAGATTCTTGGTTGAGGAATGTACGGATCTGTGAAATATTTTTGAGTTGAAGTCGGCAGGAAGCGGAAAGGGCTTGGATATGTGGTTTGAAAGAGAGATCAGTGTCAAGGATAACCCCGAGGCAGCGAGCTTGTAGGACTGGAGAGAGTGGGCAGCCGTTTACTTTAATGGATAGGTCCGTTGGGGGGTCTCGTGAGATGGGCAAAAGATGATTAATTCTGTTTTGTCTATATTAAGTTTTAGAAATCTAGCGGAGAAGGATGAAATAGCCAGACATTGAGGGATTCTGTTTAGTAGGGAGGTGATATCTGGTCCAGAGATGTAGATCTGTGTGTCAACAGCATAGAGATGATTCTGAAAGCCATGAGATTCTATGAGCTGTCCGAGGCCGAAGGTGTAAACGGAGAAGAGCAGGGGCCCTAGGACTGAACCTTGCGGGACTCCGACGGATAGGGGGCGCGGTGAGGAGGTGGCGTGCGAGTGGGAGACGCTGAATGTCCGGTCTGCTAGGTATGACGCAATCCAAGATAGGGCCAAGTCTGTGATGCCAAGAGGAGAGTCTGTAGGAATAGGGAATGGTCCACTGTGTCAAAGGCAGAGGACAGGACCAGGAGAAGGAGGACAGAGTAGTGTCGCTTGGCCTTGGCGGCTAGTAGGTCATTGGTGACCTTAGTTAGGGCAGTTTCAGTGGAGTGGTGTGGCCGGACGCCGGATTGCAAGTGGTCAAGGAGGGAGCAAGAAGAGAGGTGGGAGGATAGTTCAAGATGGACGTGTTCCAGTAGTTTTGAGGCATAGGGGAGAAGTGATATAGGGCGATAGCTAGATACAGAGGATGGGTCAAGATAGGGCTTTTTGAGAATAGGTGTGATTGAGGCATGTTTATAGCTTGAGGGGAAAACACCAGTTGTTAGTGATAGGTTGAAGAGATGGGTTAGGGTGGGGATGAAGACTGTGGTGAGGTGTGGGACGAAGTGGGATGGGATTGGATCAAGTGCACAGGTAGTGAAATGTGATCTTGAGAGTAGAGTGGAGAGTCGATCTTCTGTAATGGTGGAGAGGTTGGTTTTGGGGGAGGAGGGCAGGGCAGGTAGGAGGAAGGGCACTGGGGGTTGTTGACCAAAACTGTCTCTGATGTTATCAGTCTTCTCCTTGAAAAATGAGGCAAAGTCTTCAGCTGAGATGAGTGGAGAGGGAGGAGGTGCTGGGGGGCGGAGGAGAGAATTGAAGGTGTTGAATAACTGTTTAGGGTTGTAAGACAGGGAGGATATGAGAGATGAGAAGTAGGTTTGTTTTGCTGCAGCGAGTGTGGCCTTGAAAGTAGTGAGGGACTGTTTGAATGTGATGAAGTCCTCATTGGAGTGGGATTTTTTCCATCTCCGCTCAGCAGCCCTGGAACCCCGCCTCAGTTCTTTGGTCAGACTGGTGTGCCAGGGCTGTCTGTTGATTTTGCGAGCTTTGGTATGTTTGAGAGGGGCAACTGATTCCAAAGCTATAACTATTGTGGTGTTATATAGAGTTATTAGCCGCTGTCTTCTGTTCTTCTTGGCGCTGCTATACCATCTTCTGACTGATAGTCAAAATTAACTGTCATTGAATCTTAATCCTCATTCTGGCCCTCATAGACTAAGGGTACCGTTACACCTAGCGATGCACCAGCGATCCCGACTAGCGATATGACCCGGTCAGGATCGCTGGTGCATCGCTAGGTGGTCACTAGTGAGCTGCCACACAGGCAGATCTCACCAGCGACATCGCTGGGGACGGGGATCGCTACTTACCTGTCAGACGCGGCGATCCTGCGTCCTCTCGCCCGGCTCCATGCGTCGCTCGTCGGCGCCACAGGAAGCCCAGCAGGAAGTGGCCGACGAGAAATGGTCCAGGAGCTTCTCGTGCGATCAGCGATAACCAGCGGGGGAGCCGGTCGGAGGTAAGTATCACATGCAGCAATATCGCTAGCAATATCGCTGCAACGTCACAAAATCGGTGACTTTACAGCGATATTGCTAGCGATATCGCAGTGTGTAACGGGGGCTTAAGGCTATGTGCACACGTTCGGAATTGCCGCAGAAATTTCCGCGGCAATTCCGCAACTCCCCGCCGCGGGAAATACGCATGCGGAATTGACATGCGTATTCCCGCTAAACACTAGCATTTTACAAGTGTAATTAGCTTGCAGAATGCTAGCGTTTTCCAAGCGATCTGTAGCATCGCTTGGAGAACTGAATGACAGGTTGGTCACACTTGTCAAACATAGTGTTTGACAAGTGTGACCAACTTTTTACTATTGATGCTGCCTATGCAGCATCAATAGTAAAAAGATAGTGTTAAAAACATTTTAAAAAATAAAAAAATTGTCGTATTCCGGCGGCCCCCGCAGCGTTCCCCATCCTCGCGATGCTCCCGGAAACTCTCGTTCCCAGAGATACCTTGCGTCAATGACCCCAGATGATGTAGCATCACGGGAGACTGCTACATCATCACAGGTCATTGTCGCAAGGCATCGCTGGGAACGGGAGTTGCCGGGAGCATCGGTAAGGACCGGGAAGGGTGCGGGGGCCACCAGAAGGTGAGTATATCACGATTTTCTATTTTAATTCTTTTTTAATAGGGATATGGTACCCAGGGCCTGGAGGAGAGTCTCCTCTCCTCCAGACCCTGGGTACCATCTGCACATGATCCACTTACTTTGCGCATGGTGGGCATAGCCATGAAGAACAAGAGATCGGGGGCACCACTGAAAGATTGAGGGGATCCAACCCGGCCTATAAACTACATATAATGAACACAAAGAAAGAAAGAATAGGCCACAAACAGGGGATCACCCTAGGTAGAAAATAACATGAATATTACAAATTTTATTGAACACAGCAAACAACGACAGAAAAGTATAAAAACATTTAAAAAGGTCACACATGTGATACAGAAAAGAGTTGTACAATGCTCATAATAGAGCAACCCACCTGCTACCAACTAACATTATCACCAGGAATAATTCCCTTTACCCAAGGTCCATGTAAACAAAACCCCGGTTTTAGAGTTTATAAGCCCACAGGTACATAAAAAAAGTCATACATGAGTTAGAAGCATCAATGATACAAAATTACAATGGGAAAATATAATACATTTCTGACCCACAATGACAAAAAAAAAATGCATGAAATGGTATAGACCTGGTAGAATCTTACTCAGTATGTGTTATACCAGACAAATAGCACTAATGTGCATCGGTCCTCATATGCAAAAACCACCGCCTGAAATCGGGCATAGGGAACAGACCTGATCAATCAAACCAATGGGGGCTAAAGGGGGTCTAAATAATCAGGGAGAGTTTCAATTACCACCCTCAACAAATAGCACACATGCAAAATAGCACAATACAAGACCCATGAGGAGTAAAATGGAGCAGGCAGGGCCAGGGACCCGACGCGTGTCGCCACTCTAAGTGGCTTCGTCAGGGGTACATAATGCCGGTTAGCTGTGCCTATATATATATATATATATATGATTACAAAATTAGTGGATAGGGAGCAGCTGCGCTACTGCTAGCCATAACAAGGTTAATATCAAAGTGTACTTGAAAGTCAGCGGTTTGTTAGTGATCCATAAAAATGGCTGACGACCCATAGCCCAGCATGTGACGTCACGAAGTGCCAAATACGCCTGCGTCGGCGTCTAGGAAACAGAATGCAGTCACAGATGACGCACAATCACACTTAGCCTACTGTGCAGGCGTCGACATCGCGCGTCACACTTGGGCATAGCCACATGCAGAAAGTAAGCGGATCAATGTATTCCTATGTGTGCGGAATCGCCGCAATTCCGCACAATGAATGAGCATGCTGCGTATTTTTCCGCGATGCGATTCCGCTGCAGAAAAATGCGCATTAGCACAGCATTGCGGAATGCCATTGAATTCAATGGGTTGCGTTGTGTAAGCGTTTTCACAGCGTTTTCGTGGCAAAAACGCTTACAATCCGCAACGTGTCCACATAGCCTTACATTGAGAAGTGACTTCCGGTCTGACCAACAAAGACTGAAATAATCCAGATAAACACAACAAGCAGAAGACGACTGGAGCAGCGCCGAGAACAGCAGAAGACGGTGACGGAGTGATGCTTTAAATTCATGCATTTTTGTCTAAAATCTTGTTTTCAATTAGTGCAACATTTTTAATGAATTTTATGTAGTGTCTACAGTAAACTGTTGGTTCATCAGTGAGATTGTCCTGATAGTGGAGTTTGTAAACCTTCTTTTTCTTCTTCTATTCTGATTTTTGACCACGTCAGAGTTAAGCTGAGCTTTGATGTGGTCATAAAACAGCTGAGAGAAGTTTAGAAGACAGAAGAAGAGTTACAGTTCTGCTGTCAGAACAAGTTTAATGAGGAATCCACAGATAAAGAGGCATTCCAGTTTACATCGATCCTGTTTAATCCTGTCCTTTCGTGTCAAATAATATGGCATTAACCTCCAAATATGTTGTATTTTAAAAGTGTTCATCTCATCATACATTCAGATCCTGTCGGCTCTTCTCAAATGCTGGTTGAGCATGAGCTGCATTTCTTCCAGGAGACCCACTGAATTGTCTTCCACCAACTGTGAACGGTCATTGTCTGGCGCATCACTGACATAGTATATGGCATAGTCTTGACTTTGTAGGTAATGTGCATGCTCCAAGTTATTTCAGGCAGCACTAGGCCAACAGGCGTCAATAGGGCAACCTGCTCTCTGACCAGGGACCTGCTCCAGGACAGATATGTACAGCACAAATGTAAAATAAAGAGATGCAATAACTTTGCATTGTGCTGTGTCTACCAAGATAGTGATGCTGAAAGAAGCTATTTTGTCAGGTGAGCAACCAAAAGATACATTTGGGTTTCTGTGTTTTTAGCATTTTCCTCCGACATAATATGATGCCTTAGTACTATTTTACATGTTACCTTTTAAGAAAATGTGAGAGCGGTACTTTTTTTGTAACTAATGCAGTGGTGGAAATGTGGAAGAAAATGAGTTCTAGATAGCCTATAGGAAGTGTCTGGTGGCTGTGTACTAACTGGGACCTGTCGAAGAGACTGTTTATAGGGGCTGTTCTATAGTCAGTATAATACGGGTTATACAGCTTTATTCTCTAATGCTAATCTTCTGTCTTGCAATGGTAAGAATTGCTCTATTTATTTTCTAGGCAAATCTCAGGCGCAATTGAGATTCCACAGACAATTAGTACCACACAAGGTCAAACAAGGACAAATGGTCTGTGGAAACACTCTAACATGTGTACGAATCCATACATTTGATTGGGAATACGTGTGTAAGTGTCTCCGGTCCGTGTGGAAACTATCACAACACGTACTGGAGACACTGACGTTTAAATTTCAATCTCAATTAAATTTCAATCTGTGCAGTTAGGAAGCATAAGTGATAGTGAATTAATTTCTTCTGCTTTGGTATAAACAGGAGCATTGGAGCAACAGCAAGACAACCCCTCAAAGAGAAAGTTCTGTGGTAGGACCTGTACTCACAACCCAGCACTGTCCAGCTTGATTGGCATTACCAAGAAAATACCAGAATTGGAAGGTCCACCACTCGCACCTTTTTCTGTTCACAGAAGAAATCAGGTTCCTACCAACCATATTACAAAGGTGAAACTCGAAAGATGCCACGATGATTGTTCTACGTTAAAATGATAATCTGGGGAGGCATAACCTTGAGGGACTCGCATACCTCTATGAGATAGCAAATGGTACCATGACTTTTGTTTGGTTTCCAGGATGATCTCCTCAGAGCCTAGTAAGACTTTACACTGGTGAAGTTGGCTTTGGGTTCTTCCTGTTGCACAGGAATGGCCAGCCTAGTGTGGCGAGAATATGTAGGCAGTTCCTGCTTGACAAAAGCATTGATGCAATTGACTGGCCCTCGTTTTTTTAGATCTGAATCCAACTGGTTAAAGCCACAGACTGAAGATTCCCAGGACTCTATTTTTTGTCTCAGTAGCATGCCTAGATGATGTCGGGGCTATATCCAGGCACGAAGGGCCATACACACTACTGAGTTTCTTTGTAAGTTGCTGCAGTGAAATTCACACAAATTGAATTTGCCCGTCATTTCATTTTGTTTACATTGATTTTTGGGTGATTTGGAATGCAATCCTCTAGTAGTCGATGATTTTAGTTTCCACTGTTGTTACGTTATTTTGAGGTCATCAAATTTCACAATTTATATCAATAAAATTTTTCAACTTGAACCGTTCATTCATTGAGATTCGGTGTGTAATTTAGCTGTTCCATTAATTTTTTAGAGCAGTATATGAAAGACAACACTGTTCTATATAAGAATGTGGCAAAGGAGATTTAGAGCGGTCACCTATGTTGGAAGGGATTGCTGCTAGCCGGGGGGCGTATCTGGGAGGGGTGTGCTGGGAAGTTACCCTGGGCACAGCCGGTAGGGGGCGTTGTTGGGCTGCCTGATGCAGTGGTACAAGGTGTCTCACAGGCGGATGCATTTTTGTTGCCCCCTGGCGCGGGAGCCTGCCAAAGATGTAGCATGCTGGCTCCCAGCATAGAGTCACTGCAGACTTTCATCACAAATCTGTACAACCCATTTAGCTATAACATTAAGCACTATAGCATGCCCAATTTTAACAACATGTAATGTACTCATTGTCAGGATTCAGCTCTGCTTGCCAGTTTCAGCGGTCATCATTTGACAACTTATATGTGATTTTCATACTTAGTCATGTGACAACTAGCTTTTGTTCTTGCTTCTCTCAATGAAGCGGGTCTGTAGTATTTCACTGAACATTGAGAGAATTTTGAAGAACAGCTAGTTGGTACGTGGCTGTAAGTGTGCAAATTGCATAAAAGCAATCACATGATGACTACTCAAACCGCTTGAGCTCTGTATAGATGTGTGGAAGGAGCGCCATATTAAATTCTTGCCCAGGGTCCTGGAAAACCGAGATCCGCCTCTTCTGCTTGCCATTGCTAGCAAAATTGTTGCTTACCGATACTAATGATTAATTGCAATAGGGTTTCCCTTTAATATTTTTGATTAATAAAACCAGTAATAAGAATTTGGAATAGTCTCTGACCAATAGAAATGTTACATAATAAGCAAAAAAATCATTGCAGACGGCCTACAACAGATATCTGAGGATAATAAGAAGGCCAAATGTCCAAATACAGGGGGCGCACTGTACAGCAAAGCCTGGTTCGAATTTGACAAAGTGTACTGGGACTTGTCTCTCGCAGGTTACATACACCACTCCCTTCACTGCCGTCTGGTTGTAGGAACAACCCGTGGCTGATGGAGATTTCAATAGTTTGCAATCGGTGAGTGTTAATGACCCATCACTGGAAACAACGGTAGAAGCCACATGCCGGGAGCACATTTCACGGATTTTCCTTGCATCAGTATCATGGATAAAAGTATTATGATACCTACAAGAATCTCTGTTAAGGTTTCGGTCTTTTATGGTGATGTTGCAGTTGATCTTGGCTTGATCTTCAACAATGTGTTTTTCTACAAATTTCTTATAATTCTGACATTGGATGATGGAAATACTAGCGAGAATTGCGGCAATTAAGAAAAAATATGGAAATGATGCCATCCTTCCAGTTAGATCTGGGTACCAAAAACACAAAAAGAGATTATTTGTCTACCAAAGTGAAAGGTCATAACGGTTTAAATATGAACACTTAACTTCCCTTATCTCCCTTTGCTGAGCAGCTGAATTAAATTTATTGTTCCCTTATATCAGGCAGTTCAGACTAAAGGCTCATTCTAGCTTCAAAAATTGTGTAATGTAAATGGAGATTGTTTGCTCGTTCTGCGATGTGACCGACAAAGAGAAGTGGACATTCAAGTCCTAAATAGAGTGGACTGCGTTCCAAGACAATAATGCAGTATTAGGCTGGGGTCAGACTTGCGAGAAACTCGCACGAATCTCGCACCTCAATACCTGACACTTCCACCGGCACTCGGACCAGAGTGTGCGGTTGCATGTATTTCTAGGCAGCTGCACACTCTGGTCCCGAGTGCCGGTGGAAGTGTCGGGTATTGAGGTGTGAGACTCGTGCGAGTTTCTCGCAAGTGTGACCCCGGCCTTAATTGAAGCATTGGAACCAGCACATGTTCGCTGACGGAGCGAGCAGATATTCATAATCAGTGAAAGAAAAATAGCAAAACTTTTGAGCTAGGTTAATTTGAATAAATACTCTTTTTACGGTATCAACGGAGATGTTTGTGAACTAGTTTATGAATTCATGTAATGTACTCACAATAATTAGTGTTACTTGTGGGATTTAAATGTTGAACACATCTGAACATCAGATTATATGTCTGTGTGAACATAGTGCAAGATGCTCAATATTACGATCGCTTCAATCATTTCATTCACGATTCTCGTCCTGTGTAAACATTTATCTGACATAGTTTGTTAGTCGTGAGTTACGATTGCATAGTTCACTGTCTAAATGATTATGTGCACATGTAAGTAAGCCCTAAAATGAAGTTGACTGTAGTATTTTCTAACCAAAAATAGTTAAAGGGGTTATCTGGGACTATTTTTTTTTTTTTTCTCATGGGGCTAAAAACTGACAGGAAGGTAGTTGCTAACTACCTACCTGTCCCGCCTGGAACCGGGTAAGAGCAGTCACGGACGACTCCGGCCACGAGTCTACTGCTTCAATTGACCTTAAGTCAACAGAACAGGTCTTCCTCTTTCAGGCTGCTCCGTCAACTGGCGTGACAGTTAAAGTCATGCTTATTAACAGAAGCTGGCTTTCAATCAATATGACATAATCAGTTAAGCTCCGTTAACATAGCATTGAAGACGCTGCTTGGTGATGCCACCGGTAACCACAGAATTGCCAGCAGGAGCAGTCCCTGGCCGCTCTGAGCCTGCAGAGATCAACGCTGGGCAGAACTGGCAGGCAGTTAGCAACTTTCAGCAAGTTCTTAGGACCATAAGAAAAAATAAATAAAATGGTCCCGGATAACCCCTTTATGGTTCATTGTCGTTTACTGAACGTGTAAAAGTGACAATCACAAAACGAACAAGCAAAACGCTTGCTCATGGAGTGATTGGATCTTTCATGCCATCATCTTCTCAGCAACACATTGTCCTGTATAAAAAGATGATGTACAGCCCATAGCAATGATCTTCCACACGTACATAATGTAATTGCGATCATTCTGTACGCATTGAATGTTGATCATCCTGCTATTAAATGACCGCTGATTGGCATTTGTTTAACAACTCTGGTTGTCTCATGTCTCTCAGGTATTAAGCCCCTGCATACAAATTTGACTAAGGTTAGTCAAACCCACCGGTAACGATGGGTTTGGCCAACAGTCTAAGACTACTTTCACGCTAGTGTTTTTTTGCGCTGCGTGCATCAAGCGTTTTGCATGCGTTTTAACCAGTTTGACTCTTATAATGCATGCGATTTTAAACGCTGATGTGCGCATGTCCATGCGCATGCCAGCATTCCCATAGACTGTAATGTGGTTTTTTTGCGCATTCCGTGAGCATTTGTGCGCGTGTGTTTTTTTGACACAGGTTGGGCGCACAAAAAATGCAACAGGGTCCGTCCGGCGCGCATAGGCGCACACTGCAAAAAAACGCATACAATCGCTAGACAATGCGCACCCATGTTAAACATAGGGGCGCATGCGCAAGTATGCGCACGCAGCGCAAAAAAACGCTAGTGTGAAACCAGCCTAATATGTATGAAAATCCCAGGCAACCGACTGTTGGGGGGAGTTTAGCATCCAGTATGTGTGATTTCGGAGTGCTTTTCTCCATGAGATAAGCCGCCACCAGAGATGTCTGGCAGCGCCTGTCTCATAGAAAACACAGGAACTCTACGCCGAACGAATGCTCCCGTGTATAGGAAAGCTGCCAGCTAAAATATTGGCCCAACCATCATTTGGCCAACAGCCATCTAATGTGCATGCAGGGCTTTAGTGTAGCTTGATCACTACTTTATCCCGCATGGCTCCAGCTCCAAGACCTCCCTGAAACTTGTACATACATATGAAAGACTAACATTGCCATCTAAGCCTTCCTCGTTTCTAATATTAGGTAGAGTGGGCATTGGTTGTCGTATAGCACATGCACAAAACACATGTTGTACCTTGATCTGTATCGAAATTATCAAAAGAAGTTGCCACAATTCACATGTTCTTTAATAAATATCTCAATATAACATTCATTGTCATATACACATTGTGAAAATCTGCAAAAGTTTCTGGAGGTGCTCGGTGCAGTTTACTGCCAGCCAATGAGTGGGCAGTGGGTGGTGCTGGTCACTGGAGCTTGCTGGGATCTTGGTGGAGCTTCGCACATACACTGCACCAAATCTGCTGCTGTTCAGAATATCTAGAAAACCGTGCAAACTAGTGACAGAAAGTAAATTACTTATTGTCATAATTCTGCAGCCCAGATATGTACTGAGATTATGTGAAAAGCCCGGACAACCCCTTTAAAAGGAATCTGTCACCCTTTTTTTCCCCTATTGGCTGCCGGCATAGACATTGGGGGCTTAACTACAGCACTCTGTAATACTGTAGCTAAGCCCCTGACGTAACCTGAAAGAGAAGAAAAACACGTTATATTATACTCACCGAGGTGGGCGGTCCTGTCCGATTGGGTGGCGCCTCCCTTCATGCGATGATGTCCTCTTCTCCCGTCCTGTAATGGCTCCGGCGCATTGCTCGGCCCTGTTGAGGGCAGAGCAGAAATCTGCAGTGCGCAGGCGCCAGACCTCTCCCGACGCCTGCGCATTGCAGGACTCTGCTCTGCCCTCAACAGGGCAGAGCAGCGCACCTGCGCCGGAGCCATTACAGGACGGGAGAAGAGGACGTCATCGCATGAAGAAGGGAGGCGCCGGACGGGACGGTGACACCCATTAGACCGGACCGCCCACCTCGGTGAGTATAACGTGTTTTTCTTCTCTTTCAGGTTACATCGGGGGCTTATCTACAGCATTACAGAATGCTGTAGATAAGCCCCCGATGTCTATGCTGGCAGCTGAAAGGCCAAAAAAAGGGTGACAGATTCCCTTTAAATATTTCATGCAATAAAATGGAATTTAATTATCTATTTGATCACCTACAAACCAGCAAGAATTTGGGCTCTCACAGACCTGTTAGCTTTTCTTTAAGAAGCCCGCCTACTCTGCACTCATTACCTGTATTAATTGCACCTGTTTGAACTAATTACCTGTATAAAAGACACCTCTCCACATGGCCAAGACCAAAGAGATGTCTAAGGACGGCAGGGACAAAATTGTAGACCTGCACAAAGCTGGGATGGGCTACGGGACAAAGGGCAAGCAGCTTGGTGAAAGGCAACAACTGTTGGCACAATTATTAGAAAATGGAACAAACACAAGATGACTGTCAATCTTCAATGGTCTGGGACTCCATGGAAGCTCTTGCCTTGTGGAGTAAGAATGATTCTTAGAAAGGTCAGGAATCAGCCCAGAACTACACATGAGGACCTGGTCAATGACCCGAAGAGAGCTGGGACCGCAGTCTTAAATATTAGCATTAGTAATACACTACGCAGTCATGGATTAAAGTCCTGCAGGGCATGCAAGGTCCCCCTGCTCACGCAAGCACATGTCCAGGCCCATTTGAAGTTTGCCAATGACTATCTGGATGATCCAGAGGAGGCATGGGAGAAAGTCATGTGGTCAGATGAAACCAATCTAGAACTTTTTGGCATCAACTCCACTCGCTGTGTATGGAGGAAGAAGGATGAGTACAACCCCCAAAACATTGTCCCATCCATGAAGCATGGTGGGAAAAACATACTTTTGGGGTGCTTTTCTGCAAAGGGGACAGGACGACAGCACCGTGTTGAAGGGATGATGGATGGGGTCACGTATAGCAAGATTTTCTGCAACAACCTGGGTCTTCCAGCATGGCAATGACCTGAAACACACAGCCAGGGCAATCAAAGAGTGACTCCATAAGAAGCATTTCAAGGGCCTTGATTGGCCTAGCCAGTCTCCAGACCTGAACCGAATAGAAAATCTTTGGAGGGAGCTGAAATTCATTGTGTTGCCCAGCGACAACCCCAAGATGTGAAAGATCTGGTGAAGATCTGTATGGAGGAGTGGGCCAAAATCCCTGCTGCAGTGTGTGCAAACTTGGTGAAGAACTACAGGAAACATCTGACCTCTGTAATTGCAATCAAAGGTTTCTGTATCAAATATTAAGTTCTGTTTTTATATTGTATCACATACTTATTTCATGAAATAAAATGAAATTGTATTATGTAAAAATCATACAATGTGATGTTCTGTTTTTTTTTTTTTTTTTTTTAGATTCTGTCTCTCACAGGTGAAGTGTACCTATGATAAAAATTCAAGACCTCTTCATTCTTTGTAGGTGGGAAAACTTGCAAAATCGGAAGTGTATCAAACAGTTATTTTCCCCACTGTATATGAATGTTTGGTTTGGCTGAGCATTTGTGTGTTTCAAAGGCAAGAGCAGAAAAAGCCTCTGGCAGTGGTTTGTTAACGGAAGAGCAAAAGTGTCAGATGCTAAAATTCAAACTACCCGAGTTGGGAGGCCCACATGCACATTAGACCGTCCACTAAGCCTACTGATACAGATGGGTCCGGCAGACTTTAGTCTAAGGGTGTGTGCACACGTTGCGGATTCTGCTGCAAAATTTTCGGCGTGGATTTGGCTGAATCCGCAGGTAAATCCGCAGGTCAAAAGACCTGCGGTTTATCTGCGGATTTACTGCGGTTTGACACCTGTCATGGAGCAGGTGCCAAACCGCTGCAGAATACGCACAAAGAAGTGACATGCTGCGGATTTGAAACCGCAGCAAATCCGCGCGGAAAATTTTACATAGATTAAAAGGCTACTGTACGACGCAGCAGAAACTGCTGCGGATCCACAGGACCAAAACTGCTGCGGATCCACGGCAGAATCTGCAACGTGTGCACACACCCTAAGGCCCCATTCAAAAATGAACAGCACATGAATAGCATCTAAGGACGATTTTTTTTTCTTCTTTCTTTCATGGGACATTGGCAATTTTGATTTGAGAACTGAATCAAGATCGGACATGTCTCCATTGTTTTTGTGTGGAACACTCTGTCAACAAAAATACACAGACGTGAACTACCCCATAAACTTTGATAGGTACAAGTTCCATCCGTGAAAACCACAGATTCAACTTCTACAAGAAAAACTGATGTCTGAATGAGCCCTAATGTGTATAGGGACCTTGACTCAATTAAAGAATACTACAGGCAACCTCTGTACAATCTAAAATGGCCGATAACAGGGACAAAAGAATGAATTCAATTTTCGAGCAAATGAAGAACAGACCAACCTCAATATTAGTGGTCATTAGTACTTCATTGCCCATGAGTAGCATTTATAGCTTATTGCACAAGGTCAGGCTATAATTCTGCAGCGCCGTATTCTAACCCTGGCACATCTGGAAGAGCCAGGAGCCTAGCGGTAGAGTGCAGAGGTAGGATTCACCCAGTGCCATAACGAGCCATCAGAGTTACACATAACCGATGTTGGAAGGTATGGGATGGTTTTCGGGGGATCAGGACCTGCAAGTTAAGCCTCTATGGCAGACAATAAGCAGAGGGCAATCAGTAGATTGTTTGAGGACCTACTTGCACTCTGTATCCTGGTAAATATATAATCTTTGGACGTCAGGTTCCTCTGTGGTGATCAGCTCGAGACAGGTCTCCACATAATAGACAGGCCTTGTTACTCTAGGAGGTTTTCTGTCGCCTACCAGGGAGGAGCTAGTTGTAGAGGTCTCTCTTGAGCTCAGTTTTGTGCATCCAAAATAAGGGTTTATTTGGAATGAGGCAGTTGCTCCCTCTAGTGGAGACAAAGGAAAGAACATCCTCTCCTGATACATCATAGTTATATAGGTTGAAAAAAGGCCAAGGTCCATCAAGTTCAACCTTTCTCCACCAATAATAAATTCTTTATTACTACACTAAGTTATCATTACTTTATAGCATTTGATTACAATAATATCAATGTATTATGACTGCAGTGAAATAAACAGAATAGTTTCTTTTATCTACAATGTTTAAGCTTCCATTTAAAGGGAATCTGTCACCCCTTTTTTGAGATATTATATAATGATATCATTCAATTGTGTGTCACATAAGGATTCTCTTAGTACTTTTGCTTCTCCTTGACCCCGCACCTTTCATGCATAAATACCTTTTTTATATTGGTTCAGATTTATGTAAACTGCCGCTGTCCGGTCCGCTGGGCGGGGCTTATTCACCTGCTCCCCCCCCCGTCTTACTCTACACAAGAAGAAATGCGTAGAGCAAGACAGGGAGGGGGGAGCAGTTGAATAAGCCCCGCCCATCAGACCGGACCGTGGCAGTTTTCATACATCTGAACCGATATAAAAGTCGTAGTTACTCACTGGTTAACGGTATTTTTCGGAGTCCATGACAGCACCACCTGAGAGAGGGGATCCGCCCTTTAGGAACAAGAAACCTACAGATACAAAAAGGCGGCACCTCTCCCACGCATCAGTTGGATTACAGAGCACAAGAGGACCACAATGGTTAGTAGCATAATTTATCTACAATACTTTACACGACTATTTCAATTACCCGTGTACCTATAAGGGGAAGAAGTGCACACCCAAATTTTATACTAAAGGGAGGGAATATACAGGTGCTGTCATGGACTCCGAAAAATACCGTTAACCGGTGAGTAACTACGACTTTATTCGGTCGCCCATGACAGCACCACCTGAGAGAATTACAGAGAGTAATAACTATTTAGGGAGGGACTACAGCCTGTAGTACCCTTAAACCAAAAGAGAGGTCTGTGGAAGCACCCAAGTCTAGCCTATAATGACTATAAAAGGTGCTCTGAGAGGACCACGTAGCCGCCTTACATATCTGGTCGATGGAGACTTCTGATGTCTAGGCCCACGAGGTCGCCATGGCTCTGGTGGAATGCGCCCTCAGCTTCCCGGGTGGCGACCTGCCTTTTGAGGTGTATGCTATTGAAATCGCCTCTCTAATCCACCTAGCTAGTGTGCTTTTTGACACTCTACAACCTTTCCTAGGGCCTTGATGGGAAACAAACAGGGCGTTATCTTTTCTCCAGGGATCGGTAACTGCCAGATATTCTATGAGGCATCTCCTAACATCTAGGGTGTGTAGTTTCTCTTCCTCCTCATTAGCTGGATTAGGGAGGAAGGATGGAAGGACTATTTCCTGTGTCCTGTGAAAGCTAGAAACTACCTTAGGTAAGTACGCCGGATCAGGTCTGAGTTTTACTCTATCGTCCTTAAACTGTATATAAGGAGAACGCCTAGTTAATGCCTGGATGTCGCTTACCCTACGAGCTGAGGTTAGAGCTACCAGGAAGGCTACTTTAAGGGACAGGTTTTTTATGGAAGCTGATGAAATAGGTTCGAATGGAGCCTCTGTCATAGCCGTGAGGACTAGGTTTAAGTCCCACGGCATGAACCTATCTTTCACTATTGGCCTGGATCTACCTGGTGCTGCTTTAATGAATCTACTGATCCAGTAATTACCCCCGATGTTGCAGCTAAAGAGGACCCCCAAGGCTGATACCTGTACTTTAAGGGTACTAGTGGAAAGCCCCATATCCAGACCTTTCTGAAGAAACTCTAAGATCTGGTTTATAGGTGCTGAACCCCCAGCGACTATTCCGGAGTTCTGAAGGAATCTCTTCAAAATCCTGACATAGATTTTGGTAGTGATGATTTTTCTACTTTTAAGTAGAGTGTTAATCAGGTCTTTTTCTCTTAGCAATGTCCTTTCAAACTCCACGCCGTCAGATGTAGGCCAGCCACCTGAGGATGAAAGACTGGGCCCTGGGATAGGAAATCCGGGATGTCCGGAAGGACCCAAGGCTCGGACACCGACATGGTCCTGAGGCATGAGAACCATGCCCTCCTGGGCCAAAATGGAGCGATAACTATAACCCTCACTCTGTCCCTCCTGATTTTTCTCATCACCAGGGGTAGTAGTGATAGGGGAGGGAAGGCGTATGCTAGCCTGAAGTCCCACTTTATCAGAAAGGCATCTACCGCCAGGGGGTTCTCTCAGGGATTTAGGGAGCAGAACTGCCTTAATTTTCTGTTTTCCATGGTAGCGAAGAGATCTATCTCTGGTTGTCCCCATTTTTGTACAATCAGGTCGAAGATGGAAGTTTTTAGGGACCATTCTCCTTGTCTTAGTAGATTGCGGCTTAAGAAGTCTGCTGTGATATTTTCTTTCCCTTTTATATGTAGCGCTGTTAAAGATAGAAAATGCTGCTCTGCTAGCTGGAACAACCGTTCTGCCACATTCATCAGGGGTTTGGAACGAGTCCCGCCTTGGTGGTTGATATAAGCCACGGTGACCTGATTGTCGGAGAACACCCGCACATGATGGCCCTGTAGATACACAAGTAGTCTCTTAGCTACCTGTTCTACTGCTGTCAACTCTTTCAGGTTAGATGACATCTCTATCTGATGATGCTCCCATAGGCCCTGGACCAGAATCTCACCCATATGAGCACACCAACCGGAAGGACTAGCATCCGTGGTGATTATGCGGGATATGTCATACTCCCAGGGAACCCCTCTGGATAAATTATCCTTGTCTAGCCACCACTCTAGGTACTCCCTTGTGTTCCGGGACAAGGTTAGCTGGCCCTCTAAGTAACCTCCGAGCATTCTTTGATGTACTAAAACTTCGCCCTGTAGTGTTCTTGAATGGAACTGGGCCCACTGGACAGCCGGGATACAGGATGAAAGAACCCAGAAGGGACATGGCTCTCCTGAGGGACATGATAGGGTTATTGGAAGCGTTCAGAACCTGATAGTGTAGGCGAACAAGCTTCTCCGGAGGCAGACGGCATTCCTGTTTCTCAGAATCTAGGATCAAGCCCAAGAATTGTTGGACTCTCACCGGTTGTAACCGAGATTTTTTTAATGTTAAGCAGCCAACCTAACCGCTCTAAGGCAGACATTGCCCTTTGAAGCTGTTCCATACAATGTTTCACCGTTTTCCCTACAATCAGGAAGTCATCTAAGTAGGGAACTACTAGAATGTCTGATTCACGTAGATGGGCCATAACCTCCGCTACCACTTTAGTAAATACTCGGGGAGCGACTGCCACCCCAAAGGGGAGGGCCGCATATTGGAAATGCTGAACTGACCCATCTAACTGAACCGCCACTCTGAGGAAGCGCTGATGAGCTGCATGAATGGGTATATGGTAGTAAGCATCTTTTAAATCTAACACTACCATAAAGCAATTTTTAAACAGCATTTTTATTGATGAATTAATTGTCTCCATCTTAAACGGGCGTATGACCAGGAATTCGTTGAAGGACTTAAGATTTATTATAGTCCTAAAGGAGCCGTCTGGCTTGCGGACCATGAACAGAGGGGAGTAGAAACCTTTTCCCCTTTCTCCTTCTGGAACCATAGTTAGGACCTTCTTGCGGCAAAGATCATGAACCTTGGCCTCCAGGGCAGCTTGTTCTGATGTGGAAGTCCTGAGCGGGGTGACCTTAAATCGATCTTGGGGGACCAGGGTGAATTCTAGTCGTAGACCCGCAGCTATCACCCCCAGTATCCAGCTACTACTAGAAATCATAGACCAGGCTGGGTAGAAGGCAGCTAGTCTCCCTACCGGAGCAGCTAGTCATTGGGGCGGCTTTTTAGTGTCACGGGCTGGACCTTCCTGGCGCCCCCCACCTCCGAACATGAAACCTGTACCTCTCCTTCTCTTGTCATCCCATCTGCCCTGGTCCCTGGATGGCCTTCTACGGAAATATCCTTTCCTAGTAAAGGGAGGTCTATAAGAAGGGTTCGGCAGACTGGGGAACTTCTTTTTATCATCCCCAGCTTTCTCTAAAAGTTCATCCAAAACGGGGCCAAACAGATATTCCCCCTCGCATGGAATGGAGCAGAGTCGTGACCTGGCCTGGATATCTCCTGGCCAGCATTTTAACCAGAGAGCCCTTCGTGCTGCGTTAGATAAACCCGCGGTCCTAGCTGCCATTCTCGCAGAGTCTGCTGAGGCATCAGCCAAAAAAGCGGCAGCACTTTGGATGATTGGTAGAGTTTTTCGAATGGATGCTCTGGAGTCTCCGTCCTTCAGTTGGGAATCCAGTTGATCTAGCCAGACCATCATGGATCTGGCCGTATATGTGGCAGCTATCGCTGGCCTTAAAGCACCTGCTGACATCTCCCATGTTCCCTTTAGAAAGGAATCCGCTTTTTTATCCAGCGGGTCTTTTAAGGAAGCCATGTCATCGAATGGTATGGAGGATTTTTTGGAGGCTTTGGCTACTGCCGCATCCAGCTTAGGGGCCTTATCCCATCTGTTTACCACTGGATCATCGAACGGGTACCTCCGCTTGAAGGCAGGTGGCAAGGAGCCCCTTTTTTCAGGTCTTTTCCATTCCCTATCAGGCTCTGGACTTTGTCATTTAATGGAAAGGCCCTGCGCTTTCTGGGATCTAGACCCCCGAAAATCACGTCCTGTGCGGAAAGTTCTGGATTTGCGTCTGCTACCCCCATGGTGGACCTTATTGCTTTAACCAGCCTATCCATTTGATCTAAGGGGAAGCAGAATTGGCTTGAGTCTTCCTCTGAAGAAGACGAAGTGGAGGCCGGGGAATCTGAGGAGTCATCGATCCTAGGGGCGGCCGAGGACTCCGAACCTGAGAGACTAAATTCTCTTCCTTTCCCTTTTAGATAGGGCCTTCATTTCCGACCTGATAATTTCCCTCAGGCTTGTGGTGAAGTCCGGCGTTTCTTCCGCTACCTGTATGGACGGAGAAGAGTGTAAGGGCCTGTCAATCTACCCCTGGGCTCCCGTCCCTATCCAACCCCTACCGTTTATCGCACGCATGGCTGACACAACTTTTTAGGGTGGCCGTCTGGCAAGGGGCAACTACAGAGGGCACAATCCCTGTGCTTCTGTTTTCCCGTAGCTTTCCTCCCCTGCGAAAAAAACATAAGGGAACACTGCATCAGGGTACATTCATGGAGATCTCTTACCCATGCAGATGAGGCAGGTACCGGATCACGGAAGGAGGCAGGAGGGTCCTTTATTCTGGAAGAACTTCTGTGGCTCTGTTCGCTTGGACGTTTCTGTTTCTTCTGCTGGCCACTCGCATGAGGCTTCACCGTGGCCTGTTTCTGTGGGCGCTCCTGCACCTCGTCCTGCTGCTCTAAGGGGGCTTCTGTCGTCTCCATTGCTGGGCCTTCAGAAGCACCCCAGCAGCGTCACCTCCTGTCTTTTAAGGCCTCCCAGTGTCCGGGTCAGCAGGGTTCTGGCGCGGCACCTCCCACCCGGGAGCCCCCCCGCGACCTCCCCCCGCCCCGGGCGCCACCCCAGACCACCGTGCACACGCGGCGCGCACTGGAATGCCGGCCGGCACCCGACTTCCGTTACGGCGTTCCCGGCCCTGCCCCTTCCGCCGCTCATCAGAGCCCGTGGGAGCGCGCGGAAGGAGCCGGCACAGCGCCCCCGGCTCCGGTATGTCCGCAGCCCCACGCGCGCCGACCTGCGCCCGCCAACCAGACGCAACCGCCGCCCGGATAGGAGAGGGGGAGCGGACCCCGGGGGAAAACGCACCAGGAGGGGCCCGGGGCATACATACCTGGTGCCCGCACTATGGAGGCGGCTGTCCACCGGACCCTGTGCTCCACACCTGCTCCGACCACTGCCGTGGCGACCTACCTGGCCCCACCGTGGCGCTTCCAGGGACCCGAGCGTGACCGAGGTAGGAGAACCCCCCACTACCTGGGTCTGTCAGCCGGCCTGGGAATCCCTCGACGACTCCATGACGGACGATCTGAAAGAAGTCCCTTCCTCTAGGAACAGGAAACCAACTGATGCGTGGGAGAGGTGCCGCCTTTTTGTATCTGTAGGTTTCCTGTTCCTAAAGGGCGGATTCCCTCTCTCAGGTGGTGCTGTCATGGATGACCGAATAAAAAGGTATTTATGCATGAAAGGTGCGGGGTCAGGGGGAAGCAAAAGTACTAAGAGAATCCTTATGTGACACACAATTGAATGATATCATTATATGATATCTCAAAAAAGGGGTGACAGATTCCCTTTAATATAGTTTTGTCAATTAAGCAGGTCTTATGGTAAGTAGTTAATAAATTTGTTGCCGTATGTTCACCAGAAATGATGAAGCCAGTAGACCAGAAGGGACACTGGCAGCTGTACAGAAGGGCTGCCGGGGTACTGTAGGCGAGCATGTGTTTTTTTTTAATGAGACCTTCATGGGCCCATTATTAAACTAATAAAAAGTAGTGAACAACCCCTTTAATGCTTACTACTTACACCAAATCACTAAATGAAAAAACTGTGATAATGCCATCAGCAGAGGCATATACTATATATTAGGGGACTGTAATAATACGAGTATAAGCATCCAATTCAGTCCAAACTGCAGCACTAACCGATGTTCCACCTTTTCGCTTTCAAATATTTTATTACGTTTTATCAATATTACTAAGTGTAAAATTTGGTATTCAACTTAAAGGGAACCTCTCATATGAAAAAACTCTATTAACCTGCAGATATGGGGTTAATATGCAGGTTAATAGTGTTGTGAACCTGCTCGGCATTGGCACTTAAGTTGCTCCCGGCATTCAGTCATAGAGTGGTAACTGCGCAGTTTCAGTAACCGCTCTGTGTATAGAGAGTGACAGCTGTAACGGTGCCCCCATGTAGCGACTGACAGCCATTCAGCATTAGGGCCGGCTGTCTGTCGGTGCCAGTTTTGCGGTTGTAGCTGTTGCCCTTTATGTAGAGTGATTACTGAAACTGTGCCTGCATCACTCCTATGACTGACTGAATTCCAAAAGCTGCCGGGAGGTATAAAGTTAGAGCCACGCTCCCGGGAGGAAATTAAGTGGGGTCGCTGGGTAGGTTCAGAATGCTATTAACCTGCAGATTAACGCTATATCTGCAAGTTAAGAGTGTTTTTTCACGTCGTGAGTGTGGAAGAGAAGTGGACTGGAGCTGCGCTGTGAACTAGAGAGGACAGCGATCCGTAAGGGTTCTTTCACACCGTCTACTACTTCCGCCTCCAGTAGGCTAACACGCCCCAAAATGATGAATGTAAGAGCGCATGTTCGCAGTTCCCCGGGAACATTATAGTCTTTGGCCCCATCAGCGCATACGCCCGAATTCTGTTTTGCGAGTGGTTTGGACGTAAGCCCCAAAAGAGCCACTGAATAGGTGTCTGAACGCAGTGTGACCAGAACTACATTATATACACAAATTTTTTTTTAGTTGGGAGTGCTTCTATAAGACAAAATTGGGTGAAGAGGTCCGTATACAGTGGGGAAATAAAGTATTTAGTCATCCACCAATTGTGCAAGTTCTCCCACTTAAGGCTGGTTTCACACTTGCGTTTTTTTGCGCTGTATTTTAGCGCTAAAAAACGCATGCGTTTTTTCCCCCTATATTTTGCATGGGATGCGCTTATGTGCGCATACACATGCGTTTGTATGTGTTTTTACGAGCATTCGTTTTTTTGTGGTGTACGCTCGGGCGCACAAAATGCATCGTTGCATTTTTTGGGAGTCCGACTTGCCTCAAAAAAACGCATGCGCACGCAATGCATTTTTTTACAGCAAGACACCCAATATTAGTCTATGGGTACGCATATGTGCGCATTGGCATGCTCATGTATGCGATTTTTTGCGCATGCGTTTTTTTGTTGACCATTAGTTAGACAATGAAAATTAGGGGCTTGGGTTAGAGTTAGGGTTAGTTAAGGGGGTTTAGGGTTAGGGTTTGGGTTAGTATGGTTTGGTTAAGGGTTAGGGTTAGTTAGGGGTTAGGGTTAGTAGGGTTTGGTTAAGGGTTAGGGTTAGTATGGTTTGGTTAAGGGTTAGGGTATGGTTTGGTTAAGGGTTAGGGTCAGGGTTAGGGTTAGTAAAGTCATGGTTTGGGTTAGTGTGAGGGGCCAACTAATGTTGGAAAAAACTGCAAACGCGGTAAAAACGCACTAAAAACGCTGCGTTTTTTTCATGCATGCTCATAAAAATGCTTGAAAAAAACCGCAGCATTTGTATGCGTTTGTATGCGTTTTTTTGCGGGAAAAACATGCTGCAAAACAAAGCAAGTGTGAAAGTAGCCTAAGAAGATGAGAGAGGCCTGTAATTGACATCATAGGTAGACCACAACTGAGAGTCAGAATGAAAAAACAAATCCAGAAAATCACCTTGTATGATTTGGCAAGATTTATTTTGCAAATTATGGTGGAAAAATAGGCACTAGACCTACCGGTAATTATCTTTCTAGGAGTCCATCCTGACAGCACCAGGGAGGACGTCCCTCACCTCCTTGCAGGGCCAAGAAGAGCACACAAGAGGTTAAAAACAGTCTCCACCCACATTCCCTCAGTGTTTTTCCAAGTACCACACCGTGGATGATGCAACTGAACACTTTATTTACAGAATCATATTACAACATATGACATAATTTTTTCGGGAAGGGAACTCTCCATGCTGTCAGGATGGACTCCTGGAAACATAATTACTGGTAGGTCTAATGCCTATTTTCCAGGACGTCCCTCCTGACAGCATCAGGGAGAATACCAAAGTATCCCCTTAGGGTGGGATGACTGCCTGGAGAACCATTCTCCCAAAAACAGTCTGCTGGTTAGACAACACATCCAATTTGTAGTGTTTACAGAATGTGTCCAACCTGGACCAGGTTGCGGCCCTACAGATTTGGTTTACTGAAGCCCCTGCCCTTTCTGCCCAGGAAACTGATAATGCTCGTGTTGAGTGAGCTTTTAACCCTTCTGGGGGAGGAACCCCATGTGTTGTGAGTTCATTTTCCCCTTCACCATTGAGGTCTGATGAACTCCCTCTTCTGGTGAAGGAAGGTAGTGAGGCTGATTACCAAGCACCTGGGTATGATGATGATGACTGGGTGAAGAGAATTGCTGACTGGATATAAGGCAGCCGACGCCCTTCTGCCTTGCTGGTGATCTCTCTGAGGGATTCTAGGAGACCAGTCTGATTCCTGCTCCTCAAAAGCTAAGTTTTTTGCACTGCTTTTTGCATTTGTGTTTTGTCTTGCCTTGTTTTTCTGAATTTCTGCCATTCCCTGCTGGGGTGAGTTGAATTCCTTTTTGCTCTGTCTTCAGAAAATACCTAAGTGCTGATATAGTCTTTTTGAAGCCTAGCGTCTTCTGGGCCTTTTTTCCCTATCAGCCTGTTGGCCTTGTTTTGATAGGGTTTTTGGCGGATTGCAGACAGCAGCTTTCCTATCCTGTCCTATTTAGTTAGCTTGGGCCCCATCATTTGCTCAGCCTATCTGTGTGAGTGTTTTTTCATCTTGCTTCACCGTCATTATATGTTGGGGGCTGCCTATTGCTTTGGGGTCTGCTCTGGGGCAGTTTAGATTTCCCTTTCTGTCTTTAGGCTATGTAGTTCTCCGGCTGTGATCGAGGGGTCTAGGGCACCGTAGGAACCCCCCACGGCTACTGCTAGTTGTTGTTGATAGGTTCAGGGGACTGCAATCCGATAGCTGCCAACTTCTCTGTTTTTCTGGACTTAGCTAGTATTTCTGTTTTTGCCTCCTACGGTGACTCATTCATAACAGAATCACCAGCCATACCGCAGATCCTAGAGTACTCAATAGCAGGAAAGAATTGTAAAAAAAAAAAAAAAGTATATTTTTTCCTCTATATCTCTGAGGCCGTAGGGGGAATTATTTTTTTTTTCTCTCAATGGAGATAAAGCAATTGTCTGATCGTGTGGAGCAGCTCGCTGTGGAAGTGCGGGGAATTTCCGCCTACCTTGCTCATTCACATGCTGCTGAACCAAAGATCCCTACTCCTGATGTGTTTTTTGGGGATCGGTCTAAATTTTTGAATTTTAAAAATAATTGTAAATTATTTTTTGCCTTGAAGCCTAACTCGTCAGGGAGCTCCGCGCAGCAGGTTAGAATTGTCATCTCTTTGCTGCGTGGCGATTCCCCAGGATTGGGCGTTTTCTTTGAAACCAGATGATCCTATTCTGACTAATGTGAACGCATTTTTTCAAGCCTTGGGGTTGTTGTATGACGAACCTAATGCTATTGATCAGGCTGAAAAGACCCTGTTGGCATTGAGCCAGGGTCGAGATTCTGCAGATTTGTAATGTCAAAAATTCCGAAAGTGGGCGGTCCTTACTACCTGGAATGATAATGCCTTGGCAGCTTTCTTTCAGAAGGGTTTGTCAGAAGCCGTAAAAGATACTATGGTGGGATTTCCTGTTCCCTCTGGTCTTGACGATTCTATGTCATTAGCCATTCAGGTTGATCGGCGTTTACGTGAACGCAGGACTGCACGAGAGGTGTTGCCACCTGTTGAACAAGTGTCTGAACCTATGCAATGTGATAGAGTTTTGTCCAGGGAGCAACGTCAGTTCAGAAGGCGTAATAAGCTGTGTTTTTTTGTGGAGATGCCTCGCATATTATTTCTGTCTGTCCTAAACGAGAGAAACGTTTTGCACACACGTTTTCTGTGGGTGGTGTTCAACAAAAGTTTCCTCTGGCAATTACTCTGATCTGCTCCCTGTCCACATTTTCCGCCAAGGCTTTTGTGGATTCGGGAGCAGCCCTGAACCTAATGGACTTGGATTTTGCTAAACGTTGTGGATTTCCGATGACACCTCTGCGGACGCCTATCCCTTTGAGAGGGATTGATGCCACTCCTTTGGCGAAAAATAAACCTCAGTTTTGGACCCAGGTGGTAATGCGGGTCGCCCCAGACCATCAAGAAAATTGCAGATTTTTGGTGTTGCATAATTTGCATGAAACCATTGTTCTGGGGTTTCCCTGGTTGCAAATTCATAATCCAGTTTTGGATTGGAAATCTGTGTCTGTGGTGAGTTGGGGTTGTCGGTGTGCCCATAGTGAGGCTCCGGTTTTTTCCACCTCTCCTCAGTCGCATAATGTTCCTGACTATTTGGGGGACTTTTATGATGTATTTAGTGAGAATGAGTCTGCGTCTTTGCCTCCTCATAGGAGTTATGACTGTGCAATTGAACTGAGCCCGGGGTGTAAATTTCCCAAGGGTCGGCTCTTCAATTTATCCGTCCCCGAACACGAGGCTATGCGATCCTATATTAAGGAGGCGTTGGAGAAGGGTCATATTAGACCATCCTCTTCACCCTTAGGTGCTGGTTTTTTTTTCGTGGCCAAAAAGGATGGTTCATTAAGCCCTTGTATTGATTATCGTGCCCTCAACAAAATTACTATTAAATATCAGTATCCGTTACCCCTGATTTCGGATCTATTCTCCAGAGTTAAAGGTGCTTTCTGGTTTACCAAGCTTGACCTCAGGGGGGCGTATAATCTTATCCGCATTAAGCATGGGGATGAATGGAAGACGGCGTTTAATACTCCGGAGGGACATTTTGAGTACCTGGTGATGCCTTTTGGGCTCACTAATGCCCCTTCTGTCTTCCAGTGCTTCATGAACGACATTTTCCGAGACTTTGTGGATACATTTTTGATTATCTATCTGGATGATATTTTGATCTTCTCCAAGGATTGGGATTCTCATGTAGAACATGTTCGGACTGTGTTCCGGATCTTCAGGGAGAATTCCCTGTATGTCAAAGGATCAAAATGCCTTTTTGGGGTACAGAGGATTTCTTTTTTGGGATTTATTTAGTCTCCGTCAACTATTGAAATGGACCCGGCCAAGGTACAGGCCATTTACGATTGGGTTCAGCCCACTTCTTTGAAGGCCCTCCAGAAGTTTTTTGGGTTTTGCTAATTTTTATCGGAAATTTATAGCAAAATTTTCTAGTATTGCCAAGCCATTGACTGATCTGACTAAGAAGGGTGCTGATGTGTTGAATTGGTCTCCGGAGGCTGTTTCTTCCTTTCAGGAGCTGAAGCGAAGATTCTCTTCTGCCCCGGTTTTGCGGCAACCTGATGTCTCACTCCCGTTCCAGGTAGAGGTGGACGCTTCTGAGATTGGTGCAGGAGCTGTTTTGTCCCAAAAGGATCCTGTAACATCTAAAATGAATCCCTGTGCTTTCTTTTCCCGAAAGTTCTCTCCATCTGAACGTAACTATGATGTGGGGAATCGGGAACTGTTAGCCATGAAATGGGCATTTGAGGAGTGGAGACATTGGTTGGAGGGAGCTAAACATCAAGTCGTGGTCCTCACTGACCACAAGAATTTGATTTACCTGGAGTCGGCCAAACGCTTGAACCCTAGACAGGCTAGGTGGGCCTTGTTTTTTTACACGTTTTGATTTTGTGGTCTCTTTTCTTCCTGGCACTAAGAATGTCAAGGCTGACGCTCTCTCTAGGAGCTTCTTTGCTGATTCTCCTGTGGTGACCAAGCCTGCTACCATCTTAGGCGAAGGGGTAGTTCTTTCTGCCATCTCGCCCGATTTGAGACGTGCTCTGGAAAAGTTCCAGGAGGACAAACCTGAGCGTTGTCCCAGGGGAAAGTTGTATGTTCCTGACCAGTGGAAGAAGAGGGTGATGTCTGAAGTTCATTGCTCTGCATTGGCTGGTCATCCAGGTATTTTTGGTACTAGAGATCTGGTGAGTCGGTCTTTTTGGTGGCCTGCCTTGTCTCGTGATGTCAGGAATTTTGGGCAGTCCTGTGGGACTTGCTCCCGGTCTAAACCTTGTTCTCGCTCTAGTGGGTTGTTGATGCCTTTGCCGGTCCCCAGGAGGCCATGGACCCATATTTCAATGGATTTCATCTCTGATATGCCTGTCTCTCAGAGAATGACTGTTATTTGGGTGATTTGTGATAGGTTCTCTAAGATGGTTCATCTTGTACCACTCCCTAAGTTGCCATCTTCCTCTGAGTTGGTGCCCCTGTTTTTGCAACAGGTGGTTCGCTTGCACGGGATTCCTGAGAACATTGTATCTGACAGAGGAGTTCAATTTGTGTCTAGATTTTGGAGGACTTTCTGTTCCAAGCTGGGAATTCAGTTGTCCTTCTCTGCTTTTCACCCTCAGACCAATGGGCAGACGGAGAGAACAAACCAGACCTTGGAGTCGTATTTGAGATGTTTTATTTCCGCTGATCAGGATGATTGGGTTTCATTTTTGCCCTTGGCCGAATTTGCTTTAAATAATAGAGCTAGTTCTACCACTTTGATGTCACTTTTTTTTGTAACTTTGGGTTTCATCCTCGATTTTCTTCAGGGAAGGTGGAGCCTTCTGCCTGCCCAGGTGTTGACACTGTGGTGGAGAGAATGCACCAGATCTGGGACCAAGTGGTGGCTAAGTTCTCTCTCTCCCAGGAAAAGGCCCAGCGGTTTTCCAACCGACATAGGACCATTGGTCCCCAGTTTAAGGTTGGTGATATGGTTTGGTTATCATCAAAAAATATCGCTATGAAGGTGGCTTCTCCTAAGTTTAAGCCTAGATTTATTGGACCTTACAAGATTTTGGAGATTATTAATCCGGTCTCTTTTCGCTTGGCTCTTCCTGTCAATCCATAATGTGTTTCATAAGTCCTTGTTGAAGAGGTTTGTTGAACCAGTAGTTCCTGGGGTGGCACCTCTGGACCCTGTATTGGTTGAAGGTAACATGGAATATGAGGTAGAGAAGATACTGGATTCCCGTCTGGCTAGACGGAGACTCCAGTATTTGGTTAAGTGGAAGGGTTATGGTCAGGAGGATAATTCCTGGGTCTCTGCCTCTGATATTCATGCCAAAAGATTGGTGCGTGCCTTTCATTGTGCTCACCCTGATCGCCCTGGTGGCGTGGATGAGGGTTCGGTGACCCCTCCTCAAGGGGGAGGTACTGTTGTGAGTTCATTTTCCCCTTCACCATTGAGGTCTGATGAACTCCCTCTTCTGGTGAAGGAAGGTAGTGAGGCTGATTACCAAGCACCTGGGTATGATGATGATGACTGGGTGACGGGAATTGCTGACTGGATATAAGGCAGCCGACGCCCTTCTGCCTTGCTGGTGATCTCTCTGAGGGATTCTAGGAGACCAGTCTGATTCCTTCTCCTCAAAAGCTAAGTTTTTTGCACTGCTTTTTGCATTTGTGTTTTGTTTTGCCTTGTTTTTCTGAATTTCTGCCATTCCCTGCTGGGGTGAGTTGAATTCCTTTTTGCTCTGTCTTCAGAAAATACCTGAGTGCTGATATAGTCTTTTTGAAGCCTAGCGTCTTCAGGGCCTTTTTTCCCTATCAGCCTGTTGGCCTTGCTTTGATAGGGTTTTTGGCGGATTGCAGACAGCAGCTTTCCTATCCTGTCCTATTTAGTTAGGCTGAGCAAATGATCGGGCCCAAGCTATCTTTATCTGTGTGTGTTTTTTCATCTTGCTTCACCGTCATTATATGTTGGGGGCTGCCTATTGCTTTGGGGTCTGCTCTGGGGCAGTTTAGATTTCCCTTTCTGTCTTTAGGCTATGTAGTTCTCCGGCTGTGATTAAGGGGTCTAGGGCACCGTAGGAACCCCCCACGGCTACTGCTAGTTGTTGTTGATAGGTTCAGGGGTCTGCAATCCGATAGCTGCCAACTTCTCTGTTTTTCTGGACTTAGCTAGTATTTCTGTTTTTGCCTCCTACGGTGACTCATTCATAACACCCATGGGAGACATAGGCCAAACTGATTAGCGATGTTATCCATCTCACGATGGAGGGTTTTGAGGCTTTCCTCCCTTCATTTTTCCCCCCAAAGAGTAAAAATAGGTTATGGTCTTGTCTCCAACCCTGCGTGGCCTTGATGTAATCAATAACTGCCTGGCGTACGTCTAATTCGTGCAGGGCCCTTTCTTTGTCATTTGAGAAGTTCTCGCAAAAGGAAGGCAAGATTATTTCCTGGTTTAGGCTTTGGACGGACTCAACTTTGGGCAAAAAGGTGGGGTCTAGTGTCATGATTATTCGATCATCCCAGATTCGGAGATATGGGTCTCGGATAGATAGCGCCTGTATCTCGCTTATCCGTTTCGCTGTGGTGATCGACACTAAAAATGCTACTTTCATGGTTCGATGTGAAATGGGCATCTCCTGGCTCTGGATAAAGGGATCTAAACAAAGAGACCGCAGGACAAGACTAAGATCCCGTGGGGGGGACTAACCTCCTGACTGTGGGACGCAACCTCTGAATTGCTCTCATAAATCTTATTACCCAGGGATGGGAGGCCAAGGGGTAATCAAGAAAGAAGCTTAATGCCGAGATCTGGACCTTCAGCGTGCTAGGCCTAAGTCCTTTATTAAAGCCTGCCTGAAGGAAATCTATAATCTTTAGGATGTCTGGTTTTCCTTCCGCTGAATCGGGCCTGCCACAATCTAGACAGAATCTTTTCCAAATCTTGTGGTATATCGCAGAAGTTACAGGCTTTCTGCTGGCCTGAATAGTCGATATGACCTGGTCTGACAGGCCTCGAGCCCTCAAGATCTGCCGTTCAGGATCCAGGCTGACAGGTGAAGTCTTCCTGGGTCTTGGTGAAAGATCGTCCCTTGGTGAATGATGTCTTCCCTCTGTGGAAGCAGAACTGGTCGATCTTCTGCCATAATGCCCAGGAGTGGAAACCAGCTCCTTTTCGGCCAATAAGGTGCTATCAGTAGCACTCTTGCCTGATCCTCCTGAATCTTCCTGAGGATGGCTGGAATGAGAGCTATCAGGGGAAATGCGTATGAGAGAGTCTGCCCCCCCACTTCTGGTTTAGGGCGTCTACCCCTTCTGGATTGTCCTGCGGATTCAGAGAGAAAAACTTGTACGTCTTGGTATTTTTCCTGGTTGCGAAGAGGTCTATGTGCGGTCTTCCCCAGCGCTGGCATAGGTTCTGGAAGATCTCTGTGTTCAGCTCCCACTTCGTGGAACAGATCTTCTGCCTGCTTAAATAATCTGCCACTGTATTTTGCGACCCTTCGAGATGGACGGCTGTTACTGACAGAACCGTATTTTCTGCCCAGGAGAAAATCTTTTTTTCCAGGTCCTGGAGTGCCCAATGCCTTGTTCCTCCTTGATTCCGCAGGAAGGACACCGCCGTCACATTGTCCGATAGAATCTTGACGTGTTGGTTTTTCAGTCGGTCCCGATTTCTTCTTAGGGCCTCCCATGTGGCATAAAGTTCCTTGTAGTTGGAGGAAGTGGACCGCATGTTTGCCGGCTATTCCCCTTGAAGATTTCTGCCTTCTAAATGTGCCCCCCAGCCCCATTTGCTGGCATCTGAAGTAATTACGATGCATGGGGAGGTGATCTAGGGGACACCTTTCCTTAAGTTTTCTTGCTGCATCCACCACACCAGGGATCTTCTTACTGCTGGAGACAAGGATATCTTCCTGTCTAGGGAGGCCTGGTGACGATCCCAGGCGGCAAGAACTTCTTTTTGAAGGGTTCTTGAATGGAAATGTGCCCATCGGACACAAGGGATGCAGGATGTCATGAGGTCCAGAGCGCGCATTGCTACTCTGATGGAAACGCAGCCTTTTTGAATCTCCTTCATGCTGTCTCGTATCTTCGTCTGTTTTCCTGGTGGTAAGAAGGAAGTTCTGCTTCTGGAGTCCAGTAGTACTCCCAAAATTTTTTTCCTTTTTTCTGGGACCAGGTCCGATTTTTCTTTGTTTATGATCCAGCCCAGGAACTCGAAAACCTCTATTGTCTTCTCCTTGTGCCGCCGCAGTTCCTCTGTTGATTTCGCCACCAGGAGGAAGTCATCCAAATATGGAATGATGATTATTCCCCGATTTCTTAGGAACGCTACCACCTCCACGATTAGCTGTGTAAAGACTAGAGGCGCTGAGGCCAGACCAAATGGAAGACACAGGAATTGAAAGTGGCAGGTCCGATTCTGAAGTCTTACTGCAAACCTCAGGAATCTGTGTGACATTGGGTGAATTGGTACCTGATAGTAGGCACTTTTCAGGTCCAGAGTACACATCAGGTTATTTTTGTCTATCAGATGGACTGTGGATCTGTTTGACTCCATTCGAAATCTTTTGTACGTGACCCAGGCATTTAAGGGTTTCAGGTTTATAATGGTACGGGATTCTCCTGATGGTTTCGCGATGGCAAATACGGACGAATAGTGGCCCGCCCCAATTTCTGCACAAGGAACCGGAATTATCACGCCGGAGTTTGCCAGGTCTGTCACGTTGACCCACATTTGGGAGACGTCTTTTATTCTGCGGGGAGAAATGGACCTTTAGGGGGGAGGGGATGAAAATTCTATTTGGTAACCCTCTGCTATTGTTCTCAGTACCCACTGATTTTTTGTGATCTGAGACCACTGGAAACTGAATTCTCTGAGTCGACCCCTATGATGGTATAGTCATGTTCTTCTGGATCTAGTACGAGATCCCGAGGGGGAGGGGCTCTAGATCTTCCAGCTCTAGAGTGGGTGGTACCGTAGGAACCCCTCTGAGGGCTCCCCTGATATCTATAGTACTGCTGTCTTCTGTATCCCCCGGGTCTACGAAAGGGCTACTCCCTAGGTTTCTTTTCCTCTGGGAACCCCTTCTTTATAGCGGATGCTTTTTCTAATATATCGTCTAATGCTGGACCAAAGACTTTTAATCCGAAGAGAAGGGAAGGGCGTAGAGCTTGTTTTTAGAGGCTCCGACACCTGTCCAGGTCTTCAACCAAATGGCTTTGCGAGCCAAATTTGACAAAGAGCCATTCCGGGCAGAAAATCTAACGGATTCTGCCGATGCATCGGCTAGGAAAGCTGTGGCTGACTTCATGATCGGGAGTGAATCTATAATTTCCTCCCTTGGGGTTTTATTAGTCAAGTGTTCCTCTAACTGCCCCAACCATAAAAACATAGATCTTACTACCAAAGTAGCTGCTACGTTTGTTTTAATTAAGGCTGCTGACGTTTCCCAGGCCTGCCTTAGTAGGTTATCCGCCTTCCTATCCATAGGGTCCTTCAGGCTAGAAGCGTCCTCGAAAGGGATCGCTGTTTTGTTGGCCACTTTTGCTACAGGGACATCAATTTTGGGAACTTCCTCCCACTCTTTAATGTCCTTGGGGTCGAAGGGGAGACTATTCTTTAAGTCCCGGGACATTACGAGATGCTTTTCCGCCTCCTCCCATTCCTCCACGACCATAGCTCGCACATGGTCGTTCACTGGGAATACTAATTTCCTCTGCGCCCTAAGGCTCCCGAACATCATGTCCTGTCTGGACTGAGGTTTCTGGACCTCCTCAATCTGCATTGTGTCTCTGACCGCCTGTATCAGATTGTCCGCATCGTCCGAGGAAAAGAGGTATCTCTTCCCATACTCCGGTTCATTAGCGCACACCTCGCTTTTTTCCTGATCCGACTCCGAGGAGTAGGAACCTTCCTCTGAGCTAGGCTCCATCTCCTGTCTGGTTCGCTTGGCACTGGGGCCTGGACTGGCTGGTTGTGGCTGGGAAAGGGTGGCCATGGAAGCCTGGACCTCCTCTCGAATCAGCGATCTCATCTCCGATAGGAGGGACGGCTGTTCGCCCTTCATTACTTTGGCCGTACAGGTGTTGCACAACAACTTCTTGTGCTTGCTGGGGAGCTTAACCCTGCATACGGGACACTTATTGGGCTTCCCTGGGTCTTTCTCCGTCTGCTTGGTCGTGGGAGTGGGCGCTGTCGGTTGTGCCTTTTCCTGCGTAGTGCAAGAGAGGGACAGTCAGGCTCTGTTCTGGGTAGTCAGGGTCTCGGTCGGTCGGTTTGCGCTGAGCGCACTTACCCCGTCCGGGTCGACTCTGCCCTGGTTCTCCATTCCGTGCTGTGAGCCTCTGCGAGGTCAGGAAGGCTGCTGCCTGTCTTGCTGTTGCCGCGCTCTGCTCCTTCAGAGCGCCCGCCGGCGGTATTTCCGGCGCTCTGACATCACTGGAAGTGCGCCGCAGTCTCCCTCCACGCAACTTCCGGTCCCCGCGCTCCTGCCGGCGTCGGAGCTGAGAGCCTCCGCTGCGGGAGGAGGCAGCTCTACCCAGGCGAATCGTCCCTCCCCTGGTCTCTGCGGCTGAGGGACCCCCACCCAGGAGGGTTTCAGCGCCGGGGTCGCTTCACAGGAGGAAGGTTTGGCTGGGCCACCCGATCCCCCTGGACCCCTCCGGTAAGATGAATCCTCTTGTGCGTCCCTCTGTGCAGGGACAGGAAGAAACACTGAGGGGATGTGGGTGGAGACTGTTTTTAACCTCTTGTGTGCTCTTCCTGTCCCTGCAAGGAGGCGAGGGATGTCCTCCCTCGTGCTGTCAGGAGGGACGTCCTGGAAATAAGTATTTGGTCATAAACAAAAGTTCATCTCAATATTTTGCTATATATCCTTTGTTGACAATCACAGAGGTCAAACGGTTTCTGTAAGTCTTCACAAGATTGGCACATACTGTTGGTGTCATGTTGGCCCATTCGTCCATGCAGATCTTCTCTAGAGCAGTGATGTTTTGGGCCTGTCTCCGGGCAACACGGATTTTCAAATCCCTCCAAAGGTTTTCTATGGGGTTGAGATCTGGAGACTGGCTAGGCACTCCAGGACTATCATATGCTTCTTACGAAGCCACTCCTTTGTTGCCCTAATGGTGTGCTTGGGATCATTATCATGCTGAAAGACCCATCCATGTTTCAACTTCAATGCCCTTGCTAATGGAAGTTTGCACTCAAAATCTCACGGTACATGGCTCCATTCATTCTTTTATGTACATGGATCAGTCGCCCTGGTCCCTTTGTAGAGAAAACAGCCCCAAAGCATGATGTTACCACCTCCATGCTACACAGTAGGTATGGTGTTCTTTGGATGCAACTCCGCATTGTCTCCTCCAAACATTGTACTTTGGTTTCATCAGACCATAATGACATTCTCCCAATACTCTTCTGGATAATCCAAATGCTCTCTAGCAAACTTCAGGCGCGCCCGGACATGTACTGGCTTAAGCAGGGGGGCACGTCTGGCTCTGCAGGATCTGAATTTCTGGCGGGGTAATGTGTTACTGATGGTAGCCTTTGTTGCGGTGGTCCCAGTTCTATGCAGGTCATTCACTAGGTCCCGTATGGTTCTGGGATTTTTGCTCACCATTCTTGTGATCATTTTGACCAGGGTGAGATCTTGCGTGGAGCCCCAGCTCGAGGGAGATTATCAGTGGTCTTGTATGTCTTCCATTTTCTTACTATTGCTCCCACAGTTGATTTCATCACACCAAGCTGCTTGTCTATTGCAGATTCAGTCTTCCCAGCCTGGTGCAGGGCTACAATTTTGTTTCTGGTGTCCTTCTACAGCTCTTTGGTCTTCACCATAGGGGAGTTTGAAGGGTGACTGTTTGAGGTTGTGGACAGGTGTCTTTTATACTGATAAGTTCAAACAGGTGCCATTACTACAGGTAATGAGTGGAGGACAGAGGAGCCTCTTAATGTAGAAGTTACAGGTCTGTGAGAGCCAGAAATTTATCATGTTCTTAAGTGACCAAATACTTATTTTCTACCATAATTTGAAAAATAAATCTAGCCAAATCAGACAAGGTGATTTTCTGGATTTGTTTTCTCATTTTGACTCTCATAGTTGTGGTCTACCTATGATGTCAATTGCAGGCCTCTCTCATCTGGTGGCTGACTAAATACTTTTTTCCCCACTGTAGTTTACTGGGATGCTTGGAAACCCAGTATTAACTGCAGTAAAGAGAAGGTAGAAAAGAGCTTGTGACAGACATATGCTTTCACCTGGGTCAAAGATTACGTTTGTTTCCCCAGAAATCGCAGAGTGGCTTGACGGAATTCCTTGCTATACCTTTACATTGAAGGATATACAGTTCAACTAGAAGATCGAATAACATCTGAAAGCTGTACCTAATTTTGAAAGAGAAAATAAAGGGAAGACATTTTTCAAGGCTTCTTTGAGAAGATAAATTTGCCTCTGTTTATACTTGTTTCAATCACTACAGACAGCATAATGATCAATGTGTAGTCCAGGGGTAGATGCTGACAGTGAATCCCCTCCATCATCCCCACCTGCATACACAGTGAGGAAAAGTAGTATTAGGCTGAGTACAGACGTACTTTTTGGCCCTGCGGATTTTTCCGCGCAGAATGGAAGAAATCCGCAGGTCAAATAACCTGCATTTTTCCTGCGGATTTCTTCCATTTTTCATGTGGTTTTTGTGCGGTTTTCCCCCTGCGGATTTGGTGACAGGGGAGATGGAAAACCGCACAAAAGAAGTAGCATGCTGCGGATTTTGTACCGCGGGAAAACCGCGCGGAAAAATCTCCAGCGTCTGCACAGCGTTTTTTTTTACATTGATTTTAAGGCTACTGTACATCACAATGCGGATATGCAACGTTTCTGCGCGGTAAAATCCGCTGCGGATCCGCTGCAAATCGGCATCGTGTGCACACAGCCTTAGATACACTGCCGATTTTGAAAGTTTTTCCACCTACAAAGAATGGAGAGGTCTGTAATTTATACCGTATGTATACTTCACTGTGAAAGATAGAAGCTTAACAAAAAAATCCAGAAATCACATTGTATAATTTTTACATAATTAATTTGCATTTTATTGGATGAAATAAGTATTTTATACAATAAAAAACAGAACTTAATATTTGTTACAGAAATCTTAATTTGCAATTACAGAGGTCAGACATTTCCTGTAGTTCTTGACCAAGTTTGCACACACTGCAGAAGGGATTTTGGCCCACTCCTCCATACAGATCTTCTCCAGATCTTTCAGGTTTCGGGGCTGTTGCTGGGCCACATTGAATCCATGACGGCTTAGTGTGTTACTAACAGTAATGTTTGAGACTGTGGTTCCTGCTCACTTCATGTCATTGATCAGGTCCTCCTGTGTAGTTCTGGGCTGATTCCTGTCCTTTCTCAGAATCACCATTACTAGAGAATAGCGAACATCATCGGTTCCCGCCTTATTCCGCAAGCTATAGAGCTTACTGAAGCTGCAGCAGGAACCCGGATACCTGGAGCGCTCCCGATAATCAGGTATCCGGCGCCACAGTTGCATATATCGCAACTGTATGATAGTCACAACACACAGGCTCTCCCTGCACGTATTGTGACTGGCACACAGCCGCGACACATGCAGCTGCGGCTCCAGACACCTGATTATTGGAAGCGCTCCAGGTATCCAGGTTCCAGCTGCAGCTTCTTTGGTAAGCACTATAGCTTGCCAAATAAGGAGGGAGCCAATGATATTCACTCATGTCTAATCATTACCACACGAGACCAGGTCTTGCATGGATCCCCAGACTGATGAAGATTGACAGTCCTCTTGTGTTTCTTCCATTTTCTAATAACTGTGTCAATAGTTGATACCTTCTCACGAAGCTGCTTGCCTATTGTCCAGTAGCCCATCTCAGCCCTGTGCAGGTCTACAATTTTGTCCCTGGTGTCTTTAGCCAGCTGTCTTGGCCATGGTGGAGAGGTTGGAGTGTGAGTGTTTGGACAGGTGTCTTGCATACAGGTAATGAGCTCAAACAAGAGGAATTAATACCGATGAGTGCAGAGTAGAAGGGCTTCTTAAAGAGAAACTAACAGGTCTGTGAAAGACAATTCTTGCTGGTTGGTAGGTGATCAAATACTTATTTCAAGCAATGAAATGCTATTTAAGTATTTAAAATCATACAATGTGATTGTTTTGTTATTTATATTCAGATTTTGTCTCTCACAGTTGAAATGTACCTAAATATTACATAAAAATTACAGCCCTCTCCATTCTTTGTAGGTGGGAAAACTTGCAAAAATCGGCAGCATATCAAATACTTATTTTTTCGACTGTAGGCACGCACAAGCATATTAGGCACCCATATAGAAATTATGCACATGCTGCAGTACAAGCATGCACATAACACCTGCAGAAATCACAACATTTTTGTGATGCACTTGTTCTGGCGACCAATTTCTTTTGCTCATTCCTTCATAGTATGCTACGGGAGGTCTTATTTTTATGGGATACTAACTGTAGTTTTTTTTATGTGTCATGTTAGGAGACAACTATAAAATTTACATTTCTGTTCTTTATTATAGGTTTAATGGAGAGAAAAAAAAACACTACTTTCTATGCCATTTAGAGATCACTGTAAATCTTTTCACAGTTTTGTAAGGGGATGTTACAATTACAGGGATACCAAATATGTTCACCTTGCTGATTTGTAAGGTTTAGATTTAGAAATAAATGGTTCCCACTGGAAAAAGATGTCTCCGATTACTGGTACTGAAATTCCATGGCAGATATTTCTGCAACACTAAAGGGTTATTTAAAAGACTAATATCCAGAGACACTCCTCATCTGCTATGGCCAACAGCCCTGGTGTTCATTCCTTTGTTTTTTTCCTAACCAGAGACGTAATTGAGCAAAAGGTATGAAGTCACACACTTACTATAGAGGATGCGGAAAGGAGCGCCACGGATGTTGGAGAGAGAGAGAGAGAGAGAGAGAGAGAGAGAGAGAGAGAGAGAGAGAGAGAGAGAGAGAGAGAGCGCGCCACGGATGTTGGACAGAGAGAGAGAGAGAGAGAGAGAGAGAGAGAGAGAGCGCCACGGATGTTGGACAGAGACAGAGAGAGAGAGAGAGAGAGAGAGAGAGAGAGAGAGAGAGCGCCACGGATGTTGGACAGAGACAGAGAGAGAGAGAGCGCCACGGATGTTGGACAGAGAGAGAGAGAGAGAGAGAGAGAGAGCGCCACGGATGTTGGACAGAGAGAGAGAGAGAGAGCGCCACGGATGTTGGACAGAGAGAGAGAGAGCGCCACGGATGTTGGACAGAGAGAGAGAGAGAGAGAGAGAGAGAGAGAGAGCGCCACGGATGTTGGAGAGAGAGAGAGAGAGAGAGAGAGAGAGAGAGAGAGAGAGAGAGAGAGAGAGAGAGAGAGAGAGAGAGAGAGAGAGAGAGAGAGAGAGAGAGAGAGAGAGAGAGAGAGATTTGTTTTTTCTCTGTCCGCCAGAAATGATTTCAGGGTTAAATTACCTCCTGACTTCATTCCTCCGGGCATGCGCTCTATAAAAATGCGGATCCGGCAGTAGAAAAAACGTTACATGGTCCGTCCTGGCATCTCGGCGGACGCAAAAAAACGGATCCAACGGATGGCCATCCGTCAAGATCCGCCGGTAATGCAAGTCAATGGGGAAAAAAAAACGGATCTGCCCAAAAAAATGGCGGATCCGTTTTTTTGCAAAAACGGCAGATTTTGACTGATGGTCAAAAACGGAAGTGTGAAACAGGCCTAACAAGGTTGTAAATCTGGGATACCAACATGCACTCGAGGAAAAAAATTTTGGATTTTAAAAACCCATTCCTTACACCTATTTCATACCTTTTTGGCATCTGTCAATTGCATCAGGAATTAAAACATTGCATGTATCTAAAATAGCACTAATAAAATAGCTCACCAAGCAAAATACACCCTCATATAAATCCATCAATGGAAAACAAAATTAACCCCTTCATGACCTTGGAGTTTGCTTTGCACATTCGTCTTTTTCATCCCCTTATTCCAAGAACCATAACTCTATTTTCCTTCTCCATAGCCATACGAGGACTTGTTTTTTTGCGGGATGAGTTGTAATGGCACTATTGATTTTATCATGTGTTGCACTGGAAAACGGGGGGGGGGGGGGGGGAAATACTGCAATCCCACAATTTTTTTTTTTTTTTTCCATGTTCACTATACATTAAAATTGACCTGATAATATGATTCCCCAGGTCAGTACAAGTATGCAGATACAAAATAGGTATTTTTTTTATTTAAGTGGTGTGGGGTCGGAGGTTTAGGCGAGATGAATCTGTGCTGCACTTTATGTACATGCTCAGTAGTGACCAGTGCTGTGGGGTCTGAGGTTTAGATGAGATGAATCTGTGCTGCACTTTATGTACATGCTCAGTAGTGACCAGTGCTGTGGGGTCGGAGGCTTAGATGAGATGAATCTGTGCTGCACTTTATGTACATGCTCAGTAGTGACCAGTGCTGTGGGGTCTGAGGTTTAGATGAGATGAATCTGTGCTGCACTTTATGTACATGCTCAGTAGTGACCAGTGCTGTGGGGTCGGAGGCTTAGATGAGATGAATCTGTGCTGCACTTTATGTACATGCTCAGTAGTGACCAGTGCTGTGGAGTCTGAGGTTTAGGTGAGATGAATCTGTGCTGCACTTTATGTACATGCTCAGTAGTGACCAGTGCTGTGGGGTCGGAGGTTTAGGTGAGATGAATCTGTGCTGCACTTTATATACATGCTCAGTAGTGACCAGTGCTGTGGGGTCGGAGGTTTAGGTGAGATGAATCTGTGCTGCACTTTATGTACATGCTCAGTAGTGAGGCAGTGCTGTGGAGTCGGAGGTTTAGGTGAGATGAATCTGTGCTGCACTTTATGTACATGCTCAGTAGTGACCAGTGCTGTGGAGTCGGAGGTTTAGGTGAGATGAATCTGTGCTGTACTTTATGTACATGCTCAGTAGTGACCAGTGCTGTGGGGTCGGAGGTTTAGGTGAGATGAATCTGTGCTGCACTTTATGTACATGCTCAGTAGTGACCAGTGCTGTGGAGTCGGAGGTTTAGGTGAGATGAATCTGTGCTGTACTTTATGTACATGCTCAGTAGTGACCAGTGCTGTGGGGTCGGAGGTTTAGGTGAGATGAATCTGTGCTGCACTTTATATACATGCTCAGTAGTGACCAGTGCTGTGGGGGTCGGAGGTTTAGGTGAGATGAATCTGTGCTGCCCTTTATGTACATGCTCAGTAGTGACCAGTGCTGTGGGGTTGGAGGTTTAGGTGAGATGAATCTGTGCTGCTCTTTATGTACATGCTCAGTAGTGACCAGTGCTGTGGAGTCGGAGGTTTAGGTGAGATGAATCTGTGCTGCACTTTATGTACATGCTCAGTAGTGAGGCAGTGCTGTGGGGGTCGGAGGTTTAGGTGAGATGAATCTGTGCTGCACTTTATGTGCATGCTCAGTAGTGAGGCAGTGCTGTGGGGTCAGAGTCAAAGTTGGGAGTCAGGGAAATTGAGGAGTCGGAGGTTTGGTTTACAGACTCCATAGCCCTGGTTGTGTGAGAGCTGTGGAGATTTTCAAAGATCAGATATTTCTTAAGTTAGTGCTACCAAATAGGTCTTTTTTTTTTTTTTGTTTTATCTTTACTTGGGCAAAAACGAGGTGGGAGAGAGTTTGAATTTTTTCTTCATATTTTGAAAAACTCCCCCCCCCTCACTTTTTACTCTATTAAATAGCCCTCTTAGGGGACTTGAAGCTTTTTGATCGCTTGCGCTATACATAACAGTGCTATGTATAGCACGAATCATGATATCCTATGACCACTGGCTACAAGTCGACGTTCACAGGAGGATGATAATGACAGAAGCAGGGGTCATCATCAGTTGTCATAACCTATCATGTGGAAAGAAAAAGTGGAAAATTCTGTGCTGCTGGTAGATGGTGCCAAATCCAGGTCCACACTAGGATATGCTTTTTTTTATTTTGTCTACGCGTTTCAAAGTACCATACTTCTTCCCCAGCACAAAAAAAAAAACATTTTTTTTCCTATATTTCAGTACATTGCATGGTATAATAAATTGTGCTGTTCAAAACTACAATTATTCCAACCAAAAAGATCCTTCATGTCGAGTGAGTCGATCCAAAAAACATACAGGAGCCCTGCCCCATGAAATAACATGAGGACAAGTGCTATGTGCTATCCGTCAAAACCAAGGATGACACTTGTCTGAGTTACATGGTGGTCTGCACGAGCCCCAAGCGCGATTATCATATCCATTTAGGCCCATATGTCAGGGATTGTACAGCAGTGACCGTTTTTGTGCATATACACCCTTCCTATTAGAGTACTTCCTACTAGGGAACTTCCTATTTGAATTTTTCCAGCAATCTTGCGAAACGCGAGAATTCACACAGTCCAATTCACCCAAACACCATAACAGATCCATGGCTGGCAAATGCAAGAAAAGCCACAAAAATAAAGTTCAGGAAAAAAAATTAAAAAAAAAACTATTTGTAAATAACTAAATTTTAATTTTATAGAAAAAAAATATTAATATTAATCTTCCTCTAAATATGAGGCAACAAGAAGTTTTGGCAAAATAAATAATCACAATTCTGAATCGGCATTATAAATACAACTACAGCTGGTAAAACAAGAGAGCAAAATAATAAGGGAATAGCGCAAACGTCAAGCAGTAAGGAATGTGGCCATGTGTTACAGGAAACCATTCTAGGGCATTAGAAAATTAATGGTATTGTACCAGATTAGTGCAGCTTGGAAGAGCCTGTGTTAGAACCCTGGAAGAGTCTATTCTTCACCACAGAACGTGGGGCGAAGCAAGTGATGCTACTGCCTGTATGTCCCCAATTCACAGCACCGAGGATAGGTCCCGCTGTTCTGCAGTCACTCGCTCTGGGGTCTGTACGCCACTGTGGCGCTGGCCTGAGTGCTTGGTCCTTGAGGCTTACCGTTCACCAGCAACCGGACGGGGGAGTCGACGCGAATACTTTGAAACACAAAGGTCTGGTAATAAAATGACACACATGGTTAGAATAAGGGAAAATTATAGTGTATTATTTAGCGCTCCCACCCCAGGTCCAGCAACAGCTCTCCATCGATGTCCTGGTTTCTGTTTGGCTGTAGCTAATCACAAACACTGCTGCAGTCAATCACTGAGCTTAGATGCTTTGCATGTATAGACAATACAAGCCATTGAGCTTCAGTATCGGCTGCACGTCTATCGATGTGATGTTATGCCTGCAGCCAAACAGAGACAGGGCAGCGGTGAAGAGTAATACTCAGTAGTTTTATAAGAAGAGGACAACCCCTTTAAAAGGAATGGACTCTAATGGTGCCACAAAACCTGAAAACCACAATCTGCTAGTAATATAATATTTATGAAGGAACAGCCTCCACAAAGTCATTAAATGATCGCTGTGTACAGTGTCCAGCCCGAACACCGAAGCATCCGACAGATTTTCTATCAGGCATTGATTAGAAACTCACCTGGCCTTTATGCTGAATATTATGTTGTTTCATGTGGGGTTCAGGGACGGCAACAGCGTCTGCAATGAGCACTCCCCAGCTTTCCACCATATTGTAAACCATTACAGCGTAACAATTTCCATCAGCATCTACAAGTCCAAATGTGCTAAAAAGGTAAAAAAAAACAAAACAAAAAAAAAACAAAAATTACTAAAAAAACAAAACCCCAAAACATGGTAGGTAGTAGTAAAACCAGAATTAAAGGGCTTTTCCAAGGGTTGTATATGGTATGAATGTGTGAAGTGTCAATATCACAAGCATCCTGTGAAAAGGTGTGGCACCATTTTTGGGAACAAAACAGTTACGTTTTACTATTCCTGGCAGCCCCTTTAACCTTTACTGATAGTTTGACTTAAGAGAACAAAATTATAATTATTGTTATAGATCAAAATGATCTTACTATTGTGATCATGATACGATCTGAGAAAGATTGGTTCAGACCATTAGAAACCTGTCTGTGGATGGAGCCTGTAGTAAAATACTTAATGGCCGCTTTCTTCCTGTTATTAGCGTTGCTCTGGTAGGTCTTGTTGTGTTCTACTGGATCCCACCACTGTTTTCTGGGCGGTCCAGAAGTCACTACTCCATAGAAGTCTATGAGAGCCAGAACAAGGCTCTAACACCTACACTGACAGCTTGTGATAGTTACCTCTAACATCCGGTCAGTCAGATGTTGCAGTCACAAGATAACAGATCTGGACTGCCAAGGCGTCAGGAGGATTAGAAGAGGGCGGCTGGTAAGTATATTACCAAGAGCCAGGGAACTTGCTTTATTGATAGCACTCCAGCGGTGAAAAGAAAAACCAAAAACCGCTGGAGCCGTGCTGGAAATCTGTCATTAGTAGCAATCCTCGTACGCTTTCTCTATGGGCATGTAGGTCATTGAGCGTTGACTAAAATGATGTCTTCATATCTGTGATTCAATGCTTTATTCCTGAGAAATCCATGGTTCTTAATATGTAAAGAAGCTGTTAAGATCTATGGGCGGGACATACATTATTTTAAATGAAAGGTAGAATTACCAGTGTGAGACATGTAGATCAGGAGAGCAAACTGCTCGTCATTACTTATCTCACTCTGCTAATGCCCCCTTTTATGTAATATGGAAGATGTGGGAAGGGGAAGAGGAGCGGCTGGAAGTGGTATTGCAGCACAATGCCAAAGTGAATTTAAAAGGCCTATGATGAGGCAAGAAAAAAAAAAATCCTATCCCCATCTACTTGACTGGTTCTGATTCTCTGGCACTGTCAGGTTTCGAGCATCAGCATCTGGAAAGGGGCATCAGGTGACCAGTACAGCTAATCAATGATCGGCAGCTGCCTTCACAATCCATCTGAATGAAGCTGATCGGCGGCCACTGATTGTCATGCAGTGCCTCATGTGGATGTTAATGCCCTGAGACTGGCAGGAAACAAAGTAATGAGAGCAGAGAACTGGCGCCAGTCTGATAGAGTAGGAATTTTTTTTTTCTTTTTCCCCTATCGCTCCATCCTTTCCCAATGACAAGAGCTGTTACAGTAGGGGAAAACATCACTAAAGTGATTTATCTGGCAAGTCAGTAAACATTTGGCTCAAATTCTGTTCATACTTGTGTCATGGTTGTGATTTTAAGCATAAAACCATAATAAAATGTCAAGTGTTGCTCGACAGACACGGAAAACTTGCAATGGCGATCACGGGGTTCCATCATTTACATGGGAAAACAGTACTGCATGCATGTGACACAGATGTGAACACAGCCTTAGTGCGGAGATGTACATTGTCAGTAAAATTTCCACTTATTCAGAATGCTGCTCCTTCAAGGAATAATGTAATTCTGTTTTGTTTTTTTTAAACAATGTTTTGTAACTTATACTATGATGATACTGGGAATAGCTCTTAAAAAAAGTAAAAATTAGCCTAGTATAATTGCAAAAAAAACAACAAAAAAACCCAAGTATTCCAACAATTATCTCTGTAGTCCTACAGTGCTGGGGTCCTGGGTTCAAATCCAACCAAGGACAACATCTGCGAGGAGTTTGTATGTTCTCACCATGTTTGCGTGGGCTTCCTCCGGGGTCTCTGGTTTCCTCCCAGACTAGTATTAAAATATATATCATCATTCATGATCACTCGTCGATTTGTCCGATTGTTAGTAACTCTGGCGTCAGTTTGTATATAAGGTACAGGCTATTACTCACAATGGTACTCGCTCCTCGGGAACCAGGCTGAATACGACCCTCCCCAGCACCACACTGCCAGGGTTTTTTCCTGACTGCAGAGCACTTAAGGCCTTTAGCTCTAGACCACCAGGACTTCCATAATGACCCAAAAACCCTGGATTTAAACTATTCAACATATTCTGCAGTCTTTTTCCACGGATCTTTCCCTGTATGAGCAGATTTAAGAACAAAGTTGGCACAGTGAGAATTAAATCTTTATAAAATGGAACTTTATGTAACAATTGTCCATCTTGTTTGAAGGTGTGGGTGACATGGCGACTTTTACAAGTCTGACGACACACATAAGGTGAGAAAGCATAACAAATGTGCTATTAGTATTAAATGTCTGCTGGCAAACGCAAGACGTCTCGTAAACAAAACGAATGAACCGGAGACTCTTATACCCATCACAGTACACGATGGTGAAAGCCATGGCCGGATGACAAACGTAGAGGGCTACGCTACATTTAGGAAGGACAGGAAAGACAGAAAAGGCGGAGGGGTGCGCATTTTTAATAAATCCAACTTTAGACCTGTGCTCAATGACGACACTGGAGGGCGCTGCGACAATGTGGAGTCCGTATGAATAAATGTACATGGGGATGGCAATAATGGAAAGCTGCTAATTGGAGTTTGCTACCAATCTTCTAAAATAGCTGAACAGGTAGAGGATGAAATGCTGCAACTAATTAAAAAGACAGCAAATACTAGGGTCCTTATAATGGGGGATGTTAACTATCCAGACATTCATTGGGACACAGAATCTTCTGGCTGTTCTACAAGCTGCAAGTTCTTATCCGCAAATCAGGACAACCTCTCTCAGCTGGTAGATGAACCAACCAGGGGAGATCAGCTGGATCAGGTTCTGTCAAGTAGACCAGATACAATTTCAGATCTACAGGTCAGGGAGGATTTGGGATGCAGTGACATTAATATGGTAAGTTTCAATGTAATTTTCAATAAATCATTAGAAAGGGGAAATACAAAAACCTGGAACTTTAGGAAAGCTGATTTCAACAAATTAGGGAAGCGCTTAACCATGTAGACTGGGACCACCCCATGGTAACTGATGATACCGAACATAAATGGCGCGTGTTTAAGGAAATACTACTAGGATCCTGCAGAAAACTTATACCCTCTGGTAATATAATGTCAAGGAATAAAAGAAACCATTACGGATAAATAAGACAGTACAAAGCTTAGTCAGACTAAAACAAAGGGCATTCAAAATCGTGAAAGCCGAGAATACAGAAACAGCATTTCAGGAGTATAAAGAGCTAAATAAGTAATGTAAAAAAAGAAGAATTCAAGCTAGCACAGTGATCTACAGAGAAAGAAAATTGCCAGCGACATTAAAATAAAAACCCAAAATTTTTATAAATACATCAATGCCAAAAAGAAAAAAAAAATACAGATGGTATTGGCCCTTCAAAAGACGACAATAAAATAATTTTAGAGAAGAAAAGGCTGAGATATTATACAAGCACTTTTCACCCAAGTTCACCAATGACCTGTCTATTCCAGTGATCATTCAACAAGGCAAAAATCAAAGTTCTCCACCTGATATAACTAGTTTAACACAAGAAGAAGTACTTCTGCATCTGAGCAAATTAAACACTGACAAATCCCCCGGGCCAGATGGCATTCATCCACGGATACTGAGGGAACCGAGCTTAGTAATTGACAGACCGATGTATCTCATATTCTTAGACTCTCTTGTAACAGGGTTGGTGAAACAGGATTGGAGGATGGCTGATGTGGTACGGATATTTAGGAAAGGTAAGAAGGTGGATCCAGGCAACTACCGTCCAGTAAGTCTGACATCAGTAGTGTGCAAAGTTTGTGAGGTCATTATAAGAGATTACCTGCAGAGATATATTGTAGGTAATATAATAAATAAACCAGCATGGATTCATGAAAGATAGGTTGCGTCTAACTAACTTGTTGGGTTTCTATGAGGAAGTGAGTGCAAATCTGGATGTTGGTAATGCAGCTGATGTGATTTATCTGGACTTTGCAAAGGGATTTGATACTCTACCACATAACAGTATACTTATATTGACGCTACAGAAGCAAGGGCTGGGGGGGGGGGGGGGGGGAACTATATGCAGATGGGTAAGGAATTGGCTAAATGACAGGAAACAGAGTTTCATAAATTCTACGTTCTCCAAATGGGATATAGTCAGCAGTGGGGAACGCAGGGATCTGTGCTAGGACCTTGTGGATGGGACTGAAAGTAAAGTGTCAGTCTTTGCCGACGACATCAAACTATGTAGGATACTAAAATCTGACCATGACAGTACAATACTGCAAAATGATCTGGATAAGATGTCTGAATGGGCAAACACTTGGCAAATTAGGTTTAATGTAGCTAAATGCACTTAGGACGGAGTAATCCTATTGCTGCAACACATCAAAAGGTTGTATACTTGAGACTACAGCACAGGAGAAGGACTTGGGTATTCTGGTTACAAGTAAGCTGAGCAGCAGTACTCAATGTCAAGCAGCAGCTGCAAAAGCAAACATGATTTTAGAGTCTATAAAAAAAGAGAAATAAAATCAAGAGATCCAAAAATCTAAGACCATACTAAGGACCACGGGACACTCATTGCGGGTGGAAGAAAGGCGATTCTGCCAACTAAATAAGAAAAGGGACTTTACAATTAGAGCAGTCAGACTGTGGAATGCCCTACCACAAGCAGTAGTAATGGCAGGCACTATAACAGAATTTACTAAAGGGGCTGGATGATTTTCTCAATACAGATAACATTGTGGATTATAGTTAAATTAGTGACAAAATGCACAATTGGTGGAGAAAGGTTGAACTTGATGGACCTAGGTCTTTTTTTCCAACCTATGTCACTATATCTCTCACCTACCCATTTCACTCAGAATAGTCTCCACCATATCCCTCATGCTACACCAGTCCCACTCACCTAAATCCTCAAGCTTACATCCATAACTATAACACAGAAGCAGAAAGATGTCCAGGGAGTTTATACCTTGTTGTTGAGAAGAGCATACAGCTTGCTCAGATAATCAAGCAACTGTTCTTCCCTCATCACAGGTTCAGTCCAAGATGGCTCTAGGGCAGCTGCTCGAGAAAATCCATCCAACGCTCCTTGGTAGTTCTCCTCATACTTGGACAACTGTGTGGAAGATAGTGCCATTACAGAGGGCTTTGTGCTACATGCTACACATTACCTGCTGAACCTTGCTTATATTGGTTCCTGTTACATTCATGAGAATTTTGGACAAGCTGCTCATATTGAATGGGGGAGCACTAGTGGCAACGGGTGCCAATTTCTTCAGATCTCCGAGGGTTCCAGATGCAATAAGCATTATAATAAAAATAATCAGCAAGGTATGTATAGTGAAAATAAGTACCTGGTGAAAGGTGATTATAAAACCAATGACAACATCAAAACTAAAAATTACTGCCATTTCCTACGAATGCAAATTACATTCCTGGATATTCAACCTTATCACTTACCGTTGCTCGATTGAGGTGCAAATCTGGATTACTGGAAGCAGTCTTGTCCACCCTCTCCTATGATATAAGAAATTTTTGTGAATCGGTATTCATTTCATAAACTCTTTGAATAAAGAACATAAGCTTCTATCCTTTCATGATGTTTTCCATATCATAACATTTCATTTCCTTAGAGTAGGTCTACCTCTAAAACATGTAGAAAGAGATGATTTCTAATGGTATTTCAGTTGTCCAGTGTAGCTTCCAATACAAAGAATGCCCAAGTTTTAAATGTGCATTCCCATGATAAAAATTAATGGCACATCACAGTGGCATTTTTACCAATCTTAAGATTATAAAAGACGCCGCTTTGTGGTGCAGTTACTGCTTTCACAGCAGCACTTGTCCACCTGGCTGTGTAGATAACTGTACAATTATATGACTGGAGCTATGCTACACTTCCCATCCACAGTGGCTAGGATGGGCATAGATAGACTGAAGGAACAGCAGCACTCAATTAGTGCCGCTTACCCTTCATCATTAGGGTTGATAATGTCCTACAGGTCAGACAAACATAAATCATAATGTGGTGGCAATATGCTATCACTTTGTGAGATGGCAATGCTCTTTGTGACAAAGTCACTGATAAAGTGCTGGAAGGGAGATATGTTTCACTACGCTTAAGCGTCAGCGACATAAAACCCAGAGATTTTCCTCCACCAGTGGGGTGAGGGGTTAAACCAATTGGTATAATGGGTTGAGTTTCATGTGGACATTCAGAGCGGGTGGGAGGATGTCCACCTTATCTCCACCCCAGGGTGTGGTTTGGGGCTTAAGGCCTCTTTCACACTTCAGTTTTTTTACAATCAGTCACAATCCGCCAGGTTTTGAAAAAAACGGATCCTCAATTTTCTTTTGAGGATCCGTTTTTTTTCTCCATTGACTTTCATTAATGGCGGATTGTGACGGATTGCCGTCCGTTGCATCCGTTTTTTTTGAGGATCCGCCAAAAGTTGCTGTCCGTCACACCTCTCTCTCTCTCTCGCTGCGATTCCTTTAAAATTCTTCATTTTGCGGATCCGTCAAAAAAAACGCATGGGTGCCATCCGTTGTCATCAGTTCTAAAACGGATCCAGCATCCGTCCTTTTGGCGGATTTTGACTGATGCAAAAAACTGAAGTGTGAAAGAGGCCTAAGTAGTTGGCCTCCAATGGCAGCAGGGTTCAGTGTCTGGAGAAGAACACTCCAGAGAAGTGTTTGTGCCCGTGTTAAAGGACCTGAACCGTGAACATTGCTAGTCTTGAGCAGGCTGATCCCCGCTAGGAGAGTCCAGTGTTTTGTTTTGCCCAGAGGGCCGTGTTTACTTTTTTCCAGCTTGGTTTATGCTGCAGTTAATAAACCAAGGATGTTCTTAAAGAGACCGTGTTCAATTTCTACCTCTGTGTCCAGCCGAGTAAGCTGATCTACCACACCGTTTACCGAAAGTGATTTAAACTGGTCTATAGCAGCAATATTTGTAATACATTTTTACTTTTACAGATTGCTATGGTTTTTAAAACTTATTTAACCTACTGAAAAGATAAATAAAATGACACAAATCTCCTTTTCAAATAACAATAAAAGAATGCAAGCAGGAGTAGTACCCCAAGTTCCCTAACAGATGCAGGAACATTGCTACAATTGTAGTTTATGGAATTTCACACTTAATTGGTGCATTAACCACAAATAAGACTCTTACTACTGGTATATCAGCAGTACCAGGCTATTAAAGCAGAAAAGGACAAAAGAGTAACCATGGACCACCAGTGAGTTTAAAAAAGATCATTTATTGAAATATTACATGTTATAAAATTATTACCATCGAATACAAACATGAGTCTACTAAAAAGGAAAAAAAATGTGCTGCTATACTGAAATCCAGTACATCAAGCAGATGTGCGCCAAAGACCGAAGCATCCAGTCTCAATGCGTGAACAGATTGAAGTGGGCCAGGTGGCCATAATCACAGATTGAGACAAAGGGAGATTAGCTAACTAAAGTGTTGCTTATCTATGGTTAGGGAGGCATCAGTAAAGCCCAACAGCGAAGCCCCAACGCGCGTTTCACGTGTTGCTTACTCAAGGGGAAGTACCAGGCTATTGCAACTTGTCGCAATTTATTACCATTACTAGAGTTGAGCAAATAGATTTGTGCTTTCTTGGTCCAGAATCCATTCTGGTCCTCTCTAGCAGTTAGACGAGAGCAGTCTACACTTCTTCGGCTGGCATCTGTGTCCGGCATCCTGGGGTCGTCTGTTACTAGGCCCCACAAAATCATGAGGTCACATCACAACACACATCATGACACTTAGCGACTAGCCCACACTTCTTGTCACGAGCCCTAGAGAATAGCCCATACTTCTTGTCACGAGGTTTAATAAGCGCAAGAAATGCCTGGGATACTAGTCCAAAAATGCCAGCTGCAGAAATGATGATTGCTTTGGTCTAGCTGTCACGGACGCCCGGACTGGACACTGGACAAGCTTAGGGAAAATCTTTTCAATGAACTCTAATTTTTTAGTAATAAAGCTAAATTAATAACTGATCATTTTTCATCACTTGTGGTGACACATAACTTACACAATATGAATTTGGATTGATTTTATTTTTCTTGATTACTGTTTAATTTCTACTAAACCAACAACCACTTGCACACATTCTGGTTAGTCATTTTTAATGTGCTCTGAATGCTATCTGCATCACTGCTCTATTAAAGTAAGCAATGAGGGATCAATGCATAGCGTACTCATAAATTCTGCAAACCAAAGAAAATTGGTTGCATGGTTCCTCACCGAACATTACCAGATGGTAAGTACATGATCGAGACTAGAGGCATTAAATCCAGTGAATAACCAAGCGACCGCTAATTTATGAAGAACTGCATGGAGGAAGAGAGTCTGCACTCCAACGGGCACTAATGATGGCCACCAAAACCAAGGTGGGTGTCATACCTGGTGACAGATGCAAATGACCTAAATGTGCTAGGAAACAAATGGTGGATGCTGAATATGGTCATTCCTACAAGAGTGCACATGTGCTGACCAAAAACATGATGTGTTCCGGATCTCTCGTGCACTGTAGAGGTGACTTCGGCGACTGGCTGCAGTGGATAAAGAGCCATGGAACCAAGGAGAGTAATTCAAGCACAGTGTATTTTTTTACAGCTACCGGATCCTGCGGGCAGAAGATTGCTGAAAATGAAACACCCTTTGAGTTGTTCCATAGTGGTTTCTTACCTTTCCTGTATGTTAGTCTTAGTAAGGTTACGAGTGTTACATGAGTGTATACAATAAATGTTGGCCTTATAGGATTCAAATAACTCACCGCTTGGACATATGCATTTAGAGCCTGCTGGGAAATTTTGGGATTTTGTCCAGTACAGAAGAAGAGAGAGAGATATGCATTGCCCAGGATGTCTGCAATGAAAAGAAAATATACAATGCAGAATCGAGATCACGTAACTACATGATACATCCAAAAATTGTGGGCTCTGGTGTACAGTAAGAAACAAATGGGGTCACTCCCACCCGAAGTCCTGCCACTGGTGCACACACAGTATAATACATCCATCGTCAATCTACCTCAAAGAGGCACTACTATATAGTGAGTGCAAGCCTCTGATGTAATGTGTTGGGCCACAGATAAAAGTAATTTCCCCATCTCCTCCATTGCAGGCGTCTGCAGGAATCGCACTGCACTCGGCTAATATCCGAGTGCAGTGCAAGGTTTCATGTGCACCCATAGACTTGTATGCGTGCGTGCCATCTTATTTTCGCCGCCATTCGCTGCATGTGCCGAATCAGCATAGGAAAATAATCACAGATGTGAGCGTCCCCATAGAATAACACTTGGCCGAGTGCAAGCCGATATTTTAGTGGATTGCACTCGTCTGATTTATTCGCTTGTATGAGCGATCCCTTAAGAGGCTGAAGGTACAGTACTTACACCAGGAGGTACCGTCTCTCGTGTCCATTTGGACGGCTCGCTTGGCTTGCTTTACACTATCCATAATATTCCGAGAGTTTTCATCAGGGTCCTGCAAGCGCTGTTGTCTCATCACCATCGAGAGGTTTCGCAGCGAAACTTTGTTCTTACACTTCAATACCAAACATGAAATTAAAATAGGGTGTACATCTACAGGACTGGAGACACAACATCACTACAATTTGCCTGTGTATTGTCAAAGCTTACGTGATTCAAGGCACCCAAAAAGCAAGTCTTCGCAGCGGTCACATCCATTTTCTTCCAGTATACTTCTCCAAGCTCATTCCAAGCTTCTACTAGTCCTGGATCCAATTTTACCGCCTTAGAAAGCGCTTCTTCTGCTTCTGGGCAATAGTTGGGATTCACATTCAAAGCCCTTCCTTTCAGCATTAAAAAGAAAGCCTTGTTCTTCCAGGCATCTATGAAATAAGACATAAATGGGGACGTCCAGTCCACTCTTAGTCCATGTTGACACTTGCGTTTGTCAAAAACAGATCTGTTGCATAACTAATACAAACAGAAACATGGGGGCCCCTTATATATGTCCGTTTTTGGAATGACAGTCAAAATGTCTCATTCAAAATATTTTTTGTTTGTTCTAGAACCTCAATTCCACGAAAGTTGGGACGCTGTATAAAATGTAAAGATAACAAGAATGCAATGACCTGTAAACCTCAACCACTTTTTATTCAGGGCATAGAACACAGCTCAGACAATGGAAGTTATGACCCCATTTTATTTGAAAAATGAACTCCTTTAGGAATTAACAGCAGCAACAACTTGAAAAGTTGTGACGTGCCATGTCTACCATTGCGTAGCATCCCCTTTTTAACAACATTCTGAAAACGTCTGGGAAGTGAGGAGACCAATTACTGGAGTTTGGGGAGAGGAATGTGGTCCCATTCTTGTCTGATGTAGAATTTTAGCGGATCTAAATATTTTTCATTGTGGAATGGTCCAGACTGCAAGTTCATTTCCCAAACTCTTCTTCCGAGAAGCCATGCTGTTGTGATGGATGCAGTATCGGGTTTAGCTGAAATATGGAAGGTCTTCACTGAAACAGACGTTGTCTAGAAGGGAGCATATGTTGTTCTACAACCTCTATATAACCCTAAGCATTGACAGTACCTTTCAAGAGGTGTAAGTTGTCCATGCCTTAGGCCAGTGTTCCCCAACTCCGGTCCTCATGAGCCACCAACAGGTCATGTTTTCAGGATCTCCTCAATATTGCACAGGTGTTTGAATTCTTGCCTGTCCAGGTGATGCAGTTATCACCTGTGCAATACTAAGGAAATCTTGAAAACATGACCTGTTGGTGGCTCTTGAGGACCGGAGTTGGGGAACATCTGCCTTAGGCACTAATGGAGTCCCATACCATCAGAGATGGAGGCTTTAGCACTGTGCACCAATAACAAGCTAGATGGTCCTCGCTTCTGGAGTTCACAGGACAGTGTTCTTGATTTTCATAAAGAATTTACATTTTGATTCCCATAACTACAGAAGTTCTCTGTTCAGCCTCAGTCCATTTTAAATATGCTTTGGCCCAGAGAAAGTGGGAGCGATTCTGGATTGTGGTGATCTATGGCTTGGTCTTTGAATGATACAAATTTAAAGAAGACAAACCTGTCAACACTATTCTTTAATCTAAAGATATGCTGTAATACTGATCAGGTGGACACTTCTGGTGAAGAAATCTGCTTGGTTGTTCTTTAATCCCTATTTGAGGTTTTCTGATCATGATATTTCGGTGCCCAAGGGCTGGATTGTACACCAGGTCTTCTCATCCCTGTCTGCGATTCCTGTCCTCGCTGCCTGCCTCTTCTGTTTGAAGACAGGATTTTAAAAAGATGAGGCAGGTCACTGAAAAAGCAGTGACCCGTCACTCATAGATCGGTGGCAGGCTGATGGACTGGGGAATCACAAACAGGAAGGCGACAACCCAATGTACAGTCCGGCCCCTGTGCACCGAAATCTAATTAGAAGAAAACTTCAAATGGTGATTAAAGGAGAATAAATTGAGTTTATTCAACAATGGTATCAATTTAATCAGTATTACATCCCCATCTTTACATTACATTACAAAATCGTGCGGATGAGTTACTTTTACCTTATATTTTTGGACTGCACCGTGAACTGTGTTCACAGACAATTTCTGGGTGTAGTCCTCAGTCCATTCAGTGATTTGCATGACTGAATCAAGACAGTTTTTAATTCAGTGCCATCTGACAACCCATTAGATAACAAGTACCCAACATTAACCTTGTCCCTTATGCACATGGCTTTCTCCAGCATCTCAATCTTTTTCTGATATTATATGAGAGGATATTCAAAAGACTTTGCAATTTTACATTAAAGAACATTTTTTTTCAAACTGTTCCAGAATTTTCAATGCAATTATTCAGACTGGTGAGCCTCTGACCATCTTTGCTTGGGAGAGACTCTGCCTCTCCAACATGTACTTTTTATATACAGTCACTTTACTTAGTTGAAAATTGACCCGCCAGCTGTTTTTCATTTGTACCACTTTTGTCAACCTGGTCACAACTTATTTGAGATGAATTGCTGCCGTCAATTTCTAACAAAGTTATTTTATTCAATTGAAATGGGGAAAAAAACAAACAAACAAAAACTGATTTTCATCTCCTAATCTCTTTTTGTTTTGACTAAAACATGGCTATAATATTTCTATATAATTGTATTATTGATTTCTTTACATTTTACATAGCATCTCAACTTTTTTGGAATTGGGGTTGAAAAAACGGACATAACAGAACCAAGATGTATCTTGATCAATGGGGCTTCTCTGCTTCCGCTTGCATCATTTAGGGAACAGATTCATTTTTAACATTAATCCCTCCCATAGGTTTAAAAAAAAAAAAAAAAAAAAGGAACATAAAAGTGGAATATGAAAACACAAAGGGTAAACATATTGCAAACAATAAAGAGTTAAAAAAAAAAAAAAAAAAAAAAAAAAAACCACACAAAACACTAGTCCAGAAGCATTACAATGGTTTTGCGTTACCATCAACCTCATCCATTAAAACGATTGTTTGCTCCATTTCTTCCTTCACGTCATATTGTTTCCGGATAGCATCTTCCACACTGTGGGTTTCAAAATAGTGGTCCCGGAAATGATAAAGCTTGTCTACTAGTTCCTGCAAAAGAAAAGTAGCTGCTAAAAGACACATGCACTAAGATATTCATCACTGCTTTAGCCTCTGTCAAGTTAGATCGTGGGGGGGGGGGGGGGGGGGGTTCACATTATAGCATGCAATACTGCAACATTATTCCCTTGAGCACAAATTGCAAAATTTGGGGGCAACTTGTATTTGTGCAAAAATGTTGCAACTTTTCATGTTTTTACACCAATCACATCGGTCAGAAGAGGTTGTAGCAGCTATGACCCCTCCTGATCAATGCGATTGGTGTAAAAACATGAAAAGTTGCAACATTTTTGCACAAGTACATCATTTACACAATAAAAGCGGGGTAAATTATGGCAAATCTATTTCAGGCCTTTAATGAAGGACATTTCTTACATTAGCGCACAGCAGCAGAAAAATGCGCCAATTTCATTAAGAGGCACATCTTACTCAAGTGCTCCATTCATTTAGGGGGGCACGCAAAACTCCAGCCTTGAGGAATCAGGGCCATACACTAGACAGTCTTTACAATACGCCAGAATTTGGAATTTGTACTGATAAACCACACTCAGTGACTTCCCGTCACGCCAAAGAGAGCAGCTGCACCCAACAGCTCATAATGGAAGATAATGGAAGTCCTACAGTTAGGTAGCATAGATGTAACCTGCGGTTCATGCTGGATGATACAGTGTGGGTTCTCCATGTCTCTACATAGCATAAAAGCTGCATTTTTTTCCTGCATACTTTCTACAGCTGTCAGCACCAAACAACAACAAAAAAATTGTTATGGTTTACACGGAAATAGTCACCTTGAAAATGCGATTTACCTGCAGACAAAGGGTTGATATTCAAGTAACAGCGTTACATTAGAGCCTGGCCACCATACTGAAAGTGCGACTACCAAGAGAAAGGAAGTTAATTCTCTCCCTATAGCTGCACTTTCAGTAAGGCAACGGTCACACGGTCACTATTTTACATCAGTATTTGTAAGCCAAAACCAGGAGTCGGTGAGAAATCCAGAAGTGGTGGATAGAATAATAGCACAGATACAAAAAAAAAAACAAAAAAAAAACAAAAAAAAAAAAAACACAAAACACAGGTGAGCAGCGCCTTTAGACCCATAGTATGAAATCACATCCACTTTGCTTGGACCAAGAGTTGCATTAGATTTTCTGAATAACAAAAAACACGCAGTATTTACGCTACATGGAAACATGACCTTGTTTACATAAGGCTTTTTTTTTTTACCAAAAAGTTAAAACTAACTAAAAAACGGCATAATTTTACCATCAATTATAAGATTCACTATACGTATTATTTTACCCGTGTCTCCTGGAAAAAGAAAAGTTTAACTTATAGAAAATCTACTATGAAAAATGGTCATGCGCAGGGGGTCTTCATGTGGTGCTCTGCTTACATATTCATCTGTAAGGCTTCTGACAGGTCACTGATCCCTCACTGACCAGCCCCCTATTTTATCGGCTGAATATTATTTGGTTTGAAAAAAAAAAAATTTCAAATTCGGCAGGCTCCTGCACTGTAGCATCTATCGGATCGCCGATTGTCTCCACCAAGGTGGCGCCAGTGGCATCTATCGGCGATCCGATAGATGATACTGCGCAGGCGCCATCTTGGTGGAGACAATTTTCTTTCCCTATGGTAAAATGGGGCCAGCACTGTTTTGAGAGAGAATTTTTTTTTCCTGAATGCATGTATATCACCAAATAAAATAATTACATAGCTATTATAGATGCGATCATGCTACAGTGCCGTGCCCTCCTACTGAATGTGAATTTTTTTTTTTTTCAAACCATATTATATTCATTATGTAAACTACGGGGCAGATAACAGAGGTATCAGTGACCTGTCAGCAGTCTGCAAATACCTAATCAGAGCACTATATTATTATTATTATTATTATTTATATAGCACCATTGATTCCATGGTGCTGTACATGAGAAGGGGTTACATACAAATTACAGATATCACTTACAGTAAACAAACTACCATTGACAGACTGGTACAGAGGAACCAATCACAAAGCATCTTTCATTTCACCAGAGCTGGTTAAAAGAAGCTGAGCTGTGATTGGTTGCTATGACCAACAGTTTTCCCACTTGACAACACTTCAGCAGACAAGGACATGGTAGGAGAAATCTAGCATCCCTGGGAACATAAGCTCCCAGTCATTGTCTGCCCCCCCTGAAAGGAGCAGAGAGCACATGACAGAAATGAATCCCCCCCTCCTGTACCCATATATCATCACACATCCTCCATCCCGTAGGCACATCTTCCCTCTTAAAAGGGATCATCGGTATGGAAGTCAGAGCAAATCCATCCAGCGCTTTGGTTCTGACCCAAAGGTCTCTTAAAGGGATCATTGGTATGGAATTTAGGGCAAATCCACTCAGCTCTGTGGTACTGACCCCAGACCCTACTTAAAGGGATCTCCTGTATGGAAGTCAGGGCAAATCCATCCAGCGCTTTAATTCTGACCCCAGGCCTCTCTTAAAGGGATCCCCGGTATGGAAGTCAGGGCAATTGCTTTCAAATGCTCTGGTACTGACCCCAGGCGCTCTTAAAGGGATCTCCTGTATGGAAGTTTGGGCAAATCCCTCGGTACTCTGATTCTGACCCCAGAGTTCTGTTAAAGGGATCATTGGTATGCAAGTCAGGGCAAATCCACTCAGCGCTCTGGTTCTGACCCAAGTCCCCTCTTAAAGGGATCCTCGGTACAGATGTGAGGGAACATCCACGCTGCGCTTTGGTACTGACCCCAGGCCTATCTTAAAGGGATCTCCGGTATGGAAGTTATGGTAAATCCCTCAGCGCTCTGATTCTCACCCCAGGCTTCTATTAAAAGGGATCATTGGTATGGAAGTCAGGGCAAATCCATTCAGTGCTCTGGTTCTGATGCCAGGCCTCTCTTAAAGGGATCCCCACTATGGAAGTTAGGACCGTTCCACTCAGCGCTCTGGTTCTGACTCCAGGCTGACGGGATGATGTGGGGGATATTAGAGGTAGTTGTCCGGTGGCTCTGGCTGACGGGATGATGTGGGATATTAGGGGTAGTAGTCCAGTAGCTCTGGCTGACGGGATGATGTGGGATATTAGTGGTAGTAGTCCGGCGGCTGTGACGGGATGATGTATTAGGGGTAGTAGTCAGGTGGCTTTGACGGGACAATGTGGGATATTAGGGGTAGTAATCCGGTAGTAGTCCAGTAGCTCTGGCTGACGGGATGATGTGGGATATTAGTGGTAGTAGTCCGGCGGCTGTGACGGGATGATGTATTAGGGGTAGTAGTCAGGTGGCTTTGACGGGACAATGTGGGATATTAGGGGTAGTAATCCGGTAGTAGTCCGGTAGCTCTGGCTGACGGGATGAAGTGGGATATTAGGGGTAGCAGTCCGGTGGCTCTGGCTGACAGGATGATGTCGGATATTAGGGGTAGAAGTCCGGTGGCTCTGACGGGACAATGTGGGATATTAGGGGTAGTAGTCTGGTGGCTCTGGCTGACGGGATGATGTGGGATATTAGTGGTAGTTGTCCAGTGGCTCTGACTGGATGATGTGGGATATTAGGGGCAGTAGTCCGGTAGCTCTGGCAGACGGGATGATGTGGGATATTAGTGGTAGTAGTCCGGCGGCTGTGACGGGATGATGTGGGATATTAGGGGTAGTAGTCAGGTGGCTTTGACGGGACGATGTGGGATATTAGGGGTAGTAATCCGGTGGCTCTAGGTGACGGGACGATGTGGGATATTAGGGGTAGTAGTCCGGTAGCTCTGGCTGACGGGATGAAGTGGGATATTAGGGGTAGTAGTCCGGTAGCTCTGGCTGACGGGATGAAGTGGGATATTAGGGGCAGTAGTCCGGTAGCTCTAGCTGACGGGATGATGTGGGATATTATAGTGAATGTGGCTATGCGGAGTGGGCGTGGCTCTACACATATACATATATATATATATATATATATATATATATATAGAAAATCATTTATAATTTGTTATAATTAACCGTAGTTTGTTACTATGCCCGGGCAGCGCCGGGCTCTTCAGCTAGTAAAGAATAAACAACAACCACAAGATGGTTTTCATCAACCCAAGTATCATTTTAATCAGTGTAACGGTCCCAACCTGAGACTGTCTGTAGTTACTGTGATTCCTCACATAGCAAATAAGCACTGTGGATTCTCCGGTGTCATGTGACTGCGAGCATGCAATATGCATACTTATGGCCACAATCAGACTAGTTGGGTGGGACCTTATTCAATGCAAGTGTATTGAGGGAGGCCAGAAACAGTCTAGTTGGAATGTGGCTGGCATTATGTATATTGCATACCCACAGTCACATGACCGCTGGACCTTTAACAGCCTGATTGTATTACCCAATTAGGTGTGTCTATTAAGTTGTGTACATTGTTTTTTTTATGCACTGGATTATAGAGTTTTTGGGGATCTTTCATATGAACTCTGGTTATCTTTCCATTGTTCCTGTATAGGCTTATATGCCTATGGGCGCTTATCTATTTGTTGAGCACTATGACACTTTATACATTTGTGCAGAGCAACACATTGAGGGTTAATCTCCTCCGGTGTGTTGACCAATACACAGCTCTGGCAAAAATTAAGAGACCAATGCAAAATGTTCAGTTTGTCTGATTTTTCTCTTTATAGGTATACTTGAGTAAAATGTAAATTGATCTTTTATTCTATAAACTACTGACAACATGTCTCCGAATTTCCAAGCACTATATTTTGTATTTTTTTTTCTGACAAAGAAAAATGGTCAAAATAAAAAAAAAAAAAAAAAAAAAAAAAACAACACAACAAAAAACAAGGTTTTCAGACCTCAAATAATGCAAAGAAAACAAGTTCATAATCATTTAGGAACAACAATACTAATGTTTTAACTCGGGAAGAGTTCAGAAATCAATATTTTGTGGAATATCCATGATTTCTAATCACAGCTGTCATGCTTCTTGGCATGCTTTCCACCAGTCTTTCACACTGCTTTTGGGGGACCTTATGCCACTCATGATACAAAAATGTAAGCAGTTCTTTGTTTGATGTCTTGTGACTATCTATCTTCATCTTGATTACATTCCAGAGTTTTCTTTTTTTTTTTTTTTTTTTTATTCCAATCAATTTTTTATTGTAGGAAGTTACATTAGAAAAGGGAAAAAATTCAGGTATCAATGGCATTAATACACAAAGAGAACAACGCTGTAACACGTGGTAGTAAATCCTTTGATTATGATTCACATTTCCCATCACACCACCAACAATCATGTCTGATACAAGTTACAACTTTTTTTTTTTTGGTTAATCAACACCTAATACGTATAAAGGCAACCTACCATTTACTCTTTAATCCTCAAAACGAGGGTTTCAAACAACCAGAACCAGAGAGTAAGAAAGGAAGATAAGAAAGGGGAAGGGAGGAAGAGGTGGGGGGGGAGAACCATGGATGGTTGCAAAGAGGCAACCAGGGAGGGGGGGGAGCTAGGGAATTAGATGGCGTTCAGGGTAGCCCGAGCAGTAACAACAACATAGATATAAACACCTTGAATATTGACATGTGGTACGGATGAACTCCCTGCGTAACACTCTCTTTGACCCTATTTGACCCATTTTATTAATCTCAGACAGTTTGCCCTGGAAACAGATGCCTGACAGGGGATGCATATACAGAGTTTAGCCACGTGTCCCAAGTCTGAAGTATTTTGTTTTTGGCGCGGATGGAGTGAGCCAGACAGAACTCGTATTGGCAATGGAGATTAATTCGGTTATATAGTTCAGCTAATGTAGGTGTCTTTGGGGATTTCCAATAGCTACTTATGCAATATCTGGCAGCAACTAGAATGTGAACCAATAATCCCCTGGATTCCCAAGAGAACTCCTCTATACCCACGTTTAGCACTGCCAGACCCGGATTCGGATTAATAGTATTGCCTGTCAGCTCACCCATCAGGCCAAACACCTCCAGCCAGAACGAGAAAACCTTGGGACAAGCCCACCAGCAGTGACCAAGAGTACCCCTTTGGAGGCAGCCCTTCCAACAATGTGGCGAATAATTTGGGAGGAACTGTGCTAAGTTGGCTGGGGACCGATACCATCGCAGGTGTACTTTTTTCAGTTGCTCCAGATGATTTATGCACTTGCATTCCAGAGTTTTCAATGAGGTTCAGGTCTGGAGATTGGGCTGCCCATGACAGGGATTTGATGTGGTGGTCCTTCATCCACACATTGATTGATGTAGCTGTGTGGCATGGCGCATTGTCCTGCTGGAAAAACTAGTCCTCAGAGTTGGGGAACATTGCCTGAGCAGAAGGAATCAACTGTTTTTCCAGGATAATATTATATGCGGCTTGATTCATACGTCCTTCTCAAAGATTAACCTGCCCAATTGCAACCTTGATGAAGCATCCCCAGATGATCACCGATCCTCCACCAAATTTCACAGTGGGTGCAAGACACTGTGGCTTGTATGCCTCTCCAGGTCTCCGTCTAACCATTAGATGACCAGGTGTTGGGCAAAACTGAAAATTAGACTCACCAGAGAAGATTACCTTACTCCAGTCCTCTATGGTCCAATCCTTATGGTCTTTGGCAAACTTCAGCCTGGTTCTCCTTTGCTTCTCATTGATGAAAGGCTTTTTTCTAGCTTTACATGACTTGAGCATTTGCCATTCCTTTTGTAGGTCACTTGATGTCATCCTGCGGTTGCTGAGTGACATTCGAATAAGATGACGGTCGTCCCGGTCAGTGGAGAGGCGTTTTCGCCCTCTGCCGGTCTGCAGCTTTGTTGTCCACATTGTCTGCTGCTTGACCTTGTTGTAATGGACTACCAACTTGGAAATTTTAAGGATGGAGGCAACATGACGCTCACTGTATCCATCCCATATCTTTGGTATGGTTAAAAGTTATTTTTTCATTCCTATTCCTTTGGGATATTACTAGCACTTGTTTTGCCATCCATCTTGTCCTATTGCAAGAAGATTGTGAACACCCCAGCAGGGTTTTTTATACTTTCCTTCGTTAAATAAGATTTGATTCAGGTGATCACCTAATCAGAAGCACATTAAGTAGAATGAGGTGTACTCTGGTTGGAATTCAACTGACACTGGAATGGAGTGGCTGTCAGACATGGAGAGAAGCTGATATTTATAAAACTGTGCAGTGGTCTCTTAATTTTTGCCAGAGCTGTACATTTGAGTCCTGTATCAATATTATAATAAGCTGTATTTTGTGTCATTTGGCTGAGGCTCTAATGTGGGCTACTGTACACTATATAGGTCATTCCATTACTTTTTAATGTTTTTTTTTCTGGCTTGTTGTAGTACCAATCAAATATTGTTGTAATTCTAGGGGATCCCTGTTTACATGGCATGTTACTTTTCATCTTTATGGTTCCGTCATCAAGACTGGATAGAAAAATCGCTGGTCTTGAGGAACAAGGGTCAAACTGCCCTAACACATTATACACGCAGGAACCGCTGACAGCTCCATGCATAAGAGGATCTGACTAATCTGGAAAGAGTTAAAACATACAAATAAAAGTCAGTGAGCCTAACTGCAGCTTTACCTGCCGGTAGTGTGGTATTTAACTCTATAACGCAGATCAGAGAACAAGGTCGGGCATGCTCACCTCTGCTCCATCCATTGTCTATGGGACCAGGGGAAATAGCCGAGGGCTGGATACAGACCAGAGTACAAGGTCGGGAATGCTCACCTCTGCTCCATCCATTGTCTATGGGACTAGCGGAAATAGCTGAGGGCTGCATACAGACCAGAGTACAAGGTCGGGCATGCTCACATCTGCTCCATCCATTGTCTATGGGACTAGCGGAAATAGCCGAGGGCTGGATACAGACCAGAGTACAAGGTCGGGCATGCTCACCTCTGCTCCATCCATTGTCTATGGGACTAGCGGAAATAGCTGAGGGCTGGATACAGACCAGAGTACAAGGTCGGGCATGCTCACATCTGCTCCATCCATTGTCTATGGGACTAGCGGAAATAGCCGAGGGCTGGACACAGTTCTCGTCACTCTCCAGATGACAGGGAGCGATCAGTATCACCTATTCTATGGATGTGGAACAGCTCATCTTTAGGAATCCCCCTGTGTCTATAGATAACAATGTGGGCTACTCACTGCACCTAGTACAAGGGGTAGAACAGTCCCTGATTGGATTCTGGGTGCAGGGCGGCATGCCTTGCACTATGCTGCTGGGAGCACCTGACAACAGTAGTGTTTGCTCCTACATCACAGGCTCCAGTTACACCCTGCACAACCACACAGCGAGCGACAGTCGGGGTTGCTATAGCAACAAACACTAGGGGAAGAAAAAGTGACAGCAGAGCAACTGTGCAGCAAGAAATGGCCGGGGCTGCAGTGTGCCCGCACAGCCAGCAACTCTATGGGGTCAGTCTGTGAGCACAGCGTCCAGCACTAGTCCTCAGGCCGCAGCCCCTCACATACCTGCAGTCTGTCCCGCACTTCAGCCTCTGTCTCCACTCCCCCTTCTGCCATAATTTCGGAAGAGGAGACACCAAACTGAAACTCTTACTGGGCTAAAGGACCTTTGATGATGTCATGAGCAGGACCATGTGATCAGTCACGTGTGGGGGAGGAGCTTCGTGGTGATTTGTTATGATGTAAAAGTGCAATCCGCTTATTTGGCTACACACTGCTCTGTCCTGTATACTACACACTGCTCTGTACTACACCACCCTACACTACACCCCCCTACACTACACCCCTACACTACACAGCCCTACACTACACCCCCTATACTACACACGCCTACACTACACCCCCCTACACTACACCCCTACACTACACCCCCTATACTACACACCCCTACACTACAACCCCCCTACACTACACCCCCCTATACTACACACCCCTACACTACACCCCCCTACACTACACCCCCTATACTACACACCCCTACACTACACCCCCCTACACTACACCCCCTATACTACACACCCCTACACTACACCCCCCTACACTACACCCCTACACTACACAGCCCTACACTACACCCCCTATACTACACACGCCTACACTACACCCCCCTACACTACACCCCCTATACTACACACCCCTACACTACAACCCCCCTACACTACACCCCCCTATACTACACACCCCTACACTACACCCCCCTACACTACACCCCCTATACTACACACCCCTACACTACAACCCCCCTACACTACACCCCCCTATACTACACACCCCTACACTACACCCCCCTACACTACACCCCCTATACTACACACCCCTACACTACACCCCCCTACACTACACCCCCCTACACTACACCCCCCTACACTACACACACCCCTATACTACACACCCCTACACTACACCCCCTATACTACACCCCCCTATACTACACACACCCCTATATTACACACCCCTACACTACACCCCCCTACACTACACCCCCTACACTACACCCCCCTACACTACACCCCCCTACACTACACACACCCCTATACTACACACCCCTACACTACACCCCCCTACACTACACCCCCTACACTACACCCCCCTACACTACACCCCCCTACACTACACCCCCCTACACTACACACACCCCTATACTACACCCCCTACACTACAACCCCCCTACACTACACCCCCCTATACTACACACCCCTACACTACACCCCCCTACACTACACCCCCTATACCACACACCCCTACACTACACCCCCCTACACTACACCCCTACACTACACAGCCCTACACTACACCCCCCTACACTACACCCCCTATACTACACACGCCTACACTACACCCCCCTACACTACACCCCCTATACTACACACCCCTACACTACAACCCCCCTACACTACACCCCCCTATACTACACACCCCTACACTACACCCCCCTACACTACACCCCCTATACTACACACCCCTACACTACACCCCCCTACACTACACCCCCCTACACTACACCCCCCTACACTACACACACCCCTATACTACACACCCCTACACTACACCCCCTATACTACACCCCCCTATACTACACACACCCCTATACTACACCCCCTACACTACACCCCCCTACACTACACCCCCCTACACTACACCCCCCTACACTACAAACACCCCTATACTACACACCCCTACACTACACCCCCCTACACTACACCCCCTACACTACACCCCCCTACACTACACCCCCCTACACTACACCCCCCTACACTACACACACCCCTATACTACACCCCCTACACTACAACCCCCCTACACTACACCCCCCTATACTACACACCCCTACACTACACCCCCCTACACTACACCCCCTATACTACACACCCCTACACTACACCCCCCTACACTACACCCCCCTACACTACACACACACCCCTATACTACACACCCCTACACTACACCCCCTATACTACACCCCCCTATACTACACCCCCCTATACTACACCCCTATACTACACACCCCTACACTACACACACCCCTATACTACACCCCCCCTATACTACACCCCCCTATACTACACACACCCCTACACTACACACACCCCTATACTACACACCCCTACACTACAACCCCCCTACACTACACCCCCCTATACTACACCCCCCATACTACACACCCCTACACTACACACACCCCTACACTACACACCCCTACACTACACCCCCCTATACTACACCCCCCTATACTACACCCCCCTATACTACACACCCCTACACTACACACACCCCTATACTACACCCCCCTATACTACACCCCCTATACTACACACACCCCTACACTACACACACCCCTATACTACACACCCCTACACTACACACCCCTACACTACAACCCCCCTACACTACAACCCCCCTACACTACACCCCCTACACTACACCCCCCTATACTACACCCCCTATACTACACACCCCTACACTACACACACCCCTATACTACACACCTACACTACACCCCCTATACTACACACCCCTATACTACACCCCCCTACACTACACCCCCCTATACTACACCCCCCTATACTACACCCCCTATACTACACACCCCTACACTACACACCCCTATACTACACCCCCCTATACTACACCCCCTATACTACACACCCCTACACTACACACACCCCTATACTACACCCCCCTATACTACACACACCCCTACACTACACCCCCCTATACTACACCCCCCTATACTACACCCCCCCTATACTACACCCCCCCTATACTACACACACCCCTATACTACACCCCCCTATACTACACCCCCCTACACTACACCCCCTATACTACACCCCCCTATACTACACACCCCTACACTACACCCCCTATACTACACACCCCTACACTACACACACCCCTATACTACACCCCCCCATACTACACCCCCCTACACTACACACCCCTATACTACACCCCCCTACACTACACACCCCTATACTACACACCCCTACACTACACACACACCCCTACACTACACCCCCTATACTACACACCCCTACACTACACACCCCTACACTACACCCCCTATACTACACACACCTACACTACACCACCCCTACACTACACCCCCTATACTACACACCCCTACACTACACCCCCCCCTATACTACACCCCCCTATACTACACCCCCTATCCTACACCCCCCTACACTACACCCCCCTACACTACACCCCCTATACTACACACCCCTACACTACACACACCCCTACTCTACACCCCCTATACTACACACCCCTACACTACACACACCCCTACACTACACCCCCTATACTACACACCCCTACACTACACCCCCTACACTACACCCCCCTACACTACACCCCCCTACACTACACACACCCCTATACTACACACCCCTACACTACACCCCCTATACTACACCCCCCTATACTACACCCCCCTATACTACACCCCTATACTACACACCCCTACACTACACACACCCCTATACTACACCCCCCTATACTACACCCCCCTATACTACACACACCCCTACACTACACACACCCCTATACTACACACCCCTACACTACAACCCCCCTACACTACACCCCCCTATACTACACCCCCCATACTACACACCCCTACACTACACACACCCCTATACTACACACCCCTACACTACACCCCCCTATACTACACCCCCCTATACTACACCCCCCTATACTACACACCCCTACACTACACACACCCCTATACTACACCCCCCTATACTACACCCCCTATACTACACACACCCCTACACTACACACACCCCTATACTACACACCCCTACACTACACACCCCTACACTACAACCCCCCTACACTACAACCCCCCTACACTACACCCCCTACACTACACCCCCTATACTACACACCCCTACACTACACACACCCCTATACTACACACCTACACTACACCCCCTATACTACACACCCCTATACTACACCCCCCTACACTACACCCCCCTATACTACACCCCCTATACTACACACCCCTACACTACACACCCCTATACTACACCCCCCTATACTACACCCCCTATACTACACACCCCTACACTACACACACCCCTATACTACACCCCCCTATACTACACACACCCCTACACTACACCCCCCTATACTACACCCCCCTATACTACACCCCCCCTATACTACACCCCCCCTATACTACACACACCCCTATACTACACCCCCCTATACTACACCCCCCTACACTACACCCCCTATACTACACACCCCTACACTACACCCCCATACTACACACCCCTACACTACACACACCCCTATACTACACCCCCCCTATACTACACCCCCTACACTACACACCCCTATACTACACCCCCCTACACTACACACCCCTATACTACACACCCCTACACTACACACACCCCTACACTACACCCCCTATACTACACCCCCCTATACTACACACCCCTACACTACACACCCCTACACTACACCCCCTATACTACACACCCCTACACTACACACCCCTACACTACACCCCCTATACTACACACACCTACACTACACCCCCCCTACACTACACCCCCTATACTACACACCCCTACACTACACACCCCCCTATACTACACCCCCCTATACTACACCCCCCTATACTACACCCCCCTACACTACACCCCCCTACACTACACCCCCTATACTACACACCCCTACACTACACACACCCCTACTCTACACCCCCTATACTACACACCCCTACACTACACACACCCCTACACTACACCCCCTATACTACACACCCCTACACTACACCCCCTATACTACACACCTCCTACACTACACCCCCTACACTACACACCCCCTACACTACACCCCCCTACACTACACACACCCCTACACTACACACCCCCTACACTACACACACCCTCCTATACTACACACCCCTGCACTACACACCCCACACCTCTACACTATACACACCCCTCTACTACACCCCCCTTACTACGCACCCCTATACTACACCCCTATACTACACCCCCCATACTACACACCCCTACACTACACCCCCCTACACTACACACACCCCTATACTACACACCCCTATACTACACACCCCTACACTACACCTCCCCTATACTACACCCCCCTATACTACACAACCCCAACACTACACCCCCCTACACTACACCCCCCCTACACTACACACACCCCTGTACTACACCCCCTCCTATACTACACACCCCTGCACTACACACCCCACACTACACACACCCCTATACTACACCCCCCATACTACGCACCCCTACACTACACCCCCCTATACTACACACCCCTATACTACACCCCACTACACTACACCCCCCCTAAACTACACCCCCCTATACTACACACCCCTACACTACACCCCCTATACTACACACCCCTACACTACACCCCCTATACTACACACCCCTACACTACACCCCCCTACACTACACACACCCCTATACTACACCCCCCTACACTACACCCCCCCTACACTACACCCCCCTACACTACACACCCCTATACTACACCCCCCAACACTACACACCCCTACACTACACCCCCCTACACTACACCCCCTATACTACACCCCCCCTATACTACACACTGCTCTGAACTACATACACCCCTATACTACACACCCCTACATTACACCCCCCATCTACTACACACACCTCTATACTACACACACTGCTCTATAGTACACACACCCCTACACTACACACATCTCTATACTACACACCCCTATACCACACACTGTTCTGTACTACACACACCCCTACACTACACACACCCCTATACTACACACCCCTACACTACACCCCCTATACTACACACCCCTACACTACACACCACAACACCCCCCTATACTACACACCCCTACACTACACCCCCACACACCCCTACACCACACACTCCTCTACTACACACACCCCTATACCACACACTGCTCTGAACTACACACACCCCTATACTACACCCCCCTCTACTACACACATTTCTATACTACACACACTGCTCTATAGTACACACACCTCTATACTACACACACTGTTCTGTACCACACACGCCCTTATATTACACACTGTTCTGTACTACACACACCCCTATACTACACATCCCTAAAATACACACTGCTCTCTTCTACACACACCTCTATACTACACACTGCTCTGTACTACACACAGCTCTGTACTTGTAAAATAATGCTTATCCTGTAAAATACTCAGGACTAGTTACCAGATAAAAATATAGTGGTTTATTTGGATTCTTCCATCAAAGAAAGGTTATTACAGAAAAACAGGTGAATAAAAATAGGTGAAAGAGAGATTGGCCATTGTTCATAGCAAAGCAACATGTATTCTTCTTCTCTCCGAGATCCTGAATAGCAAATGGCTGCTGTCTCTCAGTTCGGCTTCTCACATCGCCGTCAAGTAATATACCAGCTGTTATGTCATGTCATGGCCCAACACAGGCGACATCTTCGTATCTGTCTCTCATGATGGTGAGGGAAGAAGACAGCGACCTCTACAGTTAGCCATGAATTATATACGTCTCTTGAAGCACGTGATCTCGGTATATATGGAGTTTGACATTTACCTCAAGGCTAAACTTAAATATGTAGTGAGCTGACATTTCTACCATGAGCCAAGCTTAAAAATAGCCTATGTCATATAAGCTAAAGCAATCTACAGAACTGGGTGTAATAAGAAATATTTAACGAATTATTAATATTTAACAATTCCCCCTTTTGAGGGAGACAGACATTAATTGGACATTAATTGGAACCCTCAAAATATAATGACATCTTTTTTCTTCTTTTCTGACAAAATAATTTAATATCAATAATAATAATATCAGATTACCGTTATAAGTACTCAATGACATAATTGATGTGAATTCATGTTATGGTAAGCCGTGAACAATATTCATATAAAATATGTATAATTATACTTCCCTAAGTCTAAATTGAAGCATCTCAGGTTCAGTCATCATCTGGTGTCATCTGGTCTTCATTTTGATGTCTTCTGTCTTCTTCTTGGTTCTTTTAAAAATACAGTTTTTCTCTAGCATATAGATGTTGTAGAAATCGTGTTGTATATAAAATCAAAGTCTATAGATGAAATGCAGCTTTAATATCTGTGCAGTGTCATCAGGGCCGGACTGGGACTAAAATTCAGCCCTGGCATTTGAAGTTACACAGGCCCACTAGTCACATGGTGACTATATAATATCTTTGTACACTTGTAGTTTACAAGAAGTGAGAGGAGATTAACATGACTATATAATATGCAGTCACAGCTGTGCCCAGTATTTCAGCTCAGTCCTATTTATTGCTTTTAGGTACAGTACTCCTCCCAAATCTCTGTCCCCTTTTGTATGCATGATTACAGAATTCCTGGCAGAACTGCTCTCTATTGGGCAACCAGACCCCCTGGTCATAGCCGCCCCTATCATACCTCCCAACTTTTGAAGAAGGGAAAGATGGACAAAGACTGCGGCGCGCCCAGCCACACCCATTTCACAACTAGTCACACCCATGTCCACACCTAATCGCACCCATTTAGCACTGCTGATCACACTGACTGGTACTGAGGGCACAGTGGCTGGCATTATGGGCACACTGACTGGCACTAAGGAAGAGAGAAAACAGAGAGAGAGAGAAAAAAGAAAACAGAGAGAGCGAGAAAGATAGGGGAAAGAAAGAAAGAACAGTGAGAGACAAAGAAAGAACAGTGAGAGACAGAGAAAGAACAGAGAGAAAGAAAGAGGGGAAAGAAATAAAGAACAGAGACAGAGAAAGAACAGAGAGAGAAAGAAAGAAGTAAAGAAAAGAAAGAAAGAAAACAGAGAGAAAGAGAGGAAAGAAAAAGAAAGAAAGAGGGGAAGAAAGAACAGAGAGAGAAAAAAGAAAGATTAGAGAGAGAAAGAAAGAACAGAGAGAGAAAGAAAGAACAGAGAGAGAAAGAAAATGAGGGAAAGACAGAACAGAGAATGAAAGAACAGAGAAAGAAAGAAAAAGAGAGAAAGAAATAAAGAAAGATTCTACAAAGATACTATAGCAGCCCGGCTCCCATTGTAGTGTTCACCTGAGCCTCCCGGTGCAGGACCTATCATGATCCGATCACATGGCCGGCATCCCCGATTCCAAGGCGATCCTGCTGTCTGCGCTGTCGGAGGAGGACACGGTGATGGATCTGAAGCATTCCTGGTTCCATCACAATCTCCTCAAGAAATTATCTCATTTCTGGTCAGCTTCCAGCATATCACTTCAGGTGGAACGTCATGTGTGTGTTTTAAAATGCTCCTCGGGGCTCCGCCGTGTACTCCTGTGTCCGTGGGAAAAGCCCGCTTTGTATGCTTCGTACACACTTGGCTCCGCTCCGTACATCCCATACACATATGGCTCCACTCCATACACACACGGCTCCACTCCGTCCACCTCGTACACGCGTGGCTCCTCTCCGTACACCTCGTACACGCGTGGCTACTCTCTGTACACCTCGTACACGCGCGGCTCCGCTCCGTCCACCTCGTACACACGGCTCCTCTCCGTACACCTCATACACACGGCTCCACCTCGTACACACACACGGCTCCGCTCCGTACATCTCGTACACACGGCTCCTCTCCATACACCTCGTACACACGGCTCCGCTCCGTACACCTCGTACACGCGGCTCCTCTCCGTACACCTCGTACACACGGCTCCGCTCCGTACACCTCGTACACGTGGCTCCTCTCCGTACACCTCGTACACACACGGCTCCTCTCCGTACACCTCGTACACACGCGGCTCTTCTCCGTACACCTCGTACACACGCGGCTCCTCTCCGTACACCTCGTACACACGCGGCTCCTCTCCGTACACCTCGTACACGCGGCTCCGCCCCGTACACCTCGTACACACGCGGCTCCTCTCCGTACACCTCGTACACGCGGCTCCTCTCCGTACAACTCGTACACGCGCGGCTCCTCTCCGTACACCTCGTACACACGGCTCCGCTCCGTACACGCGTGGCTCCGCTCGGCTCCGCTCCGTACACCTCATACACACGGCTCCGCTCCGTACACCTCGTACACACGGCTCCTCTCCGTACACCTCATACACGCGGCTCCGCTCCGTACACCTCGTACACGCGGCTCCGCTCCGTACACCTCGTACACGCGGCTCCGCTCCGTACACGCGTGGCTCCGCTCCGTACACCTCATACACACGGCTCCGCTCCGTACACCTCATACACGCGGCTCCGCTCCGTACACCTCATACACGCGGCTCCGCTCTGTACAGCTCGTGCACGCGGCTCCTCTCCGTACACCTCGTACACACGCGGCTCCTCTCCGTACACCTCGTACACACGCGGCTCCTCTCCGTACACCTCGTACACACGCGGCTCCTCTCCGTACACCTCGTACACGCGGCTCCGCTCCGTACACCTCGTACACACGCGGCTCCTCTCCGTACACCTCGTACACGCGGCTCCTCTCCGTACACCTCGTACACGCGGCTCCGCTCCGTACACCTCGTAAACGCGGCTCCTCTCCGTACACCTCGTACACGCGGCTCCGCTCCGTACACTTCGTACACGCGGCTCCGCTCCGTACATCTCGTACACACGCGGCTCCGCTCCGTACACCTCGTACACACGCGGCTCCTCTCCGTACACCTCGTACACGCGGCTCCGCTCCGTACATCTCGTACACACACGGCTCCGCTCCGTACACCCCGTACACACGCGGCTCCGCTCCGTACACCTCGTACACATGCGGCTCCGCTCCGTACACCTCGTACACACATGGCTCCGCTCCGTACACCCCGTACACACGCGGCTCCGCTCCGTACACCTCGTACACACACGGCTCTGCTACATCCACACTGTAAATCCTGACCCCACACATACTTACCTCAACCAGTACCATGACAACAGCAAAGCAGAGTCTTGCAGACGGTAGAGGCAGGCTGTGCGCACAGGACCTGTGATGAGGTCACAGGAGGGGCGGAGTCAGGGGTGACATGATCGGGGGTCTGGACAAAGGCTCCTGATCATGTGACCCCCTGACTCCTCCCCTCCTGTGACCTCATCACAGGTCCTGCGAACAGAGCGAGCAGGCAAGCGAGTGCGACGCTGTGAGTGGCTGTGGCTGGTCTCACGCTAAGGCCAGGATGGGGTGCGTGGGGGGGCGTGGCGGCTTATCTCCCTGCAGTGCGGGAGGAACTTTAAACTATCACAGCCATGCCCGCAGAGGGCCGGCGGCAGGAGCAACAGTGGCCGCTGCAGCTGGCAAGCGACCAGATGATCGGGAGCTGCCGCCCGCGGCCCACATGACAGCGGCCCAGCGGGAAAATGCCCGGTTGGTTATATTGCCAATCCGGGCCTGAGTGTCATCTTTAAAAACCTGGGCTTACATTGGCTCGCCTTGGATATTCTGGAATCCTCCATCGGTACTGGTCTTTGAACAGGTGTGACGTCTTTGGTCAGCAAAGCAAGGGTTAAAATGACTCTTCCTTGCTAAACATAGCACCATAACCAGTCCTTGTCCTAATGCACAGGACATATGTCAGGGTTAATTACCTTCATTGTTCACCAGCTTTACATTGAAGCTTTACAGGTGATTGAAAACCTCTGGAACTTGATAAGAACGTGATAATACAGTTCATCTCAGCATCATAGGATCATCGTCCTCTGGTTGTCAGGTTAGACACTTTAATTGTGACTGTCAGTGGTGGATACTGCACTTGTGATTGACAGTGGTGGATACTGCACTTGTGACTGTCAGTGGTGGATACTGCACTTGTGACTGTCAGTGGTGGATACTGCACTTGTGACTGTCAGTGGTGGATACTGCATTTGTAATTAACACAGTATATTACTCAGTAATCATAGCTTTGTTACCTTCTGGGACTTCTGGATAGCGACATTCTTCTTCTTGCAACTGATAAGAATCAATTTTAATATGAAAAGTCTTTATTAACGTAATTTCAGTATCTTGCTTGAAGTCTTCATTCCCTAGTCTATACCAAATCTGGTAATTTTCCTATCCTATAATATCACAGCGTACCATAGCAATCAGTAATATCCATATAATTATTATCAGAATTTGTACTGTATATGGATTTCAATGTTTGAAATAATAAACCAATAATAAGTGATAATACATTATTATCCATATTTTTTTCATGTGATAGAACATTTTTTTTATGTCTTAGGTGTAATTACCTTTTTCAACCCATAGGTGTCACTGTGTTTTATGTAACCAGTGTTTTCATCTTTATTAATAAGGAATATATTTATTATACTAATAATATGTAGGAATGTATAGCCATGAACCAAAATAAGAATATATGAGTGAGCGAATGAATGAATAAAAGAATTGTTGCATATAACTCAGAAGTGAAACATTTTCCTTAGTAAAAGAACCATATAATTGCTATATTTAATGAAGCAATATTCTCAGTAGACATTACCCCACCAAATATTGGTGAAAGAATTAAAAATAAGAATAAAAATAAAAATAAGAATAAGGCCTTTATGTTGATGCAGAGTAGTTATGTCTTCAGTAACATATACCCTTAATATTTCCATGATCTGGATTATTTCATAATTGTCATAAACTTGTGTTACCAAAATATTCAAATTATGCAACTTTGCATGTAATTCCTCTTAGTGTAAAGAAATGACTCTTTATAATACTTGTTATTATACCCAATACTTATACCATTGTACCTTATTAATATTTTTTCCTATTAAAATGTGTGAAGAAGAGGGTATTAATCAAATGTGATGATGTAGTCAGGATCAAAAACATATTTTCCCCCTTAATACCAAAAAATATTGTTCTATGAAATAATTCATTTATCAAAACCAAAATTAAAAATAATTAATGTATAAATTATGTGAATTTATACTTGCTTATACCATTATTTGTCTGAAGATGTGTAACCATCAAAATTAATTTGAATATCATAAAATTATCCTTTGGAAAAATTAATTTGCATAAACCATTTTGATGTGCGATTGCACTTTGCACTTATCCACTATTAACTAAATCAAGAAATAATAATTTCTATAGAAATATAGAAATATATGTTGTATAGATAATATTTCATTATGTATCTTAATATTCTAATAATTTAACTGATCTGCATATTTCTCCTAAAGATAAAAGCTTTTGGGGTTTTTTTTTTTTCTTTCTCTCATGCATTCAGGATCCTGAGGTCTCACAAACGTATCACATTACTCGCTCAGCAGCTGCTCATACACTCAGTCACTGTCACTCAGACTGTGTCACATATTAACTTTAAACCAAATACCTCACATACGAAGGTGTGATGAATACACGTATTTTAACCCAAATTATCCTAATTATCAATGCATTGTAAACTATTTCAATTTAGTCTCTTAATATTTCTTTGAATATTCCCCAAATACACATGACATAAATATATGTATAGCTATACTTGACATTTAGGCCTGGAAAAAAAATTCCATTGCTTTGCAAAAGCTGAGACCCCTTTAAAAATTCTTTCCCTAAGGAACAGGGACATAGTATACTGGTCTGGTATACTTATTATTAGAACAAGGTACAAATTCCACATGCTGTGGTAGTCATTCGAACCATGCAGTGAAGGCACACACACAGAACATATTTTAAAATGCAGTTAGTTATTTTCTTTTAAGTGTTAAATATATGAAATCATGCAATTATTGCAACTTCCTGTGTAAATAAAGGCATAAATCCTTGGAAGAGAATTTTTCCCGATTAAGTCCTGCTTTGAAATGAAAATTCTAAGGAAACATAAAAAATAAGGTTAATATCATATTCATAATTCTAAACATTATTACTGATGTAGATTTTAATTTTCATTAAAAAATACAGTTCTACTATTTCTACTTCTACAAACACTCTATATACTGTATGAATATGTATATATCCACAAACCATTGAACTACAGGATTATACTCTATATAGTTACATATAACTAATACATCGTATAACACTTTTACACAATATATATAATTACTTTTTCTAGCCAATTCCTACACCCATACTTATTTCTCTGCAAAAAATATCCTGAAAGGTTCTTGCCATTTTGAAGCTGATAGATTCTTGGAGCAGAGTATTCAGTTTACAGGCCATGATGTCACTCACCACCTGTTTCTGTCTGTTAAATTCGGCCATCTTTGTTACAGAAAGAAAATCAGAACTCATCATTTTTCTTAATTCAATTTGTGTCTTTTCGGTGATCCTTTGCATCATTCCATATGGCTTATAACAAACATGTGATTTTCTTTGTTCTTCATATATTTGATTTTGGGGAAAACTCATTTTAGAAGGTTTTGCTAATACAGGCTTCTGATAAGATTTTACTCTGCCTGTCTTCACAAAATTAGCACAATTTACTTTCCTTTCACGATTCTCGTGTTTTCTGGCAAAATCAAGGGATTGCGCACATTCAAACAAAGAATCTTTTTGTGACGCAATAACACGAGATGCAGGATTTAGAAACCAAAATTTGCTTACAAAACTCCTTATGAGGGACGGTGTTTTGACATTCTCACTCAGCATTCTATACAAACGTTCATATATGGACATGAACGTAAAAATACATTCCTTCCGACCAATCCTTAATTTTTGAAGAATATCAATATCTGGATGATTTTCATTTGATGAACAAAAAATGAGAATTTTTAATCTGTCCTTATCAGTTAAATTCTCATGTATTTCACCAGATAACTTTAAAGACAATCTCCTAGCAAAATTTACAGGGATCCACATTTTGAACAACTGATTCTTCTCCTCGTTAGATAAATCAAATTTATCAACACAACTTTCAAAAACCTCAGAGTTTCTACAAACATGGATTGTATTGTCATATGCAGGTATTATTTTGCATATCTCTAGCAAAGTTTTTCTTACTTTCCTTCGGATTTCGGCCTGTGAGTCGTCTATTTTTAGTGGTCCGTCTTTCCCTTGTACGTCCTCTACGTCAGTTCTGAAGTCTCCTCCTACTTCTCCATCTTGTTCCACGTCTGCAAGGTCACCTTCAATGGCCGCTACAGACACTTGATTACAGCCAATCTCGAGAACATCACAACAATCATTTTTGGATTTCTCTGACACAGATCTATGAAATATATCTACCATCTGTAGAATATTTTTTAATCTCTCTCTTTCTCTATTGAAAAACTTAGAATCTAACCTTTGATTCTCGAGTTCACACTCGGCATATAAACTTAACCATAAAACTTCTGAATTAGAATTGTCTACAGACTTAAATTTCAATTTACTCTGCTTAGCAAGACAATTAATGACATCCATTTTATCTTACCTTGAAATGTCTCAGCTTGTTCCTTTGATGGACAACGCTGGGTTCCTGTCTTCACACGTCTGGCTTACGTCTGGTACTTTTGGCCCTTGTAGTACTTCTCAATCTATCTGGCACTTCTTAGTCCTCACGTCTAGGTTCCGTCTGATTCTTGTGAATAGTGGAATTCCTGACAACTTGCACATATGAGCAAAGTTCAATCCCCCTTGTGGGCAAGTTGAGGGAAATCCGCAAAAAAGTACAAAAATTCAGATCTGGCTGGCTCTCCAATGTAAAATAATGGTTATCCTGTAAAATACTCAGGACTAGTTACCAGATAAAAATATAGTGGTTTATTTGGATTCTTCCATCACAGAAAGGTTATTACAGAAAAACAGGTGAATAAAAATAGGTGAAAGAGAGATTGGCCATTGTTCATAGCAAAGCAACATGTATTCTTCTTCTCTCCGAGATCCTGAATAGCAAATGGCTGCTGTCTCTCAGTTCGGCTTCTCACATCGCCGTCAAGTAATATACCAGCTGTTATGTCATGTCATGGCCCAACACAGGCGACATCTTCATGTTTGTCTCTCATGATGGTGAGGGAAGAAGACAGCGACCTCTACAGTTAGCCATGAATTATATACGTCTCTTGAAGCATGTGATCTCGGTATATATGGAGTTTGACATTTACCTCAAGGCTAAACTTAAATATGTAGTGAGCTGACATTTCTACCATGAGCCAAGCTTAAAAATAGCCTATGTCATATAAGCTAAAGCAATCTACAGAACTGGGTGTAATAAGAAATATTTAACGAATTATTAATATTTAACAGTACTACACACCCCTATACTATACCCTGCTCTGTACTACACACACCTCTCTACTACACACTGCTATGTACTACACACACCTCTATACTACACACACCCCTATACTACACACACTGCTCTATACTACACACACCCCTACACTACACACACCTCTATACTACACACACCCCTATACCACACACTGTTCTGTACTACACACACCCCTATACTACACACTGTTCTGTACTACACACACCTATACTACACACTGCTCTGCACTACACACACCTCTATTCTACACACTGCTCTGTACTACACACAGCTCTGTACTACACACCCCTATACTATACGCTGCTCTGTACTACACACACCTCTCTGCTACACACACCTCTATACTACACATTGCTCTGTACTACACACACCTCTATACTACACACTGCTCGGTACAAGATTCAAGATTCAAAGAAGCTTTATTGGCAGGACTAAATACACATTAGTTTTGCCAAAGCAAGTGTACAAAAGGGAATAGGGATAGGGACTGTAGGGATGTTGGGAAGGGGCTGTAGGAAAGGTGGGTGGGGGCAGATCCAGGATGGGGCTATAGAAGTCCATGGCATAGGGAAGGTGGATGGGGGGGGTTGGGGCAAATCCAGGATGGGGGCTATAGAAGTCCATGGCATAGGGAAAGTGGATGGGGGCCTATCCAGGATGGGGGGCTATAGAAGTCCATGGCATAGGGAAGGTGGGTGTGGGCAGATCCAGGATGGGGCTACAGAAGTCCATGGCATAGGGAAGGTGGATGGGGGCATGGGGCAGATCCAGGGTGGGGGCCATAGAAGTCCATGGCATATTATAGTTCTCTTTCTCATAGCCTATGGCATGCGCTCACATATTGCGCCGCTATCTCCACTGCTGTCTCTTCTTCCCCCAGCAGGATATGTTTTCTCTTCCTCCTTCATGGTGATGAAATCCGGGAAGAGATGTGAGAGTCTCCTGAAGTGAGTGTCCCTCACTGCTGAGTATTTGGGGCAGTGTAGCAGGAAGTGGGTCTCATCCTCCAGGGCCTCCTGGTCACAGTGTTGGCACAGTCTTTCCTCCCTGGGCTTGTAGCTCTGCCTGTGTCGGCCGACCTCGATGGCCAGACTGTGGGCACTGAGTCTATATCGGCTCAGGATCTTGCGGTCTCTGGGGTCCGGGAGTTTCTCCAGATATGGGGCCAGTCTGTAGTCTCTCTGTAGACTCTGGTACATGGTCAGTTTCTGTGAGCTGATGATGTCATTTTTCCAGTCACTTACGTACCTCTCCTGGCCTTCGTCTACCATCTTCCTGATTCCGGCTTTTGTCAGGTTGTTGTGATTGGTGTTCTGGTCAGGTTGGGTTTGGGTGAGCTGTTCCGAGGGTCCTGGTTTTTCTGTTTCCCCTACATGTGTCAGGGCTTTATGGTGATGGGAGCTTGGATTGCTCCTACGTAGGTGAGCCCGGAATGACAGTGCCCTCTTTAGAACCGTTAGGTGTAGAGGGAATCTGCCCAGCTCGGCCCGGCAAGCACTGTTGGAGGTGCTCCGATGGACTTGGAGAAGGTGCTTGCAGAATTCCAGGTGGAATATTTCTGTTGGGCTGGAATCCCACCTTGACCAGTCTGCGTAGGTGTGAGGGCCCCAGACTTCGCTGCCATACAGGAGGATTGGGGAGATGATAGAGTCAAAGATTTTTAACCAGACCCTCACTGGTGGCTTCAGATGGTAGAGTTTCCTTCGGATGGCATAGGTTTTGCTGGCCTTGTCTTTCAGGGTCTCTATGGCTTGTTTGAAGCTCCCTGACCGGTGAATCTCCATTCCTGTAAGGGCGTAGTTGTTGAGGACAAATGAAGGGTGTTGGTCTGATTTTCTCTTTCTCTTCTGGAACACCATGATGTTGATTTTCTTTAGGTTGACCGGTAGTGCCCAGGTGGAGCTGAATTTCTCTAAGATTTTCAGGTTTCTTGGAGACCTTTGACCTTTTGTGCTATTTATAGGATGGAGGCCGGTTGAAGAGGCCACTCTGCTGAGGCTTTTGAGTGGATGGTTTCTCGGTAGATTTCAGGTACAGAAGAAGTTAGCTGTGGTCTGACAGGTTAGTTTGTGGGGAGACTATGAAGGCGCTGATATTTGCCAGGTTCATATCTGTAATGGCATAATCTACTACACTCCTCCCTACATGGGAGTTTAGTGTACACCTCCCTAAGGAGTCTCCTTTGGTTCGTCCATTAAGAATATGAAGTCCTAAGCTTCTACATACGTTCAGGAGCTTTTTACTACTTTTGTTGACTGTACTGTCATAGCTGTTTCTCTCTGTGACTACTGAGTCTTGGCCGTCATTCTCTGCTCCAAATATGTAGATGTTCCCATCCGTGGTCAGGAAGTCTTTTTCTCTCCCTGTTCTTGCATTGAGGTCTCCAAAGATGAGAACTTTGGTACTACACACTCCTATACTACACACACCTCTGTACTACACACACCCATATATTACACACTGCTCTATACTACACACTGCTCTGTACTACACACTGCTCTGTACTATACACTCCTATACTACACACACTGCTCTGTACTGTATACTACACACCGCTATACTCAGGTACAGACTGGGGCTGAAATTCAGCCTTGGCAGTTGAAATCACACAAGCCCAATCTGTCCTTGCCCCCAAGCACCAGATGGGATATATTAATGCTAATATTACCCTGGATGGAGGAAAGGAAGATTTTCGACAAGACCAATATTTCTAATGATACCCATGGCCTCCTGGGGTGAGTGACGGAGTCAGCAACTTGTTCTCCGTCACAGCACTTAACAGTATTTGTGTCTTGAGAAGGCTTTGTCCTCTGTCCTACTACACACTGCTCTGTACTACACACTGCTCTGTACTGTATACTACACACCCCTGTACTACACACTGCTCTGTCCTGTATACTACACACCCCTATACTACACACACTGCTCTGCCCTGTATACTACACACACCTCTATACCACACACACTGCTCTGTACTGTATACTACACACCTCTATACTACACACTGCTCTGTACTGTATACTACACACCCATATACTACACACCCCTATACTACATACACTGCTCTGTACTGTATACCACACACCCCTGTACTACACACACTGCTCTGTACTGTATACCACACACCTCTATACTAGACACACTGCTCTGTACTGTATACCACACACCCCTGTACTACACACACTGCTCTGTACTGTATACCACACACCCCTGTACTACACACTGCTCTGTCCTGTGTACTACACACCCCCTATACTGCACACTGCTCTGTACTGTATACTACACACACTGCTCTGTACAACACACCCCTGTACTACATACTACACACACCCCTATACTACATACACTGCTCTGTACTGTATACTACACACCCCTATACTACACACTGCCCTGTACTTCTTTATCTTTATTTTTGTTATATAGCGCTAACATATTCCGCAGCGCTTTACAGTTTGCACACATTATCATCACTGTCCCCGATGGGGCTCACAATCTATAAATTCCCTATATTAATATGTCTTTAGAATGTGGGAGGAAACCGGAGTACCCGGAGGAAACCCACGCAAACACGAGGAGAACATACTAACTCCTTGCAGATGTTGTCCTTGGTGGGATTCGAACCCAGGACTAACCACTGAGCCACCGTGCCGCCTCTGTACTGTATACTACACACACCCCTATACTACATACACTGCTCTGTACTGTATACCACACCCCTATACTGCACACTGCTCTGTACTGTATACTACACACCCCTATACTACACACACTGCTCTGTACTGTATACTACACACCCCTATACTACACACTGCTCTGTACTGTATACTACACACCCCTGTACTACACACTGCTCTGTCCTGTGTACTACACACCCCTTTACCGCACACTGCTCTGTACTGTATACTACACACCCCTATACTACACACACTGCTCTGTACTGTATACTACACACACTGCTGTTTTGTAAACTACACACACCATTACTACACACACTGCTCTGTACTGTATACTACACACACCCCTACACTACACACTGCTCTGTACTGTGTAGTACACATACACCTATACTGCTCTGTACTGTGAACTACACACATACCTATACTACACACTGCTCTGCACTGTGTATTACACATACCCCTATACTACACACACCTGTAAACTACATATTTCTCTGCACTGGGTACTACATACACCCCTATACTACAGACTGCTCTGTACTGTGTACCACACACACCCTTACAGTACACACTGCTCTGTGCTGTGTACTACACACACCCATATACTACACACACTGCTCAGTACTGTGGAGTTCACACACCCCTATACTACACACACTGCTCAGTACTGTGGAGTACACACACCCCTATACCGCACACACTGCTCTGTACTATATACTACACACACCCCTAAACTACACACTGCTCTGCACTATGTAGTACACACCCCTAATCTACACACACCTATATAATACAGGGTGGGCCATGTATATGGATACACCTAAATAAAATGGGAATGGTTGGTGATATCAACTTCCTGTTTGTGGCACATTAGTATATGGGAGGGGGGAAACTTTTCAAGATGGGTGGTGACCTTGCGGCCATTTTGGATCCAACTTTACTTTTTTCAATGGGAAGAGGGTCATGTGACACATCAAACTTATTGAGAATTTCACAAGAAAAACAATGGTTTGCTTGGTTTTAACGTAACTTAATTCTTTCATGAGTTATTTATAAGTTTCTCTTTGTTTACAGCCATTGACATGTAGCAGAGGTTAACACGTGAGGAGCGGATAGAAATTGTGTTGATGTCTGGTGAACACAGAACCCGGGTCATTGCAGCAGATTTCAATGCAAGACACCCTACGCAGAAAACTGTCACCATTCCCATTTTATTTAGGTGTATCCATAAAATGGCCCACCCAAAAAAGATTCCCTCATCACTGAACATAATTGTTCAGTGTAAGCTGAGGGTTCTGTTTCAATTTTTGTTTTGCCCATTCTGCAAATTCAGCGCACCGATCAGGGTCACCAACCATTCTCATTTTATTTAGGTGTATCCATATAAATGGCCCACCCTGTACACACACTGCTCTGTACTGTACACACCCGTACACTACATACTGCTCTGTACTGTGTACTACACGGACACATATACTATATACACACACCTCTATACTACACATACCCCTACACTACACACACACTCACACTGCTCTGTACTGTACACACCCCTATACTACATTCACCCCTAGACTACATACACTGCTTTGTACTGTGTACTACACAAATCCCCCTGCATACACACTCCTTTGGCCTGTATATTACACACAGCTCTGCACTACAACTAACACAACTCTGGACTGTATACTATACATGCAAACACACACAACACTGGACTGTATACTACAAATACACACAACACAACACTGGACCGTATACTACAAATACACACAACACTGGACCGTATACTACACATACACACAACACTGGACCGTATACTACACATACACACAACACTGGACCGTATACTACAAATACACAAAACACTGGACCGTATACTACACATACACACAACACTGGACCGTATACTACACATACACACAAAACACTGGACCGTATACTACAAATACACACAACACTGGACCGTATACTACAAATACACAAAACACTGGACCGTATACTACAAATACACAAAACACTGGACCGTATACTACACATACACACAACACTGGACCGTATACTACACATACACACAACACTGGACCGTATACTACACATACACACAACACTGGACCGTATACTACAAATACACACAACACTGGACCGTATACTACAAATACACACAACACTGGACCGTATACTACACATACACACAACACTGGACCGTATACTACAAATACACACAACACTGGACCGTATACTACAAATACACACAACACTGGACCGTATACTACAAATACACACAACACTGGACCGTATACTACAAATACACACAACACTGGACCGTATACTACACATACACACAACACTGGACCGTATACTACAAATACACACAACACTGGACCGTATACTACACATACACACAACACTGGACCGTATACTACACATACACACAACACTGGACCGTATACTACACATACACACAACACTGGACCGTATACTACACATACACACAACACTGGACCGTATACTACAAATACACAAAACACTGGACCGTATACTACACATACACACAACACTGGACCGTATACTACACATACACACAACACTGGACCGTATACTACACATACACACAACACTGGACCGTATACTACACATACACACAACACTGGACCGTATACTACAAATACACACAACACTGGACCGTATACTACACATACACACAACACTGGACCGTATACTACACATACACACAACACTGGACCGTATACTACAAATACACACAACACTGGACCGTATACTACACATACACACAACACTGGACCGTATACTACACATACACACAACACTGGACTGTATACTACACACTCACAAAACACTAGACGATATACTACAAACACAGCACTGGACTGTATACTACAAATACACACAACACTGGACTATATGCTACACATACACACAACACTGGACTGTAAACTACACATACACACAACACTGGACTGTATACTACACACACAACACTGGACTGTATACTACACACACACAACACTAGATGGTATACTACAAACACAGCACTGGACTATACTACACACATAACATTGGACTATATTACACGCACAACAATGGACGGTATGCTACAAACACCTGCAACACTGGACTGTATACTACACACACACACTGGACAGTATTCTACAAACACAACATTGCACAGTATACTAGACACACACACAACACTGTACTGTATACTACACTGGGCTGTATACTACACAAACAACACTGGACTGTATACTAGACACACAAAACTGGACTGTATACTATACTGGACTGTATACTACACATACACAACACTGGACTGTATACTACACACACACACAACACTAGACGGTATACTACAAACAAACAGCACTGGACTATACTACACACATAACATTGGACTATATTACATGCACAACAATGGACGGTATGCTACAACCACCTGCAACACTGGACTGTATACTACACACACACACACACACACACTGGATGGTATTCTACAAACACAACAGTGCACAGTATACTAGACACACACAACACTGGACTGTATAATAGACGCACAACACTGGACTGTATACTACACTGGACTGTATACTACACACACAACACTGGCCTGTATACTACACACACACAACACTGGACTGTATACTACACGCAACACTGGACTGTATATTACACACACCTCTGGGCTGTATGCTACACACACAATTTTGGACTGTATACAACACACACACACACACACCTCTGGGCTGTATGCTACACACACAATTCTGGACTGTATACAACACACACGCGCCTCTGGACTGTATGCTACACACACAATTCTGGACTATATATTACACAAACATAGACTGTATACTATACACAAACACCTCACTCGCATTGGAGTGAGCGAAAGATGAGCAGTTCACTGATCACCAGTATACAGGGGTATTTATATGTATAATTTTTCATACCGATGTATGGGTACATCTTCTGACCATTGGTTCTCCATCACACTGATTGATATATAGCACTATGCTTCTTGGTTTGGTGGCCATTTTATAATATTTGATTGCACTAATCATGTACTCAAATTCTGCTTTTCCTTCTCAAGTGGTTTTAATGTGTCTTTTGTGTATTTTCCATTTTTAATACATGGCTAGTCAGCCATTTCTAGTAAAGTTTTTTTTTTCTATAGTATGCATTTACACTGGATCCAGGTAATTATAGCTTTGGGGTCTACATCACTTTCCAAATTATCATGCAAATTGGATTTAAATGTCAGAAAGATGTCATTTTTTGCTTTTCAAATAAACTCATGGATGGTATTGTGTCTCTGGGCTCTTTGGATTAGCGAACTTAATCTTACATCCCTGATAGTTACTTTGCCAGGTGAGCCCAATTAAAGGAAAGCTACATAAGAGTATTCCATATTATTATGCAGCTACAAGTTTCAAGCAATATGGTAAAGAAAAAGGATCTCTCTGCTGCAAAAAAGCATCAAATTGGACATTATATGAAAACATTAGATATGTCATGAGTATCATACTTTGAAGAGATTTGTGGTTGATACAGAGCACAGACAGGTTTGTGCAGATAAAGACGTAATGAGGAAGGTTTCTGCTAGGCAAATTCATTGGAGCCCAGCGGCTAAAATACCATTACAAAGCAGCAAACAGATATTTGAAGCTGTTCGTGCCTCTGGAGTCCTGCAAACTTCAAGGTATTAGATCCTCCATAGACTTGCAGTTGAGCATAAACCTACTATTCGGCCATCCCAAAACAGTGGTCACAAGTAGGAACAGTTGCAGTGGGACCAGACATAAATGAAGACTAATTTTAAAATAGTCTTTATTGCTGATGAGTGTTTTGCAACCCTGGATGGTCCAGATGGATGGAGCAGTTGATGGTTGGTGGATGGCCATCATGTCCCAACAAAAGCCTAAAGAAATGTATTGCAATAGAAGTTGGTATGCCTGCAACATGTAGATGCATGTTCACACTGGCCACTAAATAGACAAAACCTAAAAAAAACCAAAGTGAGCAAAACCCTTGCCATAAATAAATAGCAATAGCGCATAAAAATAATATAGGGTACTTGGTTAACATAATTTTGATTAAAAAAAATGCAAAAGCCATCCCATCACGTCACTGAGACCTTATTCCTGAAGTCCTATCCTCTAGTATTAAATCCTTACCATTTGTCAAATGACATAAAAGTGAATAAGGGCCGAGCAGGACCGAGACCTGACTAATGGACACCCAGCAATGGGAAGCTATATAAACGTAATGTCCATCTCAAGTTAAAGGGAAGCCACACAATTATTTGCAAAGATCTGGAAAAAAAAAACTAGACATGAACAGGCATATAAGTTGGTGTGCATGCAAGGTGCAGTTGCATGTTCACACTGGCCACTAAACAAACACAACCTAAGATAAAATCAAAGTGAGTAAATACTCTGCAGTAAATAACAATAGTGCATGAAAATAACATAGGGTACTTGGTTAACATAACTGTTTGGCCTCCCTTATACTTGAGATGGATTACGTTTATAATGTCCATCTCAGATGCCCCCATCCTCTGATGACGCTGATGGAATTCTCTTATTAGGCAATCCAACTGCAGGATTCTCTGAATTAATCCAGGAGTTATTTTCTGGATCGTGACCCTTCCATTTGACAAGATACTACAAAGAGCGCCTGACCAGTCTGTATCCTAGAACTCTCTTTTTCGTGCTCCCGATCCTCCTCCAGATCCACCTCAATGTCTTGGGGACCAGGTGTCCCTTAAATTTCTTTAAAAGCGAAAAGTTGAAGTTGTTGATTTTCCAAGCAACAGGGAGTTGAAGTTTAACTGATACAAGATTTTGGTAATCCTTTAAGGACCTACAAATTTGGGAGCAAACTTCCTAGAAGTCATCTTAAAGGGAACCTGTCACCTCATTTTTCCCATATAAGCTGCGGCCACCGCCATTAGGGGCTTATCTACAGCATTCTATAATGCTGTAGATAAGCCCCAGATGTAACCTGAAAGATAAGAAAAACAAGTTAGATTATACTCACCCGGGCGTCGGGTCCGGTCCGATGGGTGTCGCAGATCTGGGTCCGGCACCTCTCATCTTCATGCCATGACGTCCTCTTCCTTGCTTCTGCCGTGGCTCCTGCGCAGGCGCCAGGAAAGGTCAGAGGCCCAGCGCCTGCACACTGCAGTACTTTACTCTGCCCTCAACAGGGCAAATCAGTACGCCTGAGCAGGAGTCGCGACAGAAGCAAGGAAGAGGACGTCATCGCATGAAGATGGGAGGCGTCGGACCTGGACCTGCGACACCCATCGGACCGGACCCCCCCCCGGGTGAATATAATCTAACTTGTTTTTCTTATCTTTCAGGTTACATTGGGGGCTTATCTACAGCATTACAGAATGTTGTAGATAAGCCCCCAATGGTGGTGGCCACAGCTTATATGCGAAAAATGAGGTGACAGGTTCCCTTTAAAAGGTAAATTCTTGGAAGATAACCACACAAACCCTCCACCTTAAAGACGGGTCTTTTCATGCCTGTGATTAGGTCACTTTTTAGCCTGATCACTAGTCATCAAAAGACCCCTCTCAACCTCCCTCCAATCTTTTATCAATCCAGAAGAAAATTTTGCCTCTTCTCACACGGAAAACTGCAACCCTGAAAAATTACCAAATACTGGATGAAAACTCCCACAACAAAAAAAGGCAAGGAAGCAGTAGCCGTGGAGGAACAGTTATTTAAAGGAATTTCCTCAAAAGGCAGAAACTCTACCTAATCTTCCTGATTAGAATAAAACACCTCAAATATTGCTCTCTCTTGAACAAAATGAACAATTGTAAGTACACAGTGCTACAGTTAGGTCCATATATATTTGGACAGAGACAACATTTTTCCAATTTTGGTTCTAGACATTTCCACAATGAAGTTTAAACAAAACAATTCAGATGCAGTTGAAGTTCAGACTTTCAGCTTTCATTTGAGGGTATCCACATTAAAATTGGATGAAGGGTTTAGGAGTTTCAGCTCCTTAACATGTGCCACCCTGTTTTTAAAGGGACCAAAAGTAATTGGACAGATTAAATAATTGTAAATAAAATGTTCATTTCTAGTACTTGGTTGAAAACCCTTTGTTGGCAATGACTGCCTGAAGTCTTGAACTCATTGACATCACCAGACGCGGTGCTTCTTCCTTTTTGATGCTCTGCCAGGCCTTCACTGCGGTGGTTTTCAGTTGCTGTTTGTTTGTGGGCCTGTCTGAAGTTTAGTCTTTAACAAGTGAAATGCATGCTCAATTGGGTTGAGATCAAGTGACTGACTTGGCCATTCAAGAATATTCCACTTCTTTGCATTAATAAACTCCTGGGTTGCTTTGGCTTTATGTTTTGGGTCATTGGTCGTCGTTTCATACTACAGATGGACAATCAGTTTGGCTGCATTTGGCTGGATCTGAGCACACAGTATGGCTCTGAATACCTCAGAATTCATTCGGCTGCTTCTGTCCTGTGTCACATCATCAATAAACACTAGTGACAATAAACACATGCATGCCCAAGCCATCACACTGCCTCCGCCGTGTTTTACAGATTATGTGGTATACTTTGGCTCATGAGCTGTACCACGCCTTCACCATACTTTTCTCTTTCCATCATTCTGGTAGAGGTTGATCTTGGTTTCATCTGTCCAAAGAATGTTATTCCAGAACTGTGCTGGATTTTTTAGATGTTTTTTAGCAAAGTCCAGTCTAGCCTTTTGATTCTTGATGCTTAGGAGTGGCTTGCACCGTGCAGTGAACCCTCTGTATTTACTTTCATGCAGTCTTCTCTTTATGGTAGATTTGGATATTGATACGCCTACCTCCTGGAGAGTGTTGTTCACTTGGTTGGCTGTTGTGAAGTGGTTTCTCTTCACCATGGAGATTATTCTGCGATCTTCCACCGTTGTCTTCCGTGGGCACCCAGGTCTTTTTGCATTGATGAGTTAACCAGTGCTTTCTTTCTTTCTCAGGATGTACCAAATTGTAGATTTTGTCACTCCTAATGTTGTAGCAATTTCTCGGATGGGTTTTTTCTGTTTTTGCAGCTTAAGGATGGCTTGTTTCACCTGCATGGAGAGCTCCTTTGACTGCATGTTTCCTTCACAGCAAAACCTTCCAAATGCAAGCACTACACCTCAAATCAACTCCAGGCCTTTTATCTGCTTAATTGAGAATTACATAACGAAGGGATTGCCCACACCTGTCCATGAAATAGCCTTGGAGCCAATTGTCCAATTACTTTTGGTCCCTTTAAAAACAGGGTGGCACATGTTAAGGAGCTGTAACTCCTAAACCCTTCATCCAATTTTAATGTGGATACCCTCAAATGAAAGCTGAAAGTCTGAACATCTGAATTGTTTTGTTTAAAATTCATTGTGGTAATGTCTAGAACCAAAATTAGAAAAATGTTGTCTCTGTCCAAATATATATGGACCTAACTGTATATAAATATGAAGATTGCAAAATGTTAAGTGGATAAAAACTTTGGATGGGAGTTCTTCTTTAATGGGTGTATCTGGGACTTTACAAAAATGTAAAATGTATGTAAGCATGAACAAGCAGGTAATTGCAACTTACCCACCTGTTTTGCATGGCACCATTCTTCCCCCACCACAGAGCAGTCACAGACCGTGAGCAAAGAAGAAAAATAATTACATTTTTACCACCAAGATTGTGTTAGCCTCAAATTTTAAATTTTTATACTGGGAAATGGGTAAAAATGGCACCAATATTTTTCCTGCAAATTTTGCTGAATGTAGAAATACCCTATATGTGGGTGTAGAGTACTGCTTAGCCATACGGAGAGACTCTGGAGAGATGGAGCTTTATTTGACTACTGGAGCGTAGATTTTCCTAGAACAGTTTGCAGACTCCATATACAGAGCCCTTAAGTGCTCGAAGAGCAGATTCCCCCACAAGTGACCCCATTTTGGAATTTATACCCTTTTGGGAATTTATCTACAGGTGTACTGATGATTTTGACTCCATGGGTGTTTTCCAGACACAGGCAGCAGTGGATGTTGCTGAGTGATAATTGAAAATTGCCGTTGTAGTGACCAAGTACATTATGCCCAGCTCATGGGCACTACAGAAATGCCAAACATGTGGGAGCTAAATGTGGTTTAGATATGCTGGGGCTCAGAAGGGAGGGGACATTTGGGAGCGCAGAATATGCTGAATTCCTTTTGGAGGGGTGAGTAGCCATAGCACTTTTCCAGAGCCTTTGTACTACCAGTAACGTGGAAGCCCCTAAACTTGCATTGATAGATAACGTACCTGAGTGAAGACTTGCTTTTTTTGTGGCTTGAGTTGAAGCTTTTATTGTGAACATTTTATATAACATTCAGAATCACATTTATCCATCACTCTATGCCAAGCACTTACTTTGACAGATGAAACCTCCCAGGGATCCATTCACTATAATGAGGCAGCAGAGTTACTCTGGACCGCCTGGCCTCTGTTCAGCGGTGTCCTTTTGAGAAGTCCTTTTCGCCTAAAAAGACATACACCGCTGGATTACAGGTCCTATGGCATCCACAATGCCTCCATCTGCCTCATTATAGGGAATCTTCCACCAGAGGTTCCATCTAAATCACATATTTTAGAGATTTAAACAGAAACCCCGGTGTAAGCGCTCAGCGCAGAGTGCAGAATAAATTTGCGCTGAGCCTTACTGCAAAGGAATGAACAAATCAACAGCAGTTGAAGAATTGGTTTTATTTTTTATGCTGTTCTTCGTGCGGTATTAGTGATTAGGCGACTTTATTCTTCAGGTCAGTGCGATTACAGAGATACCAGATTTATATCGGGTTTTTATGTTTGGCAGCTGTCACACACTAACAGACGCATTTTATTGCAAAAATTAGTTTTTACATCACCATATGTAGACAGCTATAATTTTTCTATATTTCTGCCAGCAGAGTCATGTGACAGCTTCTATTTTTGTGGGACGAGTTGACGTGGTTATTGGTCCTATTTTCGGGCACATGACTTTTTTTGATCACTTTCTATTCCAATTTTTGGGAGGTAGAATGAACAAAAACCAGCAATTCATGATTTTTTTTTTATACCATTCCAAGTGTGGTAAAATTGGTAAGGCAATTTTATTCTTCGGGTCAGTATGATTACAGCGATATCTCATTCATATAATTTTTTATGTTTTGGCGCTTTTACACATTAAAAAAAACTATTTTATAGAAAAAAAATATATTTTTGCATCACTGAGAGCTATAACTTTTTTATTTTTCCATTGACGGAGCTGTATGGCGGCTTGCTTTTTGTGAGACAAGAGGACATTTTCAGCAATACCATTTTTATTTACATTCGTCTTTTTGATGGCATTTTATTGCACTTTTTGTTTGGCGGTAGGATGATAAAGCATAGTTTTTTGCCCCGTTTTTATTTTTATGTTTTACGATGTTCACTAAAGGGGTTAACTAGTGTGACAGTTTTATATAGCGGGTCATTTCGGATGCGGCTATATCAAATGTGCACTTTAATTTTTTTTTTACATAAATAAATGTATTTATTGGAACACTATTTTTTCCTTTTTTTTGTTCTTTATTAGAGGATTTTTGAGGATTTCTAAAATAAATATTTTTCCACTTTTTAGTATTTTTTTTAAACTTTTTTTGCATTGTCCTGATTTGATACTTCTGCACTGCACAGCTCAGAGGCTGACAGGCAGGGAAGGAGGCGTCTCAGGTCCTGCTCTTAGCAGGTGCTCACAAGACACATTCCCTGCAGGCCCCTGAAGGACCATGTGGCCATCTTGCGGCTGGGGGTAACCTTGGAGACCATCAGCACAACGCGATCGTATCGCAGAGTGCTGATGGGAGCAGACAGGGAGCCAATTCCCTGTGCGAAGCTCCTCGATGTCGCTGTCACTATTTACAGCGGCATCACAGGGGTTAAACGCCAGCGATCGGTACTAGCACCAATTGTGAGCGTTACTGCAGGGTGTCAGCTTTCACATAGAGCGGACACACGCACCCGATTGCCATGGCAATCAGCATGAGCCTGTGCGATCAAGGCGCCATACATATACTTCTCTTTGTGGGAGCGCAGCTCTGGCAGAGCAGTATTTGTACAGCACAGGTCAGGAAGGGGTTAAAGTAAGGGGCTAATGCAAACAGCTGAAAATATTTTAGTAAACAATAGGGGCCCCAACTGTAGGGACCCCAGTAATCAAAAATTTAGCTCCTGTCATAAGGAGAGCTAATGAATGTTTGTTGGAAATCCTCTTTAATAGGGGCTGTCAGCTTTGGATAGTCCATACTTGTCAGAAGCATCCCTTAACAATAGGTTGATTATAAGGTGTCTTCTGGCTTTGATGCCTACATTAGCTATATTCTCTGGGGAAATCTGGTAGAAAGAATTCAATTTCACTCCAGCACCATCACAGGGGTAATTAAAGGGTATATCCAGGACTTTATAAAAAAACAAAAAATGTACCTAAGCACTAACAGGCAGGTAATTGCAACTTACCTGCCTGCTGTGCCCTGCATCGTTCTTTTTTTTTTTTTATAAAGCCCCGGATATACCCTTTAAGCATTACACATTGCCTATTTAAGTTAATTACGGCATCTGGTTGTGCAACAAAAGACCAAAACAGGTCCTCATGAGTGAGAAATTCTCTTGAGAACCACTTCTGGCCAAGGGATAAAGGATTCAGGAAACCATTGAATGGCAACATTTGTACAAAGGAAACCCGGCTTTGTGTGGCGTATAATAAATCTAGGATATAGACCAATATGAAACATTATATTTACTTCAGTTAAAGCAGACAACATTAGATATCACTGAAAATGTGGACGTGCTTCCAAAAGACGCTTCCGTTTACATCCTCATAACTTTGAAAGGCCGAGATGAGGCCAAGTTCAGCCGTTCTCCTGCTCTCATTCCTGGGGAGTCGTATCCAGTGTTTCCAGCATCATTGAAAGGAGATGTACTGAAAAATGGTTGATTATAGAAATCACCTTCAGTTGACCTTAAAGGGGGTGTTTTCGCAACTGGGAACTTGTTTCCTGAAGAGCAAACATTTGTTCTTAGTTAATACCACACATTTATACATATGCATAATATATGCACAAGTCATGAGAAAAGCTACAAACACTCTTTGAATTCTTAGCTTTAGGCCGGGGTCAGACTTGCGAGTACAATGCGAGAAACTCGCATCAATACCCGGCACTGCCGCCGACATTCGGGACTGATGCATTCAGCTGCATAGAAATACATGTAGCCGAACACTCCGGTCCTGGGTGTCGGCGGCAGTGCCGGGTATTGCGCAAGTTTCTCGCATCACAATCGCAAGTGTGTCCCAGGCCTTACTATGGTATCATGACATATTGAAAAAAAAAATCACCTGTTCCTTAGAAGTAAGACTCAAGATGTACAATTACACATACCGTAACTAATAATCAGCCATAACTAATAATTACACTGAGAATTTTTGCTTAAAAGTAAGTACACCTTTAATGCTTCTATATGAATTTAGAGGGTAAGAAGTAGCTAGGTGCTGTAATCAAAAGCCCTTCATTAATTGTTCAGCAGTAAGTGTAACCATCCCTATAAAAGTTTTGTCATTTTGCTGGCCTGGCAATTCAGGCATGTTAGCAAAATGCCAAGGAGGAAAAGCATCAGCAATGATCTTGGAGAAGCAATTAATGCTGCTCATTAATTTGGGAACGATAAGTCAATTCCCAAACAATTTGCAGTCTATTATTCAACACTTTCCAGGTGAGAATGTCTCAGCAAATTCACCCGAAGGTCACATTATGCAATACTCGAGAATTTGCAAAAAATCCAAGTGCTATAGCTCAGTCTATTGTTTTTATAATAGCACCATTTACTATATGGTGTTTTACAGTGAGTTTCATTGCAGCCATTTGGTAAATTCAAAAAAGTTCATTTATTTCTCATTAATGTACACCCTGCACCCCATCTTGACTGAAAAAAAAAAACCCAAAAAGGTAGAAATTTTTGCAAATTTATTAAAAAATAAAAACTGAAATATCACATGGTCATAAGTATTCAGACCCTTTGCTCAGTATTGAGTAGAAGCACCCTTTTGAGCTAGTGCAGCGATGAGTCTTCTTGGGAATGATGCAACAAGTTTTTCACACCTGGATTTGGGGATCCTCTGCCATTCTTCCTTGCAGATCCTCTCCAGTTCCGTCAGGTTGGATGGTGAACGTTAGTGGATGGCCATTTTCAGGTCCCTCCAGAGATGCTCAATTGGGTTTAGGTCTGGGCCAGTCAAGAATGGTCACAGAGTTGTTCTGAAGCCACTCTGTGATGGAAATATATATTTCATATATATCTCACTTGCATATATCCTTATATACTGATATACACATGTATACATATATATATGATCACAAATAACATGAACTTTATAATCAGTTGCTCAGAATGGCCCAGTGACCTCGTCAGCTAAACAGCTCAGACCAGCATTGTCCCGTGGTAGCATTGTCTTGTGATATATCTGCCAGACATAGGAAAAGAGGAAGCTGGACCAGATGTACCAGCCGATACTAGAGTCAGCAAAGTTTGCTGTCATTGCAGTAAATCATATGATGTTAAATCACCCTCATGCCGGACACTGCCATATATGTTCATGTATTCTAACCAGCCAAGTAGATAAGTTCAGCCTTATGTTGAGTAACCACTCCTTTCTGTACAAAATGATAAAACCATGTATGTGCAATAAACTTCCAGAGTTTGGCTGGAATAAGTTGCTGCTAACAAGGTAGTTAGCGTCTTCCTTCATTGAGCGCTCAATAAGACTGTCTAATTCCAGGTGCAAAAATTAAACGTGTCTGACAGGATATCAGAATCTTCAGACCTACAGATGACTACCCATTCCTGATAATACATGTGGGGACAAATGACACAGCAAGAAATGACCTGGAATCCATCTGCAGTGACTTTGAAAACTTAGGTAAGAAAGTGAAAGAACTGGGAGTGCAGGTGGTCTTCTCTTCCATCCTTCCAGTGGATGGCCATGGAACAAGGAGGTGGAATAAGATTCTGCAGGTGGATAACTGGTAACGACGATGGTGCCGTCAGCAAGGTTTTGGATTTCTGGATCACGGAGTGAATTATCTATATGATGGACTACTTGCTAGAGATGGGGTGCACCTTACGAAGACTGGAAAACATGTACTCGGAAGTCGCCTTGCTACACTCATCAGGAGAGCTTTAAACTAGAACAACGTGGGAAGGGAAGCAAAAAGCCAGAAAAAGCCATACACCTGACAAATGCTATTGAGAACTCTGCTATTAGAAGTGGAAAGGAAGAACAAAGACAAAAGAATCTAAATAATAAAAATATTGGAGAAAGAGAAACCAATCACAAACTAAAATGTTTCTATACAAATGCACAAAGCATGGGCAACAAACAAGGAGAATTGGAACTACTAACGTAGGAAAAGAAATATGTCATTGGAATCACTGAAACTTGGTGGGACAATACACATGATTGGAATACAAGGCTAGAAGGATACAACTTATTTGCAAGAAACAGGCTTGATAAAGAAGGAGGAGGTGTCGCATTGTATGTTAGAAACGCGTATATCTGCACAGAGATTGAAGCTTCAGAGACTGGGAGTTCTGTGGAAACTGTTTGGGTAAGAATACAAGGACAGAACAATGGAAAGGACACCATTGTAGGCATTTACTACAGACCGCCTGGGCAAGCTGAAGATATCGATGAACTCTTTATGCATCAAATGGCCAAGTTCTCCAAAAAATATGACATAGTTGTCATGGGAGATTTCAACTATCCAGACATTTGTTGGGAATCTCTCTCAGGCAAAACTATCAGGTCAAGGAAATTCTTATCCTCTGTTGCTGACAACTTTATCGTCCAAAAGGTAGGGGAGAAAACAAGGGGATCTGCTACCTTGGATCTAATCCTCATAAACAGGGAGGAAATGGTTGAGGAGGTAAAAGTGGCTGGGACCCTAGGAGGTAGCGACCACGCTATTTTAGAATTTTGGATAACTAGAGGAGGAAGACCTGTGAAGACTCAGATGTCAAGGTTAGATTTCAGAAAGGCAGATTTTAAGGGACTCGGAAAGAGAATTGGAGGGATTCAATGGCTGGATATCCTTAAGGACAAAAATTTCCAGGAAGGATGGGAAATCTTGAAAACTGAAATTCTCAAAGCACAATTGTTAACAATTCCGAAAAGAGGGAAGAATAGGAAGAATTTAAGGAAACCAGGATGGATGAACACAGAACTTAAGCACATGCTAAAAAGGAAGAAAGAAATGTTTATAAATTGGAAAGAGGGAGGCATATGTGTTATGAATGAGTCACCATAGGAGGCAAAAACAGAAATACTAGCTAAGTCCAGAAAACCAGAGAAGTTGGCAGCTATCGGATTGCAGACCCCTGAACCTATCAACAACAACTAGCAGTAGCCGTGGGGGGTTCCTACGGTGCCCTAGACCCCTCGATCACAGCCGGACAGCTAAATAGCCTAAAGACAGAAAGGGAAATCTAAACTGCTCCAGAGCAGACCCCAAAGCAATAGGCAGCCCCCAACATATAATGACGGTGAAGCAAGATGAAAAAACACTTACACAAATAGAAAGATAGGCTGCGCAAATGATGGGGCCCAAGCTAACTAAATAGGACAGGATAGAAAAGCTGCTGTCTGCAATCCGCCAAAACCCTATCAAAACAAGAGCCAACAGGCTGATAGGGAAAAAAGCCCTGAAGACGCTAGGCTTCAAAAAGACTTTATCAGTACTCAGGTATTTTCTGAAGACAGAGCAAAAAGGAATTCAGCTCACCCCAGCAGGGAATGGCAGAAATCCAGAAAAACAAGGCAAAACAAAACCAAAACACAAATGCAAAAAGCAGAGCAGAAAACTTAGCTTTTGAGGAGCAGGAATCAGACTGGTCTCCTAGAATCCCTCTGAGAAATCACCAGCAAGGCAGAAGGGCGTCGGCTGCCTTATATCCAGTCAGCAATTTCAGTCACCCAGTCATCATCATCCTGCTCAGGTGCTTGGTAATCAGCCTCACTACCTTCCTTCACCAGAAGAGGGAGTTCATCAGACCTCAATGGTGAAGGGGAAAATGAACTCACAACACATATCTAAAGAAGAATATAATGCTGTCTGCAGAACCTGCAGGGCACAAATCAGATTAACTAAAGCTGACAATGAATTGAGGCTTGCAAGAGACATCAAAAGCAATAATAAAGGATTTTGGGAATATGTCAAAAGTTAAAGAAAAGTCAAAGATGCTACAGGATTTTTACAGGATGAAAATGATGAAATAAGACAGGATGTTGAGAAGGCTGAACTTTTAAATTCCTATTTTGCATCTGTTTTCTCTCAGAAAGGAAATGTAACATCAACTGTTCTTCACTGTCCTATTAAGGGAATAGAAGAATCCAGGATATCTATAGACAGATATTGAGGAACCACTTAGCTAAACTAAATGAATTCAAGTCTCCAGGTCCATATGAATTACACCCCAGAGTACTGAAGGAGATAGCAGAAGAAATTTTTGAACCCCTCTCCATAATCTTTGAAAATTCTTGGAGAACAGGAGAAGTCCCAGAAGACTGGAGAAGAGCAAATGTTGTTCCTATCTTCAAAAAGGGGAAGAAGGTGGACCCAGGCAACTATAGGCTGGTGAGTCTGACTTCTATACCAGGAAAGATCTTTGAACAAATTATTAAACAACATGTATGTAAGTACCTGGATAAGAATGAAGTGATTAAACAGAGTAAGCATGGGTTTGTAACTAATAAGTCATGTTAGACTAACTTAATTTCCTTCTATGCCAGAATCACTGATTGGGTGGATCAGGGAAATGCTGTAGATATAGCATATCTTGACTTCAGCAAAGCATTTGACAAAGTATCTCACACAATCCTTATTGAAAAAATGACAAAGTATGGAATGGACAAGGCAACTGTTAGGTGGATTCATAACTGGCTTAGTGATCGGACCCAAAGAGTGGTCGTAAATGGCTGCACATCCAGTTGAAAGAATGTCTCAAGTGGGGTACCACAGGGCTCTGTCCTGGGTCCTGTATTGTTCAACATCTTTATCAACGATTTAGATGAAGGAATTGAGGGTAAACTGATTAAATTTGCTGACGACACAAAGCTAGGAGGGATAGCTAATACTAGAGAAGAGAGAGAGGATTCAAAAAGATATAAATAAATTGGAGCAGTGGGCAGCAACTAACAGAATGGTTTTTAACAGGGAAAAATGCAAAGTACTACATCTGGGCAATAAAAATGAAAAAAGCATATACAGAATGGGAGGAATAGGGCTAAGCAATAGCTCATGTGAAAAAGACTTGGGTATACTAATAGATCACACACTGAATATGAGTCAACAGTGTGAGGCAGCAGCAAAAAAGGCAAATGCAATTCTAGGAGGTATTAACAGAAGCATACAGTCTAGATCACGTGCAGTCATTATTTCCCTCTACTCCTCTTTGGTCAGACCTCATCTGGAATACTGTGTCCAGTTTTGGGCGCCACATTTTAAAAAAGACATCAACAAACTGGAGCAAGTTCAGAAAAGAGCGACCAGAATGGTGACCGGTCTGCAAACCCTGTCTTATGAGGAAAGGTTGCAGGATTTGGGAATGTTTAGCTTGCAAAAAAGACTGAGAGGAGACTTAATAGCAGTCTACAAATATCTCAAGGGCTGTCACATTGTAGAAGGATCATCTTTATTCTCATTTGCACAAGGAAAGACTAGAAGCAATGGGATGAAACTGAATGGGAGGAGACACAGATTAGATATTAGAAAAAACTTTGACAGCTAGAGTGATCAATGAGTGGAACAGGCTGCCACGAGAGGTGGTGAATTCTCCTTCAATAGAAGTCTCCAAACAGAGGCTGGACAGACATCAGTCTGGGATGATTTAGCGAAACCTGCTTTGAGCAGGGGGTTGGACTAGATGGCCCAGGAGGTCTCTTCCAACTCTACGATTCTAAGATTCTAATTAGGACAGGCCGCAGCACACACAGAGATATCAATTAAATTTCCATAACAGTTTTGGTGTCTGCATGCGGGGCTGTGGATGAAATGCACAGGGACCCTGCTGACCGGAGAGGACAGAGGTGCCGACTAAGGCCTTGGCTCATGGGGACGGAGATTTGCGCAACTCGATAAGGTAAGAAAATCTGGTTATCTTACCTGAATGTCCCCTGTGCCCAGTCCGGGTCTGTACCTCTAGTCGGTCAGGTGTGGTCACCACCGCATTCCCAGGTAGTGTAAAAGTCCACGCCCTTATCCAAACCCTGGGATAAGCCAAGGTGTCTGCTGTGGATCTGTATGTGTCTAGATCCGGGAGAGAGCTGGTGAAACGGTGGCTGATTGTGCTTGCTGGGAAGCCGATAACAGGACGTTGAATCTCTGTCTGGGTTAAGACGGTCCCCGCACACACACGGAGGGTCTTAACTCAGGAGGGATATCACAGGTGAATTCCTCTGGGTAAGCTTTCACGGTTCACGCACACACACGGATGGTGTCAGCTTTAAGGAGTTGTCACAGGTGAATCCCTCGGCTGTCACGGTTCCCGCACACACGGATGGTGTCAGCCTGGAGAGATATCACAGGCTGATCATTAGAGAGATTATCACGGTTCCCAAGTGCACACGGATGGTGGTAATCTAGTGGGATATCACAGTGCCCGTCTCCCACAGCGGAGGGTGATACATCCCGGCGCCAACCAAAGCGCCACAGGTGATTGGCAGTTATCGGCTACTAGCAGCTGTTTGACATATGTGTCACAAAAGAGGGCTTCGATTTCTCCCCGGACGTCTATATGTGCATCAACCTGTGAATTCACTGCTGTTCTCCATGAAGATCTGAAGCAGAAAAAGTTTTTTTCCTTTCCTTTGACACTTCCTCTTTTGCCCGTAGGGTGCGTCTCTGATATTTTTGATATTGTCACATTTGTTCTGTACTCTGCTTTCCCGTTTTATCTTGCATTTGGTGGAAGTTTTTACTGTAGTGTGAGAATTTTTTGGGAAAGCTGAGTTGTTGAATATATACCATTGTCTCAGTTTGCTCTTTTGTTTCCATTGTTCTCAGAAGATTTTACTGAGAGACGCAGGCAGAGGAAAGGGGAAGTGTGTGTGTCCTGCATTTGTGCACGGACATTTTATTGTTGGAAGTTGTACTGAATTTTGGATTTCTTTTTGGAGTGTTTTTTTCCAAGGTTTACCAACTTCTTGATTATTCTTTTTGTTTTCTTTTTTTTCTCTATTTTCTGAGGTTTTTATTAGTTTTCCATTTTCTTTTGAAGTTTTTATAAATATTTTGGTTTTGTTTTTTTGCCTTTTTCTTTCCTTTTTAAGCAAGTTAAAAAAAAGGGTTGTGAAGCTTTTAATTTTTAATCACCTTTTTTGAAGTTTTTAGAATAGACATAGTAAGCGTTATTCAGAAAGTTAAGTATGTGGATTTCCAAGGGCAGCTTCTGAAGCTGCAGCATGGCATTATGTATTGAAAAGGAAAAGGGAAGTTAGTTAGTTGAGCTGAATTACTGTCTGCATTTTACAAAATAGCTGCGGACTTTACAGCATAGAAGGTATTGAGAGTTAAGTGAATAGGAAGAGGATTATTTTTACATGTACAAGAGAGGAAAAAGTGTTTTCAGCGGAATTCTAATCTGTGCCATATGTGAGGCACCCCACTTCCCCCCCCCCCCCGGGAGAAGGCACCACAAATCCAAGCATGCCTTCCTTGACTGTAGAAAAGGGGAAGGAGTCCGCTCCCCCCTCCCTCTCTTCCCTCCTCCAATCTCTCTCCTTCCCTCCATCTCCACTCCTCCCTCTCTCCCCTCCTCCCATCTCTCTCCTCCCTCCATCTCCACTCCTCCCTCTCTCCTATCTTCTCCACCCTCGCCCACCTCTCATCCTCCCTCATCCCCCTCGTCCTCTCTCTCCTCTTCTGTCTCCTTCCTCCTCTCCTCCCCCATTTCTCTTTCCTCTTCATCTTTCCAATCTGTCCTCCACCCCTCCCTGCTCCTCACTCTCTCTCTCTCCCACCTCTCAGTTCATTGTCACCAGCTGGGCCAGTGCCAAATCCAGACAATGAGGTGTCCTTATCTCCACAGGGCACCCTCTCTAAAGCTATGATACCAGAAGTAAAACACTAACTACACAACATTTTTGGATAAAGGTACTGTCACACTTAGCGATGCACCAGCGATCCCGACCAGTGATATGACGTGGTCAGGATCGCTGGTGCATCACTAAGTGGTCGCTAGCGAGCTGCCACACAGGCAGATCTCACCAGCGACATTGCAGGGGTCGGGGATCGCTACTTACCTGTCAGACGAGGCGATCCTGACGCCCTCCTGCCCGCGTCGCTCGTCTCCGCAGCAGGAAGCAGATGACGAGAAGTGGCCCAGGACGTTCTCGTGCGATCAGTGATAACCAGCGGGGGAGCGGTCGGAGGTATGTATCAGACAGCGATATCGCTAGCAATATCGCTATAACGTCACAAAAACCAGTGACGTTATAGCGATATTGCTAGGGATATCGCTTAGTGTGACAGGCCCTTAACACTACAGGTGCCCCCCCCCGATACAACAGCTAGCAGAAGGGAGGTGTGGGTCATCAGCGTCTGCAGCTGCTGGGTCTGACAATGAGGGTCCTAAGTGCCAGGCAGAGCTGCAGCCTCAGAAGGGGGGAGCACCTACACACAAAAAGGCAAACACACAATGTCACAGTTTCTCCTCTGATGAATATGAAGAGGGGACATCATACATGCTGCCCAGTACTAGGGAAAGAAACCCAGACACCAAGTAGCCAGGGGCAGATAGAGCCAGAACTCTTACACTATGTGCCCTTCACCCATAGTCAGGTGTTCAGTATTCTGAAAAATCCTCCACACCCAGATATGGACCCCATACTATTTTACCGAAGAATGCAGCAGAGCCAGCAAACATATGCTGCAACCTGGACTGATCTCTGGTCCATAATGGAAATAAAAGCAGGTGAAACACTCTGGCCAATCATGAAGGAGCACTTCAAGCTTCCAACAGAATAAGATGTGCACTCCTGGGAGTCAGGATCAAAGCTAATTGAGCAGCTCAGAGAGTGGGCCAACGCCAGACAAGCACTCAGCCTACATAACATGAGCCAGGCCGAGACAGAGTCTGTAGACAAGTTTCATGGCAGAGTGAGGCAAGTATTTAAAGAATTAGGCTTCACTATTCATGATCAGATACACGGACAAATGTTGGCACAGGCCTTTGTGCATGGACTAAGAGAACCAATCAAGAAACTGCTGATAGTGGCCAGGCCTGAGTACAGGTCAATAGCAGTAGATACCCTGCTCACATTAGCCAGAAGGATTGAATCCCACCCAGGAGTGCGGAAGACAGCCCCTCCTATGGTGGCCACTGATGTGGACGAGCAACCACCGCGCCGAGACAGGAGACCTGCCAGGTGTTACAACTATGGCAACCTTGGCCATTTCCGGAACCAGTGTACAGTACCCCGGCAACCCTGGACGCCACGCAGAGGAATAGGTCAAGAAAGAAACACAGGAAGCAGTGAAGAACCCTGTCCATAGGAGAGAGGCAAGCGAGGTCCGCAAGATGTCACGCCCCTGACATGTGAAACCCCATCAGTGGACCCAATACCTCAAATCACCGGGGGTTGTCATATCTTTCCTTGTGGACACTGGTGCAGTCAGAAGTGTGATGAGGCATGTGGAACTCCCCGACCCCACCAGCCTCTTTGTCTTGTCTGTGTCTTGTGTGGGGACTGAAGGTCAAGACAGACATTCCCAGCTTACAAGCCCCTGAGTGTGTGGACACAGCCAGGACACTCCATCCTGTTCCAGTTTATGGTGGAGACCAGCCCACCCCACCTGATGAGAGCAGACCTGCTGCAGGAACTGAAGGTGACCAATGTGTTCAATGAAGATGTGACCATGACATTTTCTCCACCCCTGACCAAAGAAGAATCAATCATGCTGGTGGCCCTACAAGAGCCTCGAACAACCGGTGCAAGCCTACCCAAGGAGGTGCTGGACATAGTACCCAATAGCCTGTGGTCCAAGGGAAACTTCAAGTTGCGCCAGTGCGGGTGTCACTCAAGTCTGGAACCCTGTACCCTCACAAGGCCCAGCATCCCCTGTCCACCACCAAGAATCAAACTGTCTCTGACCAACTGGAGGTCTGAGTGGAATCGCGGTTCAACAAACCGCCCTAAGAACTTTGGCATGGGCCAGGAAACTCTCAACCCAAAGGGACCATACCCGCTTTGTGAAATGGCTGCACTCCTTCTGGCTCCAGCGCCAGAGCATCATCTTGGACAAGATTCTGAAGGTGCTCCCTGAAGTTTATCCAGGCCCTGGACCAGAAGACAGCCACTCAGCTCCTCAAACTTGTTAACAAATGCTGACCTAAGATCAAGCTGGGTGAAAGGAACGGCTGCTGGCTGGTAAAGAAGAGGTCCCAGCAAAAAGACCCCCTGTGATCAGAGCAGGGGTTACCACAATGACCGCCTTGGTGGAGAGCAAGAAAGCTCAGCTGGACGTCATCTCTGATGAAGAGGACCCCAGTAAACGTCTTGTTTCCCTGCCGGCTCTGTGCCAAAAGATGGGAGTCCCTCACGGCACTGTGAAGAGCAAGGCCAGATTGAGCCGCCTCATCCATAGGATAAATCGTGCAGTCCCAGCTTTTCCCAATCAGGAGGAAGACTGTGAAAGGAGAACCAGCCAGGTTCAGAATGGTGCATGACCAGTGGGCTGTGGTCGAAGCAACTGTGTTTGAAACCCCAGTTGTGCCAGATGCACTCTGCTGTCAAACGTGCCAGCCGCAGCAACAGTGCTCACGGTGATTGATCTGTCCAATGTTTCCTTCAAGGTTCCCCTTCACCTGGATGGTCAGTTCCTGTTTACCTTCACGCACAAGGGGGGTGCAGAACACACGGACAGTGATGCCCAAGAGGGCCCAGAACAACCTCTCACAGCTCACCGAAGCATTGTCCTCCATCCTCGTCAACTGGATTGCAGAACATGCAGAAGTCATCGACATCGCTACCTGCACAGCCCTTTCCTTGTCTCCTCTACTCTACCTGGTGGAGCAGCAACACAAGTTCTGGAAAAACAGAGTCCAGTGGTGTCAAAAGCAAGTTACGTTACTGAAGACACCATATTGCCCGCCAGACGAAACGTTTGACAGATGACCGGAAGACCGCTGAGAAGATGGCTCCCTCAACAACTCCGAAGATGCAGGCCTTCCTTGGTCTAGTCTCGTACTGCAGAACTTGGATCCCTGGTGCTCCAGTCTTAATGCAACCTCTGTACAATTGCATCAACGCATTGCAGCCTTCATCTCGTACAGGAAACTGAAAGACTCCATAGTCTCTGAGCCAGCTCCAGGCCTCCCTGACTACGAGAAGCCATTCCGTCTTTACCGAATGGAAAAAGGTCATGCTACTGGCGTCTTAAAACAGACCCACAGAGGAAAACCAGAGGCCTCTAGACTACCTCTCAGCTGGCCTGGATCCAGTTGCAAGGGGGGGCCCTCCTGCATGAAAACAATATTTGCAGCACACGCCCTCCTAAGGCTGCTGATGTCATTCTTGGACAACCACTGGAGATCCGCTCTCGACCACTCTCCAGTGCTCTCAGGCATTGCCTGACTCTACTCCCACTCCCAAGGGGGGGATGCGGATACGGACTCTTCAGAGAAAAATCTGCAGGATACCGTAGATATGCAGTGACCAGCAATCAAGACATCCTATGGTCCAGAAGTTTGTCAGCCCAAGAAGCGGAACTGATAGCGCTGATACAGGCCTGCCAGATTGCGAAGGACAAAACTGCAAACGTCTATACCGATTGCAGGTGCTTGCATGGCATAGCACACGACTTCGGACCCATCTGGGCTGCAAGAGACCATCACAGCAAGCGGGTCAACCGTGAAGCATCATGGAGCCATCAGGGACCTGCTAGACGCTCTTCAACTTCTAAAAGTGGTGGCAGTGTCAAAGGTCAAGGCACACAGAAAACTGAACACAGTAGAGGCACGGGCATCAACATGGCAGACAAAGAAGCAGCCAGAGGAAGACAATATGGAAAAATGGGAGGTCGTAGAGCCGGATGGCGACTACATGATGACTGAAGACAAGAAAATCTGACAAAATGACATCTTGGGACCTGTACAAGTAGCAGTACCAAACTCCAAAGGAGAAGGAAAGCTGGATGCTGAAGGGCAAAAGCACTGGACTCCAAAAAACCTGTCTACCTCAAAGCAAAGCCTGTCTACCTCAAAGTATGCACCCTGTGGTGGTTCAATGGGCACATGGCCCCCTACACGGGTTGAAGACACAGATGAATGATCTGATTGAACTCCCACCTTAACAGCAGCTGCTTGGCCTCCGACAAATGCAATATTGAGCGAGTGGAAAAAGTTCTCCCATATCATCTGGCCTGAAGCTTTCCCAGTAAGGAACCAGTTGGTGAAGACTACTGCAAAGAAGCTACTTTCAAAAAGTGTGTAGATATGGGGTTCCAGAAGTGATAGCAAGTGATCAGGGACCCACATTTACAGCAAACCTGACACAAGAGATCTGATCAGCAGTAGGGTCAGACTTAGGCCTACACATTTCCCACCATCCCGCACCATAGACTAAGTGGGACACTTAAGTGCAGCATGCTAAAAAAAATTTGCCCAAGAGACAAACCATGGCATTAGAGACAAACCATGGCATTAGACACTCCCATAGGCTCAGACAAAGCTGTCACCAATATGAAATTTTATTTGGGTCTAAACCCAGGTTAGGGGTATTCTTCCCTCAGCAGTTGACTATACAATGTGATACTTTGTCTGCTTGTGTAATTGAATTTACCAAGAATCTTGCTAATGTCCATTCTCAAGTTTTTTCTTCATTGCCAGATCCAGATTTGGTGCCTGGTATGCACGCCCTGAAGTCAGGAGACTAAGTGTTGGTGGAAAAAGTTCATAAGGAGAGCATTCGATTCCAGATTTGATGGCCCTTCTCCAAGTGCTGACTCCACCAACCTGGAGGGAGAGCCCCCACCTGGATCCATGCATCGCATTGCAAAAAGCTCTCATACCGGAAGATACACCTGAGCCGGAATGATGCTGTGGATGCCCTACCTGACTGAATAAATTACCTACCTGATAGAGAATACACACCGCTGACTGCTAACTAAGAGACTTTGATTACAATGCAATGAACCCCCGTTAGGGACAGACCTCCTGACCGCCCATTTGCGAAAGTCTGTACGGAGGGGGGCGTATGCGCTAGCCATGCGTCAACCCACTGGCAGCATAAAAGTTGCAGCGCTTTGGGACAGGAGCAGAATTTTTAGGGCAAGTGATATCTAAGGGGGGATTGTGATGGAAATATATGTTTCACATAGATCTCACTTGCATATATCCTTATATACTGATATACACATGTATACATATATATATATATATATATATATATATATATATGATCACAACTAACATGAACTTTATAATCAATTGCTCAGAATGGCCCAGTGACCTCGTCAGCTATCCAGCTCAGACCAGCATTGTCCAGTGGTAGCATTGTCTTGTGATATATCTGCCATAGGAAAAGAGGAAGCTGGACCAGATGTACCAGCCGATACCAGAGTTTGCTGTCATTGCAGTAAATCATATGATGTTAAATCGCCCTCATGCCGGACACTGCCATATATGTTCATGTACTCAAACCAGCTAATTAGATAAGAAGTTCAGCCTTATGTTAATTGCGTAACCACTCCTTTCTGTACAAAATGATAAAACCATGCACGTGCAATAAACTTCCAGAGTTTGGCTGGAATAAGTTGCTGCTAACAAGGTAGTTAGCGTCTTCCTTCCTTGAGCGCTCAATAAGACTCTGTCTAATTAGGACAGGCTGCAGCACACAGAGATATATCAATCAAATTTCCATAACACTCCTTTGTTATTTTAGCTGTATGCTTAGGGTCATTGTTTTGTTGGAAGGTGAACCTTCGGCCAAGTCTGAGGCCCAGAGCACTCTGGAAGGTTTTCATCCAGATATCTTTGTCCTTGGCCGCATTCATGTTTCCTTCAATTGCAACTAGTCGTCCTGTCCCTGCAGCTGAAAAACACCCCTATAGCATGATGCTGCCACCACCATGTTTCACTGTTGGGATTGTATTGGGCAGGTGATGAGCAGTGCCTGGTTTTCTCCACACATACCGCTTAGACTTATCACCAAAAAGGTCTATATTCGTCTCATCAGACCAGAGAATCTTATTTCTCATAGTCATGTGTTTTTTTTTAGCAAACTGAGGAGAGGCTTCCGTCAGGCCACTTTGCCATAAAGGCCTGACTGGTGGAGGGCTGCAGTGATAGATGACTTTGTGGAACTTTCTTCCATCTCCCTACTGCATCTGTGGAGCTCATCCACAGTGATCTTGGGGTTCTTCTTTACCTCTCTCACCAAGGCTCTTCTCCCACGATTGGTTGGAGGGCCAGGTCTAGGAAGACTTCTGGTGGTCCCAAACTTCTTCCATTTAAGGATTATGGAGGCCACTGTGCTCTTAGGAACCTTGAGTACAGCATAAATTCTTTTGCAACCTTGGCCAGATCTGTGCGTTGCCACAATTCTGTCTCTAAGCTCCTTGGCCGGTTCCTTTGACCTCATGATTCTCATTTGGTCTGACATGCACTGTGAGCTGTGAGGTCTTATATAAACAGGTGCGTGCCTTTACAAATCAAGTCCTATCAGTTTAATGAAACACAGATGGACTCCAATGAAGGAGTAGAACCATCTTAAGGAGGATCACAAGGAAATGGACAGCATGTGACTTAAATATGAGAGTCTGAGCTAAGGGTCTGAATACTTATATCCATGTGATATTTCAGTTTTTCCTTTTTAATAAATTTACAAAAAATTCTACATTTCAGTTTTTTTCAGTCAAGATGGGGTACAGAGTGTACATTAATGAGGAAAAAATGAACTTTTTAGAATTTACCAAATGGCTGCAATGAAAAAGAGTGAACAATTTAAAGGGGTCTGAATAGTTTCTGTACCCACTGTGTATATGTGAAGGGTGTATACATAAAAAACCCAAAACAAGTGCAATAATCATGAACAATTCAAGCCACTAACTGGTACAGGAAAAGAGAGGGTCCTGACCTCAAAGGCTCACAGTCTACAAGGGATGGATGAGGATACAATAGGTGAGGGTAGAGCTGGTCGTGCAGTGGTTTAATGGATCGGTGGTTACTGCAGGTTGTAGGCTTGACAGAAGAGATGGTTCTTCAGGTTCCTTTTGAGGTTCCCATGGTAGGCGAGTCTGATATGTTGGGCTAGAGAGTTCCAAAAGTAGTGGGGATGAACAGGAAAAATCTTGTATTCGATTGTGGCAAGAGGAAATAAGAGGGGAGTAGAGAAGGAGATATTGTGAGCATCTGAAGTTGTGTGCAGGTAAGTCACGGGAGACCAGGCCAGAGATGTTTGGAGACAAATTCTGAATGGCTTTGTATGTTATAGTGAGGGTTTCGATCTGGAGTATCTGAGAAATAGAGAAATAGAGAAGAGGCCAGAGAATAGCAGGGGGGGGGGCAGGTATATTAGTCGGGGCAACAAAGTTTAGCATAGATTGGAGGGGTGCATTAGTCAAGGCGAGAGATGATGAGGGCATGCACTATTTCGCAGATTCTTTGTTAAGGAATGTACAGTGTAAGACAGCGCTTACTGAGTGGGGGGACACTCGCTTAGCAATGGGATGAAGGCACATGGGCACGCTTCCTCCACAAAAGTCTAATCAGGTTTATTTTACTCAGCATAAACCACACCGTAGGCCATGTTACACTTCACAGACCTAACACAGAGTCCATAGCACTTCTTAGTACACAACTTAACTCACAGTCACTAAACACATCGGACTTCTCACTGTCCAGTTGCCGTGTGACCACACGCCGAACAGTCCAGTAACATCCATGGAACATAACATGCGCCAACAGTCTGAGGAGTTACCTTACAGAAGCTCCTGCTCCACACGCTGACTCCTTGTCAGTCCTCACTCCTGGGAAAGCTGCCTCACTGGGATCACTGTCCTTGCGACCAGGGCACTCCCGACAGTCCAGACCCCCACAAGGACGATAGCTTCCCCAATGCAGTGCCGTGAGACTCTGCACATACACGGCCTCTCTATGTGCTCTTCAGGAAGTCCACTCCTTGGACCTTCCAACACAGGCCTTCAGGTCCATGGCCTCACCATGTGCTTTCAGGAATCCGATCCTAATCCCAGGATCTTCCAACACAGGCCATCCAGGACCTTACACTCTGACCATTCAGGTCCATACACTCGGAACATGTGACCCAAACCATGGTCACAATATGTAGCTGTAGTCACCCCCACAAGTGGGCGGTGTATGTGTGGTTATTCAGTCCCATCCAGCTTTCTGACTAACCCTGTAAGTTCCTCTAGTAAACTAAACAAAACACTTGTGGAACTACAAGTCCCACAGCAACATTTCGGGCTTACAGCGCAGACTTCCTCTGCGAAACATACCAGCCATTTACAACAATGCCGGTCACTGTCTCACCATCACAGTTATGCCTCCATGTGTATCCTGATGAGCACATACAGTGCCCGCTAGCTGTAACAGGGGTCACTGCCTCACAGCAGATACGGGAAATATTTTTGAGTTGGAATCGGCAGGAGGTGAAAAGGGCTTGGATTTGTGGTTTGAAGGAGAGCAGAGTCAAGGGTTACCCTGAGGCAGTGAGCAGCCATATACTTTGATGGATAAGTCTGTTGGGGGGGTGAGAGAGATGGGGGAAAGATGATGAATTCTGTTTTGTCTATATTAAGTTTTAGAAATCGAGCAGAGAAGGATGAAATATGAGAGACATTGTGGGACTATTACAGTACACAACATTTATCAGATGCCGGCATTCGTGACGGCTTTTGCTACAGGAAGACGCTTCAGGAAAAAGATTACGGTGTTTTCACTCAAGCATCTTTATTGATGTAGTTATGGTTTTTAGTGGAGGCTTTGCTGCTCGCCATTTTTTTAAAGCTTGTATGTATCAACTACTGAGTGGTTTTCAAGTGGCAGCTGAATGTAAACACTTAAAACGGAGCTGCTAAGTGTGGCTCCATTCAAAGTATAGTGGCTACTTATGGGGACTGCATTTCTTTTTAAGATCTACGCAGCAGTATTCCGGGATGGTCACTACACATTGAATGGAGCTTTGCGCAGCAGCTGTTTTCAACGTGTTTACTGAAGCCAATCAGTGATCATGCTGGACCCCTACCAATCTCATATTGATGATGTGCTTGAAAAACCATTTTCAGACAGCTGTACATAAACAAATGCCCATAAGCCTCAATGAACTTAACTGACCGAGGCACTTTGTACGTTAATGACCTCATTTTTTAAATCTCTCAGTGTCACTGTATGGTAATAACTCTGGAACACTTCAATGGATCCCACTGATTCAGAGATTATTTTCATATTGTACTTCATGATAGTGGTAAAATTTGTTTGATATGACATGAATTTATCTATGAAAATATCAGAAATTTGCAGAAAATTTTGAACATTTTACAATTTTCAAACTTAATTATTATGTCTTTAAACCAGAGGGTTATGTCACACAAAATAGTTAAGAAATAACATTTCCCACATGTCTAAACACAAATTTTTTGTTCTGAAGTTTATAAGGGTTAAAAGTTGATCAGCAATTTCTCATCTTTCCAACACAATTTACAAAACTATTTTTTAGGGATCACATTACAGTTAACTCTGGAGGGCCTATATGACAGAAAATACCCAAAAATGACACCATTCTAAAAACTGCACCACTCAAAACTACATTCAAGAAGTTTATTAACCCTTCAAGTGCTTCACAGGAATTAATATGTAAGGAAAAAAATGAACATTATAATTTTTTTCACAAAAACTTTACTTTAGCCTCTCAATTTTTCATTTTCACAAAGATAAAAGGGGAAAATGAACCTCAAAATGTGTTGTTCATTTTCTCCTGAGTATGCCAATACCCCATATGTGGAGGAAAAGTACTGCTGAATCTAAGAATGTCTGGAATCGTGAGCGGACACCATAATGCATTTGGAGAGCCCCTGATGTGCCTAAAAAGTGGAAACACCCCTTAGAAGAGACCCCATTTTCAAAACTAGACCCCTCAAAGTAATTTAGATGTGCGGTGAGCACCTTATAACAAAAAAAAAAAACTGCACCCTTCAAGATGCTCAAAACCACATTCAAGAAGTTTATTTACCCTTCAGGTGCTTCACAGGAATTTTTTGAATGCTTAAAAAAAAAAAAAAACATTTAATTTTTTTTCACAAAAAAATTACTTCAGGTCAAATTTTTTTTATTTTACCAAGGGTAACAGGAGAAATTGGACTGCAAAAGTTATTGTGCAATTTGTTCTGAGTACGCCGATACCTGATATGTGGGGAGGAACCACTGTTTCGGCGCATGGCAGAGCTCAGAAGGGAAGAAGCGCCGTTTGACTTTTTCAATGCAAAATTGGTTGGAATTCAGATTGAACGCCATGTCACATTTGGACAGCCCCTGATGTGCCTAAACAGTGGAAACCTCCCACAAGTGACCCCATTTTGGAAACTATTTTCCCCAAGAAACTTATCTAGATATGTGATGAGAACTTTGAACCCCCAAGGGCTTCACAGAAGTTTATAACGTATTAAAAAATCATATTTTTTCCATAAAAATGATTTTTTTCACCCCCCAATTTTTATTTTCCCAAGGGTAACAGGACCCCAAAAGTTATTGTGCAATTTGTCCTGAGTACGCTGATACCCCACATGTGGGGGTAAACCACTATTTGGGCGCATGGCAGAGCTCGGAAGGGAAGCAGCACCATTTGACTTTTTTGGCTGGAATTGGGATCGGACGCCATGCCACGTTTGGAAAGCCCCTGATGTGCAGCGATACTAAATATGTGTACTTTTATTGTTTTTTTTTATTTCCAAAAAAAGAATTAGGGAATATTTTAATTTTTTTTTTTTTAAATTTAGCGATTTTTTTATAAATTATTTTTACCCTTTTTTTAATTTTTTGGTAACTTTATTACATTGTCCCGGGGGGGACATCACTGTAATATGTCAGATCGCTGATCTGACAGGTTGCACAGCACTCTGTCAGATCAGCGATGTGACAGGCGCTGCTGCAGGCTTTCTCAGGGCCTGCTCTCAGCAGGCTCTGAGAAAGACGCCTCCCTGCAGGCCCCCCGAAGGTCCCCGCCACCATATTGGATCCGGGGACCTGCAGGGAAGGAGGCCCCCGCAGCAGCGCTGCACATAGCGCTGCTGCGGGGGTCTCAGGGAAGCACGGAGGGAGCCCCCTCCCTGCCGATGCTTCCCTAAACCCCGGTACACTGCAATCGTGATTGATCAGTGTGCCAGGGGTTAACGTGCCGGGGCGGTCCGTGACCGCCCCTGACACATAGTGCCGGGTGTCAGCTGTGATAATCAGCTGACACCCGGCCGCGATCAGCGGCGCCCCCCCCGTGAGCGCCGCTGATTGCTATGACATACTATCCCGTCCATGGGCATAGGGTCCCAGGTCCCGTGGACGGGATAGTACGTCACATGTCAGGAAGGGGTTAATACCAGTTTCCTTGCTGGCAGCTGCTGTGTTGCTGGTCAGCTGATGTTGGTGGTGACCACTCCCACCATACTTTAGTCACCTGACGCATCAGCTGACTTGCTGACAGTTTTTCTCTCGACACCAGCCAAGGAGTTGGGAGCTCTCTGGTGCCAGCGTGTATTAGCTGCTTGAGGTCCTGGTTCTGTATCGTCTGCTGTGTGGAGCTTACAGCAGAAGCTTGAAAGCTAAGTTTTCTTGTACCATCTTTTTCTGTCTCGTGCTTGTCACTACCTCCTGTATTTACACCATCTGCAGTGGTGATGCTAGCATCCTTGCTGGCCAGTGCACTAGCCAGGGTAAAGTGAGGTGACAGCTGGGGACTAGACACTTGATGGTGATGGGGTGGAAGAACCCGTATAGGGCTTTAGAGGAGCTTAGGGAAAGGCACAGTCTGTGTTAGGAGGTGCCCAATCCCTCGTTCCCTATTGTTAGGGCCTTCCTCTCCCTTTTTTCATCCCCATTGTTGATGTTTGTCGGGCCGTCCGCTGGACCGACCCTTGTGGGTCATGACAGGAACATTTTATATAGAAATAACAAAAAAACTGCCCCATCAATTTTTGAGACCACCTTGACATTGGTTGATGGGCAGGCATGAAGTGGCCAAATTATGTGCAAAGCATCTCTTCTTTTTCCTGGTATTCAGAAGCACTGTTGCTATTCATATTTCATATATTTCACATTGACATGCTTTAGCACGATAGAGTGCAACTTTTTTTTTTTTGCATATAAGGTACATTTTATATAACATTTGGTATCACATTTAACCAGAGGTTTCCATCAAAATCTCCTAATGAAGTGATTCAGATGAAACCCTCGATGGATCCATTCACTATAATGAGGCAGTAGAGTTACTCCGGACTCCGTCTGGCATCTGTTAAGCTGTGTTCTTCTTTTCAGAAATGCACAAAACTGTGGTTGAGTGTGTTCTTATGCAAGCCTAAAAAGACGGACACCGGCCTGGATCACAGGTCAGATGGCATTCACAATGTCTCTATCTGCCTCATTATTAGGAAATCTTCCGCTGGGAGTTCCGTCTGAATCATGTATTTTCAAAATTTGCCAAATTTCCGTTTGTTCACAAATAATCGCAAGTCATATCAAAGAAATGTTACCACTATTATGAAGTACAATATGTCACAAGAAAACATTCTCAGAATCACTGGGATCCATTGAAGCGTTCTAGAGTTATGACCTCAAAGTGACAGTGGTCAGTGTAAAAATTGGCCTGGTCAGGAAGGTGAAAACAGGCTTCGGGGAGAAAGGCTAAATAAAAAAAAAAAACATTCTTATTCATATGTTGAGCCTTGCATATTTTTTGTATTGGTATTCTTTATCAAATAAGGCAAGAATAATCTTTTACTTTTTAGGCCAAGGTGGCACATTTGACAGCAATTCTCTGAAAAGTAGCACGACAAACACTATTGTGCAACTTCTCTGAGTTATGATTTCTTTATCTAAAATTGGCAATTTGCAGATAAGTTGCACACAAGTTGCATGTCATGTGTGACTTGCATTGAAGTCTAAGGCAAGTGTGTTGCATGTGACTTACGACCAGTGACAGAACTTATGACCAGCAACAGAAAATCCATCTCATTTGGAAACTTTTGTGAATCTGTAGTGTGTCACAAGTTGAAAGAAGACACCACAGGAAGAAATTACATCTAATGTTGCAATGTGTTGCTATAGAATCATAGAATTGGAAGGGACCTCCTGGGCCATCTGGTCCAACCCCCTGCTCAAAGCAGGATTCGCTAAATTCGCTATAACTTCAATATCCAAGAAGTATAATTTCTCCTTGCGGAGAATGACATGCTAAGCATGTCGAGATGAGACTAAAAGCCGCAATGCTCCTCTGGGAAATATGCTAATTATGCAAATTGTCTCTTCAGAGAGGAAGAGGACTAGAACGTATATGTGTGCAGCATATCATCTGCATGCCAATGTGTTTTTATCCGCATCAGCTTACGCATGACGTAAAAAAAACGCTGCGTGTGCATGCGTTTGCATTATTTATGTGCATGCGTTCGATGGGACAATGCTTTTCCAGGAGAATTTCCTTGACACAAGCCACGTCCAATGGGCGTGTCTCATGGAAATTCTGTATATAGACCCTTGTACAGATGAAATCCTCAACCTTCGCTGCTGTAAGATCGATCTTGGCATGGGGAGCTTCTATCGTAATCAGGATTTGGACTTGAAATTGCCTGGTGCCTTTGCTGTGGCTTGTGAAGAAAAAAGAAGAGAAAGACAGAAGATGTCGTCGCTACTGGCAACACCCCATCGTTGAAGTCCGAGAGAGCCGTGGAGCCTACCACTCATTGTACACCGAGTTACATGCAAACCCTCAGAAGATTTTCGACTACATGAGGATTCCGGAACAGAGCTTCCATGACTTGCTGCTACGTGTCCGAGGATCCATCACCAGACAGGACACACAACTACGTCGAGCAATTCCTGCTGAGGAACGTCTGTTGGTAACCCTAAGGTACGTAATTTTGAAAAAGAAACACCTGTCATTAATATTATTGTTATAAATGCCATGTACTGATTTTTTTCCCCATTTTCTGTTCCGCAGATTCCTGGCTACCGGAGAGACCTTATCATCTCTACATTTTCAATTCCGCATTGGAGTGTCCACCCTTTCTGGTATTGTTGGAGACACCTGCCGTGCTTTGACGTTCTGAGTGAGGAATTCCTCCCCCAACCAACAAATGAACTCTGGCTGGGAAATGCTGTAAAATTCCAGGACATTTGTAATTTTCCTAACTGTTTGGGGGCTGTGGACGGCAAACACATTCGGATTAGAAAACCTGCTGGAAGTGAATCCGAGTATTTCAATTACAAAAAATATTTTTCTATTGTTCTCATGGCGATTGCAGATGCTGATTGTCGATTTGTTGCTGTGGACATTGGCTCACTTGGAAGAGGAAATGACTCACAGACTTTCAAAAACTCTAACATGAGCCAACATTTGTATGGGAATAATTTCAATTTTCCACAGCCAAGACCTCTTCCAAACACTGAAGGACCGCCAATGCCGTTTGTTGTGGTTGGGGATGAGGCATTTCAAATGTGTGCCAACCTCATAAAACTGTTTTGAAGTCAGGACTTGAATCACACCAAACAGATTTACAACTACCGACTGACAAGGGCACAAAGAACTGTGAAGTGTGCCTTTGGTTTGCTGGCATCTAAATGGTGCATTTTGGGAACACCCATCAATCTAAAAACTGAGACAATTGATGAGGTTATGAAAGTGTGTGTTGTTATGCACAATTACATTCTGGCAAAAGAGCGACCCAACTTAAAACTTGATGAACCTGTTGCTACCACATTGTAAGATTACCAAGATCACCCTCTGAGGGCAACAGTGGAAGTTGCCCAAATGAGGGATACATTTGCTGCCTACTTTGTTTTGGATACTGGACGTGTGGCATGGCAAGACAAAATGGTTTAAGCCCCTAAAATGTACCTGTAATGTTTGCTTACTGTAATACTAAAACACCTCTAGTGAAACACCTGTTCTAAGTTGCGTCAACAATACAATACACAAATGTGTGTTTACATCGCATAAAGAGACAAAGAAAACAGTGATTGTGCAAACAAGAGCAAATTTTTATTGAACAATAAAATCCGCAATTAGCTTTTGGGTATGTCTGAGGGTGCGATATTGTGGACGTGGGGGGTGTGGAGCTGGGATGAGTGGCTGACGAAGGGGTTCCAGGGGAAGGGCCTATAAAATGCATGGGGTCCGGGAGGTCATGGATGAGAGTAGATGACGTTTGGTGCTTCCTCTTCTAACAGTGCTGAGCAGATCTGGTACTGGGCATCTGTTTGCTCCTTTTTTCCTTGGGTGTGTGGGAGTGGTGACTTCAGGCTGGCGTGCTGCAGGACTTGGCATGGTGGTGGCTTGAGGCTGGCGTGCTGCAGGACTCAACATGGTGGTGGCTTCAGACTGGCGTCGTGGTGGCTTCAGACTGGCGTGCTGCAGGACTTGGCATCGTGGTGGCTTCAGACTGGCGTGCTGCTGGACTCGGCATGATGGTGGCATCAGACTGGCACACTGTTGGACTCGTCATCCAGAGTGAAATCCAGAGTCTTCACAGCAGATCCACTGGCTTGTAATAGCATCCAGAGGCTTGAGAGTACTGGGCTTCCAGTGTCCACACCCTCTTTTTATACAGCTTTGTTTTGGAGGTGGCTGAAACCAGTTCCTGGACCTGCTTATTATGAAGTATGCATGCGTATTGAACGCATGTGTATGCATGTCCTTGTGGACCAACGCGTTCCCATAGACAGTAATGCGTTATTTTGATGCACTTCATCCACATGCGTATGGCTGCGCATATTTGACACCTCAAAAAATGCAACATGTTGAGTTTGCCGCACACTGCAAAACGACGCATGAGTACGCATCCGCAAGCGAACGCATGCAAACACATGTCCCTGCGTACACCAAGTTAACCCCTTCATGACCAAGCCTAATTTGACCTTAATGACCAGGCCATTTTTTGCAATTCTGACCAGTGTCCCTTTATGAGGTAATAACTCAGGAACGCTTCAACGGATCCTAGCGATTCTGAGATGGTTTTTTCGTGACATATTGGGCTTCATGTTAGTGATAAATTTAGGTCGATAATTTTTGCGTTTATTTGTGAAAAAATCAGAAATTTGGTGAAAATTTAGAAAATTTCGCAATTTTCAAATTTTGAATTTTTATTGTTAAACCAGAGAGTTATGTGACACAAAATAGTTACTAAATAACATTTCCCACATGTCTACTTTACATCAGCACAATTTTGGAAACAAAATATTTTTTTGTTAGGAAGTTATAAGGGTTAAAATTTGACCAACGATTTCTCATTTTTACAATAAAATTTACAAAACCATTTTTTTTAGGGACCACCTCACATTTGAAGTCACTTTGAGGGGTCTATATGGCAGAAAATACCCAAAAGTGACACCATTCTAAAAAAACTGCACCCCTCAAGCTACTCAAAACTACATTCAAGAAGATTATTAACCCTTCAGGTGTTTCACAGGAACTAAAGCAACGTGGAAAGAAAAAATGGACATTTTAAGTTTTCCAACAATTTTCTTTTAGCATCAATTTTTTCATTTTCACATGGGCAACAGGATAAAATGGATCCTAAAATTTGTTGGGCAATTTCTCCTGAGTACACCGATACCTCATATGTGGTCATAAACCACTGTTTGGGTGCACGGCAGGGCTCAGAAGGGAAGGAGCACCATTTGACTTTTTGAATGGAAAATATGCTGGAATATTTAGCGGTTGCCATGTCACGTTTGGAGAGCCCCTGTGTGCATAAACATTGGAGCTCCTCCACAAGTGACCCCATTTTGGAAACTAGACCCCCCAAGGAACTTATCTAGATGCATAGTGATCACTTTGAACCCCCAGGTACTTCACAAATTGATCTGTAAAAAAAAAAAAAAAGTACTTTTTTTCACAAAAATGTTCTTTTAGCCTCAGTTTTTTAATTTTCACATGGACAACAGGATAAAATGGATCCTAAAATTTGTTAAAAAATTTCTCCTGAGTACACCGATACCTCTTATGTGGTCATAAACCACTGTTTGAGCGCACGGCAGGGTCTGGAAGGGATGGAGCACCATTTGACTTTTTGAATGGAAAATTAGCTCCAATCGTTATCGGACACCATGTCGCGTTTGGAGAGCCCCTGTGTACCTAAACATTGGAGCTCCCCCACAAGTGACCCCATTTTGGAAACTAGACCCCCTAAGGAACTTATCTAGATGTGTAGTTAGCACTTTGAACCCCAAGTGCTTCACAAAAGTTTATAACACAGAGCAGTGAAAATAAAAAATATTTTTTTTTCCTCAGAAATGATTTTTAGCACACTATTTTTAATTTTCACAAGGCCAACAGGAGAAATTGGACCACAAAAGTTGTTGTCCAGTTTGTCCTGAGTACGCTGGTACCCCATATGTGGGGGGGAACCACTGTTTGGGTACACGGCAGGGCTCAGAAGGGAAGGAGCGCCATTTGACTTTTTGAAATGCAAATTACTTCTAATCGTTAGCGGACACCATATCGTGTTTGGAGAGCCCCTGTGTGACTAAACATTGCAGCTCCCCCACAAATGACCCCATTTTGGAAACTAGACCCCCTAAGGAACTTATCTAGATGCATAGTGAGCACTTTGAACCCCCAAGTGCTTCACAAAAGATTATAACGCAGAGCCGTGAAAATAACAAATATTTTTTTTTCCTCAAAAAATTAATTTTTTAGTGCGCAATTTTTTATTTTCACAAGGGTACCAGGATAAATTAGACCCCAAAAGTTGTTGTCCAGTTTGTCCTGAGTACACTGGTACCCCATATGTGGGTGGGGGACCACTGTTTGGGTACACGTCAGGGCTCGGAAGGGAAGTAGTGACATTATGAAATGCTGACTTTGATGGAATGGTCTGCGGGCATCATGTAACATTTGCAGAGCCCCTGATGTACCTAAACTGTGGAACCCCCCCCACAAGTGACCCTATTTTGGAAACTAGACCCCCCCAAGGAACTTATCTAGATGTGTGGTGAGCATCTTGAACCCCCAAGCGTGTCACAGAAGTTTATAACGCAGAGCCGTGAAAATAAAAAATATTTTTTTTTCCTCAAAAAAAAAAAGATTTTTAGCCAGCAATTTTTTTTTTCACAAGGGTAGCAGGATAAATTGGACCCCAAAAGTTGTTGTACAGTTTGTCCTGAGTACGCTGGTGCCCCATATATGGGGGGAACCATTGTTTGGGCACACGTAAGGGCTCGGAATGGAAGTAGTGACGTTTTGAAATGCAGACTTTGATGGAATGGTCTGCGGTCGTCGTTACGTTTGCAGAGCCCCTGATGTGCCTAAACAATAGAAACCCCCCATAAGTGACCCCAGTTTGGAAACTAGACCTCCCAAGGAACTTATGTAGATGTATGGTGAGCACTTTGAACCCCCTAGTGCTTCACAGAAGTTTATAACGCAGAGACGTGAAAATTAAAAAAAAATTTTTCCACAAAAATATTTTTTTAGTCCCCAATTTTTTATTTTCCCAAGGGTACCAGGAGAAATTAGACCCCCAAAGTTGTTGTGCAATTTTTCCTGAGTACGCTGATACCCCATATGTTGGGGTAAACCACTGTTTGGGCACACGTCAGGGCTTGGAAGGGAGGGAGCACCGTTTAACTTTTTGAACGCAAAATTGGCTGGAATCAATGGTTGCACCATGTCGCGTTTGGAGACCCCCTGATGTGTCTAAACAGTGGAAACCCCACAATTCTAACTTCAACCCTAACCCCAACACACCCCTAACCACAGCCCTAACCCCAACACATCCCTAACACTAATCCCAACCCTAACCCCAACACACCCCTAACCCTAATCCCAACCCTAACCCTAACCACAAGCCTAACCCTAATTCCAACCTTAACTCCAACCCTAACCCTAATTATAACCCTAATTCCAACCCTAACCCTCTTTCCAACCCTAACCCTCTTTCCAACCCTAACGGAAAAATAAAAATAATTTCTTTATTTTATTAGTTGATCCTGCCTATGGGGGTGATAAACGGGGGGTTTATTTACATTTCATTCTATTTTGATCACTGTGAAAGTGATCAAAATGAATGAATAGAAATTGGAGCCGGCGGGCGCACTGCGCATGTGCCCCCCATTTTCCAATATGGCGGCGCCCATGGTCCGGGACCGCGGGACACCGGGAGCCATAACGGTACTCAGTGAGTACCGGGGGGTGGGAGGGGGGCAATCGGAAGCCAGGGGGGAGCGGAGGGAAGGCCGGGGGGAAGATGATGACAGCGGCGGCACATCACCGCTGTCATTCAGTGGCGGGGGGCAGATCGCTGTCAACAGCCATGTCCGATGCTACAGCAGCGTCGGACATGGCTGGATTGTAATATTTCATCAATTTTCATTGATGAAATATTACTATTGCTCTGATTGGCTGTTTCACTTTTAACAGCCAATCAGAGCGAAACGCTGCGCACAGATACGCAAATGTGAAACCAGCCTATCTATCCCCCACTCCCTCAAGATGGCTGGACCATCATTGTAAATACACACCTGTACTTTGTATCTCCCTCACCTCATTGTAGATTTTAAGCTCTCACGAGCAGGGTCGTCTCATTTTGCCTTAATTCCTGTATTAACGTTGTTACTTAGGACTTGTGTCTGAAACTGTTAAAATGTAAAGCACTGCGGAATATGTTGGCGCTATATAAAGCCTGTTATTATTATGTGTCACTTGCCCTGTCCTGTGTGACACGGCCAGCAGGCCGGTAACTAATACAAGACAAAGGGGGATAGGGAAACATTTACAACGGAGGGCCATGCAATAGGGAACGGGGAAAGTAGAGACCTCCTTCACTCCTGAGTCAGTGTCCCTAATGCTCCTAACGTTCCCTATGCCGGTTCCGCACCGGGCGCCGCTCAGGAACCTGTAGCCCTGGCACACCCTACACCTATCCCTTGCTAGGGAGCTGGGTGGCGCAGGCACTGGCCCCACCGCTGCACTAACACCAACATGAGGAAAAGTGACAAACAGGGAAACACTTAGCTTTGCTCTGATGCACTTGCTCCTGGTAACAGAGACCAACACCTGAGTGCATCTTCCTCCACCGTGTCCAACACCTGGGTGCAGCTTTACAGCAACAGCGTCCAGCACTGAGTGCCGTCTTGGAGCTACAGAGTCCAGCACCTGAGTGCAGCTGTCCAGCAACCGAGTCGAGCAAACTGAATGCAGCTCTACACCATAGCTGCCACTCCACCAAGCTTTGCAGGAATTCTTCACTGACACCATAGCTGCCACTCCACCATGCTTTACACGAAATCCTCGCTGACACCATAGCTGCTACTCCAGGACTCTGAATGAGCCGCCCTGGACTCTCCTCCAGCTCCCCATCCAGATCCTTCCTTCACCGAGGATGGTTCGAAGGCCCAACAATAATATCACCGTGAGTGAGCACTACTGACACACCTTTATAGAGCAAACACACCTGTTAGTGATTCCCATGCAATTACTCTAACCACCACCGGGGGCAAACTATCTCTAATAACACCAGTGCAATGACCATACTGGCCACCGGGGTAAAACTCTCTCTAAGCACAAGTGCAATGACCACTCTGGCCACCGGGGGCAAAACCAACCCTGAGCAAAACAGCTCACAGAAAAATAAAGGTTACTTGTGCATTTAATCTGTCAGATCCACCCTGGATCATGACAGTACCCTCCCTGTTGTGAGTTCATTCTCCCCTTCACCTTTGATGTCTGATGAACTCCCTCTGCTGGTGAAGAGAGGTAGTGAAATTGATTGGGATGGGAAGAACCTGTCATCTGAACTGGCGGAGTGTGATTGGACATCTGGAATTTCTGAGTGGATATAAGGCAGCCGACGCCCTGCAGGGCTACTGGTGATCCTTTCTGCTCTGAGCTCTTGCATCCAGCTTAGTTCCTGTCTACTAAAAGCTGAGTTTTGCCCTGTTATTATTCCATGAGATTTTGTATGGTTTCCTTAGTGTTTGTATTCAGCCAGTCCTGGTTGGGACTGGCTGAATTCCATTTTTGTCTCTGATCAGTTGATCTCTTTGCTGTTTTCAGAATATACCTGAGTGCTGATATAGTGATTTTGAAGTCTAGCGACTTCAGGGCTTTTTTCCCTATCAGACGGTTGGGACATTTTTGGTAGGGTTTTTTGCGGATTGCAGCCAGCATCTTTTCTGTCCTGTCCTATCTAGTTAGTTGGGCCCCATCGTTTGCTCAGCCTGTCTTTCTGTCTGTTTTCATCTGTTTTTCACCAACAATACATGTTGGGGGCTGTCTATTGCTTTGGGGTCTGCTCTGGGGCAGTTTAGATTTCCCCTTTCTTTCTTTAGGCTTATGTAGTTATCCGGCTGTGAGGAGGGGTCTAGGGCACCGTAGGAACCCCCCACGGCTACTGTTAGTTGTGGTGTATAGGATCAGGGGTCTGCAATCCGATAGCTACCAACCTCTCCAGTTTTCTGGACTTAGCTTGTATTTTTGTTTTCTCCTCCTCCGGTGACTCATTCATAACACCTCCCCTTAATGAGGGGTCTCTGGACCCTCAAGACTACTCCTCATCAGGGAACCACCTACAGCAGAGACGCCCAGATCCAGAGTTCACACCAACCACTACCTGACACTTCAGGTGAATGACAAACGCACCGCTGGTATAGGCAATGCAAGTTCAAAGCGCCGACCCAGGGAACGAGTCATGTAAGTGCATGTTCGGTATGAGCTGGTAAGACTCCGCAACACACTTCCACAGGATGTTTTTTGGTGGCCACCAATACATGCTCGTTCACACACAGGTACGGACCCGAACGCTTATCGCCACACATTCGTTTGTCATAATTCGGTGAACTCATTCTGGATCGACAACAGAGGCGTCCCCCTGTGTCACCACATTCACACCCCCGCTATTCACCAAGGGAACACCACCCTACAACCCTTTACACCACGAGGTCTGCGTCTCCCAGGGTTGGCTAATGGCGAGGGTTGAGATTTGCCCCTACTCCCCCGCAGCACACCTGCTGCTCACACTGGAGAGGGAGGGGCCTGGAATATGGAGGAAAAATACACTCTCTGGTCGCCTTCCTCCACACGACCAGGAGGGGGCAGCTTCTTCGGTGGTATGGAAGATTTGGCGTGAGCCCCACGGACTATAACACCAGTCTGCTCACTACCAGGACGTACCCCTTCACCTCGTGGGAACCCCAGACAGCACCATGGGGACACCAACTCCACCCACCTGTCTGGGTGCATCCGCCAGTATGAGCAAGTCCCGCTCCCCAGCAGCGACTCTAGGGGGCTCCATTGCCAGCCGCAATTTGGTTTTCTGGTTGAGTCAGAGGGAAGGCCCCAGACCCTGAATACTGCTGCTGGAACTGCTTACACACCATGCAGCGCCTCACTCACTTCAGTGAGGCCCAGCAGCAAATGCTCACAGGTCGGAACATGGCCCGAGGCTCACCAGAAAAAAACATGTAATGGTTGGTGATAATGTCACGTGCCCCGTCCTGTGTGACACGGCCAGCAAGCCGGTAACTAATACAACAGGACACGGCACGTGTAATTGTCCAGTGTGACGTGGCCTGCAGGCCGGTAACTAATACAACTGTCAGGAACACCGCACTGCACTTGCTCACTGTGCCAGTGCGGGTGTCCTGAGTACAAAGACAGTACTCACAGATACCTGTGGAGCAGGGCAGCAGCGGTGACGATGCGTGCTTCAGAGTATCAGGACCTGAAGCACATGACTGCTGGGGGCGTGGCCTAAGCTCCACAGATCTAGGTGCTGCAGGGAAACTCCTAGAAAGGTAACTACGGGGCAATGTTACCAAGGGGCATAGACAGAGACAGAAACCAGACGAAGCCAGGGTCAAAGCACCAGATAGCAATACAGTACCACGGGGTTTAGACAGAAAGGATAGTCAGGACGTAGCAATAGGTCAGAAAACCAGAACGGGCAATAGACGGTACAATAGGGACAAACTGTAACGGAGTAACGATAGCCAAGCCAGGAGGTCAGAACCGGAGAAGACAGTAGTACCAAAGCGAGAGACGGAGTACAGAGTGAGGGAACAGGCCAGGTCATACACGGGAATCAAACAAGCAACGCAGAATACACGCACACCAGGGGTCAGACACACCAGAACAACAGTATAGCTGACAGAGAACCCTGGTAAAGAGTGAGTATAAATACCCCTCCCAGATCCAGAAAGAGGCCACGAACACTTAACCCTGTGAGTGCAGGGCAAGAACCCTGTTCAAACCATGACAACAACAAGACAAAGGGGATAGGGAAACATTTACAATGGACGGCCCTGCAATAGGGAACGGGGAGACCTCCTGCACTCCCCTGAGTCGGTGTCCCTAACGCTCCTAGCGTTCCCTATGCCGGTTCCGCACCGGGCGCCGCTTAGGAACCTGTAGCCCTGGCACCCCCTACACCTATCCCTTGCTAGGGAGCTGGGTGGCACAGGCACTGGCCCCACCGCTGCACTAACACCAACATGAGGAAAAGTGACAAACAGGGAAACACTTAGCTTTGCTCTGATGCACTTGCTCCTAGCAACAGAGACCAACACCTGAGTGCATCTTCCTGCACCGTGTCCAACACCTGGGTGCAGCTTTACAGCAACAGCGTCCAGCACTGAGTGCCGCTTTGGAGCTACAGAATCCAGCATCTGAGTGCAGCTGGCCACTGGGGACAAAACCAACCCTGAGCAAAACAGCTCACAGGAAAAAAAAAGGTTACTTGTGCATTTAATGTGTCAGATCCACCCTGGATCATGACATTATGTTTGTAATGCCTTATATAATTCAATAAACACACATGATTTAATAAAAAAAAAAATATATGGCTGGCTCGTGTTTAAATTGATAATTTTGCATCACCCCCGAATGATGTTGTAAATATCCAAATGGCCCTTAGGAGAAAAAAGGTTCCTCACCCCTGCTTTAGCGCTATGGACTTACCACTCATGCCATGACCAAATTAATGTTATGCCAAACTGCTAGTTTACCTGAAATGAAAACAAGAGGGGTATGGGTATCAAACATAATGCCAACCCACACCATAATTCTGAGAATAGGACTGGTGTTGCTTTCCCTTATGAAGCCCTTTACATGGCATTGTGCCGATGTTGTCTCCAGATTGCGATCATAGGCTGGAACAGAGAAAAAGAGGTCTATCCTCTTCACTGGTGAATCCCAATTTTGTCTTAGAAGCAGGGTATGGGTACCACACATAATGCCAACCCACACCATAATCCTGAGAGTAGGACTGGTGTTGCTTTCCCTTGTGACGGCCTTTACATGGCATTGTGCCCATGTTGTCTCCAGATGCAGATCATAGGCTGGAATAGAGCAAAGGAGGTCTATCCTCTTCACTGGTGAATCCCGATTTTGTCTTAGACTCAGTGATAGCTAGAGATTGGTCTGGAAACCAAGTGTCCATCAGTCTGAATAGGTCTTCTCTATGGAACGTCACACCAGTCCTACTGCCAGGATTATGGTGTGGGATAGTGTAATGTACAGTAGCGGGAACCCTCTAGTCTTCGTTCCCAGTACACTAACAGCTTGGCGTTAGATTTGTTTGGTTGTGGAATCAGTGGTAAAGCAATTTCTGAAAAGTGTCTAAACATGCTACCGTGGCCTGTAGTGTGTTTGGACTTATCTGCCATTGAGAACACCTGCAATTTCATTCGTTGGCAATTGAAAAAGGCGCTGCCAGTAGTGGATCCTGACGATCCGTGTGCCAAAGTACATTCAGCTTGGCAAAACATTCCTGAGACAATCACTAATAACTTCATTAATGGCATGCCAAGGCGAACAAGTACATGTATTTCTGCACATAGCGCTCATATACTGCATAAACTGAGATGTTGTGAAAAAATTTCCATTTTTTTCATCATCATGTTCGTTGATCCTGTGATTTCCATAATTTTATGGGTTGTTAATCAGGGCTGTGGAGTCGGAGTCGTGGAGTCGGTGCTCATTTTGGTGGAGTCGGAGTTGGAGTCGGTATAAAATGGACCGACTCCGACTCCTAAAATATATAATAAATTGGGTACAGTAATTCAATGCAGGATGTGCTGAATATTTTTTCATAGGAGATTGGGAAAGTTATGAAATGTCCTATAAATGGCTGTTATATTCCTGATCTAAGGCTACATTCACACACAGCGTTTTTCCTGTGTTTTTTGAGGATACGTTTTTCAGCTGCAAAAGCTGATCATCTTTTTAAAAAACTGCATCACCTGAAAGGTTTTTGAGCTCATAGATAATGTTTTCAATAGCAAAAGCAGATTAGAAATCTGCTCTATCTATCCATTTATCCATATCTGTCTATCCATATCGTATCTGTACCAAAAATGAAAACCGGGTAGTACACCAATATATATTCTGTTCTATCTAAATATCTTGATTATTGGATCATAAAAATGATTAAATGTCTGAGGTTCACATTGTAGTACAATAAATTTTTCACTTAAATATAAGCAATATGTGTGGGAGTCGGAGTCGTGGAGTCGGTGTAAGGGAAATTGAGGAGTCGGAGTCGCAGGTTTGGCTTACCGACTCCACAGCCCTGTTGTTAATTCTTGGTGTTGCAGTTTCAATGCTGAGGTGTGTTTTATCCACTGGTGCTGTAGAGGGCACAACAAATAAATACATTTGTTATGGCTACTGTCCATTGCATATATTTATATATACTGTATATATTTTTTTTAACATTTGTCATTAGCTTACTATTTTGCTCATCTATTTTAAATTATACCTAAAAAGAAGGCTATATCTTCATTTTTCTCTACGCTAATAATTTTTAACATTGAAGTGACTTCTAGGATGGAGACTTTCAACCAACCCAAAGCCGCGATTTTGCATTTAATTTCTCTTTACTCTGATGTGGATGGCACTCACCGTTCTCTTGAAATGATTCACTTTATTTCATATTAATAAAGCATAGGCAATGGCACGGGAGAAATGCAAAAAGACGGACGACAGCCGTTTCGTGCACAATGCACTTCAACAGGTCCCATGCTCAGGCTCAAGAAAACACTAATTTACACCACATGAGTGAAGAAAAGAAACTCCACCCTTCACCTGAATGTGTCTTAAAAAAAACCCAAAATAAAAAAAAATAAAAACAAGCATAATTTACATACACCATATGCAATAAAACTAGCAATCATAACCGCTTCAGAGAAATACGGACATATCCACTTTTTCATTTAGACCCAAAGGACCTGTGGCTTTTGTACGGAGGATCCATTTAGCCTCTATTTGTAAGAGATGTTTTTTGATTCCCTCCATGCTGCGGTGCAGACACCCTTTCAATGCCAGTAAACCGTAATGCTTCCGCATTCCCTCCATGTACCTTCCTCATGTGTTCTATAAGTCTAGGGACACCCTTTCCTGTGCTGATGGAATTGAAATGTTCCCTGAATCTTACTGAGGGGCCGGATCATTTTCCCAATGTAGAAAAAACCACATGGGCAAAACAATGCATACACTACAAAGGAGGTCCTGCAAGTAATGAATTCCGTGACTTCGTGAAATATAGGTCCCATTTTTACCACTTAATTTAAATGGACACCCAGAACAGTTTTTACATATATAATTTCCCTTTGGGGCACTGGATTCCAACCAATTATTTTCGTTTGTTTTGAAATCTGTTCTTGACTAATAAATCCTGAAGGTTAGTACTTCTTTTACTCGCAAATAAAGGACCCCTACTGACCACATCTGTGAGGTCTCTGTCTCTTTCGAGTAGGTGCCAATTCTGTCTGATGACTGTTCTAATGTGTCTATCCATAGAATTGTATGTAAAACTAAAAACAAACCGTTTCTCTTTTCCTTTTTTGATCTGCCCGGTAATAACTGGTTTACTATTAACCCTCTGTAAGGCGGAATCTAGAACAGAATCAGGATATCCTCTTTTTTTGAATCTGCTACGCAATTCATTCGCTTGTCTCTGAAAACCTTCATTATGACTATTACATTTCTTTAATCTCAAAAATTGGCCATAAGGCAAGGAATTCTTTACATAATGGGGGTGTGCACTATTATAATGTAAGAGGGAGTTTGTGGATGAAGATTTACAAAAAATTTCTGTATACAAAACTCCATTGGTTAACTTTAATCTGACATCCAAAAAATCTATTTCTGAGCCTCCAAATTGCGAAGTAAACTTCATATTCATATTATTATGTGAATTAAGAAACTCCACAAATAAATTGAAATCCTCTTTTGACCCGTCCCAGCATGGAGGGAGTCATAAAAAACATCTTTTACAAATAGAGGCTAAACGGATCCTCCGTACGAAAGCCACAGGTCCTTTGGGTCTAAATGAAAAAGTGGATATGTCCGTATTTCTCTGAAGCGGTAATGATTGCTAGTTTTATTGCATATGGTGTATGTAAATTATTCTTTTTTTAATTATTTTTTATTTTGGGTTTTTTTTTTTTAAGATACATTCAGGTAAAGGGTGGAGTTTCTTTTGTTCACACATGTGGTGTAAACTAGTGTTTCCTTGAGCCTGAGCATGGGACCTGTTGAAGTGCATTGTGCACGAAACGGCTGTCGTCCGTCTTTTTGCATTTCTCCCGTGCCATTGCCTATGCTTTATTAATATGAAATAAAGTGAATCATTTCAAGAGAACGGTGAGTGCCATCCTGCTGTCTTTTTCTACTATGATATTTCATGTTTTTTCTTCACATGGATAGAGCACCCGTTCAGCAAGGGTTACAGGTGTCACACTGATAGCGGTTATAAGTGACTTTGCGGGTATTTCTTTCTCAGGGACAGTGCCGGATGTTTCTTTTTTCTTTGACTGATTATTTATATATGTAGATTGGTAATAGAATAAATTAGTTTGATAAGCAGAGGCCAAAAAATGTCTTCCGGTTGAGGTGCCACCTGCAGGTTTACGAAAATGAATGTTTAAACTGTATTTAGTGATAAAATCGTGAATGTGTAGCTTGTTTGGCTCTTTTCTTGCTGAAGGGAGCAAGTTTACCTTTCAAATGGTGTATCATTTGTGTGTGTGGGGTGAAGTAATCAGCGAAAAAGCAGTGCATGTTTTCAAATATGTTTGCATATATGACTCACACTTTGTGGGTGTTGGGCGAAGTAATCACCAAAAAAGCAGTGCATGTATACAAATATGTTTGCATATGTGACTCACCTGCAGTGAATTGTGCAATCCTCCAATGTGCCTGAAAAAGGCTGTGTCAGGATATCCAGAACTGACATCAGCCAGTGTTTGGACCCTGAAAAACCCGCGCTGCTGCAGGGGCTTACCCGGGTCCCTAGGGAGAGGAGCACGTCCCAGAGGCTGTGAACAAACAGGACCTAAACCACGTGACTACCAGGGGGTGGGGCCTCCTGCAGGTCTCCCAGAGAAAGCAGGAGCAGAGAGAGATTGCTTCAGGCCAGATAAGACCTGAAGCACCTGACTGTTGGGGGCTTGGCCTAAGCTCCGGAGAACTAGGAGCTGAAGGAAAACTCCTAGAAGGGTAACTACGGGAAAAAGTTAGCAAGGGGCATAGACAGGGACGTAAACCAGATCAGGCAAGGGTCAAAGAACAAGATAGCACGACAGTACCAAAGGATTAAACAGAACGGATAGTTAGGACGTAGCAAGAGATCAGTAAACGGCAGGCAAGCGCACAACGGGGACAGACAGGGTCAGATGCCAAGATATCAAACACAGAAGCATGCACACTGCACAAGGCACAAACGCACAGGGGTCACTTAAACTAAGCCAAGGGAAAAAGTATAGCTGACAGAGAACCCTGGTAAAGAGTCAGTATAAATACCCGTCCCAGATGCAGAAAGAGGCCACATACATTTAACCCTGCGAGTGCAGGGCAAGAACCCTGTCCAAACCATGACAGTACCCCCCTTTTAACAGGGGGCCACTGGACCCCCAGGCTTGTCTGGGTATCTGGCATAGAAGGCCTACACCAGATGATCAGCATGCACCGAACTGGCTGTAACCCATGACCAATCCTCCAGAGAGTACCCCTTCCAGTGTTTCAGATACTGGAGTCTCCGGCGCACCCACCGAGAGTCAATGATGCGCCCTACTTCATTCCCCAGCTGCCCCTCTACCAGCACTGACGGAGCATTGGATGAGGAATCCTCTCTCACCGTTCCCACAGGCTTTAACAGTGACCTGTGGAAGATATCAGAGATTTTAAAGGAGTCAGGCAGCTGCAGTCGGTAGGCTACTGGGTTAACGACCTCCACACCTTTGTATGGGCCAATAAACTTGGGGCCCAGCTTCATAGGGGGTATCTTAAGCTTGATATTGCGGGTGGATAGCCACACCTTCTCCCCTACTACAAATGCTGGACCTGGCCCCCTCCTGTCAGCAAACCGCTTATAGTTTTCCTGGGCCTTGGAAATATTCCTCTGAACCTCCCTCCAAAGAATTCTAAGACATTGTATCACACCCTCAGCTCCAGGACAACCTGTATCCATGCGGGAAAATTCTCCAAAATGTGGGTTAAACCCATAGTTGATCTGAAAGGGAGACTTCCCAGTAGACTGACTCACACGACCGTTGAACGCAAACTCTGCCATGGGCAATACCTAACACCAGTCCTCCTGTCTGGAAGAGGCCAAGCATCTCAGAATCTGCTCCAACGATTGGTTCGTGCGCTCAGTCTGTCCATTAGTCTCCGGGTGATAGGCAGAGGAGAAGGACAACGAAATCCCCAGCTTTTTACAAAAAGCCCTCCAGAACCTGGCCACAAACTGTACCCCTCTGTCTGACACAACATTCACAGGCACTCCATGCAACCAAACTACATGCTGAATAAATAAGCGGGTCAGGGTTTCAGCAGATGGTAACACGGGGAGAGGTACAAAGTGGGCTTGCTTTGAAAACCTATCCATCACCACCCATATCACCGAGTTGCCCCTGGAAGGAGGAAGATTTGTGATAAAATCCATGGACAAATTTGTCCATGGTCTATCCGGAATTGGCAAAGGCACCAACTCCCCGGCCGGACGGACCTGAGAACTTTTAGAACGAGCGCACACCCCACATGCCAGGGCTGTGGAGTCGGTAAGCCACAGTTGCGACTCCGACTCCTGGATTTTATCAGGCTCCGACTCCGGCTCCGACTCCTTCATAAATGGCCAATTCATAACAAATTTACTGTTTTAATATATTAAACATCGTGCTTATTCAGTTTCTCACCATCATATAAGTAATCAGACCACTTAGAGCAAAAACTACATTTATTAGAATACAATTAGAATATAGCAAATAACTTTTATAAACTTTTCTAAACTGTAAGTAAATATGCAATAAACACTTTTATGCAGTTAATAAGAAATCTATAAATTTGTCCTCAGAAAAAGTATTGCCTCTGTCAGATCCTCCTTCATGGATGCCCTCAAATCTGATCCAATTATTTTGAGAGCAGAGAACAACCTCTCTACACTAACTTGTGTTGGTGGCAAAGCAGTAACCACTCGGGCAACATCTCTGACAATGTCAGGATACAGAGGAATCGTTTGTTGCACTGTTATTTTTGATGAACGGTCAAATTTCTCAATTTCTTTTAGTGCACATGAAAAATTCTGCTGAAATGTACTGGCTGTGTTCCTTGATGGGGATGACTCTTCTTCTATGCGGGAACGCTTTGCACGGTCCTTGTGATCCAAATATTTTTCGAAATTAAATTCTTCATCAGTTGATGATGAGGGTGAAGATGTGGCAGGACGACCAAATTCTTCTTGTTCCTCCTGACTGTTCTGCAACCCTTTCATCCTTACTGCTATTTCAAACAGAGCTTCTTTTCCTTTACTTAACTGTTGATCATCTAGAAGAATCCGATGCATTGGGTCTACATAAACAGCTGCCAAAAGAATGTTATTTTGTAATAGTAGCTCCTCTCTCCGTTTCATTGATGTAGCAATGCCACTTGCAATTAACCCTCCTCTTTGGGACAGGCGAAACATCAGGTTCTTCCACTCCTTTAAGAAAATACCTGGAGTTAAGTCCTCTGCTTGTAATTTTTTAGTCACTGTAAATGGGTGCTCTAGCAATTTTTCCAGCTCAGTTACCTGATTCCACTGACTTTCATTTAGCGTCAGTTGAGGGTTAGCCATGTCTACAAGAAAGGTTTTCAGTTCAACCAAGCGCTGAATCATTAAGTACTGCCCCATCGTGTGGCTTGATCAATAATTGCCCCTTTTCCAGCACGTCTCTTCAAAATTGAGTCAACTTTAGGGGTTCTGGCAACAGTAGCCAATTTTCTCACCTTGCCAATCAGTGCAGCAGCATGTCCTTCTTGCAGACTGTCTCTTATAGCCAGCTGTAGCGTATGCACAACACAGCGCATGTCATGAATGAAAGAACATATTGACACAGTTTCAACAAGATCATCTAAACCATCATGTTGCTGTTCATCTGAAGCAACTTCAGTTTGCTCCTCAGTTACAATACTGTGTTCCTCTATTTCAAACATTTCTGTGTCTGTGGACCCAGAATGTAATTCTAGCTGCTGGTCACCATCATTACTCTCATTCATTAGCTTAATAGTACTTATCATATTTGAAGCATTGTCAGTTACGACAGAAAGAACTTGCTCTTTTTTAAGTTCATAGTCTTGCAGAACCTTTTCCACCAAGACCTGGAGAAACTCACTGGTGTGATGAGCTTTGGTGTCTTTTACTGCCAATGTCTTGGTAACTATTTCATTTTTGTCACAAACAAATCGGACATTGATGGCAAAATAGTTCACTCTGTGACGTGTGCAGGCAACCATTTTAAGAAACAGAAAGCGTCCCTTGAGAGTTTTTTTAAGTTCTTCCTTTTGTTTAAAAGCTTCTTCGATTACTAATTTTCTAATACTCTCTCTCCAGAGAAACACCAAGCTTGCGGGCCATTTCCCCATTCAGACACATAAAAGCTGGTCGTGAAAATAATGAAATAGGCACACTATCCTTTACAACAAGCTCTATGATCTGTTTTTTAAATGTATCTACTGTCATTGTCACAGTAACTTTGTCACTGGCAAAATATCTTGCAACTGATGGCTGCAAAGTTCTCTGCTCCTTTGTTTGGCTGGAAGAGCTGGGCACTGGTTCATTGGTTTGGATGCAGTCTTTCTCATCCACTGCTTTCAGTACTTCTGGATGAAAGCGCTGTAAATGTCTCTTTAGATTAGAAGCTCTGGTAGGAGCATTTTTATCTTTGCCTGAATATGCACTCATCTTGGCTTCACAGCATTTGTTTTCGTCTGGATCATTTGTCATACACTGACAGACATAATGTTTTCTATCTTGAGTGATGGTGAAATGTTCAAATACAGCTGATTTAATGTGATGCTTCTTTGACATTCTCAGGTTTTTAATTCTGCATTCACAATCCAAATGACAATTGTTTTTCCTAAAAACAATTGTACAAAATTATTGCCAGGTCATACAACTGATATAGTGGTCAGTAATACTGTTATTATTCCTCATGTACTCACAGTTAACTGATGCAAAGTTTGTTGAAAGGATAATACTTCTTACAGTCTTCCTCTTCTGAGTAGCAGGCAGCTGTGAGATGCTTGGAAGACGCACACCTAGTATGATCTAGTCTAGAGGAGGAGCTTTACTACTAAGAATTTGCAACACATTTTCACTTTCAGTTTCATACATTGTAAGTAGGGGAGTTGGGGCAGCATGAGGTTAACCAAGTATAAGATTAGATAAGGGCAGTGGAGAACAGTGACACACAAGAAGTAAGAAATGTCTCTATCTCCAGCAGAACTGCTTATCACTGTTGTTCATAGTTTGATAGAACATATACACTCACTGGCCACTTTATTAGGTACACCTGTCCAACTGTGTGTTAAGACTTAATTTCTAATCAGCCAATCACATGGCGGCAACTCAGTGCATTTAGGCATGTAGACATGGTCAAGACAATCTCCTGCAGTTCAAACCGAGCATCAGTATGGGGAAGAAAGGTGATTTGAGTGCCTTTGAACGTGGCATGATTGTTGGTGCCAGAAGGGCTGGTCTGAGTATTTCAGAAACTGCTGATCTACTGGGATTTTCACGCACAACCATCTCTAGGGTTTACAGAGAATGGTCCGAAAAAGAAAAAAAATCCAGTGAGCGGCAGTTCTGTGGCCGGAAATGCCTTGTTGATGCCAGAGGTCAGAGGAGAATGGGCATACTGGTTCGAGCTGATAGAAAGGCAACAGTGACTCAAATTGCCACCCGTTACAACCAAGGTAGGCAGAAGAGCATCTCTGAACGCACAGTGCGTCGAACTTTGAGGCAGATGGGCTACAGCAGCAGAAGACCACACTGGGTACCACTCCTCTCAGCTAAGAACAGGAAACTGAGGCTACAATTTGCACAAGCTCATCGAAATTGGACAGTAGAAGATTGGAAAAACGTTGCCTGGTCTGATGAGTCTCGATTTCTGCTGCGACATTCGGATGGTAGGGTCAGAATTTGGCGTAAACAACATGAAAGCATGGATCCATCCTGCCTTGTATCAACGGTTCAGGCTGGTGGTGGTGGTGTCATGGTGTGGGGAATTTTTTCTTGGCACTCTTTGGGCCCCTTGGTACCAATTGAGCATCGTTGCAACGCCACAGCCTACCTGAGTATTGTTGCTGACCATGTCCATCCCTTTATGACCACAATGTACCCAACATCTGATGGCTACTTTCAGCAGGATAATGCGCCATGTCATAAAGCTCGAATCATCTCAGATTGGTTTCTTGAACATGACAATGAGTTCACTGTACTCAAATGGCCTCCTCAGTCACCAGATCTCAATCCAATAGAGCAGCTTTGGGATGTGGTGGAACGGGAGATTCGCATCAGGGATGTGCAGCCGACAAATCTGCGCCAACTGTGTGATGCCATCATGTCAATATGGTCCAAAATCTCTGAGGAATGCTTCCAGCACCTTGTTGAATCTCTGCCACGAAGAATTGAGGCAGTTCTGAAGGCAAAAGGGGGTCCAACCCCTTACTAGCATGGTGTACCTAATAAAGTGGCCAGTGAGTGTATATTTGAGTAACATTTATAAAATTCATATGAAAGTTCAATTATGAAATATTAATACATTTTTTTTTAAAGCTGGAGTCGGTACATTTCTACCGACTCCGACTCCAACCAAAACTAACTCCGACTCCACGACTCCGACTCCACAGCCCTGCCACATGCAGTCACAAACTTTTTAATGTCTGTTACAATAGAGGGCCACCAGAAACCCCTCGCAATAGCCCCCCGGGTAGCTTTAATCCCAGGATGAGCACTCAACATAGAATCGTGAAATTCCCACATAAGTCTGAGATGGAAACGTTCCGGTACAAACAATTTACCCGGGGGATTACCACCAGGAGCCCGTGCCTGGGCCTCCAAAATCCCTCTCATCTGAGTTACAGAGATTTTGGCCACCACTACTCCTGACTGAAAAATGGAGGGAGATTCTGGAGGGGACACAGAATCAAAGGTTCGAGATAAGGCATCAGCCTTGATGTTTTTAGATCCCGGGCGTAATGTGATGGTAAACTGAAATCGAGAAAAAATAAGAGCCCACCGAGCCTGTCTGGGGGTCAATCTCTTGGAAGACTCGATATAGGCTAAATTTTTATGTTCAGTGATGACTGGAATGGGATGAACGGACCCCTCCAGGAAATGCCTCCATTCTTCAAAAGCCAACTTTACCTCCAACTCCCTATTGCCTACATCGTAATTTCTCTCGGCAGAGTAAAGTTTTTTAGAGAAGAAGGCGCAAGGCTTCAGATTAGTAAGGGTAGAAGGGCCCTGAGACAAACTGATCCCACCCCTACTTCCGAGGCGTCAACTTCCACGACAAAAGGTCTTGATCGGTCTGGTTGTACCAATACAGGGGCTGAAGAAAAGCATTTTTTTAACGTCATGAAAGAATTTTTTGCAGCTACAGACCAATTTTTTTTACATCAGCTCCCTTGAGAGTGAGGTCAGTTAGAGGCTTTACCACCTGCGAGAAGCCCTTAATATACTTCCTGTAGAAGTTAGCAAAGCCCAAAAATCGCTGCAACCTTTTTAAGTCATGAGGCTGCACCCAATCCGTAACAGCCTGGACCTTCTTAGGATCCATGCGGAACCCCTCACCTGACACAATCAAACCCAGAAAGGATAATTCTTGCACGAAGAATGAGCATTTTTCCAAGTTGGCATACAAATGATTCTCCCTCAGTCTCATGAGAACCATCCGCAAATGGTGCAAGTGAGATTGACTGTCCGCCGAGTACACCAAAATGTCATCCAAATAGATAACCACAAAATGACCAATTAAATCAGAGAAAATTACATTAATAAAATTCTGAAAAACAGCAGGAGCGTTGGTGAGACCAAAGGCCATAACCAAGTTTTCGAACAGCCCTTCAGTCGTCAGGAAAGCTGTTTTCCATTGGTCCCCTTCATGGACTCTTATAAGGTTATATGCCTCACGTAAATCCAGTTTAGAGAACCATTTGGCCCCGGTGAGTTGGTTACATAGATCGGGAATTAGGGGAAGAGGGTATGTACTTTTTCATAGTAATTTTGTTTAATTCCCGAAAGTCGAGGCACGGCCACAAGCCACCATCTTTTTTTCTTAACAAAAAAGAAGCCCGCCGCCACAGGTGAAACAGAAGGCCGAATATGCCCTTTGCGGAGACTCTCGGTGATGTATTCCTTCATGGCTAAACGTTCGGGCCTGGACAAATTGAACAGGCGAGCCTTGGGTTACTTGGCTCCAGGGATTAGATCAATGGCACAATCAAAGGGTCTATGTGGTGGTAGCGCCTCAGCCTCACTTTCGGAAAATACGTCTTCAAAGTCTTCCAGGTACTCCGGAATACCTTCCACACCGACAGACAACACTGACACAGATTTTACAGGGATGACAAGAGTTGTCAAGTTACAACATAGACCATTAGCCTTACAACCCCACTGAATGATCTCCCCCGTGACCAAGTCAATGGTAGGATTGTGGCGTTGAAGCCAGGGCATACCTAGTACCAGTACAGCGGGCAGATTATTCAGAACAAAACACCTTAATTTTTCCACGTGAGTGGAACCCACTTTCAGAGAAAAGGTATCAGTTATGAAACAAATTCCCTCCCGGGTGGGAGAGGAATCAGTTGCCGCAATTTTAACAGGATCTTTGAATCTGACTGTCCCTATCTTATTAAAAGTCACAACTTGGACATTAATCAGATTAATAGAAGAACCACAGTCAACAAAGGCGGTAGTCACAACCGGACCGACAGTAAGTTCCAGTTCCACCTGAAGCAGAATTTTAGTAATCAAGGAAAAAGGTACCTGGGCAACCTCCTCGATTGTTACCCAGGTTGACGTTTTCCTGACGGCTTCGCCGAAGAAGGGCAAGAAGGACAGTCCCTTCTCCAATGTCCAGAGGCTCCACAGTAAAAGCACAGTTGGTTGTTTCTATGGTGTCTCCTGTCTTTTTCCTTTAACGAGGTGGCACCAACCTCCATGGGCTCAGGACTAGATGCAGAGTCACTCAGGTTGGAGAATAAAGGGGTCTCCTGCAGCATGACCCCTCTCGCCCGCAGCCTATGGTCCATGTGGACAGCCTGGTTCATAGCATCCTCCAAAGAGTCCGGTGGAGGATGAAGGGCCAAGGCATCTTTCAAACGTTCAGAGAGGCCTCTACGTAATAAACCCCGGAGGGCGGCATCATCCCAGGAGACCTCTGCTGCCCAGCGTCTGAACTCAGAGCAGAAACACTCAGCCGAGTGTTTCCCCTGGCACACACTCATCACCATATCCTCGGCTAGACTCACACGATAGGGTTCATCGTAGATGTGCCCTAGGGCCTCGAAGAATGCATTCACTGACATTCTCTCAGGGGCGGTAGGGGCAAGAGAAAAAGCCCAAAGCCCCTTAACAAAGACATAATGACCGCAAACCTCTGACTCTCATCCCCAGAGGACCATGGCTTTAAAGAAAATAAGAGCTTGCACGCCTCCTTAACCCCTTCCCGACCCATGACGCCTACGTAGGCGTCGTGAAAAGTCGTGCCAATACGACCCATGACGCCTACGTAGGCGTCATGGTATAAATCACGTTCCTGCGGGTCGGGTGTCCAGGGTCCTGAAAGGTCACCCCACCCGCAGATACAGGAGGCTTTGTGCTTCACCCCAGGGGGTGGCTTTGCCCGTGGCTACGATCGCTCTGATTGGCTGTTGAAAGTGAAACAGCCAATCAGAGCGATAGTAATATTTCATCAATGAAATTTGATGAAATATTATAATCCAGCTATGGCCAATGCTGAAATATCATCGGCCATGGCTGGAGACAGTTATCGGAAACCCCCCACCGACTGACAGCGGCGATCTGCCGCCAGCATCTGCTCCCCCTCCCCTTCCGAGTCCCGCTGTCGCTCCCGGTGTACCTCCGCGATGGATCATGGGTACCGTCATCTTCCAAAATGGCCGGCGCATGCGCAGTGCGCTCACCGAATCTGCCACCCGACAGATTCATTCATTACATTTTGATCACTGTGATAGATCCTATCACAGTGATCAAAATAAAAAAATAGGAAATCACCACCCCCCTTATCACCCTCCTAGGTAGGGACAAATAATTGAATAAATAAAATATTTTTATTTTTCTATTAGAGTTAGGGTTAGAATTAGGGTTAGGGTTGGAATTAGGGTTAGGGTTGGAAATAGGATTAACATGAGGGTTAGGGGTGTGTTGAGGTTAGTATTGGGATTAGGGTTAGGCTTGTGGTTAGGGTTGGGATTAGGGTTAGGGGTGTGTTGGGGTTAGGGTTATGGTTGGGATTAGGGTTAGGGGTGCGATGGGTTTAGGGGTGTGTTGGGGTTCGGGTTTGGATTTACAATTGAGGGGTTTCCACTGTTTAGGTACATCAGGGGGTCTCCAAACGCGACATGGCGCCAAAATTGATTCCAGCCATTTTTGCGTTCAAAAAGTTAAACGGTGCTCCCTCTCTTCCAAGCCCTGACGAGTGCCCAAACAGTGATTTACCCCAACAGATGGGGTATCAGCGTACTCAGGAAAGATTGCACAACAACTTTGGAGGTCTAATTTCTCCTGTTACCCTTTGGAAAATAAAAAATTGGGGGCTAAAAAATTATTTTTATGGAAAAAAAAAATGATTTTATTTTTACAGCTCTGCGTTATAAACTTCTGTGAAGCACTTGGAGGTTCCAAATGCTCACCAGACATCTAGATAAGTTCCTTGGGGGGTCTAGTTTCCAAAATGGGGTCACTTGTGGGGGGTTTCTACTGTTTAGGCACATCAGGGGCTCTGCAAACGTAACATGACGCCGTAGACTATTCCATCAAAGTCTGCATTTCAAAATGTATTCCGAGCCCTGACGTGTGCCCAAACAATGGTTCCCCTCCACATATGGGGTACCAGCGTACTCAGGACAAACTGGACAACAACTTTTGGGGTCCAATTTCTCCTGCTACCCTTGTGAAAATAAAAAATTGCAGGCTAAAAAATCATTTTTTGAGGAAAAAAAATGATTTTTTATTTTCACGGCTCTGCGTGGGGGTTCAGAGTGCTCACCACACATCTAGATAAGTTCCTTGGTGGGGTCTAGTTTCCAAAATGGGGTCACTTGTGGGTGAGCTCCAATGTTTAGGCACACAGGGGCTCTCCATACGAGACATGGTGTCCGCTAACGATTGGAGCTAATTTTCCATTCAAAAAGTCAAATGGCGCTCCTACCCTTCCAAGCCCTGCCGTGCGCCCAAACAGTGGTTTATGACTACATATGAGGTATTGGTGTACTCAGGAGAAATTGACCAACAAATTTTAGGTTCTATTTTATCCTGTTGCCCATGTGAAAATGAAAAAATTCAGGCTAAAAGAAAATTTTTGTGAAAAAAGTACTTTTTCATTTTTACGGATCAATTTGTGGAGCACCTGGAGGGTCAAAGTGCTCACTATGCAACTAGATAAGTTCCTTGTGGGGGGGGGGGTCTAGTTTCCAAAATGGGGTAACTTGTAGTGGTGCTCCAATGTTTAGGCACACAGGAGCTCTCCAAACGCGACATGGCAACCGTTAAATGTTCGAGCATATTTTCCATTCAAAAAGTCAAATGGCACTCCTTCCCTTCTGAGCCCTGTCGTGCGCCCAAACTGTGGTTTATGACCACAAATGAGGTATCGGTGTACTCAGGAGAAATTGCCCAACAAATTTTAGGATCCATTTTATCCTGTTGCCTATTTGAAAATTAAAAAAATTAAGAGAATTTTTATTGGAAAAATTAAAATGTCCGTTTTTTCCTTCCACGTTGCTTTAGTTCCTGTGAAGCACCTGAAGGGTTAATAATCTTCATGAATGTAGTTTTAAGTAGCTTGAGGGATGCAGTTTTTAGAATGGTGTCACTTTAGGGTATTTTCTGCCATATAGACCCCTCTCAAAGTGACTTCAAATGTGAGGTGGTCTCTAAAAAAACTGGTTTAGAAATCGTTGGTCAACTTTTAACCCTTATAACTTCCTAACGAAAAAAAATTTTGTTTCCAAAATTGTGCTGATGTAAAGTAGACACGTGGAAAATGTTATTTATTAACTACTTTGTGTCACATAACTCTCTGGTTTAACAGAATAAAAATTCAAAATTTGAAAATTGTCAAATTTTCAAAATTTTCGCAAAATTTCTGATTTTTTAACAAATAAACGTAAAAATTATCGACCTAAATTTACCATTAACATGAAGCCCAATATATCACGAAAAAACAATCTCAGAACCACTAGGATCCGTTGAAGCGTTCCTGAGTTATTACCTCATAAATGGACACTGGTCAGAATTGCAAAAAATGGCCAGGTCATTAAAGGGAATTCGTCACCCCTTTTTTGCGAAATCATATAATGATATCATTCAATTGTGTGTCACATAAGGATTCTCTTAGTACTTTTGCTTCCCCCTGACCCCACACCTTTCATGCATAAATACCTTGTTTATATCGGTTCAGATGTACTGTATGTAAACTGCCGCTGTCCGGTCCGCTGGGCGGGGCTTATTCACCTGCTCCCCCCTCCCTGTCTTGTTCTACGCATTTCTTCTTGTGAAGAGCAAGACAGGGAAGGGGGAGCAGTTGAATAAGCCCCGCCCAGCAGACCGGACCTCGGCAGTTTACATACATCTGAACCGATATAAAAAAGTATTTATGCATGAAAGGTACGGGGTCAGGGGGAAGCAAAAGTACTAAGAGAATCCTTATGTGACACACAATTGAATGATATCATTATATGATATCTCAAAAAAGGGGTGACAGATTCCCTTTAAGGTCAAAATACGTTAAGTCATGAAGGGGTTAAAAACCTTACTTTTTTAATGCCCAGAGAAAAAGTCGGGCAATTTAACAGGTGGTTCGGGGGAGATTAAGGAAACATCTGTGGTACCCTCACTCCGGGCCCCAGAAGGTAAACAACCCTGAACGGCGTCAGCAACCTCCCTCTGAACTTGTTGATGCGACTGAGCCAGGATTCGCTGCTCCACAGACAGTTTTTGCATCATTTGAGTAAAGGTATTCACTTCCTCAGAGAAAGCATGCAGCGTATCCATGACCAAAGGAAAAAAAAAGTGCAAAACCTCATTTAAATGTTTGGGTCAGCTATAATGTCAGGATATCCAGAACTGACATCAGCCAGTGTCTGGACCCTGAGAAACCCGCGCTTCTGCAGGGGCTTACCGGGGTCCCTAGGGAGAGGAGTACGTCCCAGAGGCTGTGTACTAACAGGACCTGTACCATGTGACTACCAGGGGGCGGGGCCTCCCGCAGGTCTCCCAGAGAAAGCAGGAGCAGAGAGAGATTGCTTCAGGCCAGATAGGACCTGAAACACCTGACTGCTGGGGGTGTGGCCTAAGCTCCAGAGAGCTAGGAGCTGAAGAAAACTCCTAGAATGGTAACTACGGGACAAAGTGCAGGGCAAGAACCCTGTCCAAACCATGACAGGCTGGGCAAGCACTTTAGCAAGCTGGAAAGACCCCAAGGCAAATGTTTGGATTTGTTTGTATGTCTGTAAGCAGCTTTGTGGTAGTGTGCTTTGGGGTAGTGTGCTGCCACCTGCAGGTAATTTGACCTTTCAAATGGTGTATCATTAGTTTGTGTGGGTGGAGTATGAACAGAGCAAGTGTGCAATTCAATAGGCAGCGCATGTTTATAAATGTGTTTGCCTATGTGCTTCACCTGCAGTGAAGCGTGTAATCCTCCAATTTGGCTAAAATAGGCTGGGCCAGCTGGAAAGCCCCCAAGGCAAACGTTTGGATTTGTTTGTGATATTTGTTAGCAGCTTTGTGGTAGTGTGCTTTTGGGTACTGTGGTGCCACCTGCAGGTCATTTTTCTTTACTGCAGGTTTATGAAAATTAATGTTTAAACTGTATTTTGTGTTCAAATCGTGGATGTGTGGATTACTTGGCTATTTTCTTGCTGAAGGGGGCAAGTTTACCTTTCAAATGGTGTATCATTTGTGTGTGTGGGTGCAGTATGAATGGCGATACAAAGTAATCAGCGAAAAACAGTGTTTAGAAATAATAGAATAGATTTAGTTCAAGCAAATAAGAGTCATTGTGCATTGTATCGTCTACATACCAATATACTGATTCTATAATTTAGAATGTGAAATATATATATATAACGTATTCTTATGTATTTAATCCTCGCCCTTATGATTACCCATTGTAAATCCAAAAGAATGTTCCTGCTGAGCTCTCTCTCTGCTTGCAGAAGCCTCTCGGTTAGCCACAGCAATATTACGCAGTCGTACTCCATCATACATTCCTTGCAGCTTATTATACTGGCGGTTCCGCTCCATTAGCTTTTCTGACAGTTCACTATATTTTCTTTTGTATTCCTCCAAGATTTTCTTCAGTGAATTCACTTCCCCCTTCATGGATACTAATTCTGAATCCTTGCTTTGAATTTGATGAGCATAAAGTTTTTCCACTTGCTTCAGATGTCCTTCTGCCTGGCTGTAGTTATACTCCTGATACAATCGCTCCTGGTAAACCTGGTTACAAATTCAAAGGTTGGCCTAAGTCAGTGATGGTGAACCTTTGGGCACTCGGTCCCTAAAACTGCAATCTAAAACCCACTTATTTATCGCAAAGTGCCAACACGGCAATTTAACCGGAATACTGATGCTTTAGATAAGAAAAACAACTCCTACATTAGCGCGCTATAGCAAAGATCTTGTACGCCCTGCACTTTAAGCCTAAGATACTAGCCACCGATTGCAGTGGAGGTCTGTTCTTGAGAATGCATAGGATTTTTATTCAAAAGTAAAATTGCCACATACTGTATGATGCTCTATACTGTATAATGGCCACACATAATGCTCCATACTGTATAATGGCCACACAATGATTCATACTGTATAATGGCCCCACAGTGTTCCATACTGTATAATGGCCCCACATGATGCTGCATGCAGTATAATAGACCCATATGATGCTCCATATTGTATAATGGCCACACATGACGCTCCATACAGTATAATGGCCCCATATGGTGCTCCATACTGTATAATGGCCACACATGATGCTGCATACAGTATAATGGCCCCACATGATGCTCCATACTGTATAGTAGCCCCACATGATGCTCCATACAGTACAGTCATGGCCAAAAGTTTTGAGAATGACACAAATATTATATTTTCACATGATCTGCTGGCCTCTGGTTTTTATGTGTGTTTGTCAGATGTTTTTATCACATACAGAAATATAATTGCAATCATATTATGAGTAGCAAAAGGTTATATTGACAGTTACAATGAGTTAATGCAGCAAGTCAATATTTGCAGTGTTGACCCTTCTTCTTCAGGACCTCAGCAATTCTCCCTGGCATGCTCTCAATCAACTTCTGGATCAAATCCTGACTGATAGCAGTCCATTCTTGCAAAATCAATGCTTTTATTTTGTCTGAATTTGAAGGTTTTTGTTTGTCCACCCGTCTCTTGATGATTGATCACAAGTTCTCAATGGGATTAAGATCTGGGGAGTTTCCAGGCCATGGTCCCAAAATCTCAATGCTTTGTTCCCTGAGCCATTTAGTTATCACCTTTGCTTTATGGCAAGGTGCTCCATCATGTTGAAAAAGGCATTGTTGATCACCAAACTGCTCTTGGACGGTTGGGAGAAGTTGCTCTTGGAGGACATTCTGGTACCATTCTTTATTCATGGCTGTGTTTTTAGGCAAGACTGAGAGAGAGCCCATTCCCTTGGCTGAGAAGCAACCCCACACATGAATGGTTTCAGGATGCTTGACAGCTGGCATGAGACAAGACTGGTGGTAGCGCTCACCTGGTCGTCTCCGAATAAGCCGTTTTCCAGATGTCCCAAACAGTCGAAAAGGGGATTCATCAGAGAAAATGACTTTACCCCAGTCCTCAGCAGTCCACTCCCTGTACCTCTTGCAGAATATCAGTCTGTCCATGATGTTTTTCCTGGAGAGAAGTGGCTTCTTTGCTGCCCTCATTGAGACCAGGCCTTGCTCCAAGAGTCTCCGCCTCACAGTGCGTGCAGATGCACTCACACCTGCCTGCTGCCATTCCTGAGCAAGCTCTGCACTGCTGGTAGCCCGATCCCGCAGCTGAAACACTTTTAAGAGACGGTCCTGGCGCTTGGTCTTTCTTGGGCGCCCTGGAGCCTTTATGGCAACAAGGGAACCTCTCTCCTTGAAGTTCTTGATGATGCGATAGATTGTTGACTGAGGTGCAATCTTCCTAGCTGCGATACTCTTCCCTGTTAGGCCATTTTTGTGCAGTGCAATTATGACTGCACATGTTTCTTTAGAGATAACCATGGTTAACAGAAGAGAAACAATGATGCCAAGCACCAACCTCCTTTTAAAGTGTCCAGTGGTGTCATTCTTACTTAATCATGACAGATTGATCTCCAGCCCTGTCCTCATCAACACCAACACCTGTGTTAATGGAGCAATCACTGAAACGATGTTAGCTGGTCCTTTTAAGGCAGGGCTGCAATGATGTTGAAATGTGTTTTTGGGGATAAAGTTCATTTTCTAGGCAAATATTGACTTTGCAAGTAATTGCTGTTAAGCTGATCACTCTTTATAACATTCTGGAGTATATGCAAATTGCCATTAGAAAAAATGAAGCAGTAGACTTTGTAAAAATTAATATTTGTGCCATTCTCAAAACTTTTGGCCATGACTGTATAATGGCCCCACATGATGCTCCATACAGTATAATGGCCCCACGTGATGCTCCATACAGTATAATGGCCCCACGTGATCCTCCATACAGTATAATGTCCCCACGTGATGCTTCATAATATATAATGGCCCACGTGATGCTCCATACTATATAATGGCCCCACATGATGCTGTATACAGTATAATGGCCCCACATGATACTGCATACTATATAATGGCCCCACACGATGCTGCATACTGTATAATGGCCCCACATGATACTGCATACTATATAATGGCCCCACATGATGCTGCATACAGAATAATGGCCCCACATGATGCTGCATACAGTATAATGGTGCCACATGATGATACATATTGTATAATGGCCCCATATGATGCTGCATACACTATAATGGCCCCACATGATACTGCATACTATATAATGGCCCCATATGATGCTGCATACAGCATAATGGCCCCACATGATACTGCATACAGAATAATGGTGCCACATGATGATACATATTGTATAATGGCCCCACATGATGCCCCATTCTGTATAATGGCCCTACATGATTGATGCTGCATACAGTATAATGGCCCCACGTGATGTTGCATACAGTATAATGGCCCCACATGTTGCTGCATACAGTATAATGGCCCCACATGATGCGGCATAGTATAATGGCCCCACATGATGCTCCATACAGTATAATGGCCCCACGTGATGCTCCATACAGTATAAAGGCCCCACATAATGCTGCATAGAGTATAATGGCCCCACATGATGCTGCATACAGTATAATGGTCCTACATGATGCTGCATGCAATATAATGGCCCCACATGATGCTGCATACAATATAATTGATGCTGCATACAATATCATGGTCCCACATGATGCTGCATACAGTATAATGGCCCCACATGATGCTGCAAAAAGTATAATGGCCCCACATGATGCTGCATGCAGTATAATGGCCCCATATGATGCTCCATACTGTATAATGGCCACACATGATGCTGCATACAGTATAATGGACCCACATGATGCTCCATACTGTATAGTAGCCCCACACGATGCTCCATACAGTATAGTGGCCCCACGTGATGCTCCATAAAGTATAATGAAAAATGATGATGATTGACCTCATGGAGATCAACATCTGACACTGCGGAGACACCATCACGTGTTTCTCAACGCAGTGATTCTAGAGCACTGCCCCCATCCCTTATGGGAAATATGTAAAACATGCAAAACAGAAGCCGCGGAGACACCATCACATGTTTCTCAACGCAAGCAATGACTAGCCAGGTCTTTCACCGGGAAGGAACAACCACGGGAAGGGCAGTCTCCAATGAAGGAAACCACCTATGCCAAAACATGGTATCCATCCACAGACAGCTGTTTCGGGGTATTTGCCCCTCATCAGTGTGGAGTAGGAAACTGGCTAGTAGGAGCAATGCCTAGTGGAAGACTATGAAAAATGATGATGATTGACCTCATGGAGATCAACATCTGACACTGCGGAGACATCATCACGTGTTTCTCAACGCAGTGATTCTAGAGCACTGCCCCCTTCCCTTATGGGAAATATGTAAAACATGCAAAACAGAAGCCGCGGAGACACCATCACGTTTCTCAACGCAAGCAATGACTAGCCAGGTCTTTCACCGGGAAGGAACAACCACGGGAAGGGCAGTTTCCAATGAAGGAAACCACCTATGCCAAAACATGGTATCCATCCACAGACAGCTGTTTCGGGGTGTTTGCCCCTCATCAGTGTGGAGTAGGAAACTGGCTAGTAGGAGCAATGCCTAGTGGAAGACTATGAAAAATGATGATGATTGACCTCATGGAGATCAACATCTGACACTGCGGAGACACCATCACGTGTTTCTCAACGCAGTGATTCTAGAGCACTGCCCCCATCCCTTATGGGAAATATGTAAAACATGCAAATCATCATCATTTTTCATAGTCTTCCACTAGGCATTGCTCCTACTAGCCAGTTTCCTACTCCACACTGATGAGGGGCAAATACCCCGAAACAGCTGTCTGTGGATGGATACCATGTTTTGGCATAGGTGGTTTCCTTCATTGGAGACTGCCCTTCCCGTGGTTGTTCCTTCCCGGTGAAAGACCTGGCTAGTCATTGCTTGCGTTGAGAAACACGTGATGGTGTCTCCGCGGCTTCTGTTTTGCATGTTTTACATATTTCCCATAAGGGATGGGGGCAGTGCTCTAGAATCACTGCGTTGAGAAACACGTGGTGGTGTCTCCGCAGTGTCAGATGTTGATCTCCATGAGGTCAATCATCATCATTTTTCATAGTCTTCCACTAGGCATTGCTCCTACTAGCCAGTTTCCTAATCCACACTGATGAGGGGCAAATACCCCGAAACAGCTGTCTGTGGATGGATACCATGTTTTGGCATAGGTGGTTTCCTTCATTGGAGACTGCCCTTCGCGTGGTTGTTCCTTCCCGGTGAAAGACCTGGCTAGTCATTGCTTGCGTTGAGAAACATGTGATGGTGTCTCCGCGGCTTCTGTTTTGCATGTTTTACATATTTCCCATAAGGGATGGGGGCAGTGCTCTAGAATCACTGCGTTGAGAAACACGTGATGGTGTCTCCGCAGTGTCAGATGTTGATCTCCATGAGGTCAATCATCATCATTTTTCATAGTCTTCCACTAGGCATTGCTCCTACTAGCCAGTTTCCTACTCCACACTGATGAGGGGCAAATACCCCGAAACAGCTGTCTGTGGATGGATACCATGTTTTGGCATAGGTGGTTTCCTTCATTGGAGACTGCCCTTCCCGTGGTTGTTCCTTCCCGGTGAAAGACCTGGCTAGTCATTGCTTGCGTTGAGAAACATGTGATGGTGTCTCCGCAGCTTCTGTTTTGCATGTTTTCCATACAGTATAATGGCCCCACGTGATGCTCCATAATATATAATGTCCCACGTGATGCTCCATACTATATAATGGCCCCACATGATGCTGCATACAGTATAATGGCCCCACATGATGCTCCATACTGTATAATGGCCCCACATGATGCTGTATACAGTATAATGGCCCCACATGATGCTGCATACAGTATAATGGCCCCACATGATGCTGCATACAGTATAATGGCCCCACATGATGCTGCATACAGTATAATGGCCCCACATGATGCTGCATACAGTATAATGGCCCCACATGATGCTGCATACAGTATAATGGTGCCACATGATGATGCATACTGTATAATGGCCCCACATGGATGCTGCATACTGTATAATGGCCCTACATGATACTGCATACAGTATAATGGTGCCACATGATGATGCATACTGTATAATGGCCCCACATGATGCCCCATTCTGTATAATGGCCCTACATGATTGATGCTGCATACAGTATAATGGCCCCACGTGATGCTCCACACAGTATAATGGTCCTACGTGATGTTGCATACAGTATAATGGCCCCACATGTTGCTGCATACAGTATAATGGCCCCACATGATGCTGCATACAGTATAATGGCCCCACATGATGCTGCATACAGTATAATGGCCCCACATGATGCTGCATACAGTATAATGGCCCCACATGATGCTGTATACAGTATAATGGCCCCATATGGTGCTCCATACTGTATAATGGCCCCACATGATATTGCATACTATATAATGGCCCCACATGATACTGCATACTATATAATGGCCCCACATGATGCTGCATACAGTATAATGGCCCCACATGATGCTGCATACAGTATAATGGCCCCACATGATGTTGCATACTGTATAATGGCCCCACATGATGTTGCATACTGTATAATGGCCCCACATGATACTGCATACTATATAATGGCCCCACATGATGCTCCATACAGTATAATGGCCCCATATGATGCTCATACAGTATAATGGCCCCACATTATGCCCCATTCTGTATAATGGCCCTTCATGATTGATGCTGCATACAGTATAATGGCCCCAAGTGATGTTGCATACAGTATAATGGCCCCACATGTTGCGGCATAGTATAATGGCCCCACATGATGCTCCATACAGTATAATGGCCAAACATGATGCTCCATACTGCATAATGGCCCCACGTGATGCTGCATAGAGTATAATGGCCCCACATGATGCTGCATACAGTATAATGGTCCCACATGATGCTGCATACAGTATAATGGCTCCACATGATGCTACATACAATATAATGGTCCCACATGATGCTCCATACAGTATAATGGCCAAACATGATGCTCCATACAGTATAAAGGCCCCACATAATGCTGCATAGAGTATAATGGCCCCACATGATGCTGCATACAGTATAATGGTCCCACATGATGCTGCATACAGTATAATGGCTCCACATGATGCTACATACAATATAATGGTCCCACATGATGCTGCATACAATATAATGGCCCGACATGATGCTACATACAGTATAATGGCCCCACGTGATGCTGCATACAGTATAATGGCCCCACGTGATGCTGCATGCAGTATAATGGCCCCACGTGATGCTCCATACTGTATAATGGCCACACATGATGCTGCATACAGTATAATGGACCCACATGATGCTCCATACTGTATAGTAGCCCCACACGATGCTCCATACAGTATAGTGGCCCCACGTGATGCTCCATACAGTATAATGGCCCCACGTGACGCTCCATAATATATAATGTCCCACGTGATGCTCCATACTATATAATGGCCCCACATGATGCTGCATACAGTATAATGGCCCCACGTGATGATGCTCCATACTGTATAATGGCCCCACATGATGCTGTATACAGTATAATGGCCCCACATGATACTGCATACAGTATAATGGCCCCACATGATACTGCATACAGTATAATGGTGCCACATGATGATGCATACTGTATAATGACCCCACATGGATGCTGCATACTGTATAATGGCCCTACATGATACTGCATACAGTATAATGGTGCCACATGATGCTGCATACAGTATAATGGCCCCAAATGATGCTGCATACAGTATAATGGCCCCAAATGATGCTGCATACAGTATAATGGCCCCACGTGATGCTCCACACAGTATAATGGTCCTACGTGATGTTGCATACAGTATAATGGCCCCACATGTTGCTGCATACAGTATAATGGCCCCACATGATGCTGCATACAGTATAATGGCCCCACATGATGCTCCATACAGTATAATGGCCCCACATGATGCTCCATACAGTATAATGGCCCTACGTGATGCTCCATACAGTATAAAGGCCCCACATAATGCTGCATAGAGTATAATGGCCCCACATGATGCTGCATACAATATAATGGCCCCACATGATGCTGCATACAATATAATGGCCCCACATGAGGCTGCATACAATATAATGGTCCCACATGATGCTGCATACTGTATAATGGCCCCACATGAGACTGCATACAATATAATGGTCCCACATGATGCTGCATACAGTATAATGGCCCCAAATGATGCCCCATTCTGTATAATGGCCCTACATGATTGATGCTGCATACAGTATAATGTCTCCACGTGATGCTCCACACAGTATAATGGTCCCACGCGATGTTGCATACAGTATAATGGCCTCACATGTTGCTGCATACAGTATAATGGCCCCACATGATGTTGCATACAGTATAATGGCCCCACATGATGATGCATACAGTATAATGGCCCCACATGATGATGCATACAGTATAATGGCCCCAAATGATGCTGCATACAGTATAATGGCCCCACGTGATGCTCCACACAGTATAATGGCCCCACGTGATGCTGCATACAGTATAATGGCCCCACATGTTGCTGCATACAGTATAATGGCCCCACATGATGCTGCATACAGTATAATGGCCCCACATGATGCTCCATACAGTATAATGGCCCCACATGATGCTCCATACAGTATAATGGCCCCACATGATGCTCCATACAGTATAATGGCCCTACGTGATGCTCCATACAGTATAAAGGCCCCACATAATGCTGCATAGAGTATAATGGCCCCACATGATGCTGCATACAGTATAATAGCCCCACATGATGCTGCATACAATATAATGGCCCCACATGATGCTGCATACAATATAATGGCCCCACATGAGGCTGCATACAATATAATGGTCCCACATGATGCTGCATACTGTATAATGGCCCCACATGAGACTGCATACAATATAATGGTCCCACATGATGCTGCATACAGTATAATGGCCCCAAATGATGCCCCATTCTGTATAATGGCCCTACATGATTGATGCTGCATACAGTATAATGTCTCCACGTGATGCTCCACACAGTATAATGGTCCCACGCGATGTTGCATATAGTATAATGGCCTCACATGTTGCTGCATACAGTATAATGGCCCCACATGATGTTGCATACAGTATAATGGCCCCACATGATGATGCATACAGTATAATGGCCCCATATACTGCTCCATACTGTATAATGGCCTTGCATTAAAAAAAAAAAAGCTACTCACCTCTGCCCTTTCCAACGCTGATCTGGTCTCTTCATCTATCAATCCTACCTGTGGGCACGCGCGCCATCTCGGCAATAGCACCGCCGCCACTGACCTCAGCCCGCGCACCATCCCCGTCCTGACCACGCGCAAGATCCCAGTACTCAGAACATGCACAGACTGATGGAATGGCGCTCGGTTTGATGGGAGAGTGCAGAGGAGAATGGCCGCAGCATCAGCACTAGTGATGAGGGTCCAGGAGATTACGAGCGGGCTGAGGAGAGTGATGGTGGCGCTAGTTTTGAAGAGATGGTGTGCGTGCCCACCGGGAGGGCTCTGCGTGCCCACTCTGGCACACGTGCCATAGGTTCGCCACCACTGGCCTAAGTGATGATACTAGATATACCATGCATAGGACAAAGACTTAGATTTATTAATAACAGAGTTATTATTGGAATTACACGTCATACTTGTCATTTCCTTACACCTTTATCAACACAAGTTACCAAACAAGTCTTGAAATGATTTCTAAAGAACTGTAACATTACATATTCATATCGTACTCATCTGTATTTTTCATATTCAAAACAATGTCTCCGCCAAGTACAGTTTGATTTAAAAACATTATTGCTTTACTCACACTAACTCCGAGGCCAGCGATGTGTCTTCGCCCCGGCTCCTGATGTCTGTTATTGTCTGTAGCGCTGACATCACGTCAACAGTGCTGCAGCCGATCAGTGATCTCAGCGGCTCTAATTGGCCTGTGCCGTCTACGCAGGCAGGGAGGCTAAGCTCACTGATTGGCTGCAGTATTGATGTCAATATAAGGGTATGTGCTTTCAAAGTTTTTATCAGGCGTTTTCCACCTGAAAAAGCGCTGCAAAAAATAAAAATAATGTAAAAACGACAATGCTGTGCACGTATGCAGTCTTTTGTCACTTCCTTTCACCTTTTCTGCATTCGGAAACCATGAAGAGGCTAAAAGAAATAGCATGTTAACACCTCAGTAGATAAAAAAGATACCAGGGAAGAGCTGTCGCAAATAAAATAAATTACAAAACCGCTTCAGAAGAAAGATTAACGGCTTTTTCCTAATGTGGTTATGTCTAGAAAAACCTCGGCCAGTGTGCTGGCCTCCTAAAGGGAACCTGTCAGCAGGATTGTGCACAGTAACCTAGTATCCTACAGACAGTGTCAAGTGGGCGCCGTTATACGGATTATACCTTGGTTGATGAAATCCGTCTTGTGGTTGTTGTTTAATCTTTATTTTCAGTTTTGAGTTAATGATATGCCCGTGCTTCGGGACTGGGCTCTGTGGAGGTGGGGGGCTTATGACAGGTCACTGATCCCTCAGTGACCTGTCCCCTATTTTACAAACTGTATATCTTACTGTTTTGCAAAAAAAAAATTACGTTTATCATGCAGATGCCTGCGCTGCACAATGATTGGATCTATAATATCCATATGATGGAATCCATGAACAGAGAAGAGGGTCTCTGGAATGTTTTTGTGTAAAGACATAATTCTGATAAACAAAAATTCGAGACTAGTACGACCTTTAGACCACAAGCTGGGTGTCAAAAGTGTTAACTTAGCCAATTAGATGTATGTATGTATGCTAATGCCAGCATATATTTAGTTAGAAGATGAGACAATTATATTATTACAATGCATGAATACTAATAACTACTGAATACTAAGACTGTCAGTGTGGTTGTCTTATTTTTGTAAATGTACTTTGATTTTACAATTTAATTTGGAGCAGACACAAGGTCCCAGAACATCCCACAATACGTGCAGATGACAGTCATATACATTTCTTTAGAAAAAAAAATATAATTTCTTCCTTAAATTAGTGTCGGCCGTGTCTGCGCAGCAGCAAAATACTGAACATGATAGATTCTACTTTGCAGGCATGCCAGGACCATTTTTGCTGTAGACACTTTTTTTTCTTCTAGCAATATCATGCTGGCGGTGGCCCATGCGCAGCAGCACCTATCGCGTTTCTGAACTACGCTACTGCGCAGGCACGGACGGCGCCAATTTAAGGAAGAAATTTTTTTTTCTAAAGAAATGTATATGACTAAATAAAATAAAAATATGGATATTATAGATCCGATCATGGGGCAGCGCAGGCGCCGCCTGCATGATGAATGCAATTTTTTTTTCAAAACAATAACATCTACAGTATGTAAAATAGGGGGCAAGTCAGTGAGGGATCAGTGACCTGTCATAAGCCATCATTATGAATACCTAATCAGAGCACCATATAAAGTCCCCCCACAGGCCGCCCCGGAGCACGAGAGTATCATTAAGGCCGGCGTCACACTAGAGAGAAATCCAGACGAGTGCTATGCGAGAAAAATAATCGCATAGCACTTGGACCAATGTTAATCTATGGGGCAGCTCCCATCATCCTTTTTTTTCGTGTGAGAGAAATCGCAATACAAGTCTATGGGTGCGAGAAAAAAACGGATTACACACGGACCATGCATGTGACTTGCTAGAAATACGCACCAGTGTACTTAGAAAAGCCAGCAGTTCAGTGCGGTGTACAGTAAAATCACACTGACAGCTTACAATAGAATAGATACACTATGTGTATACATGTATTCTAGGTATGTGTGTGTGTGTATATATATATATATATATATATATATATATATATATATATATATATATATATATATATTGTGGTGCAGTGACCGCTGTGTCCGCTAGGGGCCGCTGTGTGGGTGTCCCAGGACAGCAGTATAAGCATTTCCATTACCCTGATAGGTGTAGGATACTGAAAGATCATAATGATCAGCAGAGGTACTGCTGAGTAGCACGTTCCGTTACAATGTGTCAGGGAAGCCTGTGTGTGGTTGTATGCAATAGGACCTTAGAATCATAGAATCGTAGAGTTGGAAGGGACCTCCTGGGCCATCTGGTCCAACCCCCTGCTCAAAGCAGGATTCGCTAAATCATCCCAGTCAGATGTCTGTCCAGCCTCTGTTTGAAGACTTCCATTGAAGGAGAACTCACCACTTCTCGTGGCAGCCTGTTCCACTCATTGATCACTCTGTCAAAAAGTTTTTTCTAATATCTAATCTGTGTCTCCTCCCATTCAGTTTCATCCCATTGCTTCTAGTCTTTCCTTGTGCAAATGAGAATAAAGTTGATCCTTCTACAATGTGACAGCCCTTTAGATATTTGTAGACAGCTATTAAGTCTCCTCTCAGTCTTCTCTTTTGCAAACTAAACATTCCCAAATCCTGCAACCTTTCCTCATAAGACAGGGTTTGCAGACCGGTCACCATTCTGGTCGCTCTTTTCTGAACTTGCTCCAGTTTGTTGATGTCCTTTTTAAAATGTGGTGCCCAAAACTGGACACAATATTCCAGATGAGGTCTGACCAAAGAGGAGTAGAGGGAAATAATGACTTCACGTGATCTAGACTGTATGCTTCTGTTAATACATCCTAGAATTGCATTTGCCTTTTTTGCTGCTGCATCACACTGTTGACTCATATTCAGTCTGTGATCTATTAGTATACCCAAGTCTTTTTCACATGTGCTGTCACTTAGCCCTATTCCTCCCATTCTATATATGCTTTTTTCATTTTTACGCCACTGACTGTCTGTCTGCAGTCTCCAACATCATGTCTGCTCTCTATCTGAAACTCAACCTCTCCAAAACTGAACTTCTTCTGCTCCCACCATCTACTAACCTCCCTAAATCTGACATTTCCCTCTCTGTGGGTGGCACCATAATAACACCCCGACAGCAGGTGCGCTGTCTGGGTGTTATGTTCGACTCCGATCTCTCCTTCACCTCCCATATACAATCTCTTGCCCGCTCATGCCGCTTACACCTAAAGAACATCTCTAGAATCCGCCCTTTTCTCACCATGGAAACAACAAAAACTCTCACTGTCGCCCTGATCCACTCCCGCCTAGACTACTGTAATGCTCTATTAATTGGCCTCCCTCTCACTCGACTCTCCCCTCTCCAGTCTATCCTTAATGCAGCAGCCAGGGTTGTCCATCTGGCTAATCGTTTCTCAGACGCGTCCGCTCTTCGCCAGTCGTTACACTGGCTGCCAATTCATTACAGGGTACAATTCAAAGTACTTGTTCTCACCCACAAAGCTCTCCACAGTGCGGCACCCCCTTACATCTCCTCCCTCATTTCTGTCTATCGGCCTAACCGACCGCTGCGCTCTGCAAATGACTTTCGACTAACCTCTGCCCTAATCCGTACCTCCCACTCCCGACTCCAAGACTTCTCCCGTGCTGCGCCAATCCTCTGGAATGCTCTACCCCAAAATATTAGGACCATCCACAATTTGCATAGTTTTAGGCGCTCGCTCAAAACACATTTGTTCAGAGCGGCCTATCACATTCAGTAATCAAAGTCATGTTTGTGTGTGTGTAGCCCATTCACTATCTCCATCTAACCCCCACCCCCTGAAGATGGCTGGACCGTCATTGTAAATACATCATTGTAAATACAAACCTGTGCTTTGTATCCCCCCCACCTCATTGTAGATTGTAAGCTCCACGAGCAGGGTCGTCTTATTTCGCTTTAATTATTGTATTGTTAACGTTGTTACTTATGACTGTTGTGTTTGAAACTGTTCAACTGTAAAGCGCTGCAGAATATGTTGGCGCTATATAAATAAAGATTATTATTATTATTATTTTTATTGCCCAGATGTAGTACTTTGCATTTCTCCCTGTTAAAAACCATTCTGTTAGTTGCTGCCCACTTCTCCAGTTTATTTAAATCTTTTTGAATCCTCTCTCTCTCTTCTCTAGTATTAGCTATCCCTCCTAGCTTTGTGTCATCAGCAAATTTAATCAGTTTACCCTCAATTCCTTCATCTAAATCGTTGATAAAGATGTTGAACAATACAGGGCCCAGGACAGAGCCTTGTGGTACCCCACTTGAGACATTCTTCCAACTGGATGTGCAGCCATTTACGACCACTCTTTGAGTCCGATCACTAAGCCAGTTATGAATCCACCTAACAGTTGCCTTGTCCATTCCATACTTAGTCATTTTTTCAATAAGGATTGTATGAGAGACTTTGTCAAATGCTTTGCTGAAGTCAAGATATACTATATCTACAGCATTTCCTTGATCCACCCAATCAGTGATACCGTCATAGAAGGAAATTAAGTTAGTCTGACATGACTTATTAGTTACAAACCCATGCTGACTCTGTTTAGTCACTTCATTCTTATCCAGGTATTGACATACATGTTTAATATTTTGTTCAAAGATCTTTCCTGGTATAGAAGTCAGACTCACCGGCCTATAGTTGCCTGGGTCCACCTTCTTCCCCTTTTTGAAGATAGGAACATTTGCTCTTCTCCAGTCTTCTGGCACTTCTCCTGTTCTCCAAGAATTTTCAAAGATTATGGAGAGGGGTTCAAAAATTTCTTCTGCTATCTCCTTCAGTACTCTGGGGTGTAATTCATCTGGACCTGGAGACTTGAATTCATTTAGGTTAGCTAAGTGTTTCCTCACTATCTTTCTGTTTATAGATATCCTGGATTCTTCTATTCCCTTAATAGGACAGTGAATAACAGTTGATGTTACATTTCCTTTCTGAGAGAAAACAGATGCAAAATAGGAATTTAAAAGTTCAGCCTTCTCAACATCCTGTCTTACCATTTCATCATTTTCATCCTGTATGATGTGTGAGGTCATAGTCATGTGATCACCTGTGGGTGTGCTTATGGACCATATAAGGTACCTGAGGTCTGGTCACAAGAGGGTGAATGCTGGGACCTGATTGGTCCAGTTTGGAAGGTCCTGTGAGGAGAAGGCTCTCCTCACTAACAGCACGTGTGGACGCTGTGACTAATGGCGATGTGTGCCTGACCGTTCCCAGGGAGAGGGAAGGAACGTTTGCAGTGTAAAGCAGCATGCATGGTAACCCAGAGATGGGACTGCTACTGAGAGACTGTATAGCCTGCTGGCTAGATGAAGCACAGCCTGTGTGACTAGACGGCTATAGGGGAGCAGAGCTCCAGTGTGAAGATACCCTGCTGTCCGCTATAAGACAGTTGCATGTTACTGCTGGAGGTTTATGAAGGATGAATAAACCTCATGGACTATGATTTGTCGAAAATCCTGTGCTCGATGTGTTTTTTGATCGCTGCAAGCGAGTATCCCCCAACCCTGAATGACAGCGCTACCTCACAATATATATATTCTAACGCATCGGGTATTCTAGAACATGTATGTAGTTTAGAGGGAATCTGTCACCCCATTTTTGCCCCATAAGCTGAGGCTACCGCCATCAGGGGCTTATCTACGGCATTCTGTAATGCTGTAGATAAGCCCCTGATGAAACCTGAAAAAATTAGAAAAACACGTTAGATTATACTCACCGGGGGGGGCGGTGGGTGTCACGGTCCGGTGCCTCCCGTTTTCATACGATGATGTCCTCCTCCTTACTTATCCCTCAGCTCCTGCGCACGCGTACTTTATCTGCCCTGTTGAGGGCAGAGTAAAGTACTGCAGTGCGCAGGCGCCGGGAAATGTCAGATAGGTCCGGCGCCTGCGCGCTGCAGTACTCTGCTCTGCCCTCAACAGGGCCGATAAAGTACTTGTGCGCAGGAGCCGAGGGAGAAGCAAGGAGGACGTCATCGTATGAAGATGGGAGGCGCAGGACGGGACGGCGATACCCATCGGACGCCGAGTATAATCTTTTTTTTTTTTTTTTTTTTTTTTTTATCTTTCAGGTTTCATCGGGGGCTTTTCTACAGTACAGCATTACAGAATGCTGTAGATAAGCCCGATGGCGGTGGCTGCAGCTGATGGGGCTAAAATGGGGTGACAGATCCCCTTTAAATTTCACGCCAATATCGCTGATTGCGTCAAATTCGTGCGGCAGGAGATGACCCGCGGCAACCATCGAGAGATCAGCGGCTAGCACTGCAGATCTCCCGACGGTAGTGGTGGTGTACGTCGTTCGAATTCCACGCCAATTCGTGGCCGGACTGCGCCTGTCCGAGATAGAGATATAGATAGCAGAATAGGCGATATTTCAATTGTCAGCTTCTGTAAAATCATTACAGAACCCGACAGGAGACATGGTTTACATACAGTACACCATTGCATATCAGTTATATTTATATGTCAGTCACTAATAATGTTAGTAGTGTCTGTGTGTAAAATTTTGCAGCTCTAGGTGTTTAAAAAAGGCTTTTTTTTCACGGAAAAAAATGGCGTAGGCTCCCGCGCAGTTTTCTCCATCAGAGAGGGAAAGCCAGTGACTGAGGGAACATATTAATAGCCAAGAAAGGGACCATGGTTATTGGCCCCCCCGGCTAAAAACATCTGCCCCCAGCCACTCCATAAAAGGAGCATCTGTAAAATGCGCCAATTCTGGCACCTAGCCTCTCTCTTACCACTGCTGTGTAGCAGTGGCATGTGGGGTAATAAGGGGCTAATGTCACCTTTGTATTGTAAGGTGACATTAAGCCTGGTTAATAATGGAGGTGTCAATAAGACACCTTTCCATTATTAATCCAATAGTATGAAAGGGTTAAATAAAGCACACACATTAAGAATAAAATATTTTAGTGAAACAATTAAACACACAGGTTTTCCATCTTTATTACACTACAATTCCAAGCCAAACACTCGTTCTCCTGTAAAAAAAAAAAAAAAAAAAATACAGAAAGCAATATACCATACCTGTCCGCCGTACAGTCAAGTCCCACGCCGCAATCCAAATCAAGGGGTTAAAAAGTTTACAACCGGGAGCGGTGCTAATGCTACTGGCCCAGCTGTAAGGGTGTGTGCATACGCTGCAGATTCTGCTGCGGTTCCGCAGCGGATCCGCAGCAGTTTTTGCTGCGGTGTACGGTACCATTATTCCCTATGGGAATAAAAAACCGCAGTGCAGACTGTGCGGATTTTTCCGCGCAGTTTTCCTGTGGTTTTGAAACCGCAGAAAGAATTGACATGTCAATTCTTTCTTCGGATTCCGCTGCGGTTTGCCATCTCCTCCATTGTGGAGATGAAAAACCGCAGAGCAATCCGCAGGTCTTTTGACCTGCAGCTTTACCTGCGGATTTTACAAAATCCGAGCGGCCAAATCCGCACCCCATTCCACAGCATGTGCACATACCCTTACCCTCTGTAGAATGACTGAGAAGCTGACTGCGCCGCCCCCCAACCTGACCGGAGATGAACTCTGTAGCGTGGGAAAGTTTCTGAACATTTTCCCACGCTGACGAGTTCCTTGTAGGTCAGGCTGTGAGTCTGTGCATGCTCAGTGAAGTCAGCGCTAGTCACTGAGGCTGCGCAGACTCCCCGCCTGACCCGCAGTGAACTTGGCAACGTGGGAAAATGTTCAGAAACTTTCCCACGCTACAGAGTTCATCTCCGATCAGGCTGGGAGGCTGCGCAGGCAGCTTCTCAGTCATTCGACAGTGGGTTACTGCCGGGCTGGTCGCATTACCACCGCTCCCGGTTGTAAACTATTTAACCCCTTGATTTGGATTGCAGTATGGGACTAGACTGTACGGCGGACAGGTATGGTATATTGGTTTTTTTTTATGTTTTATTTTTTACAGGAGAAAGAGGGCTTCGCTTGGATTGGGAGTGTAATAAAGATGGAAAACCTGTGTTTATTTCATTAAAAGACTTTATTCTTAATGTGCCTGTGCTTTTTTTAACCCTTTCATACTATTGGATTAATAATGGATAGGTGTCTTATTGACACCTTTCCATTATTAACCAGGCTTAATGTCACCTTACAAAACAAAGGTGACATTAACCCCTTATTACCCCATATGCCACCTCTACAGGTCAGTGGGAAGAGAGAGGCTAAATGCCAGAATTGGTGCACCTTTTCTGGGGTAGCTAGGTGCTGGTATTTTTAGCCAGGGGGGGGGGGTCAATATTCATGCCCCTTTCTAGGCTATTAATATCAGCCCACAGCTGTCTGCATAGCCATAGCTATTAATTATAGGGGGACCCCACATTAATTTTTTTGGGGGATCCCTCTATTTAATAGTCATTAAAGGCTAAATATACCGCTGCGGACTGATATTCATAGCCTGGGAAGATCCATGGGTATTAACCCTTTCCCAGGCTAGAAATATCGGCCCCGGCCGTCGGCTTTCCCTCTCTGGCGAAGAAAATTGCACGGAAGTCCACGTAACTTTTTTGCTTGGAGGATGGAACTTGTGGAGCCAATAAATAGGCTTCCACATTATTTATTCATGCTTTTCAGGGACAGGACCCATATTATGGCCATTTGCAAGGCTGCGAGAAAATCTCACCATACGGATATCACACGGACACTTAGATGCGAGAAAATTGCATCCTCGCATTGCACACGGATCACTGTTCAGGGAACATTTCTGCAATTCTTGGCCATGAAAAACGGATTTTTTTTTTTTTTTTTTTTTTTTTTATACATTGTGTGACGCCGGCCTAACTGAAAAGTGCAAATACAGATTAACCCCTTAACCCCCAAGGGTGGTTTGCACGTTCATGACTGAGCCAATTTTTACAATTCTGACCTCTGTCCGTTTATGAAGTAAATCTCTGAAACGCTTCCATGGATCCTGGTGATTCTGACACTGTTTTCTCGTGACATATTGTACTTCATGTTAGTGGTAAAATTTCATTCAAATAACTTGCGCTTATTTGTGAAAAAAAATGGAAATTTGGCGAAATTTTTGAAAATCTCGCAATTTTCCAACTTTGAATTTTTATGCCCTTAAATCACAGAGATACGGCACACAAAAAACTTAATAACTAACATTTCCCACGTTTACTTTACATCAGCACAATTTTGGAACCAAAATATTTTTTTGTTAGGAAATTATAAGGGTTAAAATTTGACCAGCGATTTCTCATTTTTGCAACACCATTTTATTTTTACGGACCACATCACATTTGAAGCCACTTTGAGGGGTCTATATGATAGAAAATACCCAAAAGTGACACCATTCTAAAAACTGCACCCCTTAAGGTGCTCAAAACCACATTCAAGAAGTTTATTAACCCTTCAGGTGCTTCACAGGAATTTTTTGATTATTAAAAAAAAAAAATGAACATTCATATTTTTTTCACAAAAAAAAAAAAATTCAGGTTCAATTTTTTTTATTTTACCAAGGGTAAAAGGAGAAATTGGACTGCAAAAGTTATTGTGCAATTTGTCCTGAGTACGGGATACCTGATATGTGGGGGGGAACCATTGTTTCGGCGCATGGCAGAGCTCAGAAGGGAAGGAGCGCTGTTTGACTTTTCCACTGCAAAATTGGCTGGAATTCAGGTCGGACGCCATGTCACGTTTGGAGAGCCCCTGATGTACCTAAACAGTGGAAACCCCCCACAAGTGACCCCATTTTGGAAACTAGACCCCCCCCCAAGGAACTTATCTAGATATGTGATGAGAACTTTGAACCCACAAGGGCTTCACAGAAGTTTTTAACGTACAGCGGTACAATTAAAAAATCATATTTTTTCCATAAAAATGATTTTTTTCACCCCCAATTTTTATTTTCCCAAGGGTAACAGGACCCTAAAAGTTATTGTGCAATTTGTCCTGAGTACGCTGATACCCCATATGTGGGTGTAAACGACTATTTGGGCGCATGGCAGAGCTCAGAAGGGAAGCGGCGCAATTTGACTTTTTTGGCTGGAATTGAGATCGGACACCATGTCGCGTTTGGAAAGCCCCTGATGTACCAAAACAGTGGAAACCCCCCACAAATAACACCATTTTGGAAACTAGACCCCCCAAGGAACTTATCTAGATGTGTGGTGAGCACTTTGAACCCCCAGTGCGTCACAGAAGTTTATAATGCCTGGGCGTGAAAATAAAAAAATCGTATTTTTTTCACAAACATGATCTTTTAGTCCCCAATTTTTTTTTATTTTCCCAAGGGTACCAGGAGAAATTGGACCCCAAAAGTTGTTGTCCAATTTGTCCTGAGTACGCTGATACCCCATATGTGGGAGAAAACTTCTGTATGGGCACACGTCAGAGCTCAGAAGGGAAGTAGTGACGTTTTGGAATGCAGACTTTCATGGAATGGTCTGCGGGTGTCATGTGCATTTGGTGAGCATCTGATGTGCCTAAACTATTGAAACTCCCCACAAGTGACCCCATTTTGGAAACTAGACCTCCCACGGAACTTATCTAGATGTGTGGTGAGCACTTTGAACCCCCAAGTGCTTCACAGACGTTTATAACGCCCGGGCGTGAAAATAAAAAAATCATATATTTTCCACAAAAATGATATTTTTGCCCCCAATTTTTTATTTTCCTAAGGGTAACAGGAGAAATTGGACCCCAAAAGTTGTTTTGCTATTTGTCCTGAGTAGGCCGATACCCCATATGTGGGGGTAAAACACTGTTTGGGCGCATGGCAGAGCTTGGAAGGGAAGGAGCACCATATGTGGGAGAAAACTACTGTACGGGCACATGTCAGGGCAGTAGTGACGTTTTAGAATGCAGACTTTGATGGAATGGTCTGCGGGTGTCATGTTGCCTTTGGAGAGCCCCTGATGTGCCTAAACAGTGGAAACCCCCCACAAATGACACCATTTTGAAAACTAGACCCCCTAAGGAACTTATCTAGATGTGTGGTGAGCACTTCGAACCCCCAAGGGCTTCACAGAAATTTATAACGCCTGGGCGTGAAAATATAAAAATCATTTTTTTTTTCTACAAAAATGATATTTTTTTCCCCCAATTTTTTATTTTCCTAAGTGTAACAGGAGAAATTGGACCCCAAAAGTTGTTTTTGTCCTGAGTAGGCTGATACCCCATATGTGGGGGTAAAACACTGTTTGGGCGCATGGCAGAGCTTGGAAGGGAAGGAGCACCATTTGACTTTTTCAACGCATAATTGGCTGGAATTGAGATCAGACGCCATGTCGCGTTTGGAGAGCACCTGATGTGCCTGAACAGTGGAAACCACCCAATTCTTACTCCAACTCTAACCCCAACACACCCCTAACCCTAATCTCAGCCCTAACTCTAGCCCTAACCCTAATAGGAAAATGGAAATACATTTTTTAAATTTTATTATTTTTCCCTAATTAAGGGGGTGATAACTGGGGTTTGATTTACTATTTATGGCGGGTTTTTATATTTGACAGCTGTCACACGCTAAAGACGCTTTTTATTGTAAAAATAGTTTTTGCATCACCACATATTGAGCTATAATTTTTCAATATTTTGACCCACCGAGTCTTGTGAGGTCTTATTTTTTACGGGACAATTTGACGTTTTTATTGGTATAATTTTAGGGCACGTGACATCTTTTGATCGCTTTTTATTCCGATTTTTGGGACGCAGAATGAACAAAAAACAGAATTTGATGAATTTCTTTTGGGGGGTGCGTTTACACCGTTCCGCCTGCGGTAAAATTTATAAAGCGGCTTTATTCTTCGGGTCAGTACGGTTACAGCGATACCTCATTTATGTCTTTTTTTATGTTTTGGCGCTTTTATGCAATGAAAACCATTTTATATAAAAAATAATTATTTTTGCATCGCTTTATTCTGCGAGCTATAACTTTTTTATTTTTTCGCTGATGACGCTGTTTGGCGGCTCGTTTTTTTGCGGGACAAGATCACGTTTTCAGCGGTACCATGGATATTTATATGCGTCTTTTTGATCGCGCGTTATTGCACATTTTATTCGGCGGTATGATAAATCATTATTTTTTGCTTCGTTTTTTATTTTTTAAGATGTTCGCTAAAGGGATTAATGGGCAAGTTTTATAGGGCGGGTCGTTAGGGACGCGGCGATACCAAATACGTGTACTTTTATTGGTTTTTTTTATTTCCAAGAAATGAATTTTAGGGAATATTTATTTTTTTTTTAAATTCCTACACTTTTTTTTTTACTTTATTACATTGTCCCAGGGGGGACATCACTGTCCTGTGACAGATCGCTGATCAGCAATCTGTCACAGGCATTGAAGCAGACTTCCTCATGCCTGCACTTTGCAGGCACTGAGGAAGCCAGCTCCCTGCAGGCCCCCGAAGGTCCCTGTCACCATCTTGGATCCGGGGACCTGCAGGGAAGGAGACCCCCGCAGCAGCGCTGCACATTGCGCTGCTGTGGGGGGCTCAGGGAAGCACAGAGGGAGCCCCCTTCCTGCCGATGCTTCCCTTTAAGCCCCGATACACCGCGATCGTGTTTGATCGCGGTGTGCAAGGGGTTAACCTGTCGGGGGCGGTCCGTGACCACCCCTGACACAGTCCCGGGTGTCAGCTGTGATAATCAGCTGACACTCGGCGGTGCTCACTCTGTAAGCGCCGCTGATCGCTGTGACGTACTATCCCGTCCCTGGGAATTAAGTCCCAGGGTACATGGACGGGATAGTATGACACATGGCAGGAAGGGGTTAAACAACAACCACAAGACAGATTTCATCAACCAAAGTATCATTTTAATCAGTATAACGGCGCCAACCTGACACTGTCTGTAGGTGACTCAGCACAATCCTGCTGGCAGGTTTTTTTTTTTCTGAGTTGGTGTGGCACTATAAGTCCCCTGCCAAACACTCACCTCCGGCGTCTTCATTGTTTTTCGGCACCATCTTGTGACAGTAGCTTCTGATTGGCCGGAAGTCACAAGCTCTCAATACAAGGCTATGAGTTCCAGAACGAGGTCCTAATAGACTCGTATTGAAAAGTGACCTCTGCACAGCTCCATGAAACACCTGAGCTGCCGGCAGGTCACTTTTCACCAGAGAGCGGCAGCAAAAACAGATGAAAACGCCGGATGGTGAGTGTCAGACAAGGGGCAGGAGACTTACATGTAAAGCACCACTCCAGCAGTGCAATGAAAAAAATGCTGGAGTGGTGCTTTAAAGGCACTGTGTGCACACAACCTAACAGGCACTCAGACCAGCGGCAGAGACTCAATTTCGGACCCAGTTAGGGTAAGTTATTAAAAAAACTAACTAAACACCGGACAGGGGTTTTCTGACACCATAGACTGCTATGGACTGAAGCTGCATCCCTATATACCTCCGATGCTACATTCATATGTAGCCGCTCACTGACTGATAGCGAGGATACAGCTGCACTACCGGTAGCCACACTTTCAGGAAGGCGGCCGGACACGGTTTTAATGCTATTTATCCGCAGATTAACCCTATATGTGTGCACGTAAATAGCACTAAAAGATGTGACCGGTTTCTCAAGAGGCTAAACTGAAGACCTGATGTATCAGTTACTGACTGGTGCCGCCTGTGTACACAGCCAATGCCCGCGCCGTGCAGACTGGGCTCAGCTCGCTCCATACAGGGCCACCGTACAACATGGCGGTCATTGCCAAGGGTTACACTATAGCACTGCCTGGCCATAGCGGAGGCATTGGGTCTCACATTATGTAGGCTGCCCTCACCTTCCCATTACTGATACCCAGAGCCTACAGTAAGGTGCCAGCACTACTGGGCACAGAAGCCCTGCGGGCCCCTACCTGGTAGGTCCAGAAAGCCAGGGCTCGGGAGCAGATATCGAGCACCACCTCAGGCCTGAGCCCGGCCAGCATCATGGCCTTCTGCTCCTCTGCGGGGTTGAGCTCGGTGCGCAGGACGTCCAGCTTGCTGGACAGAGTGCTGGTACAGGCCGGGCACACGGTGGGGGAGCGGCTGAACTCGCCACTGCCGTGCTGGTCACAGAAGATGTGAGAGCAAGCGGTGACCCAGGCGCGACTGGCCAGCTTCATGCGGCATTTGGGGAAGTTGCAGAGCAGCAGGTCGTCGCAAGCTGCCATGTTACCGGTCAGCGGCACCTGAGGTAACACGCCGTGTAGGACACAGCCACCGAGCCGCGACGCAAACTTACGTCACAGCCGGGTCCGCGTCCAGCTTCCCGCGTAGCTGAGGTAGAGGACCTGCTTGTCACCCGTCGGCTCCCGATAGCGCTGTCGCGGGTGTGGCTGCCAGGGAGCCTAATAATGGCTGCCATGTTACTAGGCCCTGCCTACTGTATTGGGCCTCATTCACTCGCGCCAGTGTTGAGCGTTTTTTTCTCAGCCAAAATTGCATTGAGAAAAAAGAATCCCAGACCTCGCCAGTGAAAGTGGTGCGATGAAAGGAAAAAAAAAATCGCTTTGCACTCAGACCATGCGAATGCCGTCAGATTTTTACACGCCCGAGTCCTTGAACACCCGACATTTCATCTGCTGCATGTAGTAAAACCACAGCGCGACCCAACGGACTACATAGATATAACGGTGACGTATATAATTAGTACAGTGCGTGTGCGGCCGATGGACGTGTATTTAATAAATCTTGGAAAAAAAATGGCGTGGGCTCCAGCGATATTTTACTAACCAGTAGAGGGAAAGCCGACAGCTGGGGCCGAAAGTTATAGCCTGGGAAGGGGATAATGCCCATGGAGCTTCCCAGGCTATTAATATCACCTCACAACTGTATATTTAGCCTTTACTGGCTATTAAAATGGGGGGGATCCTAATAAAAAAAAAAACCGTAGGGTTCCCCTATAATTAATAAACAGCAAAAGCTATGGGAGTATTCATCAGCCTATGCCTGCACTGTAAATGAATAATTAAAAAATATAAAACGGCGTGGGTTCCCCTGTATCTTTTGATAACCAGTCAGGCATCTTGGCACCGTCCAGGTTGAAAACTGTTTATCCCCCAGACATGGATTACGGCGTAGGACAGAACTACGGCAGGTGAGGGACATTGTTGTTTTTTTATTTTTGTTTTATTACAGGAGACGAGGGCTTCGGTAGAATAGGCGCTAGGTGAGTATAACTGTGTTATTTTTTTAAATAAAACAAAACACAGATTTCTAATTTTATTTCTAATAAAATACTTTATTCTGGCTGTGTGTTTATTTACAATACAACTATAGGATTAGTAATGGATAGGTGTCTTATAGACCCCATCCATCACTAAGCCGTGGGCTTGATAGCACCTGACAAAACAAAGGTGACATCAACCCCACAAATATGAACCCCACTTGCCACCGCTACAGGGCAAGAGCCGGGCAAAGCACCAGAATTGGCATATCTAATAGGTGCGCCTTTTCTGGGCGGCTGCGGATTTCTATTTTTAAGCTGGGGGAATAGTCCTATCAGCTGACACCAGTGACTGGAGGTAAACTTTTTACCTCCAATCACAGCTGCTGGCCCACGCTGTCTTTTGACAGCGTGGAAACCATGGCTATCTGACCGGCGGTGATTATTTTACCACCGATCAGAAACAGTGTTTGCTGCGCTGTCATGCACATGACTGTGGCAGGCACTGGATGTTCAGGCCCCCCATTCAAGTGAATGGGGTCCGTGATCTGTTACTCGAATCCGAATTTTTTGTTACTGGCCGAACGCGTCGGACCTGAACATCCAGGTGTTTGCCCATCTCTAATTTCAAGTTCTGAGACAGTACTCTTCTCTTTCTGTTCTCCATGCTTAGTTGCTTAGTGTAGCACACATTGACACACAATGCAAAGATTGAGCCAACTTCTCCCCTCTTTAATTGGTCTCGGGAATGATTTTCATATTGCCCATACCTGTTTATTGCCACAGGTGAGTTTGACCGAGCATCACATGCTTGAAACAAAGTTGCTTAACTACAGTTTTGGAAAGTCTCCATCAATTTTGTCCAGCCCAGTTTTGGGGCGTTGTGTGAAATGATGCCCAATTTGACTTTTTTCTCCTTTTTTTTTTTTTTTTTTTTTTTTTTTTTTTGGGACGTTCCAATACACAAAAAGGAAATAAAAGTGTGTATAATAAAACATGAGTAATTGCAATAATTTTCTGGGAAAAATACTTCATTTTCTGGAACAATTTCAAGAGCGCCAACACTTTCTGCCATGATCGCATGTATGAAGATATAAATAGAAAATGCTGCTCATCAAGGTTACCACTGCGCATATGACAGCCTGTATGGCATACACTGTATGGCATCCTTGGCTATTGAACTATATGTGTGCTGCTATATGACGTCTCCAAGGGTCATAATTTTAGAGGACAAAGATCAATACCGGCATTGTTCATGTCAATCTTGTTGAGGGAGCGTGCTGAAGTCAGAGGCACCGGATTCCTTAATAGGAGCAAAAATTTTAATAAATCAGGTGAATCTTAGAAGTGACATGCGCCTCTGTGTGCCTCACCACAAATCTTACTCAAGTCAGTGACTGGAGGAAGGCTTTTGACATAAGGAGCGCTACAGCTCATCATGACATCATGAATAAGGAAGTAATTTTAATATAGGGCATGGCTGTGTGTGGATGAGGTTAGATCAGTGGCCCAAAGTCATTTAACTATTTAAAAAATCATAACTAATATTTATGAAAATTGCCCAATTTACTGATAATTCTGATGCCCAGAACCCATTTGGACCAGGCAGCAGTGCTATGCAATTGGCATCCCTCTCTGTTTAATGATGTCGTGAGATCAGTGGCCTAAAGTCATTTAACCAGTAGCATAGCTACTGGGGGGGCAGAGGGGGCGCCATGCTACGAGGGGGCCTGCCTGGAGCTACGCTACTGTAACTGTATTGGCGTGTGCAAAACGCTGATACAGTTACATTCTGTGGCAGAGCAGGGAGAATCGATCTTCCCCCGGCCCCTATGGGTCCCTGACCTTATCTCTGTATCTACTGTATGGATTGAAGAGAGAATACTGATTGTACAGGATCACCCCTGCTAATCTCTGTACTGTATGGACTGAAGAGAGAATACTGACTGCACAGGATCACCCTTGTTAATCTCTGTACTGTAAAGAGTGAGGAGAGAATACTGACTGTACAGGATCACCCCTGCTAATCTCTGTACTGTACGGACTGAGGAGAGAATACTAACTGTACAGGATCACCCCTGCTAATCTCTGTACTGTACAGACTGAGGAGGGAATACTAACTGTACAGGATCACCCCTGCTAATCTCTGTACTGTACGGACTGAGGAGAGAATACTAACTGTACATGATCACCCCTGCTAATCTCTGTACTGTACAGACTGAGGAGAGAATACTGATTGTACAGGATCACCCCTGCTAATCTCTGTACTGTACGTACTGAGGAGGGAATACTAACTGTACAGGATCACCCCTGCTAATCTCTGTACTGTACGGACTGAGGAGAGAATACTAACTGTACAGGATCACCCCTGCTAATCTCTGTACTGTACGGACTGAGGAGAGAATACTGATTGTACAGGATCACCCCTGCTAATCTCTGTACTGTACAGACTGAGGAGAGAATACTGATTGTACAGGATCACCCCTGCTTATCTCTGTACTGTACGGACTGAGGAGAGAATACTGATTAGCAGGGGTGATCCTGTACAATCTCTGTACTGTACGGACTGAGGAGGGAATACTAACTGTACATGATCACCCCTGCTAATCTCTGTACTGTACAGACTGAGGAGAGAATACTGATTGTACAGGATCACCCCTGCTAATCTCTGTACTGTACGTACTGAGGAGGGAATACTAACTGTACAGGATCACCCCTGCTAATCTCTGTACTGTACGGACTGAGGAGAGAATACTGATTGTACAGGATCACCCCTGCTAATCTCTGTACTGTACAGACTGAGGAGAGAATACTGACTGACTGGTAATGTGAGTTGTATTGTTTATGTAGCAGTTAAAGGGGTTTGTCCAGGCTTGTGAGAGAGTAACTACAGACTGTTGTCACAAGCCTGTAAAACCCCTTTAAGCATTTTGCCCATTGATACCACCCAACCGTCCCTGAGCCAGCGGGACTGTCACGATTTTGGGGAGCTGTCTCAGTAAGTCAAGGGTATGTCCCAACATCAGCTATGTCTGAATGTAAGGATGTAGGAAAAAGCCAAAAAATCCTTCCGCCATCATTCAGCCTTTGTAAAGATCTGGCAGTTAATAAAATGGAACAGTAGCAAGATGTAGATAACCTGTGTGTATGTTTGTGTATATATTTATTGATAGAGCAGAGCTGTGTGTATTGACATACCTGAGTTTTGTGTGTATGTGTTTGTACTGATGTAGCAGAGCTGTGTGTGTAGGTAGGTGGGATGCAGTGATGAGACACGAGACGGATTTAACTTTTAGTGGTGACTTTTATTTATATATATATATAATATATATGCCGATAGGGCTATCCTGAGCAACCAAACAAGATAACAACTATTGTCCTCGCAGGGACCAAATACAAAGAAACACGGATAATGCAAACACGACTAACCTGGCAAAGGCCAGTCACTATAGGGCCGCGGTATGGCCGACTACGGGTCCTTAGTTACTATGTGTCACTTAGCCGTTCTGACGTCCGACGGCGTTCTGTACGATGGTGCTTTGGCGTCGCAGCCGCTGGGCCCAACCGCCAAGGATCTGGCAAAGGCTTCGTAGGAGGCGGGGGCACAACAGTCCCTAGGAGAGTCCTTTGGTGGAATGGCTCCCTGCTGAGGCAGCGGGACACCGCCTGTTAGTGGGAGGATGGTGGCCGCAGCCCCTGGGCAGGGACGGGCAGCGGTGATGCTGAGTGGTGGCTGGTAGGCCACTGGCACAGCCTGAGGCTGTGCTGGGAGACCCACAGATGGCGACGGGTAGGCCCCTGCAGCGGGGCGGTGGCGCCTGCGGGTGGCAACGGACAGTCCGCAGCAGCTGGCTGGAGTGAGGCGGCGAAGGCCGCAGCGGGCAGGCCGCAGCCGCGGGCTGAAGTGAAGCAGCAACGGCCGCTGGCGGCAGCGGATAGGCCGCAGCCGCGGGCTGGAGTGAAACAGCAAGGGGCAGGCCGCAGCCGCGGGCTGGAGTGAAGCGGCAATGGACGCGGGTGGCAACGGGCAGGCCGCAGCCGCGGGCTGGAGTGAAGCGGCAACGGGCAGGCCGCAGCCGCGGGCTGGAATGAGGCGGTGATCCTCCGTCGGTTGGCTCAGAGCCGTCTCCCTGCGGTCCACAGTGAGTCTGTCTCTCGCCTCTCTTGTCGCTGTCCTCCTCTCTGGTTGCTGCTGGATGCTCTCGCTCCCTGGTGCCCTCGAGGTCTCCTGCTCCTCCTCTCCCGATCTGCTGACTCATTCCGGCTAGCGCCCTCCGCCCCTTTTATATAAGCTCCTCCCCCAACCATTCTGGAAGTCTCTGCCGTCTGTCCCCTAATTCTGTCCCTCGGAAACAGACCCCCTAGGAACCTTGGTGACGGTCCCCTTGGTTCCGGCCCGGACATGCGGCGGGGGCTCTTCCTCCTACACTCTCCCTTCCTGTATGCTCACCAGTCCTCGGGCGAGGGCTTGGGTAGGCCTGGGTTGGCCTTTTGAGACGAAAATTCTCTTTGCCATACAAACTGATCTTGTTCGTAACGTTCGGGGGGTTTGCCGGCTGTTGACCGCTCAGAGCGTCTTGGTTCGACTGCGGTGGAGCTTTCTGGGGTGGTGAAAGGTGGTGGGCTGATCGGTCCTGGCAGGTCAACTGGGCCTGCATAGATATCATTCCTTAGAGGGCCCGTTTGTACTGCTGGGAAGTCTTCTTCGTCGTCCAGGTCCCAAACCGTTGGCAGGGGTTCGGGGACCTGAGGTGTGGTCTTGGGTCGTATGGGGTCAGTGGACGTACAGGGCCGCAACATATTACGGTGCACAGTGTGAGTAGGGAGGGCTCTGTCTTTTTAAGGTTGTATTTCGTACACTGGCCCGTCGGGGCTTATTTGGCGCAATACTCGATAGGGACCCTCTTCCCACTGGGGTTCCAACTTGTTCTGAGGGCGATAGTCTAGTACGAGTACTCGATCTCCAGCCTGGAGGTCGATGGGTGGAGGCAGAGTCCCCGCTGGATGTTCTAGGTCCTGTAGTTTGGTATGGACAATTTGGTGGAGGATTTGTAGTCGGTGCCGGTTGTTCCGGACCCATGACGAGACCCCTGTCCAGGGTTGTGGTTCTTCCGGGTTCAGTTCTACCTCTGTGATCCCTTTGCCTTCCCGCCCAAATAGTAGCGAGTAGGGGGTATAGCCTGTGTTATAAACCCACACGAGTTCAGGAACGTACTCAGGCCAGCGGGCCCTCCAGTTGCTCCCCAGGGTGCGCAACATTTGGATCAGCGTTCGATTAAATCGTTCGCAGGCCCTGTTTCCCTGCGGGTGGTACGGCGTGGTTCGGGATTTGTTGATGCCATAGAGACGGTGTAATTCCTCCATGACTTTCCCCAGGAAACACGCTCCCTGATCGGAATGTATCCATTGGGGGCAGCCGTACACTTGGATGAAGTTTCTGCAAATCGCATAGGCAGCGGACTCCGCAGTTTGATGTCGGGAGGGGGTTACCACGGCGAATTTGGTGAAATGATCCACCTTGACAAGACAATGTTCATACCCCTGGTGTGCGGGGACAATGGCTAAATAGTCCACCATCAAGAGTTTGAGGGGAGCTGATGTTACTATCGTCTGGACCGGGGCTCATTGTGCGGGTGGTTTAGCTAGCTCGCACAGGCGGCATGCCCGGCAGGCTTCTTGCACTGCCGTTTGTAAGCGAGGGTGGTAAACCATTTGCTGCAACCACTGAAAGGTCTTTTGAGCTCCAAAATGGGCTTCTTTTTCATGGGTTTCCCGAGCCAGTTCACTGAGTTGGGCTCCGGGCACAGCTACCTGCCAAGATGTTGTGGATGTCGTCCGTGATACTGCCTTGCGATATAATAGTCCTTTCTTGATGACTAATTTTTCCCATTGGCGTAGCATTAGCAACATGTCCTGAGTCAAGGTTTGCCTCTGGGCGTCGGTAGATATTTTGCCGGTGGCTACCCATTGGCGTAGGGACCCAATTTCTCTGTCTTCTTGCTGCTGCTGAATCCATTTATCACGAGATTGTTCCAGCATACCCCTGGGGGGTCCTAGATGGGATTGTCCTTGGGTGGTAGCTGTGAGTACGGCGGGGGCCAGAGCGAACGGCGTTTCTTCTACTTCTAATTCGTCGTCTCTGCTCTGCCCTGGAGTTGCATGCCGGATACTGGAGAGGGCGTCAGCATGTACATTCTCTGCTCCTCTTTTATAAATGATCTTGTAATTGAACTTGGCCATCCGGGCCACCCATCGCTGCTCCAGAGCCCCTAGTTTGGCATTTTCAAGGTGGGTCAGCGCATTGTTGTCGGTCCGTATCACCGCCTCGGAGCCCGCCAGGTACTCTGCGAACTCCATTATGGCCCACACTACCGCGAGGAGCTCGAGCTTAAAGGAGCTGTAATTGTCGGGATTACATTCGGAGTCATGAAGTGATCGGCTGCCAAAAGAGATCACTCTCTCCCGGCCGTCTTGAAATTGTGACAATACAGCCCCCAGCCGGTGGAGGCTCCCGTCGGTGTGCAGTATGAACGGCTGCGAGAAATCCACATAAGCTAACACCGGGGCACCCGAGAGTGCAGCCTTAAGGTCTTGGAAGGCTTCTTCTTGCAGTTCTTGCCACTGAATCTTCTGCCCATTCGCCCCAGCGGGAGCCCCCTTTAGCAGGTCCTGCAGGGCTCGGGCTCAACGTGCAAAATTCTTTACGAAACAACGGTAGTATCCGGCCAACCCCAGGAAGGCCCGCACATCTTTTACTGTCTCGGGGGTAGGCCACCCCTGGATTGCGTTAACCTTTTCCAGGGACTGTCTAACGCCTTCGGCGGAGACGGTATGCCCCAGATATTAGATCTGGGGGCGAAACAGGTGGCATTTCTGGGGTTTTACCTTCAACCCGTACTTCTGCAGCCGGCCGAGCACCTGCCCCAACTGCCGCAGGTGGTCCTCGAACGTGGTGGCGTAGATGATGATGTCATCCAAGTATATCAGCGTGGCCTCAAAGTTGAGATCTCCCAAACACCGCTCCATCAGCCATTGGAAGGTTCCTGGGGCGTTGGCCAGCCCGAACGGCATCCGATTGAACTCGAACAGTCCCATGGGAAGGATGAACGCAGTCTTGGCCCTGTCTTCCTCCGACATTGGCACTTGCCAGTACCCGCTGGCCAGATCCAAAGTTGAAAAGTACTGTACGTTGCTTTTCCCAGGGAGGACAGGGACTCTTCTATGCGGAGCAGCGGGTGCAAGTCTTTGATGGTGCAGGCGTTCAGTTTCCAATAGTCCACACAGAACCGCAGGGTGCCGTTCTTTTTGCGAACCAACACGATAGGAGCCGCCCAGGGACTTTGGCTTTCTCGGATGACCCCCTTCCGCAGCATTTGGCCCAGTAATGTTTTCACCTCCTGGTATACTTGAGGAGGAATCTACCGATATCGTTCCCTAATGGGAGCCGTCCCTGCCATGGGAATACCGTGTGTAATGGCGGTGGTACATCGAAAATTATCCTAATGGCTGGCAAATACCTCCTGTTACTGCCCGAGTAGCTTTTCCACCTGGAAGATTTGGGCTGGGGTCAGGCCAGAGAGTTTGGCCCGCATTCTCTCCAGGATGGTTCAGCCCTTTTCCTGGGTCGAGGACCCGGCAGTCTGTAGAGATCGGTTAGTCACTGCCCAAGGGTCCTCGGGCTGCACCTTTAATTGGATCGCAGGGGCTGGCAGCACCTCTTCCAAAGGCCTCACAAGCTTCGCCATTTCAGCCTGGGGCTTTAGGACGATGTCTTGGTCCTCTAGGTTGACGCAGCGCACCAGGACGGTCCCTCTCCGCACAGTGGCCAGGGTGCGGGCCACCAGTATGCCAGGGTGCAGGCGTTCAGAGAAGCATGGCTCCATCTGCATCTCCACGCCCTCCAGAGGCATTGGGGCCCGAATAGGTAAGGCCACTACTGTCTGCCCGGGCGGCAGCATGAGTGGGGGAGCTGCTGGCGCGATCACTTTTCCCAGTACCTCGCCCTCCTGGCAGTCCTGGAGAACTCGCGCCCCCTGCACCAACTGCTGGAAGACCAGCCCTTGGGGCATGCAGGAGCCCCACTGGTTCAAGGTCTCTTGCGTGGGGTCATTAAGGAGTAAATTGCTGAATACCCAGTGTAACTGGGTGTTTGTTATTGGTCTCCCACTGGGTTAGGATCACTCCCCGGCGGCCAAGGGATTTGCCACACAGCGTCATCTGCATCCAAACCACTCCAGCGACAGGAACTGGCAGTTGGTTGGCGGCTACCAGTCTTATCATGGACCCCCACTGGGGTCTCTCTGCCTCGGGAAAATGCTGCCGAAAATAAGTTGCATGCATGGTCGTTACTTGCGACCCCCGTGTCTACTAGGCACCGTATGGCACGGCCCTCGACCTCTGCCCATAGCACTGGACGCTTTGCGACCAGGTCTTCGGGACTTCCGCCACCCCATGTCGTGGCTTCTGGCTATGAGCGGCGTCCCTCCAGCCCAGAGCCCTCTAGTTTAACGGCCGCCAGGGTGGGCATCTCCCACGCCGCCGACACTCGCGAGCGAAGTGGCCCAGCTCCCCGAACTCATAACACTGGGGTTGCGAGGGCCGGCCGCTCCGGGCATTGCGAGGGCCCCGGGTTCGAATTAGGCCGCCCAGTCGTGGCCTCGGCCCTTCTTTTCACTTCGGCCAACTCGCCCCTGATGTTCTTCAGCTCTTGTTTCATCTCTTCTATCCATTGGGGCTCCCCGACAGCGTTCACGGGGGCCTCCACGCTCCAGACCTTCCCCACAGGGACGTCAGCCCCTGTTCCTGCTCTTGAGCGCGCTCCTGACTTCCCACCTCAGAGAAAGCCATACGCGGGTTCACCCGGACTTGCTCCCGTAATGCCTGCTTCGTCAGAGGGTCTCGAAGTCCAATCACTAACAGGTCGCGTAGGGTAATGTCGATGGGTCCTACACCTACCCCGTCCTTCCGCTCGATGTCGGTGTATAGCTCCTGAAGGACATTCATATACTGGGTGATGGTCTCCCCCTCTCCCTGCATGCGACTGAACAACCGGGTTCTCAACTCCCCCACATTCGTTGAATCACCATGGATCTCTTCCATGATCCGCAGGACCCTAACAAAGGTGTTGCGGTGTCCCGGGGACCTCAACATTACTGAATCCCGGGCCTCCCCATCCAATGCCATGAGAGCTACTTCGGCTTCTAGGTCAGGGGTCATCAGATGCATACGAAAGAGCCCTCGCATCCACTCCATCCAGCTCCTCAGCATGGTGTTGGTGCCGGAGAACCTGGGCATGTTGCTCAGCATAGCCCCCAAGGAGATACTGGACCGGGGGCCCTCGTTACTTGCTGAGTTTGCGGCCCCGCTTTGGTCCGCGGCATTGTCGTTCGTGCTCGGAGACTGCATCCTGCTGACTGTGCCAAATGTAGGTACGGCAGGTACGCAGGAAGCAGTGACGAGACACGAGACGGATTTAACTTTTAGTGGTGATAGATATATATATATATATATATATATATATATATATATATATATATATATATATATATATAATATTATATATATACCAATAGGGCTATCCTGAGCAACCAAACAAGATAACAACAATTTTCCTTGCAGGGACCAAACACAAAGAAACACGGATAATGTGAACACGACTAACCCGGCAAAGGCCGGTCACTATAGGGTTGCGGTATGGCCGACTACGGGTACTTAGTTACTATGTGTCACTTAGCCGTCTTGACGTCCGACGGTGTGCTGTATGATGGTGCTTCGGTGTTGCAGCTGCTGGGCCCAGCCGCCGAGGATCTGGCGAAGGCTTCGGGCGTTCCTACACCCAGGCGAGGCGGGGGCACAACAGGCCCTAGGAGAATCCTTTGGTGGAATGGCTCCTCGCTGAGGCAGTTGGACACCGCCTGTTAGCAGGAGGATGGCGGCGGGCAGCGGTGATGCTGAGTGGCGGCTGGTAGGCCACTGGCACAGCCTGAGGCTGTGCTCGGAGACCTGCGGATGGCGACGGGCAGGCCCCAGCAGCGGACTGCAGCGGGGCGGTGGTGGCTGCGGGCGGCAACAGACAGGCTGCAGCCGCGGGCTGGAGTGAAGCGGCAACGGCCGTGAGCGGCAGCGAGTAGGCCGCAGCCACGGGCTGGAGTGAAGCGGCAAAGGCCGCGGGCGGCAGTGGATAGGCCGCAGCCGCGGGCTGGAGTGAAGCGGCAATGGGCAGGCCGCAGCCGCGGGCTGGAGTGAAGCGGCAACGGGCAGGCCGCAGCCACGGGCTGGAATGAGGCGGTGATCCTCTGTCAGTCGGCTCTGAGCCATCTCCCTGCGGTCCACAGTGAGTCTCTCACCTCTCTTTGCTGTCCTCTTCTGTGGTTGCAGCTGGAGGCTCTCGCTCCCTGGCGCCCTCGAGGTCTCCTGCTCCTCTCCCGATCTGCTGACTCACTCTGGCTAGCGTCCTCCGCCCCTTTTAAGTAAGCTCCTCCCCCAACCATTCTGGAAGTCTCTGCCATCTGTCCCCTAATTCTGTCCCCCGGAAACAGACCCCCTAGGAACCTTGGTGACGGTCCCCTTGGTTCCGGCCTGGACAAGCGGTGGGGGCCCTTCCTTCTACATGTGTATAGGTGTGTATCGATGTAGCAAAGGTGTTTGTGTTCGTTTACTAATGTAGCAGAGTTGTGTATGTGTTTCTGTTGATATAGCAGAGCTATGTGTGTATTGACGCTGCAGAGCTGTGTGTTTGGGTGTGTATTAATGTAGTAAAGCTGATGAGGCTGAAGTTGGTTTCTTATTCGTCCAGTTTCTTATTCGGAGCTGAAGTTGGTTTCTTATTCGTCAGTTTCTTATTAGTGATGTGAATACACTTAAAAACAGCTACAAAAACGATAAAACTGGCACAAAAATGGACATCAAAGTGTTGTTCCAAAAATACTACTAAAACAATTTGAAAATATAACTTTTTTTAGAAAACAATAAAGACTTAATGACCAACATAGTCTTTTTTTTTTAAATATATAATGTTTCAACAAAAATTAATTGGTGCAACAAACACGACTGTTGCCTTTTAAGACGTAAGTAACAACAAATCATACCAACACACATGGTATCACAATTTTATAATCATGTGTGTCTATGGATTACTAATACGTCGGGGCGGACATGCAGCCTCAGGTGGCAGGCTGTACATCCCTGTGGATTCCCTTGAGGTAATTATACCATTATATTTGGATATGGATCCTGTTCATATAAAGCTTTATGGGTACATGGGTTAATTGGATTGTGAGGAGGTGGTGTCCTTACATAATGGATTAAGGCTATTAGCATATTATTAGAGTGTCTATCTGTTGTTGGGTAGGTGGGAGCGCCTTGTTTGCAGCAGGTACTGTTTATATCAAACACATCTTATATGCTGCTTTGGTTGCTATATACCGTATTTTTCGGACCATAAGGCTAGTTTCACACTTGCTTTTTTTTGCAGCGCGTTTTTCCCGCAAAAAAACGCATTAAAAAAACGCATACAAATGCATACAAACGCTGCGTTTTTTTCCAGCATTTTAATGCGCATGCAGGAAAAAAACGCAGCGTTTTTGCGCGTTTGTATGCGTTTTTTGTGCGTTTGCGTTTTTTTACAGATTTTGGAAAAACCCCACAAAAAAGAAAAAACAACCATTCAACAACACACAAGACCAATGGGACTTCATTGTGGGTGTGGTATGTTAATATATATACACCCTGTCTACAGTATTCTTCACATTTGCTTGATTCTTCTCGTGACCATGGATCTGCGCTGGAAGAGTTTTCACTTCAACTTGGATTTGGACATCGCGATGGCTCAGGCGTATGCAGTTGCTTGCCATGAACAAAGGAAGAGAGAGAGGCAGCGAAGACGGCGGCGTTTGTGGATACATCCGATTGTTGAACTCCGGGAGAGCCGTGGGGCATACCACACCCTCTACAGCGAGCTACGTGCAAACCCGGAGAAATTTACTGATTATATCCGGATGTCCCACGAAAGTTTCATGGATTTGCTTGCTCGTGTCCAACAATCCATCCGGAGACAGGACACACAGCTCCGTCGTGCGATTCCTCCTGAGGAACGGCTACTGGTGACATTACGGTATGTTTTAAAAACAAAGGGGTGTGGTCTGATGTTTTTTTTTGTAAATTTAGTATTCAAAACCTTGGGTAATTAGTTTTCGTGAATGTACTAATATTTTTTTTATAGTTTTTAAAAATAATATACATAAATATTAATTTTACTTCTTTGTCTGTTCACAGATTCCTGGCGACTGGAGAAACCCTATCCTCACTACACTTCCAGTACCGTATTGGAATCTCTACCTTGTCTGGAATTGTTGCTGACACCTGCCGGGCTCTCTGGAATGTTCTTTGCCCAGAATTTATGCCCCTGCCCACCGCTGAAAAGTGGATGGAAATTGCTGACAAATTCTGGACAGTATGCAATTTTCCCAACTGTTTGGGAGCTGTTGATGGGAAACACATACGGATCATCAAACCCCAAAGAACGGGATCTGAGTACTATAATTACAAAAAGTACTTTTCAATAGTACTCATTGCAATTGCGGATGCCGGATGTATGTTTGTAGCAGTGGACATTGGAGCATTTGGCCGTGGTAATGACTCGCAGGCTTTTAAAAACTCAGACATGGGCCGGAGGTTGTATGGCAACCAATTTAATTTCCCTATGCCACGGCCTCTTCCTCACACCGAAGCTCCGCCACTGCCCTTTGTAATGGTTGGCGATGAGGCTTTTCAAATGTGCGGAAACTTACTGAAACCCTACTCCAGCCGGGACTTGGACCACACCAAAAAAATTTTTAATTACAGGCTGACCAGGGCCAGAAGAACTGTCGAGTGTGCTTTTGGGATTCTTGTTTCCAGATGGCGAATTCTGGGCACGGCCATTAATCTTAAACTTGAAACAGTCGATGAGGTGGTGAAGGCCTGTGTGGTTCTACATAACTTTGTGATGGCTAAAGAGCACCCGACCTTTGAACTGGACGATGATGCTCCTAACCCATTGCCTGAATTCACTCAGCACACTCTCAGGTCATCCGTTGAAGTTGGCCAAATGAGGGACAAATTTGCGGCCTACTTTATTTCTGATGTAGGACGGGTGCACTGGCAAGATGAAATGGTGTAATGTTGTTGTTTATGGTAATAAAAATCCTTATTTGATACCATTACTGAGTGCACTATATTTTTTAAACTCCGATTAATTAAAAAACTTCCCATGTATAACTGAATTTTGTTATGTTCACACACCTGGGCAGGTAAATACACATACGAGTTAAAATGCAGCATTGCTAGTCTGCGTTAAATATATTGGAATGAGCAAAGCTGCAGGCCATGAATCAGGAAACCATTTTTTTTCAAGATAAAATTGTGCAAATAGTTTAAAACAAAGTATGTGATTTTCTCAAAACACAACACTCAAAACCCAACCCCAATGAAAGTCCATGGGGAATACAAGTCAGCATTGAGTGGATGAATGTAATCTGCTCCATTAAAAGTTATTACACTAGGCCTTTGAATGACTATACTAGGCCGTGGTATTTCAAATATGAGTATACTAGGCCTTGGGGCTAGTAGTATAGTAATATGTGAAATACCACGGCCTAGTATAGTCATACCAAGGCCTACTGTAATAACTCGATTTTTAACAACTAGCATCTTGTTTCACCAAAAACAAACTGGTGAAACTAGAAAGAAACTTATTTTTTAGACAAGTTTCAACAGTTTGTTTTTCATGAAACCAGATTCTATTTTGTAAAACTAGAGTTATTACACTAGGCCTTGGAATGACTATACTAGGCCGTGGTATTTCAAATATGAGTATACTAGGCCTTGGGGCTAGTAGTATATGTGAAATACCACGGCCTAGTATAGTCATACCAAGGCCTACTGTAATAACTCGATTTTTAACAACTAGCATCTTGTTTCACCAAAAACAAACTGGTGAAACTAGAAAGAAACTTATTTTTTAGACAAGTTTCAACAGTTTGTTTTTCATGAAACCAGATTCTATTTTGTAAAACTAGAGTTATTACACTAGGCCTTGGAATGACTATACTAGGCCGTGGTATTTCAAATATGAGTATACTAGGCCTTGGGGCTAGTAGTATATGTGAAATACCACGGCCTAGTATAGTCATACCAAGGCCTACTGTAATAACTCGATTTTTAACAACTAGCATTTTAAACAACTAGCATCTTGTTTCACCAAAAACAAAGTGGTGAAACTAGAAAGAAACTTTATTTTTTAGACAAGTTTCAACAATTTGTTTTTCATGAAACCAGATTCTATTTGGTAAAACTAGAGTTATTACACTAGGCCTTTGAATGACTATACTAGTCCATGTTATTTCACATATGACTATACTAGCCCTTGGGTTGGTTTTTAACATGTATTTACCCATCAGTGTGTGTGAGCGGCGCAAACAACATTAATGAAACTTATTAATGGTGAACCACAAATGTAAATTTATTTTTTCTCACAAAAAAAAAATTTAAAAATTATTTTTTACGGCGTTTGGGGGCAGATGGTTTCAATTTGGGGGTGTGCAGGGAATATGCAACACTTGCAGTTGAAGACGGTGTTTGAGGGGAAGGGGCAACAAAACTTGTGGGGGAAGGTAGTCCAGTTAAGGGAATTAAACTTGGAACACTTGTAGGAGAGGAAATCTGTTCAGTTACATTAGTTGTAATGGCATGTCGCCGTAGGCTTGTGTGCCTGGACCGACTTTGGCCCAATGCCCGCCTTGATTGATTTCGCCTTGAAGTAGGGGCAAATATGGAATGTAGGTCCCCCGTCTGCTGGTATGGCTGCTGCTGCTGAGGTGGCGGCTGCTGCTGCAGAGGTTGCGGCTGCTGCTGAGGTGGCGGCTGCTGCTGAGGTGGCGGCTGCTGCTGAGGTGGCAGCTGTTGCTGAGGTGGTTGCTGCTGCTGAGGTAGTTGCTGCTGCTGCTGAGGTGGCGGCTGCTGCTGAGGTGGTTGCTGCTGCTGCTGAGGTGGCGGCTGCTGCTGAGGTGGCTGCTGCTGCTGAGGTGGCGGCTGCTGAGTTGGCTGCTGCTGCTGAGGTGGCTGATGCTGCTCTTCTTGGTCAGTGCTCGTCCTTGCAGGAGGACTGGTGGCGGCAGTGATGGCCCAGGTTTGCAGAGTGGTGGTGGCAGGGCTACTACATGTTGTTGTAGCGGCAGGGCTGTTCCATGTTTGCCTAGTGGTGGCTGAGCTCCACGCATGCATGGGATTGGCGGTGGTGCTCCAGACAGGAGCAGCGCTTGCCATGGTGGTGTCGGTGAAGTGACCAGCTGCACTCAGACTTGTGGTGGTGTAACGGTGGGTGTCCAGCCTTTGAAGAGAGGTGTCCGTGCAGTGGTATGCAGCACAAGTCGGTAGTGAGGTGAAGCGAGTCAATGGTGGCACAGGTGGAAAGGACACCACTGACTGCTGACCGTACCGATTATGCTGCATAGCCTGCAAGAAAGCATTGTTGCAGGCCTGCAGCACATTCAGCTGTTGATCAGGACTAAGGTGTTCCGCCATGCCCTTTTCAATCTTACTAAAAAAATGGTGTGCTGGTCTGTTGAGGTCGGCCTCCAGACGGTCAAGGCGCTGTTCTACAGAATTGAAGCGGTGTTCAAAGTGGTTAAAACCACGTTCCATCAGTGCAAAACCGCTTTCAACTCTGTCGGACAGTGACTTGAGGCTGGAATTAAATGTCTCGCTCAAATGCATAAACTCGGGCAAGACATTCCTGTCCAAGGCCCTCTGCCGCTGGCGGGTAGTGCCCGCATAACCAGTGGCAGAGACCTGGGACAGGGGAACACCTGATGGCCCAGCTTCCTGGTCACCAGCTGTGTGTGTGTGGGACCTGCAAGGTGCTTCCTGGCTGTCGGATGGCTGGGACGGGTCAGAGGACGTCCGACGAAGGACCGCTCCAGGGCCAGGTTGCAGGGTGCTGCTCCAGGTGCTGTGGAAGAAAGGAAAATCATTACTACCATGCCTTTACAAGAAGCATCAGCTGTGGATTAGAAAAACACAGATTAATAAAAATAAAAACCCAAAATGTATAATACTTACGATCTTGTGGCAAGGACCGGTCTTAGGAACTGCAACGCGTGATAGTGACGGTATCTAGTTCTGGTCCTTGACGCAGATCCACTGCGAACCTGGCCCTCAGCACGAACATCACTGTTGAAGCGGTCCTTGATCGAACGCCAACGTGTTCGGACTTTGTCCACTGTTGATAAAAAAAAACAGTGCCGTCAAGTACAACAGTCACTGCTTCACAATTTAGCAATACAATACTCAAAGCAGTCACTGTACACCCCGATGACACTGTTGGGTTTCCTGCTAGAATACACCTAGCACGAAACCCAACAGTGCCGTCAAGGACAACAGTCACTGCGGCACAATGTAGCAATACAATACTCAAAGCAGTCACTGTAGACCACGATGACACTGTTGGGTTTCCTGCTAGAATACGCCTAGCACGAAACCCAACAGTGCCGTCAAGGACAACAGTCACTGCGGCACAATGTAGCAATACAATACTCAAAGCAGTCACTGTAGACCACGATGACACTGTTGGGTTTCCTGCTAGAATACGCCTAGCACGAAACCCAACAGTGCCGTCAAGGACAACAGTCACTGCGGCACAATGTAGCAATACAATACTCAAAGCAGTCACTGTAGACCACGATGACACTGTTGGGTTTCCTGCTAGAATACGCCTAGCACGAAACCCAACAGTGCCGTCAAGGACAACAGTCACTGCGGCACAATGTAGCAATACAATACTCAAAGCAGTCACTGTAGACCACGATGACACTGTTGGGTTTCCTGCTAGAATACGCCTAGCACGAAACCCAACAGTGCCGTCAAGGACAACAGTCACTGCGGCACAATGTAGCAATACAATACTCAAAGCAGTCACTGTAGACCACGATGACACTGTTGGGTTTCCTGCTAGAATACGCCTAGCACGAAACCCAACAGTGCCGTCAAGGACAACAGTCACTGCGGCACAATGTAGCAATACAATACTCAAAGCAGTCACTGTAGACCACGATGACACTGTTGGGTTTCCTGCTAGAATACGCCTAGCACGAAACCCAACAGTGCCGTCAAGGACAACAGTCACTGCGGCACAATGTAGCAATACAATACTCAAAGCAGTCACTGTAGACCACGATGACACTGTTGGGTTTCCTGCTAGAATACGCCTAGCACGAAACCCAACAGTGCCGTCAAGGACAACAGTCACTGCGGCACAATGTAGCAATACAATACTCAAAGCAGTCACTGTAGACCCCGATGACACTGTTGGGTTTCCTGCTAGAATACGCCTAGCACGAAACCCAACAGTGCCGTCAAGGACAACAGTCACTGCGGCACAATGTAGCAATACAATACTCAAAGCAGTCACTGTAGACCACGATGACACTGTTGGGTTTCCTGCTAGAATACGCCTAGCACGAAACCCAACAGTGCCGTCAAGGACAACAGTCACTGCGGCACAATACAGAGCAGGGAAATACTCACTAAACGCCTTTTTGGCGGATGCTGTGGCGCTGTCCCAGCCATCCATCAACGCTGCGGCCACCTCATTCCATAGCCGCCGTGTCACCACATTGTCCTTGTACAGCCGGTCACGGCTGTCCCACAACGGCGAACGCTCCTGGACCAGGCTGATGAGCTGCTCATTATCCAGGTAGACGTCTTCATCCCGTTGTGGAACCTAGACAAAACACATTCATTAGAATAATCAAATTTAAATTGACTAAAAAGTTACAAAAAAAGAAAAAAAAAAAAGAGTAAAAATAGAAGATAAAAAAAAAAAAAAAACATTACAAATCATTTGATACTTACATTACGTATCACCACCGGGACTTGGCTTCGCTGCTCCTGCTGTTCGCCCTCACTATTCCCGTCCGCAGATGATGATGACGATGTCTGAAAGTTGAAAAAAACGTAAGAGATTTGGAGAAGCAGCAGATATACTTACCAGATGCACGAAAATAATCACCTCACGGTCTGCTTGCGCCAATTCCTGCCGCGATGGGGAATACTCCGATTCTGAAGACATACTGCATGTAAAAATAATAAAAATCATTAGTACATACATAATTTAAAAGGACAGGCATATAATGTAATATACTCACATTCTTCGCTGATATAATGGGTTCTTGGTTGAATGTCTGCTCTTCAATCTGTCTAGTGTAGTAGTGGCAGAGTTTTGGCAGGCACCTCCTTTATATAGCCTTTTTTTTTTGGACTTTAGAAGATTCTAACTAGGATAAAAAGTGGACACCACCCAAAAAACGCTGCGCTAAAAAAGCGCATACCTGCGCATGCCAGTGCGCACGTATGCGCATCCATAGGCTATAATGGCCATTTTTAGCGCAAAACGTGCGCATACGTGCGCATGCGATTTTTTCAAGGGCCAAAAAATGCAACATGCAGCGTCTGGAAAATACCAACGCACACCCCAAAAAAACGCAGCGCATGAAAATCGCATACATGCGCTTACAAGTGCGCAGGTATGCGCACCCATGTTAAATATAGGGGAAAAATCGCATGCGCACGTATGCGTTTTTTTCCAGCGCTAAAAAACGCAAATGTGAAACCAGCCTAAGACGCACTTTTTTCCCCAAAAATTTTGGGGGAAAGTGGGGGGTGCGTCTTATGGTCGCAATGCACGGTACCTGGTCCGGTGGTGGCAGCGGGCGAGGCTCTGCGGTGTGGTGGTGGCAGCGGGCGGCGCTCTGCGGTGCAGTGGTGGCAGCGGGCTGTGCTCCGGTGCAGGGGCGGCGGCTCCGCCGGCGTTTCTTCGCAGCCCGAAGGCCCCCCCGCACACACCCTTGCTGGGCGCCGCCATGTTGCGGTGGCCTCCGGGAGCATGGACGCCGGCAAGATGGCCGCCGGTCCGGGGACGGCGCATGCGCAGCTTCAGATCTCGTCCCGAGATCTCGGGGGACGAGATCTCGTTGCCGAGATTTGAATCTCGTCCCCCGAGATCTCGGCACGAGATCTGAAGCTGCGCATGCGCCGTCCCCGGACCGGCGGCCATCTTGCCGGCGTCCGTGCTCCCGGAGGCCACCGCAACATGGCGGCGCCTAGCAAGGGTGTGTGCGGGGGGCCTCCGGGCTGCGAAGAAACGCCGGCGGAGCCGTCGCCCTTGCACCGGAGCACAGCCCGCTGCCACCACCGCACCGCAGAGCGCCGCCCGCTGCCACCACCGCAGAGCCCAGCTGCCCCAGCATAGCTGCCCCTGCCCCAGCACAGAGCCGCCGCCACCGCACGAGCCTGGACCACTGAATGGCCCTGTGACTACTTCTCCACCTGTGCCGGATCCCTTCCCGGGTAAGCTGAATTCGGACTGTAAGACGGACCCCCATTTGACACATTATTATTTTTTTCCCTATTTTCCTTCTGAAAATTGGGGTGCGTCTTATGGTCCGGTACGTCTTATAGTCCGAAAAATACGGTACTTTGTAATGGATATTAACCCCCTCGTGATTTATGGTAGTGTTTGCCACCTGCCTATGCATGTCTATGAGTGATTATAGAAGGTGAGAATTTTGCCCATTCCCTTTTTCCCTTTAGCTTGGCATTCTGGTTTTAATGAATTTTGCTAATAAAATTTATATTTTTGAGATCAACATTGAGCCTTGTAATCATCATTTTTTTGTATATGTCTATGCCGGAATATGGGCTCACAAACAGGTGATAGCATGTCTGGTGTCGGCAACGCTGAACTTTAGAAGTTAATGGAAGAGTTTATCATCCTGTACCTGCCTTATGCCCTTAAACTAATTTAACATGATGTATTCAGGGCTGCAACCCATGTGTTCAGAGTTAACATCACCGTAGTATGAATAGTTCATTGGAGGCCGCTGATAGCATTGGTCATCACGCTGTTGTGGTGGTGGTGACAGTGGTGGTTGTGAAGGCGGCAATGGTGGTGGACGCCTTGCCCGCACACTCTATGTGGCCCCCATAACAATGTCTGCTAATGGTAATGGTGCAATCGGGGAAGGGTCCTCGAATTCAGACAATATAGCATTCACAGTTGTCATGAACTTTGTCTGCCTTTCCACTGACAGTAACCGAGCCTTGCTGGCTATGCTGGCACCAAAGAAATCTAAGTGATCTTCCCTTGAAGATTTGTTGATGAGATCGATGGTGTCATTTACCCTTTTAGTTGTCTCATTCATTTTTTTGGGGGGTTTGGGTTTGCTTTTTTTGGGCAGTGGCTCGGTTAATGACAACGGATTGGCAGCTCTTTCAGTGTTTGGGGCAGGAGTATTTTGGGGCTCAGAAGAAGATGCCGTCGCTGAAGATGACGCAGCCGATGCTACACCAGAAGTAGATGGAGAGTCAGGTCCACACAATGAAGACCCATCCATGGAATCAGTGGATCCTGCGGGCTCTTGGCTAGCATCTTCATCAGGAGGCGAAATGTTTCCATCAGTGCTGTGATAAAAAAAGAAAACCAAGTCTTCAGTAATAATTCAAATTTTAGGCATTATTACTACATTCAAATTATATCTAACAAATCACCTCCTCAAAGTCCTGCTGGTTAGCAAGAAACACAAATCATCATAGAGACAGAATTTGATTTTGGACGGTGATGACCCACTTGTACCAATCTTGGTTTGGATTTTTTGAAATCTATCTAGCACCGATCTCCAACGTTGCTTCACATCATGAGCTAAAATTAAAAATCACAACACATTATGATCCTTGCAATACGTTTTAAAGTGAATGGTCGATCTGTTTAAACAACATACCAAAAATTACTTACTAATTTTCTGCTGCAGGGCACCGGTGTACCCATCAAAATCTGGATAAAGCTGACGGCAGATTCTGGTCCAACACACATCCCTTGTATATTTATCTTTGTAGGCCTCATCGGCCAGGTCCCAGATAGCTGGAATATCCCTTATCTATAATGGATAACAATATGTTATTAACATCTTCATATTTAGTTTGTTAGCATACAGAAAATGAAATTAAAAAATTTAAACTGTGCAGGCCGTAAGTACGCCGACCGCCATATCTAAATAACCTATTGATACCAGGACACCCACCTCCGTCAGACTGTAGCTTGCCTGCTGCCTGCCACCATGCCCCCCCCACCGCTGGACCTGCTGCCGCTGACCCCCCTCACCGCCACCTGTACTCACACACATATATATATATATATATATATATATATATATATATACACACACACTTCCCTCCCGATGCGTAAGCATCGGGAACACCCCTAGTTTATATATATATATATATATATATATATATATAGAGAGACATACACATCTCTATATGTTATGTATACACAGCTCCGAAAAATAAAGGGAACACAAATAACACATCCTATATGTAAATGAATGAAATATTCTAATTGAATATTTTTGTGGGTACAAGGTTGATTGTGCTGTCAATGTAATCACATAATAAAAATCATCAATGGATATCCAATTTTTGAACCAATGGAGGCCTGGATTTGAAGACACATAAAAATTTAAAATTGAAAAAAGTAAAAATGAAGCTTAGTATTGAGCGTGGCCTCCACGTGCCTGTATGACCTCCCGACAATGCCTGGCCGCGAGTATTTGTTTTGCAGTTTAGTTCTGTAGTGGGCGTGTCAGGGGGGTGGCAGTGTTTGTGAGCTGCAGTGCTGATTGGTTTACCACGGCAGTGAGGGCGGTGCATTTATGAGCGCGCTCACATCCAGATCCTGGAGCAGGCTGGGAAAGTTGCGCGTAGATTCGCAGAAGGTAGAAGGCGGCGGCGCGCATTCATGAGCGCGCATTTTTACCGGACGCGGCGCATTTCACAGGTGCAGCGTCTGCGCTTTTCACAGGTGCTGGGCTTGCTTTTCACGGGTGCAGCGTCTGCACATTTCACAAGTGCTGGACTCGCCTTTCACGGGTGCAGCATCTGCGCATTTCACAGGTGCTGGGCGCGCTTTTCACGGGTGCAGCGTCTGCGCATTTCACAAGTGCTGGACTCGCCTTTCACGGGTGCAGCATCTGCGCATTTCACAGGTGCAGCGTCTGCGCTTTTCACAGGTGCTGGGCTTGCTTTTCACGGGTGCAGCGTCTGCGCATTTCACAAGTGCTGGACTCGCCTTTCACGGGTGCAGCGTCTGCGCTTTTCACGGGTGCAGCGTCTGCGCATTTCACAAGTGCTGGACTCGCCTTTCACGGGTGCAGCATCTGCGCATTTCACAGGTGCTGGGCGCGCTTTTCACCGGTGCAGCGTCTGCATTTCACAGGTGCTGGGCTCGCTTTTCACCGGTGCAGCGTCTGCACATTTCACAGGTGTTGGGCGCGCTTTTCACCGGTGCAGCGTCTGCGCATTTCACAGGTGCTGGACTCGCCTTTCACAGGTGCAGCGTCTGCGCATTTCACAGGTGCTGGGAACGCTTTTCACCGGTGCAGTGTCTGCATTTCACAGGTGCTGGGCGCGCTTTTCACCGGTGCAGCGTCTGCGCTTTTCACAGGTGCTGGGCGCGCTTTTCACGGATGCAGCGTCTGCGCATTTCACAAGTGCTGTACTCGCCTGTCACGGGTGCTGCGTCTGCGCATTTCACAATTGCTGGACTCGCCTTTCATAGGTGCAGTGTCTGCGCATTTCACAATTGCTGGACTCGCCTTTCATAGGTGCAGCGTCTGCGCATTTCACAAGTGCTGGACTCGCCTTTCACGGGTGCAGCGTTTGCGCATTTCACAGGTGCTGGGCGCGCTTTTCACCGGTGCAGCATCTGCGCATTTCACAGGTGCTGGACTCGCCTTTCACAGGTGCAGCGTCTGCGCATTTCACAGGTGCTGGGCGCGCTTTTCATCGCTGCAGCGTCTGCGCATTTCACATGTGCTGGGTGCGCTTTTCACCGGTGCAGAGTCTGCGCATTTCACAGGTGCTGGGCGCGCTTTTCACAGGTGCAGCGTCTGCGCTTTTCACAGGTGCTGGGCGCGCTGTGCAGCGTCTGCGAATTTCACAGGTGCTGGGCGCGCTTTTCACTGGTGCAGCGTCTGCGCATTTCACAGGTGCTGGGCGCTCTTTTCACTGGTGCAGTGTCTGCATTTCACAGGTGCTGGGTGCGCTTTTCACAGGTGCAGCATCTGCGTACTTCACAGGTGCTGGGCTCGCCTTTCACAGGTTCAGCGTCTGCGCTTTTCACCGGTGCTGGGTGCGCTTTTCACCGGTGCAGCATCTGCGCATTTCACAGGTGCTGGGCGCGCTTTTCACCGGTGCAGCATCTGCGCATTTCACAAGTGCATTTCACAAGTGCTGGGCTCACTTTTCACAGGTGCAGCGTCTGCGCATTTCACAGGTGCTGGACTCGCCTTTCACAGGTGCAGCGTCTGCGCTTTTCACAGGTGCTGGGGTCGCTCTTCACGGGTGCAGCGTCTGCGCATTTCACAAGTGCTGGACTCGCCTTTCACGGGTGCAGCGTCTGCGCATTTCACAAGTGCTGGACTCGCCTTTCATGGGTGCAGCGTCTGCGCATTTCACAGGTGCTGGGTGCGCTTTTCACCGGTGCAGCGTCTGCATTTCACAGGTGCTGGGCTCGCTTTTCACCGGTGCAGCGTCTGCGCATTTCACTGGTGCTGGGCGCATATTTCACTGGTGCTGGGCGCATATTTCACTGGTGCTGGGCGCATATTTCACTGGTGCTGGGCGCGTTTGACAGGTGCTGGGCGCGCATTTCACAGGTGCAGCGTCTCCGCACATTTCTGCCTCTCCGCCGCTTGCCACTCTGCCATATGATCCATATTCTACCTATAGTAAGCTGTTGCCATTATTCCCAGGTGATGTGTGTCCACGCATTGCGGAGCACGCATGTCTGCCTCTCGGTGCACATTTAGGGTGTGTGCACACGTTGCGGATTCTGCTGCGGACTTGGCCCTGCGGATCCGCAACAGTTTCTGCTGTGTTGTACAGTACCATATAAGTCTTTGGAAAATGAAAAACGCACTGCATACGTTACGTATTTTTCCGCGTCGATTTGCTGTGGTTTAAAATTTTCAGCATGTCACTTCTTTGTGCGGAATCCACAGCGGTTTCACACCTGCTCCATTACAGGTGTCAAACCGCAGGCTAATCCGCAGGTAAAACGCAGGTCATTTAACCTGCATTTTTAGCCAAATCTGCGTGCAAAAATCTGCACCACAATCTGCAACGTGAACCCTAAGGAGCAGAAGGCGCACATTCATGAGCGCGCATTTCTGTGTCTCCACCATTTGCCACTCTGCCGTATGATCCGTATTCTGCCTCTAGCAAGCTGTTGCCCTTATTCCCAGGTGCTGCGTCTCCTGGAAGTTGTGGGTTGGAAAGAGCTGCTGATTCAATTAGCCACATTGCCTATTTTGGAGACTGCGGACGACCTGAAAAGTCAGGTAATGCCTTGTACAAGCTCTCGTCTCTATGTATCTATGATATTTTTTGGTGAGTGACCAGATGTCTCCTGATTGTAGGCGACTTTGAGGACTCGTACCTTCAATTATCACCTGGATTTGGGACAGAACAGCCAGTTGTACGACGCTCTCGCACATATTCCCGAACATAGCAGGTGAGTCTGAGGTCCGCTGGCTCGTGGTGTGGGGCGGAGGTCTGATGGCTCATGGTGTGGGGTGCAACACTGAGCGTGGTGTGGGGTGCAGGGCTGACAGCTCGTGGTGTGGGGCGGAGATGTGAACATTGTGCCTGAGCCTTAGACCCCAGCGTATGCTCCATACATGGTCAGATGGAGGATAGAAGCATCTCTTTCGTGTCTGTCTCTGATCTTGAGCCGCTCCGTACACCCGCTCCTCGCCTGTAACGTACATGCACCTCAGTGGTTGAGAATGTATTGATGGCACCACAGGAAATGGCAATGGGCAGAAACATCACTGATCCAACTTATTAAAGGGAACCTGTCACGTCGTTTTGGCTCTGTAAGCTGCGGCCACTGCCTTTCAGGGCTTACCTACAGCATTCTATAAGCCTGTAGATAAGCCCATGCTCTAACCTGAAACAGAAGAAAAGCAAGTTTCATTATACTCACCGGGGGGGGGGGGGGCAGGCAGGGTTGTGCACGGTGGGTGTCGTGATCCGGTGCCTCCCAACATCGTGCGATGACGTCCTCCTCCTTACTTCTACCTCGGCACAGGCGCACTGCGCTGCTCTGTTGAGGGCAGAGTAAAGTACTGCAGTGCGCAGGAGCGGGACATCTCTGACATTTCCTGGCGCCTGCGCAATGCAGTACTTTGCTGTGCCCTCAACAGGGCAAAGAAGTACGCTTGCGCAGGAGCTTCGACACGAAGCAAGGAAGAGGACGTTATCGCATGGAGATGGGAGGCGGTGGACCTGGACCTGCGACGCCCATCGGACCGAACTGCACCCGGGTGAGTATAATAAAACTTGTTTGTCTTCTCCTTCAGGTTTGATCTGGGGCTTATCTACAGCATCATAGAATACTGTAGATAAGCCCTGATAGCCGTAGGCTGCAGCTTACAGGGCCAAAACCATGTGACAGGTTCCCTTTAAACCTCACTTAGCCAGAGTAGGTCCCAGTTACACGCTGCGGTCAGGAGGGCAGGAATATTAGGGTCTGGTTGGTTCCTCACCCCCCCATGTAGCACCATTAATTCCCAAGCTTTACTGATGTCATTGCTGATCCTATCCGGGCACACTATCTACATTCCCTCGGGACATCGGGATGTCTGTGGAGTGTGAGAGAAAACAGAGAACATACAAACTGCTTGCAGGTGTTGTCCTTGTTGCGATTTGAATCCAGGACCTCAGTTCTGCAATGGTAACCACTGAGCCACTGCATGCTAGCCACTGAGCCACTTTGCTGCCCCAAAATCCACTTGTATACAAACTGAACAGTCTCATCTAATACTGTACATATGAGGCTAGCGTATTTGGATCAGGAGACCCCTAGCTGGTAAGGACCACGTGGGCTATAGGATGAAGGTCAGCGGTCTGGAATCCGGCATCAGATGGAGTTTGGAGACTCCAGATTGTTGATTGTATCACACAGCAGAAAAAAGCTTGTTTTACATTGTCCCTAATAACACATACATACATTATCTACATGAGGCACAATTGTAAAAGGGGTCGTACAGAATTTGGAAAACATTCTCTTTGGAGCTCATCTGTAGTATCTGACACAACCTGTAGACTAAGGAGGCACTGTTTTTAAAGGCAAGCTACCATGATTTTTAATCTTTTCCATCCTGTATACTTCTCACAGTGGCCTCTGTCCGCCTTGTCTCCTTTGGTTTGGATGCCGTATTCCTCCATCGATCACCTTCTGCAAGCGCTGGAAGAGAATAAAAGTCGGCTACACCAAGAGGTAAGAGCTGCAGTCACCGTCACACATGCGTGTGGTATTCGGGGGGCTTGGTATATGCTCCAATTATAGGACTTGTCCCCCATAAGTCGGTGCACATTCTGCCGCCACTTACCGGATGCCACGATAGGCCCCATTCTAAATCTGTGCTGCCTGGTGCTACTGGGATGATTGACATGTAAGGACGAGAACCGGAAAAGCCAAAGCTTGTCCTCCGCATGCGCCTGGACTCCCTGACCGTTAATAGCGCGCTTTCACATCACATGACCGTGGTGACTAATGGTGATGTCATGCATGGTGACATAATGCCACACTCATAAACTGTGATGTATTAGAGCCATGGCAGCCGGGCTCGGACCATGTGTGCGCCATTAATGTCTTCCTCCATTTCCTTTACAGCTGTGGGAGAAGCTCAGTGGCAAACTCAACTACTACTTTCAGAACTTGGGAGACTCCACGTCGCATCTGCTCATGCGCCGGAGAAGCTAGCGCCGCTCTGTGATTCATGGTTTTCCCTTTTATACCTGTGTGTAGTCATTTTTTGTATAATAAAATTTAATATTTTCTATGTTTTTGCAATCCGGAGTCACTGGTTTCTCGGTAATGGGCCGTGTCCTCAGCGTTAGATACCGTATATACTCGTGTATAAGCCAAGATTTTCAGCCCATTTTTTTGTGCTGAAAACGCCCCCCCCCCCCTCGGCTTATACACTAGTCATATACCTGGGGTTTGGCGGGGGAGGGGGAGCAGGGGTGGCACTCTCTGCAGCCCCCTCGCTTTTCCACTGTCTGCCTTCAGCGGTCATGTGGTACCGCTCATTAATCTCATGAATATGCGCATATTCCTGAGTGATAATGAGCGGTATCACGTGACCGCTGAAAGCAGGAAGGGAGAAAGTGGAGAAGCGAGGCTGCAGAGATGTTCCAGGACGGGTGAGTATAGCGATATTCACCTGTCCTCGTTCCCACGCTGCTCACCGCCGTCTGCCGCTTCCTGTGTCAGTGACTTTTAGGCTGCAGGGGGTGTGGTGACGTTCTTAGTGCGTGCCGCGCCCTTTGCTGGCTGAACAGTCACTGACAGAGGACGCGCAGACGGTGGTGAGCAGCAATGTACCGGGGGACAGGTGAATATCTCATGTGCTGGGTCCTGAGCAGGAGAGGTGAGTATGGCTTTTTTTTTTTTTTTTTTTTTTTTTTTTTTGGCAGCAGCAGCATATCCCCCATAATATATGGGGGCATATTCTATGTGGCAGCATATGGGGGCATATTCTATGGGGCAGCATATGGGGGCAGAATCTATGGAGCATCTTATGGGGCCATAACCTTTATGGAGCATTATATGCGGCATATTATTCTATAGAGCATCTTATGGGCCCATTATTAACCTTTGTGCAGCATTATATGGGGTGTATTTTGTATGGAGCATTATATGGGGCTCCTGATTCAATATGGATATTCAAAAAACATTGAACCTAATGATGATGTCTCAATTAATTTTACTTTTATTGCTATCTATGTTTATTTTTGTAATTTACCAGTAGCTGCTGCATTTTCCACCCTAGGCTTATACACGAGACAGTAAGTTTTCCCAGTTTTTTGTGGCAAAATTAGGGTGGTCAGCTTATACAGGAGTATATACGGTAAGTTACATCAAGTTTATAGGTTATAGTAATTAAAACGCTAGCAGACTCTGCCCTTCCCACTAAGCCCTGCCCACTTTTTAGAACTGTGTGATAACGGTGGGTCCAGCTGGCGTAGAGTAAGTAATGTATTCTTGTAGCTGTTAGCAGTAAATCTAAACATATCATTCTTGCATGAACACAACTGCCACGATATAAACACGAGCGGCTCGTGGTCCTCTTCCTCAAGCATCTCGTGTCCAGATGTCATTGGTACGGTCGACGCTGAGCTGCTGCTGCAGCAGCGTTGGAGGGGCTGCCATGGTGGGCATGAGCTTTCATCCCTTGAGCTGTTCTCTTTTTAAAGGGGTTGTCCAGGACTGTGATATTGACAGTCTCTCCTTAGAATAGGTCATCTGTGTGTGTGATCAATGGGGGGTACGACACCGGCACCTGCGGCTATTAGGTGTTGGCTGGAACTTGTCAATCCCTGAGCTGCACAGCTCCGCCGACAGACGTGCAGCACCCGACCGTGGACACAGCTCCAGTGACGCCGCTGTGCTGTGGGTGTCGGTGACTGAGCAGCTCCAGCCGACACCAGGGAAGACCTAAAAGCCAAGATGGCGGGTGTAACCAGTGCTAAACATGGGTTATTAATGTTAACCCCTTATTGACCACGCCAACTTTGAGCTTAATGACCAAGCCAATTTTTACATTTCTAACCACTGTCGCTTTTGAGGAGCTCTGGAGCTTCGATGGATCCCGCTGATTCTGAGATTGTTTTTGTGTGACATATTGTACTTAATGATAGTGTTAAATTTTGTTTGATATGCCTTGCGGTTATTTCTGAAACAAACCAGTAATTTGCCAATACATTTAGAAATTTTGCAATTATCCAAATTTGATTTTTTGTGCCCATATATCTGTAAAAAATGACCGGAATCATGTTCCCTGGATAGTTTCTAACGCTGGGGGCGCTACCCACTTATTTGTTAGGGCCTTTAAAGTCATGGTCAACCGCTTTAACGGGAAAGTGAGGAGTCAAAGTATTAGGCCGGGGTCACACTATCCGACGCAAAATACGGTCAGTATTTTGCATGCGTAATACGGATGAATGGCCCCTAAACAGTGCTCCGTATGTCATCCATAATCAAGGTGTGGTCGCGTATTTTGCGCTTGTAAGCATCCGTATGTAATCCTTATGGCATCCCTATGGCGATATTTTCTCGCAGGCTTGCAAAATGGACATATAATGGAGCCCTATGACAGGGTTTCTAAACAGAAACCAAAGAATAGATATAGACACATAGAATGCATATATATAGACACATAGAATGCATATATATATATCTATTCTTTCGTTTGTTTATTAAAACTGTCAGTGTGAGTTTACTGTATAGCACACTGAATTGCCGCCTTTGCTAAAAGACACCTGGTGCGTATTTCTCGCAATTCACATGTGTGTTCTGTGTGTAATCCGTATTTTTTGAGCACCCATAGACTTGCATTGGCGTATTACGGGCGTAGTACGCTGACAATCGCAGCATGCTGCGATTGGCACGGACCGTAGAATACGCCCGAGAAATATACGGCTGTTGGGAGCAAACCCATAGAGAATAATTTGTCCGTGTGTAATGCATGCTTTTAGCGCCTCTCACTCGGCCGTATTCCTCGCCAGTGTGACCCCGGCCTTATAGTGTCACCCCCACACCGCCCACTGCTGTAACCTTTCTAACTGGAGTTTCCAAGGTGTGTGGAGGCTGCGGCAGTCATCTGCCCCCTAATTACTTGTGGAGGCTCCCGGTGACGCTGCTGACTGACGTGTCACACATGAAACAGTGACCTGGCGATATGGATGTTGGCCAAGATGTCTGCACACGGCAGCTCCTGCCTGTGACGCTGTGGAGCCGCCATTCTGTAGAGCCCTCCCGCCCGTGTGGTGCTGCGCATGTCAACTTCCGCATTGATTTTGTAGGAAAAATTATCGCAGCATGGGGACGAGATTTCCTGCAATCACATTCATTTTGCTGGCTACTGAATTTGCCATCGCATTTCCATGCTGACAGGCCACACAGAAATCACTTTTCCTGTCCCTCAGCCAACACCACACCTATTTTCCCAAAGTGACTTTAATAAAAAATGTATTTTCACTCTTTTATTGTTAAATTTGTAAACATTTTCATATTACATGTGCCAACCGGGACATGCTTTATATACATTAGGCAACAAGCACCCATCAGAAAGATCCTGTGCCTGTGTGAACAATAAGCAATAATGGTGGAATTTTAAAGAGTAAGGCTAGCTTCAGACTAGCGTTTCCGGGCGCAGCGCATTTTGGCTCGCTCGGTGCAACGTCAAAAGGTCGCATCGCACTCCAAATCATCCTAGTGCATGGTCTGCGCACCCTATGCTACAGATAGGGTGTGCAGATCGCATGCAGCGATGTGCGACCCTAGAAGAATTGACCGGAGGGGGCGCGGCCGGGGGAGGAGCTGCACAGAGGCCCTGCGCTGCGCCCGTAAACAGCCTAAAACACTAGCCTAAAACACTTTCCTTCACATTTAGCAAGCTTCGACGTAATGCTCCTGAACACTGGCTAGGACACTGTTAAATCCCTTCTCTGGCTTCCTCCATCAGCAGTAGGGTTCCTCTCAGACTGCAAATGATGAGCTCTCCTTGTTTTGCTAAGTTCTGTGTCTCTGAGTGGAGACTCTGAGTGGTAACATGGCAGAATCCGCAACGTGTGCACACACCCTAAATTTGCAGCGAGAGGCAGAAATGCGTGCTCCGGAATGCGTGGACACGCAGCACCTGGGAATAATGGCAACAGCTTACTATAGGTAGATTATGGATCATATGGCAAACGGTGGAGAGGCAGAAACGTGCGGAGACGCTGGACCTGTGAAATGCGCAGATGCTGCACCTGTGAAAAGCGCGCCCAGCACCTGTGAAATGCGCAGACGCTGCACCGGTGAAAAGCGCGCCCAGCACCTGTGAAATGCAGATGCAGTACCTGTGAAAAGCGCGCCCAGCACCTGTGAAATGCGCAGATGCTGCACCTGTGAAAAGCGTGCCCAGCACCTGTGAAATGCGCAGACGCCGCACCTGTGAAAAGCGTGCCCAGCACTGTGAAATGCGCAGACGCTGCACCGGTGAAAAGCACGCCCAGCAACTGCGAAATGCGCAGACGCTGCACCTGTGAAAAACGCGCCCAGCACCTGTGAAATGCGCAGACGCTGCACCGGTGAAAAGCGCACCCAGCACCTGTGAAATGCAGACGATGTACCTGTGAAAAGCGCGCCCAGCACCTGTGAAATGCGCAGACGCTGCACCGGTGAAAAGCACGCCCAGCACCTGCAAAATGCGCAGACGCTGCACCTGTGAAAAGCGCGCCCAGCACCTGTGAAATGCAGATGCAGTACCTGTGAAAAGCGCGCCCAGCACCTGTGAAATGCTCAGACGCTGCACCTGTGAAAAGCGTGCCCAGCACCTGTGAAATGCGCAGACGCTGCACCTGTGAAAAGCGCGCCCAGCACCTGTGAAATCGCAGATGCAGTACCTGTGAAAAGCGCGCCCAGCACCTGTGAAATGCGCAGACGCTGCACCTGTGAAAAGCGCGCCCAGCACCTGTGAAATGCGCAGACGCTGCACCTGTGGAATATGCGCCCAGCACCAGTGAAATGCGCAGATGCTGCACCGGTGAAAAGCGTGCCCAGCACCTGTGAAATGCGCAGATGCTGCACCTGTGAAAAGCGCACCCAGCACCTGTGAAATGCGCAGACGCTGCACCGGTGAAAAGTGCAGACGTTGCACCTGTGAAAAGCGAGCCCAGCACCTGTGAAATGTGCAGAGGCTGCACTGCTGAAAAGCATGCCCAGCACCTGTGACATGCGCAGACGCTGCACCTGTGAAAAGCGCAGACGCTGCACCTGTGAAAAGCGAGCCCAGCACCTGTGAAATGCGCAAACGCTGCACCGGCGGTGAAAAGCGCACCCAGCACCTGTGAAAAGCGAGCCCAGCACCTGTGAAATGCGCAGACGCTGCACCGCTGAAACGCCCGCCCAGCACCTGTGAAATGCGCAGACGCGGCACCGGTGAAAAGCGCTCCCATCACCTGTGAAATGCGCAGACGCGGCACCGGTGAAAAGCACGCCCAGCACCTGTGAAATGCGCAGACGCTGCATCGGTGAAAAGCGCTCCCATCACCTGTGAAATGCGCAGATGCTGCACCGCTGAAAAGCGCGCCCAGCACCTGTGAAATGCGCAGACGCTGCACCTGTGAAAAGCGCAGACGCTGCACCTGTGAAAAGCGAGCCTAGCACCTGTGAAATGTGCAGACGCTGCACCTGTCAAACGCACACAGCACCTGTGAAATGCGGAGATGCTGCAGCGGTGAAAAGCGCGCCCAGCACCTGTGAAATGCGCAGACGCTGCACCTGTGAAAAGCGCAGATGCTGCACCGCTGAAATGTGCAGACGCTGCACCTGTCAAACGCACCCAGAAACTGTGAAATGCGCAGACGCTGCACCGCTGAAAAGCGCTCCCATCACCTGTGAAATGCGCAGACGCTGCACTGGTGAAAAGTGCGCCCAGCACCTGTGAAATGTGCAGACGCTGCACCTGTCAAACGCACCCAGAACCTTTGAAATGCGCAGATGCTGCACCGGTGAAAAGCGCGCCCAGCACCTGTGAAATGCAGACGTTGCACCGGTGAAAAGCGTGCCCAGCACCTGTGAAATGCGCAGACGCTGCACCAGTGAAAGGCGAGTCCAGCACTTATGAAATGCGCAGACGCTGCACTGGTAAAAAGCGAGCCCAGCACCTGTGAAATGCAGACGCTGCACCGGTGAAAAGCGCCGCGTCCGGTAAAAATGCGCGCTCATGAATGCGTGCCGCCGCCTTCTACCTTCTGCGCGCTCTTGAATGTACGACTTTCACAGCCTGCCCCAGGATCTGGATGTGAGCGCGCTCATAAATGCACCGCCCTCACTGCCGTGGTAAACCAATCAGCACTGCAGCTCACAAACACTGCCACCCCCCTGACACGCCCACTACAGAACTAAACTGCGAAACAAATAGTCGCCTCCGGGCTGCTGCACGCTGCACCTGCTCCCTCACTGTGGTGAGCGCTCTCCCGATCTCCTGTGCAATCCCTTCCCTCCACATACCACGCACCGGGATGGCTACACGACCTGTGATGACGTCATCACCACGGGAGCAGTGACAGTGGGCGGGGCCAGGCTGTGGGTCACGTGTGAGCTGTCACCGCATGTGCTGGTGTGTGCGCAGGGTAGCGACTAGAGCAGAGTTGACTTTTAGAGGGAACTAGCTGAAGAGCCCGGCGCTGCCCGGGCATAGTAACTAACTGTGGTTAGTTGTAGCAAATTATAATTATCCTCCATCCCATAGTCCCGTGCCCATATACCCATCACACATCCTCCATCCCATAGTCGAGTGCCCATATACCCATCACACATCCTCCATCCCATAGGCCCATGCCCATATACCCATCACACATCCTCCATCCCATAGTCCCATGCCCATATACCCATCACACATCCTCCATCCCATAGTCCCATGCCCATATACCCATCATACATATTCGCCATCCCATAGTCAAGTGCCCATATACCCATCATACATATCCGCCATCCCATAGGCCCGTGCCCATATACCCATCATACATATCCTCCATCCCATAGTCCAGTGCCCATATACCCATCACACATCCACCATCCCATAGTCCCATGCCCATATACCCATCATACATATTCTCCATCCCATAGTCGAGTGCCCACATACCCATCATACATATTCTCCATCCCATAGTCCCATGCCCATATACCCATCATACATATTCGCCATCCCATAGTCGAGTGCCCATATACCCATCACACATCCTTCATCTCGTAGTCCCATGCCCATATACCCATCATACATATCCTCCATCTCATAATCCCGAGCTCATATACCCATCATACATATCCGCCATCTCATAGTCCCGTGCCCATATACCCATCATACATATCCTCCATCCCATAGTCCAATGCCCATATACCCATCACACATCCTCCATCTCATAGTCCCATGCCCATATACATATCCGCCATCCCATAGTCCCGTGCCCATATACCCGTCAAACATATCCTCCATCCCATAGTCCCGTGCCCATATACATATCCGCCATCCCATAGTCCTGTGCCCATATACCCGTCATAGATATCCTCCATCCCATAGTCCCGTGCCCATATACCCGTCATACATAACCTCCATCCCATAGTCCAGTGCCCATATACCCATCATACATATTCGCCGTCCCATGCCCATATACCCATCATACATATCCGCCATCCCATAGTCCCGTACCCATATACCCATATACCCATCACACGTCCTTCATCTCATAGTCCCATGCCCATATACCCATCATACATATCCTCCATCCCATAGTCCTGTGCCCATATACCCATCATACATATCCGCCATCTCATAGTCCCGTGCCCATATACCCGTCATACATATCCTCCATCCCATAGTCCAATGCCCATATACCCATCACACATCCTCCATCCCATAGTCCCGTGCCCATATACATATCCGCCATCCCATAGTCCCGTGCCCATATACCCATCACATATCCTCCATCCCATAGTCCCGTGACCATATACATATCCGCCATCCCATAGTCCCGTGCCCATATACCCGTCAAACATATCCTCCATCCCATAGTCAAGTGCCCATCTACCCATCACACATCCTCCATCCCATAGTCCCGTGCCCATATACCCATCATACATATCCTCCATCCCATAGTCCAGTGCCCATATACCCATCACACATCCTCCATCCCATAGTCAACCATTATGACATCATAATGAGCGGCGGCGGGGCTTGCAACCTGTGATGACATCAGCGTCGCCATGGCAACCGTTGTGACATCATAATGAGGGGCGGGGCTTGATACGCACACACTGCTTCCCCAGTATGCAAATAGGGGCATTATGACATCACAATGAGGGGCGGGGCTTAACACACACACTCTTTTTCCCCCCAGTATGTAGATAGGGGCAAAATTGTTTGGTGAATTGGAACGCGCGGGGTTAAAATTTCGCCTCACAACATAGCTTAGGACGCTCTCGGGGTCCAGACGTGTGACTGTGGTAAATTTTGTGGCTGTAGCTGCGACGGTGCGGATGCCTATCCCGGACATACATACACACACACACACACACACACATACACACACACACACACACACACACACACATACATACACACTTTGAGTTTTATATATTAGATGATGTCACCGGAAAAGGCGGAGCGTCATTCAGTCCAGTGGAGACTCGAGAGCAGGGAGCCGGCGTTGTACTGACTACTGAGGCTTTGGAAGGTGTGCTTTGCACATGTGAGCGAGGGTTTGGCAGTCTCGCGGTGTGCTCAGGCTTCCATGTGTCTCGGTGGGACACTACAGAGGGGTCTTTGTGTAGAGAAGGACAAGCCCTCCTGTGTGTATGGCCCAAGACGGAGCCTCCGGGCTGGACCTTGCCCTGGCCTCTGTGTGCCCGGGGCCTGAGGGAACGAAGCCCAGCTAAGGACTGTTTGGTGTTGTTTAACCCCTTTACCCCCAAGGGTGGTTTGCACGTTCATGACCAGGCCAGTTTTTATAATTCTGACCACTGTCCCTTTATGAGGTAATAACTCTGGAACACTTCCATGGATCCCGGTGATTCTGACATTGTTTTCTCCTGACATATTGTACTTCATGATAGTGGTAAAATTTCATTGATATAACTTGTTACAAAAATGGAAATTTGGTGAAAATTTTGCGATTTTTCCAACTTTGAATTTTTATGCCCTTAAATCACAGAGATACGGCACACAAAAACTTAATAAGTAACATTTCCCACATGTTTACTTTACATCAGCACAATTTTGGAACCAAAATTTTTTTTGTTAGGAAGTTGTAAGGGTTAAAAGTTGACCAGCCATTTCTCATTATTACAGCACCATTTTATTTTTAGGGGCCACATCACATTTGAAGTCACTTTGAGGGGTCTGTATGATAGAAAATACCCAAAAGTGACACCGTTCTAAAAACTGCACCCCTCAAGGTGCTCAAAATCACATTCAAGAAGTTTATTAAAGGGGTTGTCCACTACTTTATAGTAACCCCCCATTGTATCCCCCCCCGGTGCACCTAATGATTTTTGTCATTACCTTGCACTGCCAATTCTGCCTCTGAATGGCGCTATGCCGGCGGCTGAGTCCGGGTCACGTGACCCCCAGGCTGCAGCTGCCGCTAACATCCGCTGATGTTACGTCAATTTCCTGACTCTGGAAATTGACGTGACGTCAGCAGGCGTGACCCAGCCTCTGCACAATGCTGTCACTCATCAAGAGGGCGGGGGGGCGGCGGCGATGTGTGAGCGGTGGGTGGGCCATGCGGGGGTCTGTATGCAGGTATCGTCCGATGAGACTACAAGTCCCATCGGGCTATGCCTGCTACACCGTCAGTGACTGACACTTTAGCCAATGATGGGACAGTTGTAGTCCCATCATCCGGCTAATGTGTTGAATGTAAAAAAACAAACACATACAGAACATACAACACATAACATAGAGAACATACTCACCAATCACCTAATTCCCTGAAGCTATCGATCACCTGTAATAAACTTAAAATAATAAACCAACCTATAATCACTGTTACAGAACCACTCAGCACCCAGAATATGTTGTGCAGTTATATGTATATATAATAGGTTCCATGTGAGTTGCATGTCCCTAATGTATCAGCAGTGTCCGCCCTCCCCCCACCTTTGTAATTCCCACAGTAAACATCCGCAGGCTCCGGCCACCTGCGGCTTTTGTAATGCATGTCTGGCCTGACGCCTGTCTATTGGCCGGCCCTCTGTATCTGTGTGATATATTCTGTGTCCTGTGAGTAAAGTGTTGTCAGACTGGAAATACATGGAGAATCAGTGATCTTTTATATGCGCCCATGCTCTCAGAGGAATTCCAGCCAGCGTCCTTCATTCAGACTCCAGCCAACGCAGAGTGGACCTCCGAAAACACGGGGTGGTACTGAAAGAGGTACCCCAGCTTGGAAGACCCCGTTACACCACCCACTACCTCATCTGAGTGAGTTCCCTTATTCCTGTTGAAGTTGGACCCACTCTTCATCGGTCGCCCCAGGGTACATTCTCTGAGCGCCTTCCTGATCTGTCCTTGCATGGCCGCCACTGCATGGCAGGGGCCCTACCAGGTAGTGGGGAAAATAGCCGACACAACCTATAATGTCGCCGATTGTGACGACCCCAGGGTTATCCGCATGTTCCACGTGAATATGCTGAAGCCCTACCGGGAGCGCCTGAAGAGGTAGTGGCCATCTGTGCACCTGACGCAGAGGATTTAGCCGGACTTCCCTTGCCGGATGTCTTAGGGGAAAGGACTCAGTCTAAAACATGGGACCAGGTACACTTGGGTGAAGACCTAGGCCCCCGGGAGAGACAGCAGGCGGAGGCGTTGTTGAGGCTGCGACAGAGGATGTTTTCAGAGAGACCGGGGTACACTCACCTGGCTGACCGGCTTCTGGATGGTCTACAGGACTATGCTTGTGCCTACCTGGAAGACATCGCCATCTACAGTGCGACATGGGAAGGCCATCTACAGTGCGACATGGGAAGAGCATCTAAATCACCTAGAGACAGTATTGGACAGGATCCACCAAGCCGGAATCACCCTGAACCCAAACAATTGTCACATGGGCAAAGCAGAGGTTCAGTATTTAGGGCATTGGGTGGGAAGTGGGAAACAGCGACCAGAACCAGCCAAGATTGAGGCCATAGCCAAGTGGCCCATCCAACGCACTAAAACCCAGGTCATGGCGTTTCTAGGGACAGCGGGGTATTACAGGAAATTCGTTCCCAATTACAGCAGCGTAGCCAAGCCCCTTACTGATCTGACCCGTAAGAACCAACCCCGCCAGGTAACCTGGACCTCAGAGTGTGAGGAAGCCTTCCGCCAACTAAAGGATGCCCGCACCAATACCCCTGTATTGGCCGCACCCGATCCAACTAAACGTTTCCTTGTTCACACAGACGCTTCTATGTTTGGATTGGGGACAGTACTGAGCCAAGTCGGGCCGGACGACCAAGAACACCCGGTAGCTTACCTGAGTCGGAAACTACTGCCCCGTGAAGTAAGCTATGCGGCCATCGAGAAGGAGTGCCTGGCGGTAGTATGGGCACTAAAGAAGTTGCAACCATATTTGTATGGATGACAGTTTTCCCTCCTAACGGACCATAATCCCCTAGTCTGGCTTAATCGGGTCTCCGGAGACAACGCCAGATTGCTGCGGTGGAGTTTAGCCCTACAACCTCTGGACTTCACCATCCACCACAGACCCGGCAAACAAAACGGTAACGCCGATGGACTAAGTCGACAAACGGAACTTCTACCAACCCCATAAACTTCGGTCATCCCCAAACCGATCCGTTGAGGATCAGACTGTGTATGCCGATCGCGTCACTGAAAAGGGGAGCCGTGTTACAGAACCACTCAGCACCCAGAATATGTTGTGCAGTTATATGTATGTATAATAGGAAAACCGAAAGAACAATGGAAGCTCAAATACCATAAAAAATGGATTTTTATTTAGTATACGCAACAATGCAAATTTTACATATTTTCATAATAAAAGACAAATTTTATTTAATAAATGCAACAATGCCGATTAAAAGCGGGTAACACCAATACAACAAAATTGCTGCACAAATATCCTATGGTATAGAAGGATGATGCATAAATGTATGCCCAGAAAAAGTTGTGCTTAATAAAGAGTACAAAAAAGGTTATCTTACCAAAAACTATATGCGCCCATGTAGCCAAGGAATTCCAGCCAGCGTCATTCATTCAGACTCCAGCCAACGCAGAGCGGACCACCGAAAACACAGGGTGGTACTGAAAGAGGTACCCCAGCTTGGGTAGACCCCGTTACAGCACCATTTGACTTTTTCAACGCAGAATTGTCTGGAATTGAGATCAGACGCCATGAGATGTGCCTAAACAGTGGAAACCCCCCCAATTCTAACTCCAACCCCTAACCCCAACACACCCCTAACCCTAATCTCAGTCCTAACCCTAGCCCTAACCTTAATGGGAAAATGGAAATAAATGCTTTTTTTAATTTTATTATTTTTCCCTAACTAAGGGGGTGATAACGGGGGGTTTGATTTACTATTTATGGCGGGTTTTATGTTCGGCAGCTGTCACACGCTAAAAGACACTTTTTATTGTAAAAATACTTTTTGCATCACCACATATTGAGAGCTATAATTTTTCCATATTTTGATCCAGGGGTCCCCAACCGCCGGTCCGCGGCCCAGCACCGGGCCGCTGCAGTGCCCTTGCCGGTCCGCGGACACAAGGGGAGCCAGGGGCGGTCAGTGGCGTAGCGGGGGCTGGGGCGGCGTGCAGCAGCTCTTAGCGGCGGGCAGGGAGCGATCAAGCAGCTCCGCTGCCTGCAAGAGGGAATAGCAGGAGCGGAGCTGCAAGGACCCGTCCACTGCGTCCAGCTTCCTGCCCGCCGCCCGCGCTTCCTGTCTCTGACTGACACAGAGAGGAGAGCGCGGCCGCTGCTGTGTCAGAGCGAAGAAGCGCGGGCGGCGGGCAGGTGAGAGGAGAGAGGTGGTGTCTGTGTGTATATGTATGTCTGTCTGTGTGTGTGTGTATAATGTGTGTACATGTATGTGTGTGTGTGTTGGTCTGTGTTTGTGTAGCCTGGCCCTGGAGGAGATGGGGACATGAGGAGAAGGCCATGAAGGGAGTGATGGGGTGAAGGCAGTGATGGGGAGAAGGGAGTGATGGGGAGAAGGGAGTGATGGGGTGAAGGCAATGATGGAGAGACGGCAGTGATGGGGTGAAGGCAATGATGGGGAGAGGGGAGTGATGGGGTGAAGGCAATGATGGGGAGAGGGGAGTGATGGGGTGAAGGCAATGATGGAGAGACGGCAGTGATGGGGTGAAGGCAATGATGGGGAGAAGGGAGTGATGGGGTGAAGGCAATGATGGGGAGAAGGGAGTGATGGGGTGAAGGCAATGATGGGGAGAAGGGAGTGATGGGGTGAAGGCAATGATGGAGAGACGGCAGTGATGGGGTGAAGGCAATGATGGAGAGACGGCAGTGATGGGGTGAAGGCAATGATGGGGAGAAGGGAGTGATGGGGTGAAGACAATGATGGGGAGAAGGCAATGATGGGGAGACGGCAGTGATGGGGTGAAGGCAATGATGGGGAGACGGCAGTGATGGGGTGAAGGCAATGATGGGGAGATGGCAGTGATGGGGTGAAGGCAATGATGGGGAGATGGCAGTGATGGGGTGAAGGCAATGATGGGGAGAAGGGAGTGATGGGGTGAAGGCAATGATGGGGAGAGGGGAGTGATGGGGTGAAGGCAATGATGGGGAGAAGGCAATGATGGGGAGAAGGCAATGATGGGGAGACAGCAGTGATGGGGTGAAGGCAGTGATGGGGAGACGGCAGTGATGGGGTGAAGGCAGTGATGGGGAGACGGCAGTGATGGGGTGAAGGCAATGATGGAGAGACGGCAGTGATGGGGTGAAGGCAATGATGGGGAGACGGCAGTGATGGGGTGAAGGCAATGATGGAGAGACGGCAGTGATGGGGTGAAGGCAATGATGGGGAGACAGCAGTGATGGGGTGAAGGCAGTGATGGGGAGACAGCAGTGATGGGGTGAAGGCAATGATGGGGAGACAGCAGTGATGGGGTGAAGGCAATGATGGAGAGATGGCAGTGATGGGGTGAAGGCAATGATGGAGAGACAGCAGTGATGGGGTGAAGGCAATGATGGGGAGATGGCAGTGATGGGGTGAAGGCAATGATGGAGAGACAGCAGTGATGGGGTGAAGGCAATGATGGAGAGATGGCAGTGATGGGGTGAAGGCAATGATGGAGAGACAGCAGTGATGGGGTGAAGGCAATGATGGGGAGATGGCAGTGATGGGGTGAAGGCAATGATGGAGAGACAGCAGTGATGGGGTGAAGGCAATGATGGAGAGATGGCAGTGATGGGGTGAAGGCAATGATGGAGAGACAGCAGTGATGGGGTGAAGGCAATGATGGGGAGACGGCAGTGATGGGGTGAAGGCAATGATGGAGAGATGGCAGTGATGGGGTGAAGGCAATGATGGGGAGAGGGGAATGATGGGGTGAAGGCAATGATGGGGAGACAGCAGTGATGGGGAGAAGGCAATGATGGGGAGAAGGGAGTGATGGGGTGAAGGCAATGATGGGGAGAAGGGGGTGATGGAGCACTTATTCAAAACCTATGGTGAGTTGAGTCACATTATAAATGTTATTTAATTATAAGTATGCACTGCTACACTACAACCGTGTCCATAGCCCCGCCCCCTTATGACCAAAGCCCCGCCCCTGCCACACCTCCATCCCCGCCCTGCCGGGCCATGGAAGAATGGTCTTGCTTAAAACCGGTCCCCGGTGCAAAAAAGGTTGGGGACCACTGTTTTGATCCACTGAGTCATGTGAGGTCTTATTTTTTGCGGGACGAGTTGAAGTTTTTATTGGTACCATTTTCAGGCATGTGACTTTTTTGATCGCTTTTTATTCCGATTTTTGGGATGCAGAATGAACAAAAACCAGCATGTCATGAATTTCTTTTGGGGGGTGCGTTTACAGGGTTCCATGTGTGGTTAAATTGATAAGGCGGTTTTATTCTTCGGGTCAGTACGATTACAGCGATACTTCATTTATGTCTTTCTTTATGTTTTGGCGCTTTTATGCAATGAAAGCAATTATATATATAAAAAATATATTTTTGCATTGCTTTATTCTGAGAGCTATAACTTATTTTTTCGCTGATGATGCTGTATTGCGGCTCATTTTTTGCGGGAAAAGATTACGTTTTCAGCGATATCATGGTTATTTATATCCGTCTTTTTGATTGCATGTTATTGCACTTTATGTTCGGCGGTATGATGATAAAGCATTGTTTTTTGCTTTGTTTTTTATTTTTGAAGGGGATCACTAAAAGGGTTAACTAGTGGGACAGTTTTTTCGGGCGGGTCGTTACGGACGCGGCGATACTAAATATGTGTACTTTAATTGTTTGTTTTTTTTATTTCCAAAAATTGAATTTATTAGGGAATATATATATATATTTTTTAATTTATTTAGTGATTTTTTATAAATTATTTTGTCCCGGGGGGGGGGGGACATTACTGTAATGTGTCAGATCGCTGATCTGACAGTTTGGACAGCACTCAATCAGATCAACAAACTGACAGGCGCTGCACAGGCTTGCTCAATGCCTGCTGAGACGCCTACCTGCAGGCCCCCGAAGACTCCCTCAGCCATATTGGATCCGAGGGCCTGCAGGGAGGAAGGCCCTCGGAACAGCGCGATCACATCGCGCTGTTTCGAGGGTCCAGGGAAGCATGCAGGGAGCCCCCTTCCTGCTGATGCTTCCCTAATCCCCTGTTACACTGCGATCATGTTTGATCACAGTGTGCCAGGGGTTAACGTGTCGGGGGCGGTCCGTGACAGCCCCTGACACATAGTGCCGGGTGTCAGCTGTGATAATCAGCTGACACCCCGCCAGCGATCAGCGGCATCCCCCCCTCGGGAGGGCCTCTGATCGCTTAGACGTACTATCTCGTCCCCGGTCATACGGGCCCGGGTACCGTGGACGGAATAGTACGTCTGATGTCAGAAAGGGGTTTAGGACTGTTTACCTTTCTGTTGTGGGTTTCATGGTTTATGAAGCAAATAAACCCACATGAACGTTGAAGAGAATGTGCCTCCTGTATCCTCCTACGCAGCTGAGTGCAAACCTTACAACCCCCTATAATGTATATATGTTACCCAGGTATATAGCGTGGTGTACAGTACACTGTGTTCAAAAATTATTATGCAAAAAGAGTTTAGGAGTGATAAGGTTAGAATTTTTTTGTTTGTCATTTAAACTCATTGATGGTGATGTGTGTCAGGGCTCTTTATATCACTGAAAGCAATTGCAGATACCTGTGCAAGTTAGTTTGGCAGGTGTGTCCAAATAATGGCAAGTCTACTTAAGAAGGCTGTTCCACATTATTAAGCAGCCTACATTTTTTGCCAAAATGGGAATGAAAAAGGATGTGTCGGCTGCTGAGAAGCAACAAATTGTGGAGTATTTAGATCAAGGCATGACTACAATCAACATTGCCAAGACACTTCATCGTGATCATCGCACAATCAAGAAGTATGTAGCCGATTCCCAGCACACACGTGTGCGTGCTGATAAGGAAAAATTGAGGACTCTTTCCAACAGGAAATTGCGTCAGGTTAAAAGAGCAGCTGCAAAAATGCCTTGTCATAGCAGCAGACAAGTTTTTGAAGCTGCTGGTGCCTCCAACGTCCCCCGAACAACAAGATGCAGGGTCCTTCAGAGGTTTGCAGCTGTGCGTAAGCCATCCTGTCGACCACCTCTATCCACTGCACACAAGCAGAAACGGCTCCAGTGGGCCAAACGATACATGAAGACTGACTTCCAAAATGTTTTGTTCACCAATGAGTGCCGTGCAACGCTCGATGGTCCAGATGGATGGAGTGGAGGATGGCTGGTTGATGGACACCCCATGAAAACACGGCTAAGGCGCCAACAAGGAGGAGGTGGAGTAATGTTTTGGGCTGGAATCATGGGGAGAGTGATTGTCGGCCCCTTTAGGATACCTGAAGGGGTAAAGATGAACTCCATAATCTATGTGGAGTTTCTAAAACAGCACTTCCTGCCATGGTTCAAGAGGAAGAACCGTGCTTTCCGCAGCAAGATCATTTTCATGCATGATAATGCACCGTTTCATGCTGCAAATAGCACATCTGCATCTCTGGCTGCTATGGGCATAAAAGAGGACAAACTTATGGTGTGGCCACCATCTTCCCCTGACCTCAACCCCATTGAGAACCTCTGGAGCATCATCAAAAGGAGTGTCTATGATGGCGGGAGGCAGTTCACATCTAAGCAACAGCTCTGGGAGGGTATTCTGTCCACATGCAAAACAACTGAAGCACAAACCATCCAAAAACTGACAAATTCAATGGACCAGAGAGTTCAGAAGCTTCTTTCCAACAAGGGTTCCTATGTGCAAATGTAACATCACCTAGAATAAAGTTTTGACTTGAAAACTGTTTGATTTCATTTTGTAATAAGCTGATAATGCTTATAATTTCACAATTGACCATTTTTTTGTTCAAAATAAAAATAAAAAGGTTAAAAACTCTGCTGTGCATAATAATTTGGAACATGCATTTTGAGCGTTTCTTATTTTTAAAAATATACTGTTTTCATAGGCAGTTTGTTCAAAAACATTGCAATTATACTAGAATATTAGATGACTGGAAAATAACAATGACTGCAATTCATAAAGGTAATTTAGAGAAAATATGAGGAAATATTTTTTGTATAATAATTTGGAACACAGTGTATATATACATTACAGGGGTACACAGCAGGGTGTGTATATACTACTCAGGTATAGAGCAGGGGGTGTACATACTGCACATCAGCTGTTGGATGGGGCCCTGCACACCACACAGTATGATGTCACGTGATTGTGATGTCACAATAGACTCCAGAGACCGGAACTCAGAGATAAGGTGACGTGACATCACAGGCAGTCAGAACACCGAGATCAAGTGACCACGACAGCAGCTAAGGTAACAGAGGGAAGAGAGAAAGCAAGGTAAGTCCTCAAGAGCTTCTCTGGGGCAGATGGTTTTCATGACAGGGACTTGTGAATTATAGGACAACTAGTGATGGGCAGTGTGGATTTCTGGCGCTCATTTTCATCATCCGCCGACAACTGCCATTTTAGTCCCCATGAGACTGCAAACGGCTCTTACTGGGTCGCTGACACCCATCGTTCACTGAAGGGAGCAGGGGTGCACATATATGCACATATTATAGGGTTATACTGCTGGATTTATATAGTTCACACAGAGTATACAGCAGGGGTGTATATACAGTATATATATATATACACATTATAGGAGTATTACACAGGGTATAGAGTAGGTGATATCTAATATATAAAGCTCAAGTGTGTATGTATGTATGTATGTATGTGTGTGTGTGTGTATGTCCGGGATTGGCATCCGCACCTTCGCAGCTACAGCCACAAAATTTGGCACAGTCACACGTCTGGACCCCGAGAGTGTCCTAAGCTATGTTGTGAGGTGAAATTTTAACCCCGCGCATTCTAATTCACCAAACAATTTAGCCCCTATCTACATAATGGGGAAAAAGTGTGTGTATCAAGCCCCGCTCCTCATTATGATGTCATAATGGTTGCCATGGTGACGCTGATGTCATCATAGGTTGCAAGCCCCGCCGCTCATTATGATGTCATAATGGTTGAATATGGGATGGAGGATGTGTGATGAGTATATGGGCACTGGACTATGGGATGGAGGATATGTATGACGGGTATATGGGCACGAGACTATGGGATGACAGATATGTATGATGGGTATATGGGCACGGGACTATGGGATGGAGGATATGTATGACGGGTATATGGGCACTTGACTATGCGATGGAGGATATGTATGACGGGTATATGGGCACGAGACTATGGGATGACAGATATGTATGATGGGTATATGGGCACGGGACTATGGGATGGAGGATATGTATGACGGGTATATGGGCACGAGACTATGGGATGGCAGATATGTATGATGGGTATATGGGCACGGGACTATGGGATGGAGGATGTGTGATGGGTATATGGGCACGGGACTATGGGATGGAAGATATTTATGATGGGTATATGGGCACGGGACTATGGGATGGAGGATATGTATGATGGGTATATGGTGTTACAGAACCACTCAGCACCCAGAATATGTTGTGCAGTTATATGTATATATAATAGGTTCCCTACATGTATCAGCAGTGTCCGCCCTCCCCCCACCTTTCTAATTCCCACAGTAAACATCCGCAGGCTCCGGCCACCTGCGGCTTTTGTAATGCATGTCTGGCCTGACGCCTGTCTATTGGCCGGCCCTCTGTATCTGTGTGATATATTCTGTGTCCTGTGAGTAAAGTGTTGTCAGACTGGAAATACATGGAGAAGCAGTGATCTTTTATATGCGCCCATGCACTCAGAGGAATTCCAGCGAGCATCCTTCATTCAGACTCCAGCCAACGCAGAGCGGACCTCCGAAAACACGGGGAGGTACTGAAAGAGGTACCCCAGCTTGGAAGACCCCGTTACGCTGGTGGCGGCCAGCGGGATTTGATACCCCTTCTACAGGAGGAAAGGAATGAATGGAAAATAACTACCAGAAGTTAAAGAGGACTACATTAAAAGATCTGGTGGAAGCCCGAGGGTTGATCGCCAGCAACAAAACAAAAGAGGATTTGATAGCAGCCATCATGGAACACGACAGGGCAGCTCCCCCCAATGTGAATGTGGAGGAGACCGAATTCCAGAGGGAGATAAAGAGCAGACTGGCGTTCTATGGCCTAAACCCTGCAGTAGAGATCATACGAGAGGTGATGGCGGATGTGCGTACTGATCTGAAGGAAAAGATGGCCGAGCGGACCAGGATAGAGCTAGCCAAGATGTAGATGGCATAGCGGGCCAAAGTGGAGCTGGCCAAGATGGAGATGGCAGAGCGGAGAGAGGAGAGCCAGCGAGCAGGGGGAGTGCTGGCCTTCGACCAGGTACCTTCAACAGTAAGCCACAAAAAGATCCAGTACAATGCCATCCGACAGTTGGGGGAGGCAGAGGAAGACATTGACGGCTTTCTGCAGGACTTTGAGCGGCAGTGTGCCCTTCATCAAGTAAAGCCGGAGGAACGGGTTCAGATTCTAGCCAGCAAGCTGACAGGCCGGGCAGCGGATGCCTATCGCACGGTACCTGATGAGGACTGTATGGACTATGAGTGGATCAAAGAAGTGATCTTGGCCCGGTATGCGTTGACACCAGAGGCCTACCGCCAAAAGTTCCGCAGACTTATAAAACGCGTAACCGATACCCACGCTGAATGGGCCTGTAAATTACGGCGGTCACTGCTACAGTGGGTACAAGGGAGCCAAGCAACCACTAAGGAGGACGTCCTCCAGCTCATCCTGTTAGAACGATTCTTTAATGGACTAAACCCCGAGACACAGGAATGGCTTCGGGACAGGCGGCCAAAGACTCTTGAGGAAGCCGCTCGTCTGGCCGATGAACATCATGATGCCAGGAGCCCGCAGTTGTCCGGATCAAAGGTGGTCACTAGGGGCCCGCCCATGGACCTGGAGGGCCCCAAACCACCGAAGATTGTAGGGGGACCAGCTAGAAAACCGGCTTACCACAGTCCCCCTGGGGTGCGATGCCACACGTGTCGTCAGCAGGGCCACCTGCAAAGACAATGCCCCAACCGGACTCAGCATATCCAGAGGCCAAAGGCAGGAACAGCTACCTTCAGCCGGGCTGCTGTACACTGCTACCAAGGCGAAGCTGACCCGGCATTGGGGGCTACGACTAACACTCTGACGGAGTGAGGGCCCCCTAGCTAGGCGACACTCAGACGGAGTGTGGGCCCCCTAGCTAGGCGACACTCGGACGGAGTGTGGGCCCCCTAGCTAGGCGACACTCTGATGGAGTGTGGGCCCCCTAGCTAGGCGACACTCGGACGGAGTGTGGGCCCCCAAGCTAGGCGACACTCGGACGGAGTGTGGGCCCCCTAACTAGGCGACACTCGGACGGAGTGTGGGCCCAATAGCTAGGCGACACTCGGACAGAGTGTGGGCCCCCTTGCTAGGCGACACTCGGAAGGAGTGTGGGCCCCCTAGCTAGGCGACACTCGGTCGGAGTGTGGGCCCCCTAGCTAGGCGACACTCGGACGGAGTGTGGGCCCCCTAGTTAGGCGACACTCGGACGGAGTGTGGGCCCCCTAGCTAGGCGACACTCGGAGTGTGGGCACCCTAGCTAGGCGACATTCTGACGGAGTGTGGGCCCCCTAGCTAGGCGACACTCGGACGGAGTGTGGGCCCCCTAGCTAGGCGACACTCGGACGGAGTGTGGGCCCCCTAGCTAGGCGACACTCGGACGGAGTGTGGGCCCCCTAGCTAGGCGACACTCTGACGGAGTGTGGGCCCCCTAGCTAGGCGACACTCTGACGGAGTGTGGGCCCCCTAGCTAGGCGACTCTCGGACGGAGTGTGGGCCCCCTAGCTAGGCGACACTCGGACGGAGTGTGGGCCCCCTAGCTAGGCGACATTCTGACGGAGTGTGGGCCCCCTAGCTAGGCGACATTCTGACGGAGTGTGGGCCCCCTAGCTAGGCGACACTCTGATGGAGTGTGGGCCCCCTTGCTAGGCAACACTCGGACGGAGTGTGGGCCCCCTAGCTAGGAGACATTCGGACGGAGAGTGGGCCCCCTAGCTAGGCGACACTCTGACGGAGTGTGGGCCCCCTAGCTAGGCGACACTTGGACGGAGTGTGGGCCCCCTAGCTAGGCGACACTCGGGACGGAGTGTGGGCCCCCTAGTTAGGCGACACTCGGATGGAGTGTGGGCCCCCTAGCTAGGTCGACACTCGGACGGAGTGTGGGCCCAATAGCTAGGCGACACTCGGACGGAGTGTGGGCCCCCTAGCTAGGCGACACTCTGACGGACTGTGGGCCCCCTAGCTAGGCGACACTCTGACGGAGTGTGGGCCCCCTTGCTAGGTGACACTCGGACGGAGTGTGGGCCCCCTAGCTAGGCGACACTCGGACGGAGTGTGGGCCCCTAGCTAGGCGACACTCGGACGGAGTGTGGTCCCCTAGCTAGGCGACACTTTGACGGATTGTGGGCCCCCTTGCTAGGCGACACTCGGACGGAGTGTGGGCCCCCTAGCTAGGTGACACTCTGATGGAGTGTGGGCCCCCTTGCTAGGTGACACTCGGACGGAGTGTGGGCCCCCTAGCTAGGCGACACTCGGACAGAGTGTGGGCCCCTAGCTAGGCGACACTCGGACGGAGTGTGGTCCCCTAGCTAGGCGACACTTTGACGGATTGTGGGCCCCCTTGCTAGGCGACACTCGGACGGAGTGTGGGCCCCCTAGCTAGGTGACACTCTGATGGAGTGTGGGCCCCCTTGCTAGGTGACACTCGGACGGAGTGTGGGCCCCCTAGCTAGGCGACACTCGGACGGAGTGTGGGCCCCCTAGCTAGGCGACACTATGACGGAGTGTGGGCCCCCTTGCTAGGCGACACTCGGACGGAGTGTGGGCCCCCTAGCTAGGCGACACTCTGATGGAGTGTGGGCCCCCTTGCTAGGCAACACTCGGACGGAGTGTGGGCCCCCTAGCTAGGCAACATTCTGACGGAGTGTGGGCCCACTAGCTAGGCGACACTCGGACGGAGTGTGGGGCCCTTAGCTAGGCGACAATTGGACAGAGTGTGGACCCCCTAGCTAGGCGACACTCGGACGGAGTGTGGGCCCCCTAGCTAGGAGACATTCGGACGGAGAGTGGGCCCCCTAGCTAGGCGACACTCTGACGGAGTGTGGGCCCCCTAGCTAGGCGACACTTGGACGGAGTGTGGGCCCCCTAGCTAGGCGACACTCGGGACGGAGTGTGGGCCCCCTAGTTAGGCGACACTCGGACGGAGTGTGGGCCCCCTAGCTAGGCGACACTCGGACGGAGTGTGGGCCCAATAGCTAGGCGACACTCGGACGGAGTGTGGGCCCCCTAGCTAGGCGACACTCGGACGGAGTGTGGGCCCCCTAGCTAGGCGACACTCTGACGGAGTGTGGGCCCCCTTGCTAGGTGACACTCGGACGGAGTGTGGGCCCCTAGCTAGGCGACACTTTGACGGAGTGTGGGCCCCCTTGCTAGGTGACACTCGGACGGAGTGTGGGCCCCCTAGCTAGGTGACACTCTGATGGAGTGTGGGCCCCCTTGCTAGGTGACACTCGGACGGAGTGTGGGCCCCCTAGCTAGGTGACACTCGGACGGAGTGTGGGCCCCCTAGCTAGGCGACACTATGACGGAGTGTGGGCCCCCTTGCTAGGCGACACTCGGACGGAGTGTGGGCCCCCTAGCTAGGCGACACTCTGATGGAGTGTGGGCCCCCTTGCTAGGCAACACTCGGACGGAGTGTGGGCCCCCTAGCTAGGCAACATTCTGACGGAGTGTGGGCCCCCTAGCTAGGCAACATTCTGACGGAGTGTTGGACCCCTAGCTAGGCGACACTCGATCGGAGTGTGGGCCCCCTAGCTAGGCGACACTCGGACGGAGTGTGGGCCCCCTAACTAGGCGACACTCGGACGGAGTGTGGGCCCAATAGCTAGGCGACACTCGGACGGAGTGTGGGCCCCCTAGCTAGGCGACACTCAGATGGAGTGTGGGCCCCTTAGCTAGGCGACAATTGGACGGAGTGTGGGCCCCCTAGCTAGGCGACACTCGGACGGAGTGTGGGCCCCCTAGCTAGGAGACATTTGGACGGAGAGTGGGCCCCCTAGCTAGGCGACACTCTGACGGAGTGTGGGCCCCATAGCTAGGCGACACTCTGACGGAGTGTGGGCCCCCTAGCTAGGCGACACTCTGACGGAGTGTGGGCCCCCTAGCTAGGCGACACTCGGGACGGAGTGTGGGCCCCCTAGTTAGGCGACACTCGGACGGATTGTGGGCCCCCTAGCTAGGCGACAATCGGACGGAGTGTGGGCCTAATAGCTAGGCGACACTCGGACGGAGTGTGAGCCCCCTAGCTAGGCGACACTCGGACGGAGTGTGGGCCCCCTAGCTAGGCGACACTCTGACGGAGTGTGGGCCCCCTTGCTAGGTGACACTCGGACTGAGTGTGGGCCCCCTAGCTAGGCGACACTCGGACGGAGTGTGGGCCCCTAGCTAGGCGACACTCGGACGGAGTGTGGGCCCCCTAGCTAGGCGACACTTTGACGGAGTGTGGGCCCCCTTGCTAGGCGACACTCGGACAGAGTGTGGGCCCCCTAGCTAGGTGACAATCTGATGGAATGTGGGCCCCCTTGCTAGGCGACACTCGGACGGAGTGTGGCCCCCTAGCTAGGCGACATTCTGACGGAGTGTGGGCCCCCTAGCTAGACGACACTCGTTCGGAGTGTGGGCCCCTTAGCTAGGCGACACTCGGATGGAGTGTGGGCCCCCTAACTAGGCGACACTCGGACGGAGTGTGGGCCCCTTAGCTAGGCGACACTCGGACGGAGTGTGGGCCCCCTAGCTAGGCGACATTCGGACGGAGTGCGGGCCCCCTAGCTAGGCGACACTCGGACGGAGTGTGGGCCCCCTAACTAGGCGACACTCGAACGGAGAGTGGGCCCAATAGCTAGGCGACACGTGGACGGAGTGTGGTCCCCCTAGCTAGGCGACACTCGGACGGAGTGTGGGCCCCTTAGCTAGGCGACATTCGGACGGAGTGTGGGCCCCCTAGCTAGGCGACACTCGGACGGAGTGTGGGCCCCCAGCTAGGAGACACTCGGACGGAGTGTGGGCCCCCTAGCTAGGTGACACTCGGACGGAGTGTGGGCCCCCTAGCTAGGCGACACTCGGACGGAGTGTGGGCCCCCTAGCTAGGCGACACTCGGACGGAGTGTGGGCCCCTAGCTAGGCGACACTCGGACGGAGTATGGGCCCCCTAGCTAGGCGACACTCGGAGGGAGTGTGGGCCCCCTTGCTAGGCGACACTCGGACAGAGTGTGGGCCCCCTAGCTAGGTGACACTCGGACGGAGTGTGGGCCCCCTTGCTAGGCGACACTCGGACGGAGTGTGGCCCCCTAGCTAGGCGACATTCTGACGGATTGTGGGCCCCCTAGCTAGGCGACACTTGTTCGGAGTGTGGGCCCCCCAGCTAGGAGACACTCGGACGGAGTGTGGGCCCCCTAACTAAGCGACACTCGGACGGAGTGTGGTCTCCTTAGCTAGGCGACACTCGGACGGAGTGTGGGCCCCCTAGCTAGGCGACACTCGGACGGAGTGTGGGCCCCCTAGCTAAGCGACACTCGGACGGAGTGTGGGCCCCCTAACTAGGCGACACTCGGACGGAGTGTGGGCCCAATAGCTAGGCGACACTCGGACGGAGTGTGGGCCCCCTAGCTAGGCGACACTCGGACGGAGTGTGGGCCCCCTAGCTAGGCGACACTCTGACGGAGTTTGGGCCCCCTAACTAGGCGACACTCGGACGGAGTGTGGGCCCAATAGCTAGGCGACACTCGGACGGAGTGTGGGCCCCCTAGCTAGGCGACACTCGGACGGAGTGTGGGCCCCCTAGCTAGGCGACACTCGGACGGAGTTTGGGCCCCTTGCTAGGCGACATTTGGACGGAGTGTGGGCCCCCTAGCTAGGTGACACTCTGATGGAGTGTGGGCCCCCTTGCTAGGCGACACTCGGAGTGTGGGCCCAATAGCTAGGCGACACTCGGACGGAGTGTGGGCCCCCTAGCTAGGCGACACTCTGAAGGAGTGTGGGCCCCCTTGCTAGGCGACACTCGGACGGAGTGTGGGCCCCCTAGCTAGGCGACACTATGACGGAGTGTGGGCCCCCTTGCTAGGCGACACTCTGACGGAGTGTGGGCCCCCTAGCTAGGCGACATTCGGACGGAGTGTGGGCCCCCTAACTAGGCGACACTCGAACAGAGTGTGGGCCCAATAGCTCGGCGACACGTGGACGGAGTGTGGTCCCCCTAGCTAGGTGACACTCGGACGGAGTGTGGGCCCCTTAGCTAGGCGACATTCGGACGGAGTGTGGGCCCCCTAGCTAGGCGACACTCGGACGGAGTGTGGGCCCCCTAGCTAAGAGACACTCGGACGGAGTGTTGGCCCCTTAGCTAGGCGACACTCGGACGGAGTGTGGGCCCCCTAGCTAGGTGACACTCGGACGGAGTGTGGGCCCCCTAGCTAGGCGACACTCGGACGGAGTGTGGGCCCCCTAGCTATGCGACACTCGGACGGAGTGTGGGCCCCCTAGCTAGGCGACACTCGGACGGAGTGTGGGCCCCCTAGCTAGGCGACACTCGGACGGAGTGTGGGCCCCTAGCTAGGCGACACTCGGACGGAGTGTGGGCCCCTAGCTAGGCGACACTCGGACGGAGTGTGGGCCCCCTTGCTAGGCGACACTCGGACGGAGTGTGGGCCCCCTAGCTAGGCGACACTCGGACGGAGTGTGGGCCCCCTTGCTAGGCGACACTCGGACGGAGTGTGGGCCCCCTTGCTAGGCGACACTCTGACTGAGTGTGGGCCCCCTAGCTAGGCGACACTCGGACGGAGTGTGGGCCCCCTAGCTAGGCGACACTCGGACGGAGTGTGGGCCCCCTAGCTAGGCGACACTCGGACGGAGTGTGGGCCCCCTAGCTAGGCGACACTCGGACGGAGTATGGGCCCCCTAGCTAGGCGACACTCTGACGGAGTTTGGGCCCCTTGCTAGGCGACATTCGGACGGAGTGTGGGCCCCCTAGCTAGGTGACACTCTGATGGAGTGTGGACCCCCTTGCTAGGCGACACTCGGAGTGTGGGCCCAATAGCTAGGCGACACTCGGACGGAGTGTGGGCCCAATAGCTAGGCGACACTCGGACGGAGTGTGGGCCCCCTTGCTAGGCGACACTCGGACGGAGTGTGGGCCCCCTAGCTAGGCGACACTCTGAAGGAGTGTGAGCCCCCTTGCTAGGCGACACTCGGACGGAGTGTGGGCCCTCTAGCTAGGCGACACTATGACGGAGTGTGGGCCCCCTTGCTAGGCGACACTCTGACGGAGTGTGGGCCCCCTAGCTAGGCGACACTCGGACGGAGTGTGGGCCCCCCAGCTAGGCGACATTCGGACGGAGTGTGGGCCCCCTAGCTAGGCGACACTCGGACGGAGTGTGGGCCCCTAACTAGGTGACACTCGAACGGAGTGTGGGCCCAATAGCTAGGTGACACGTGGACGGAGTGTGGTCCCCCTAGCTAGGCGACACTCGGACGGAGTGTGGGCCCCTTAGCTAGCCGACATTCGGACGGAGTGTGGGCCCACTAGCTAGGCGACACTCGGACGGAGTGTGGGCCCCCTAGCTAGGAGACACTCGGACGGAGTGTGGGCCCCTTAGCTAGGCGACACTTGGACGGAGTGTGGGCCCCCTAGCTAGGCGACACTCGGACGGAGTGTGGGCCCCTTAGCTAGGTGACACTCGGACGGAGTGTGGGCCCAATAGCTAGGCGACACTCGGACGGAGTGTGGGCCCCCTAGCTAGGCGACACTCGGACGGAGTGTGGGCCCCTTAGCTAGGCGACACTTGGACGGAGTGTGGGCCCCCTAGCTAGGCGACACTCGGACGGAGTGTGGGCCCCCTAGCTAGGAGACATTCGGACGGAGAGTGGGCCCCCTAGCTAGGCGACACTCTGACGGAGTGTGGGCCCCCTAGCTAGACGACACTCTGACGGAGTGTGGGCCCCCTAGCTAGGCGACACTCGGGACGGAGTGTGGGCCCCCTAGTTAGGCGACACTCGGACGGAGTGTTGGCCCCCTAACTAGGCGACACTCGGACGGAGTGTGGGCCCCCTAACTAGGAGACACTTGGACGGAGTGTGGGCCCCCTAGCTAGGCGACACTCTGACGGAGTGTGGGCCCCCTAGATAGGCGACACTCGGATGGAGTGTGGGCCCCCTAGCTAGGCGACACTTGGACAGAGTGTGGGCCCCCTAGCTAGGCGACACTTGGACGGAGTGTGGGCCCCCTAGCTGGGCGACACTCGGACGGAGTGTGGGACCCCTAGCTAGGCGACACTCGGACAGAGTGTGGGCCCCCTAGCTAGGCGAAACTCTGACGGAGTGTGGGCCCCCTAGCTAGGCGACACTCTGACGGAGTGTGGGCCCCCTAGCTAGGCGACACTCTGACGGAGTGTGGGCCCCCTAGCTAGGCGACACTCGGACGGAGTGTGGGCCCCCTAGCTAGGCGACACTCGGACGGATTGTGGGCCCCCTAGCTAGGCGACTCTCGGACGGAGTGTGGGCCCCCTAGCTAGGCGACACTCGAACGGAGTGTGGGCCCCCTAGCTAGGCGACACTCTGACGGAGTGTGGCCCCCTTGCTAGGCGACACTCGGACGGAGTGTGGGCCCCCTTGCTAGGCAACACTCGGACGGAGTGTGGGCCCCCTAGCAAGGCGACATTCTGACGGAGTGTGGGCCCCCTAGGTAGGCGACACTCGATCGGAGTGTGGGCCCCCTAGCTAGGCGACACTCGGACGGAGTGTGGGCCCCCTAACTCGGCGACACTCGGACGGAGTGTGGGCCCAATAGCTAGGCGACACTCGGACGGAGTGTGGGCCCCCTAGCTAGGCGACACTCGGACGGAGTGTGGGCCTCCTAGCTAGGCGACACTCGGACGGAGTGTGGGCCCCCTAGCTAGGAGACATTCGGACGGAGAGTGGGCCCCCTAGCTAGGCGACACTCTGACGGAGTGTGGGCCCCCTAGCTAGGCGACACTCGGACGGAGTGTGGGCCCAATAGCTAGGCGACACTCGGACGGAGTGTGGGCCCCCTAGCTAGGCGACACTCTGACGGAGTGTGGGCCCCCTTGCTAGGTGACACTCGGACTGAGTGTGGGCCCCCTAGCTAGGCGACACTCGGATGGAGTGTGGGCCCCTAGCTAGGCGACACTCGGACGGAGTGTGGGCCCCCTAGCTAGGTGACACTCTGATGGGGTGTGGGCCCCCTTGCTAGGCGACACTCGGACGGAGTGTGGCCCCCTAACTAGGCGACATTCTGACGGAGTGTGGGCCCCCTTGCTAGGCGACACTCGTTCGGAGTGTGGGCCCCCTAGCAAGGCGACACTCGGACGGAGTGTGGGCCCCCTAACTAGGCGACACTCGGACGGAGTGTGGGCCCCTTAGCGAGGCGACACTCGGACGGAGTGTGGGCCCCCTAGCTAGGCGACACTCGGACGAAGTGTGGGCCCCCTAGCTAGGAGACACTCGGACGGAGAATAGGCCCCCTAGCTAGGCGACACTCTGACGGAGTGTGGGCGCCCTTGCTAGGCGACACTCTGACGGAGTGTGGGCCCCCTAGCAAGGCGACACTCTGACGGAGTGTGGGCCCCCTAGCTAGGCGACACTCGGACGGAGTGTGGGCCCTAGCTAGGCGACACTCTGACGGAGTTTGGGCCCCTTGCTAGGCGACATTCGGACGGAGTGTGGGCCCCCTAGCTAGGTGACACTCTGATGGAGTATGGGCCCCCTTGCTAGGCGACACTCGGAGTGTGGGCCCAATAGCTAGACGACACTCGGACGGAGTGTGGGCCCCATAGATAGGCGACACTCTGACGGAGTGTGGGCCCCCTTGCTAGGCGACACTCGGACGGAGTGTGGGCCCCCTAGCTAGGCGACACTCGGACGAAGTGTGGGCCCCCTAGCTAGGAGTCACTCGGACGGAGAATAGGCCCCCTAGCTAGGCGACACTCTGACGGAGTGTGGGCGCCCTTGCTAGGCGACACTCTGACGGAGTGTGGGCCCCCTAGCAAGGCGACACTCTGACGGAGTGTGGGCCCCCTAGCTAGGCGACACTCGGACGGAGTGTGGGCCCCCTAGCTAGGCGACACTCTGACGGAGTTTGGGCCCCTTGCTAGGCGACATTCGGACGGAGTGTGGGCCCCCTAGCTAGGTGACACTCTGATGGAGTATGGGCCCCCTTGCTAGGCGACACTCGGAGTGTGGGCCCAATAGCTAGACGACACTCGGACGGAGTGTGGGCCCCATAGATAGGCGACACTCTGACGGAGTGTGGGCCCCCTTGCTAGGCGACACTCGGACGGAGTGTGGGCCCCCTAGCTAGGCGACTCTCGGACGGAGTGTGGGCCCCCTAGCTAGGCGACACTCGAACGGAGTGTGGGCCCCCTAGCTAGGCGACACTCTGACGGAGTGTGGCCCCCTTGCTAGGCGACACTCGGACGGAGTGTGGGCCCCCTTGCTAGGTGACACTCTGATGGAGTGTGGACCCCCTTGCTAGGCGACACTCGGAGTGTGGGCCCAATAGCTAGGCGACACTCGGACGGAGTGTGGGCCCAATAGCTAGGCGACACTCGGACGGAGTGTGGGCCCCCTTGCTAGGCGACACTCGGACGGAGTGTGGGCCCCCTAGCTAGGCGACACTCTGAAGGAGTGTGAGCCCCCTTGCTAGGCGACACTCGGACGGAGTGTGGGCCCTCTAGCTAGGCGACACTATGACGGAGTGTGGGCCCCCTTGCTAGGCGACACTCTGACGGAGTGTGGGCCCCCTAGCTAGGCGACACTCGGACGGAGTGTGGGCCCCCCAGCTAGGCGACATTCGGACGGAGTGTGGGCCCCCTAGCTAGGCGACACTCGGACGGAGTGTGGGCCCCTAACTAGGTGACACTCGAACGGAGTGTGGGCCCAATAGCTAGGTGACACGTGGACGGAGTGTGGTCCCCCTAGCTAGGCGACACTCGGACGGAGTGTGGTCCCCTTAGCTAGCCGACATTCGGATGGAGTGTGGGCCCACTAGCTAGGCGACACTCGGACGGAGTGTGGGCCCCCTAGCTAGGAGACACTCGGACGGAGTGTGGGCCCCTTAGCTAGGCGACACTTGGACGGAGTGTGGGCCCCCTAGCTAGGCGACACTCGGACGGAGTGTGGGCCCCTTAGCTAGGTGACACTCGGACGGAGTGTGGGCCCAATAGCTAGGCGACACTCGGACGGAGTGTGGGCCCCCTAGCTAGGCGACACTCGGACGGAGTGTGGGCCCCTTAGCTAGGCGATACTTGGACGGAGTGTGGGCCCCCTAGCTAGGCGACACTCGGACGGAGTGTGGGCCCCCTAGTTAGGAGACATTCGGACGGAGAGTGGGCCCCCTAGCTAGGCGACACTCTGACGGAGTGTGGGCCCCCTAGCTAGACGACACTCTGACGGAGTGTGGGCCCCCTAGCTAGGCGACACTCGGGACGGAGTGTGGGCCCCCTAGTTAGGCGACACTCGGACGGAGTGTTGGCCCCCTAGCTAGGCGACACTCGGACGGAGTGTGGGCCCCTTAGCTAGGCGACACTTGGACGGAGTGTGGGCCCCCTAGCTAGGCGACACTCTGAAGGAGTGTGAGCCACCTTGCTAGGCGACACTCGGACGGAGTGTGGGCCCTCTAGCTAGGCGACACTATGACGGAGTGTGGGCCCCCTTGCTAGGCGACACTCTGACGGAGTGTGGGCCCCCTAGCTAGGCGACACTCGGACGGAGTGTGGGCCCCCCAGCTAGGCGACATTCGGACGGAGTGTGGGCCCCCTAGCTAGGCGACACTCGGACGGAGTGTGGGCCCCTAACTAGGTGACACTCGAACGGAGTGTGGGCCCAATAGCTAGGTGACACGTGGACGGAGTGTGGTCCCCCTAGCTAGGCGACACTCGGACGGAGTGTGGGCCCCTTAGCTAGCCGACATTCGGACGGAGTGTGGGCCCACTAGCTAGGCGACACTCGGACGGAGTGTGGGCCCCCTAGCTAGGAGACACTCGGACGGAGTGTGGGCCCCTTAGCTAGGCGACACTTGGACGGAGTGTGGGCCCCCTAGCTAGGCGACACTCGGACGGAGTGTGGGCCCCTTAGCTAGGTGACACTCGGACGGAGTGTGGGCCCAATAGCTAGGCGACACTCGGACGGAGTGTGGGCCCCCTAGCTAGGCGACACTCGGACGGAGTGTGGGCCCCTTAGCTAGGCGACACTTGGACGGAGTGTGGGCCCCCTAGCTAGGCGACACTCGGACGGAGTGTGGGCCCCCTAGCTAGGAGACATTCGGACGGAGAGTGGGCCCCCTAGCTAGGCGACACTCTGACGGAGTGTGGGCCCCCTAGCTAGACGACACTCTGACGGAGTGTGGGCCCCCTAGCTAGGCGACACTCGGGACGGAGTGTGGGCCCCCTAGTTAGGCGACACTCGGACGGAGTGTGGGCCCCCTAGCTAGGCGACACTCGGACGGAGTGTGGGCCCCCTAGCTAGGCGACACTCGGACGGAGTGTGGGCCCCTAGCTAGGCGACACTCGGACGGAGTGTGGGCCCCTAGCTAGGTGACACTCGGACGGAGTGTGGGCCCCCTTGCTAGGCGACACTCGGACGGAGTGTGGGCCCCCTAGCTAGGCGACACTCGGACGGAGTGTGGGCCCCCTTGCTAGGCGACACTCGGACGGAGTGTGGGCCCCCTTGCTAGGCGACACTCTGACTGAGTGTGGGCCCCCTAGCTAGGCGACACTCGGACGGAGTGTGGGCCCCCTTCCTAGGCGACACTCGGACGGAGTGTGGGCCCCCTAGCTAGGCGACACTCGGACGGAGTGTGGGCCCCCTAGCTAGGCGACACTCGGACGGAGTATGGGCCCCCTAGCTAGGCGACACTCTGACGGAGTTTGGGCCCCTTGCTAGGCGACATTCGGACGGAGTGTGGGCCCCCTAGCTAGGTGACACTCTGATGGAGTGTGGACCCCCTTGCTAGGCGACACTCGGAGTGTGGGCCCAATAGCTAGGCGACACTCGGACGGAGTGTGGGCCCAATAGCTAGGCGACACTCGGACGGAGTGTGGGCCCCCTTGCTAGGCGACACTCGGACGGAGTGTGGGCCCCCTAGCTAGGCGACACTCTGAAGGAGTGTGAGCCCCCTTGCTAGGCGACACTCGGACGGAGTGTGGGCCCTCTAGCTAGGCGACACTATGACGGAGTGTGGGCCCCCTTGCTAGGCGACACTCTGACGGAGTGTGGGCCCCCTAGCTAGGCGACACTCGGACGGAGTGTGGGCCCCCCAGCTAGGCGACATTCGGACGGAGTGTGGGCCCCCTAGCTAGGCGACACTCGGACGGAGTGTGGGCCCCTAACTAGGTGACACTCGAACGGAGTGTGGGCCCAATAGCTAGGTGACACGTGGACGGAGTGTGGTCCCCCTAGCTAGGCGACACTCGGACGGAGTGTGGGCCCCTTAGCTAGCCGACATTCGGACGGAGTGTGGGCCCACTAGCTAGGCCACACTCGGACGGAGTGTGGCCCCCCTAGCTAGGAGACACTCGGACGGAGTGTGGGCCCCTTAGCTAGGCGACACTTGGACGGAGTGTGGGCCCCCTAGCTAGGCGACACTCGGACGGAGTGTGGGCCCCTTAGCTAGGTGACACTCGGACGGAGTGTGGGCCCAATAGCTAGGCGACACTCGGACGGAGTGTGGGCCCCCTAGCTAGGCGACACTCGGACGGAGTGTGGGCCCCTTAGCTAGGCGACACTTGGACGGAGTGTGGGCCCCCTAGCTAGGCGACACTCGGACGGAGTGTGGGCCCCCTAGCTAGGAGACATTTGGACGGAGAGTGGGCCCCCTAGCTAGGCGACACTCTGACGGAGTGTGGGCCCCCTAGCTAGACGACACTCTGACGGAGTGTGGGACCCCTAGCTAGGCGACACTCGGGACGGAGTGTGGGCCCCCTAGTTAGGCGACACTCGGACGGAGTGTTGGCCCCCTAACTAGGCGACACTCGGACGGAGTGTGGGCCCCCTAACTAGGAGACACTTGGACGGAGTGTGGGCCCCCTAGCTAGGCGACACTCTGACGGAGTGTGGGCCCACTTGCTAGGCGACATTCTGACGGAGTGTGGGCCCCCTAGATAGGCGACACTCGGATGGAGTGTGGGCCCCCTAGCTAGGCGACACTTGGACAGAGTGTGGGCCCCCTAGCTAGGCGACACTTGGACGGAGTGTGGGCCCCCTAGCTGGGCGACACTCGGACGGAGTGTGGGACCCCTAGCTAGGCGACACTCGGACAGAGTGTGGGCCCCCTAGCTAGGCGAAACTCTGACGGAGTGTGGGCCCCCTAGCTAGGCGACACTCTGACGGAGTGTGGGCCCCCTAGCTAGGCGACACTCTGACGGAGTGTGGGCCCCCTAGCTAGGCGACACTCGGACGGAGTGTGGGCCCCCTAGCTAGGCGACACTCGGACGGATTGTGGGCCCCCTAGCTAGGCGACTCTCGGACGGAGTGTGGGCCCCCTAGCTAGGCGACACTCGAACGGAGTGTGGGCCCCCTAGCTAGGCGACACTCTGACGGAGTGTGGCCCCCTTGCTAGGCGACACTCGGACGGAGTGTGGGCCCCCTTGCTAGGCAACACTCGGACGGAGTGTGGGCCCCCTAGCAAGGCGACATTCTGACGAAGTGTGGGCCCCCTAGGTAGGCGACACTCGATCGGAGTGTGGGCCCCCTAGCTAGGCGACACTCGGACGGAGTGTGGGCCCCCTAACTCGGCGACACTCGGACGGAGTGTGGGCCCCCTAGCTAGGCGACACTCGGACGGAGTGTGGGCCCCCTAGCTAGGCGACACTCGGACGGAGTGTGGGCCTCCTAGCTAGGCGACACTCGGACGGAGTGTGGGCCCCCTAGCTAGGTGACACTCTGATGGAGTGTGGGCCCCCTTGCTAGGCGACACTCGGACGGAGTGTGGCCCCCTAGCTAGGCGACATTCTGACGGAGTGTGGGCCCCCTTGCTAGGCGACACTCGTTCGGAGTGTGGGCCCCCTAGCAAGGCGACACTCGGACGGAGTGTGGGCCCCCTAACTAGGCGACACTCGGACGGAGTGTGGGCCCCTTAGCGAGGCGACACTCGGACGGAGTGTGGGCCCCCTAGCTAGGCGACACTCGGACGAAGTGTGGGCCCCCTAGCTAGGAGACACTCGGACGGAGAATAGGCCCCCTAGCTAGGCGACACTCTGACGGAGTGTGGGCGCCCTTGCTAGGCGACACTCTGACGGAGTGTGGGCCCCCTAGCAAGGCGACACTCGGACGGAGTGTGGGCCCCCTAGCTAGGCGACACTCGGACGGAGTGTGGGCCCCCTAGCTAGGCGACACTCGGACGGAGTGTGGGCCCCCTAACTAGGCGACACTCGGACGGAGTGTGGGCCCAATAGCTAGGCGACACTCGGACGGAGTGTGGGCCCCCTAGCTAGGCGACACTCTGACGGAGTTTGGGCCCCTTGCTAGGCGACATTCGGACGGAGTGTGGGCCCCCTAGCTAGGTGACACTCTGATGGAGTATGGGCCCCCTTGCTAGGCGACACTCGGAGTGTGGGCCCAATAGCTAGACGACACTCGGACGGAGTGTGGGCCCCATAGATAGGCGACACTCTGACGGAGTGTGGGCCCCCTTGCTAGGCGACACTCGGACGGAGTGTGGGCCCCCTAGCTAGGCGACTCTCGGACGGAGTGTGGGCCCCCTAGCTAGGCGACATTCGAACGGAGTGTGGGCCCCCTAGCTAGGCGACACTCTGACGGAGTGTGGCCCCCTTGCTAGGCGACACTCGGACGGAGTGTGGGCCCCCTTGCTAGGTGACACTCTGATGGAGTGTGGACCCCCTTGCTAGGCGACACTCGGAGTGTGGGCCCAATAGCTAGGCGACACTCGGACGGAGTGTGGGCCCAATAGCTAGGCGACACTCGGACGGAGTGTGGGCCCCCTTGCTAGGCGACACTCGGACGGAGTGTGGGCCCCCTAGCTAGGCGACACTCTGAAGGAGTGTGAGCCCCCTTGCTAGGCGACACTCGGACGGAGTGTGGGCCCTCTAGCTAGGCGACACTATGACGGAGTGTGGGCCCCCTTGCTAGGCGACACTCTGACGGAGTGTGGGCCCCCTAGCTAGGCGACACTCGGACGGAGTGTGGGCCCCCCAGCTAGGCGACATTCGGACGGAGTGTGGGCCCCCTAGCTAGGCGACACTCGGACGGAGTGTGGGCCCCTAGCTAGGTGACACTCGAACGGAGTGTGGGCTCAATAGCTAGGTGACACGTGGACGGAGTGTGGTCCCCCTAGCTAGGCGACACTCGGACGGAGTGTGGGCCCCTTAGCTAGCCGACATTCGGACGGAGTGTGGGCCCACTAGCTAGGCGACACTCGGACGGAGTGTGGGCCCCCTAGCTAGGAGACACTCGGACGGAGTGTGGGCCCCTTAGCTAGGCGACACTTGGACGGAGTGTGGGCCCCCTAGCTAGGCGACACTCGGACGGAGTGTGGGCCCCTTAGCTAGGTGACACTCGGACGGAGTGTGGGCCCAATAGCTAGGCGACACTCGGACGGAGTGTGGGCCCCCTAGCTAGGCGACACTCGGACGGAGTGTGGGCCCCTTAGCAAGGCGACACTTGGACGGAGTGTGGGCCCCCTAGCTAGGCGACACTCGGACGGAGTGTGGGCCCCCTAGCTAGGAGACATTCGGACGGAGAGTGGGCCCCCTAGCTAGGCGACACTCTGACGGAGTGTGGGCCCCCTAGCTAGACGACACTCGACGGAGTGTGGGCCCCCTAGCTAGGCGACACTCGGGACGGAGTGTGGGCCCCCTAGTTAGGCGACACTCGGACGGAGTGTTGGCCCCCTAGCTAGGCGACACTCGGACGGAGTGTGGGCCCAATAGCTAGGCGACACTCGGACGGAGTGTGGGCCCCCTAGCTAGGCGACACTCGGACGGACTGTGGGCCCCCTAGCTAGGCGACTCTCTGACGGAGTGTGGGCCCCCTTGCTAGGTGACACTCAGACTGAGTGTGGGCCCCCTAGCTAGGCGACACTCGGACCGAGTGTGGGACCCTAGCTAGGCGACTCTCGGACGGAGTGTGGGCCTCCTAGCTAGGCGACACTCGGACGGAGTGTGGGCCCCCTAGCTAGGAGACACTCGGACGGAGAGTGGGCCCCCTAGCTAGGCGACACTGTGACGGAGTGTGGGCCCCCTTCCTGGGCGACACTCTGACGGAGTGTGGGCCCCCTAGCTAGGCGACGCTCGGATGGAGTGTGGGCCCCCTAGCTAGGCGACACTCGGACGGAGTGTGGGCCCCCTAGCTAGGCGACACTCGGATAGAGTGTGGGCCCCCTAACTAGGCGACACTCGGACAGAGTGTGGGCCCCCTAACTAGGCGACACTCGGACGGAGTGTGGGCCCCCTAACTAGGAGACACTTGGACGGAGTGTGGGCCCCCTAGCTAGGCGACACTCTGACGGAGTGTGGGCCCACTTGCTAGGCGACATTCTGACGGAGTGTGGGCCCCCTAGCTAGGCGACTCTCGGACGGAGTGTGGGCCCCCTAGCTAGGCGACACTCGAACGGAGTGTGGGCCCCCTAGCTAGGCGACACTCTGACGGAGTGTGGCCCCCTTGCTAGGCGACACTCGGACGGAGTGTGGGCCCCCTTGCTAGGCAACACTCGGACGGAGTGTGGGCCCCCTAGCAAGGCGACATTCTGACGGAGTGTGGGCCCCATAGGTAGGCGACACTCGATCGGAGTGTGTGCCCCCTAGCTAGGCGACACTCGGACGGAGTGTGGGCCCCCTAACTCGGCGACACTCGGACGGAGTGTGGGCCCAATAGCTAGGCGACACTCGGACGGAGTGTGGGCCTCCTAGCTAGGCGACACTCGGACGGATTGTGGGCCCCTTAGCTAGGCGACACTTGGACGGAGTGTGGGCCTCCTAGCTAGGCGACACTCGGACGGAGTGTGGGCCCCCTAGCTAGGAGACATTCGGACGGAGAGTGGGCCCCCTAGCTAGGCGACACTCTGACGGAGTGTGGGCCCCCTAGCTAGGCGACACTCGGACGGAGTGTGGGCCCAATAGCTAGGCGACACTCGGACGGAGTGTGGGCCCCCTAGCTAGGCGACACTCTGACGGAGTGTGGGCCCCCTTGCTAGGTGACACTCGGACTGAGTGTGGGCCCCCTAGCTAGGCGACACTCGGATGGAGTGTGGGCCCCTAGCTAGGCGACACTCGGACGGAGTGTGGGCCCCCTAGCTAGGTGACACTCTGATGGAGTGTGGGCCCCCTTGCTAGGCGACACTCGGACGGAGTGTGGCCCCCTAGCTAGGCGACATTCTGACGGAGTGTGGGCCCCCTTGCTAGGCGACACTCGTTCGGAGTGTGGGCCCCCTAGCAAGGCGACACTCGGACGGAGTGTGGGCCCCCTAACTAGGCGACACTCGGACGGAGTGTGGGCCCCTTAGCGAGGCGACACTCGGACGGAGTGTGGGCCCCCTAGCTAGGCGACACTCGGACGAAGTGTGGGCCCCCTAGCTAGGAGACACTCGGACGGAGAATAGGCCCCCTAGCTAGGCGACACTCTGACGGAGTGTGGGCCCCCTTGCTAGGCGACACTCTGACGGAGTGTGGGCCCCCTAGCAAGGCGACACTCGGACGGAGTGTGGGCCCCCTAGCTAGGCGACACTCGGACGGAGTGTGGGCCCCCTAGCTAGGCGACACTCGGACGGAGTGTGGGCCCCCTAACTAGGCGACACTCGGACGGAGTGTGGGCCCAATAGCTAGGCGACACTCGGACGGAGTGTGGGCCCCCTAGCTAGGCGACACTCGGACGGAGTGTGGGCCCCCTAGCTAGGCGACACTCTGACGGAGTTTGGGCCCCTTGCTAGGCGACATTCGGACGGAGTGTGGGCCCCCTAGCTAGGTGACACTCTGATGGAGTATGGGCCCCCTTGCTAGGCGACACTCGGAGTGTGGGCCCAATAGCTAGACGACACTCGGACGGAGTGTGGGCCCCATAGATAGGCGACACTCTGACGGAGTGTGGGCCCCCTTGCTAGGCGACACTCGGACGGAGTGTGGGCCCCCTAGCTAGGCGACTCTCGGACGGAGTGTGGGCCCCCTAGCTAGGCGACACTCGAACGGAGTGTGGGCCCCCTAGCTAGGCGACACTCTGACGGAGTGTGGCCCCCTTGCTAGGCGACACTCGGACGGAATGTGGGCCCCCTTGCTAGGCAACACTCGGACGGATTGTGGGCCCCCTAGCAAGGCGACATTCTGACGGAGTGTGGGCCCCCTAGCTAGGCGACACTCGATCGGAGTGTGGGCCCCCTAGCTAGGCGACACTTGGACGGAGTGTGGGCCCCCTAGCTGGGCGACACTCGGACGGAGTGTGGGCCCAATAGCTAGGCGACACTCGGACAGAGTGTGGGCCCCCTAGCTAGGCGAAACTCTGACGGAGTGTGGGCCCCCTAGCTAGGCGACACTCTGACGGAGTGTGGGCCCCCTAGCTAGGCGACACTCTGACGGAGTGTGGGCCCCCTAGCTAGGCGACACTTGGACGGAGTGTGGGCCCCCTAGCTAGGCGACACTCGGACGGATTGTGGGCCCCCTAGCTAGGCGACTCTCGGACGGAGTGTGGGCCCCCTAGCTAGGCGACACTCGAACGGAGTGTGGGCCCCCTAGCTAGGCGACACTCTGACGGAGTGTGGCCCCCTTGCTAGGCGACACTCGGACGGAGTGTGGGCCCCCTTGCTAGGCAACACTCGGACGGAGTGTGGGCCCCCTAGCAAGGCGACATTCTGACGAAGTGTGGGCCCCCTAGGTAGGCGACACTCGATCGGAGTGTGGGCCCCCTAGCTAGGCGACACTCGGACGGAGTGTGGGCCCCCTAACTCGGCGACACTCGGACGGAGTGTGGGCCCCCTAGCTAGGCGACACTCGGACGGAGTGTGGGCCCCCTAGCTAGGCGACACTCGGACGGAGTGTGGGCCTCCTAGCTAGGCGACACTCGGACGGAGTGTGGGCCCCCTAGCTAGGTGACACTCTGATGGAGTGTGGGCCCCCTTGCTAGGCGACACTCGGACGGAGTGTGGCCCCCTAGCTAGGCGACATTCTGACGGAGTGTGGGCCCCCTTGCTAGGCGACACTCGTTCGGAGTGTGGGCCCCCTAGCAAGGCGACACTCGGACGGAGTGTGGGCCCCCTAACTAGGCGACACTCGGACGGAGTGTGGGCCCCTTAGCGAGGCGACACTCGGACGGAGTGTGGGCCCCCTAGCTAGGCGACACTCGGACGAAGTGTGGGCCCCCTAGCTAGGAGACACTCGGACGGAGAATAGGCCCCCTAGCTAGGCGACACTCTGACGGAGTGTGGGCGCCCTTGCTAGGCGACACTCTGACGGAGTGTGGGCCCCCTAGCAAGGCGACACTCGGACGGAGTGTGGGCCCCCTAGCTAGGCGACACTCGGACGGAGTGTGGGCCCCCTAGCTAGGCGACACTCGGACGGAGTGTGGGCCCCCTAACTAGGCGACACTCGGACGGAGTGTGGGCCCAATAGCTAGGCGACACTCGGACGGAGTGTGGGCCCCCTAGCTAGGCGACACTCTGACGGAGTTTGGGCCCCTTGCTAGGCGACATTCGGACGGAGTGTGGGCCCCCTAGCTAGGTGACACTCTGATGGAGTATGGGCCCCCTTGCTAGGCGACACTCGGAGTGTGGGCCCAATAGCTAGACGACACTCGGACGGAGTGTGGGCCCCATAGATAGGCGACACTCTGACGGAGTGTGGGCCCCCTTGCTAGGCGACACTCGGACGGAGTGTGGGCCCCCTAGCTAGGCGACTCTCGGACGGAGTGTGGGCCCCCTAGCTAGGCGACATTCGAACGGAGTGTGGGCCCCCTAGCTAGGCGACACTCTGACGGAGTGTGGCCCCCTTGCTAGGCGACACTCGGACGGAGTGTGGGCCCCCTTGCTAGGTGACACTCTGATGGAGTGTGGACCCCCTTGCTAGGCGACACTCGGAGTGTGGGCCCAATAGCTAGGCGACACTCGGACGGAGTGTGGGCCCAATAGCTAGGCGACACTCGGACGGAGTGTGGGCCCCCTTGCTAGGCGACACTCGGACCGAGTGTGGGACCCTAGCTAGGCGACTCTCGGACGGAGTGTGGGCCTCCTAGCTAGGCGACACTCGGACGGAGTGTGGGCCCCCTAGCTAGGAGACACTCGGACGGAGAGTGGGCCCCCTAGCTAGGCGACACTGTGACGGAGTGTGGGCCCCCTTCCTGGGCGACACTCTGACGGAGTGTGGGCCCCCTAGCTAGGCGACGCTCGGATGGAGTGTGGGCCCCCTAGCTAGGCGACACTCGGACGGAGTGTGGGCCCCCTAGCTAGGCGACACTCGGATAGAGTGTGGGCCCCCTAACTAGGCGACACTCGGACAGAGTGTGGGCCCCCTAACTAGGCGACACTCGGACGGAGTGTGGGCCCCCTAACTAGGAGACACTTGGACGGAGTGTGGGCCCCCTAGCTAGGCGACACTCTGACGGAGTGTGGGCCCACTTGCTAGGCGACATTCTGACGGAGTGTGGGCCCCCTAGCTAGGCGACTCTCGGACGGAGTGTGGGCCCCCTAGCTAGGCGACACTCGAACGGAGTGTGGGCCCCCTAGCTAGGCGACACTCTGACGGAGTGTGGCCCCCTTGCTAGGCGACACTCGGACGGAGTGTGGGCCCCCTTGCTAGGCAACACTCGGACGGAGTGTGGGCCCCCTAGCAAGGCGACATTCTGACGGAGTGTGGGCCCCATAGGTAGGCGACACTCGATCGGAGTGTGTGCCCCCTAGCTAGGCGACACTCGGACGGAGTGTGGGCCCCCTAACTCGGCGACACTCGGACGGAGTGTGGGCCCAATAGCTAGGCGACACTCGGACGGAGTGTGGGCCTCCTAGCTAGGCGACACTCGGACGGATTGTGGGCCCCTTAGCTAGGCGACACTTGGACGGAGTGTGGGCCTCCTAGCTAGGCGACACTCGGACGGAGTGTGGGCCCCCTAGCTAGGAGACATTCGGACGGAGAGTGGGCCCCCTAGCTAGGCGACACTCTGACGGAGTGTGGGCCCCCTAGCTAGGCGACACTCGGACGGAGTGTGGGCCCAATAGCTAGGCGACACTCGGACGGAGTGTGGGCCCCCTAGCTAGGCGACACTCTGACGGAGTGTGGGCCCCCTTGCTAGGTGACACTCGGACTGAGTGTGGGCCCCCTAGCTAGGCGACACTCGGATGGAGTGTGGGCCCCTAGCTAGGCGACACTCGGACGGAGTGTGGGCCCCCTAGCTAGGTGACACTCTGATGGAGTGTGGGCCCCCTTGCTAGGCGACACTCGGACGGAGTGTGGCCCCCTAGCTAGGCGACATTCTGACGGAGTGTGGGCCCCCTTGCTAGGCGACACTCGTTCGGAGTGTGGGCCCCCTAGCAAGGCGACACTCGGACGGAGTGTGGGCCCCCTAACTAGGCGACACTCGGACGGAGTGTGGGCCCCTTAGCGAGGCGACACTCGGACGGAGTGTGGGCCCCCTAGCTAGGCGACACTCGGACGAAGTGTGGGCCCCCTAGCTAGGAGACACTCGGACGGAGAATAGGCCCCCTAGCTAGGCGACACTCTGACGGAGTGTGGGCCCCCTTGCTAGGCGACACTCTGACGGAGTGTGGGCCCCCTAGCAAGGCGACACTCGGACGGAGTGTGGGCCCCCTAGCTAGGCGACACTCGGACGGAGTGTGGGCCCCCTAGCTAGGCGACACTCGGACGGAGTGTGGGCCCCCTAACTAGGCGACACTCGGACGGAGTGTGGGCCCAATAGCTAGGCGACACTCGGACGGAGTGTGGGCCCCCTAGCTAGGCGACACTCGGACGGAGTGTGGGCCCCCTAGCTAGGCGACACTCTGACGGAGTTTGGGCCCCTTGCTAGGCGACATTCGGACGGAGTGTGGGCCCCCTAGCTAGGTGACACTCTGATGGAGTATGGGCCCCCTTGCTAGGCGACACTCGGAGTGTGGGCCCAATAGCTAGACGACACTCGGACGGAGTGTGGGCCCCATAGATAGGCGACACTCTGACGGAGTGTGGGCCCCCTTGCTAGGCGACACTCGGACGGAGTGTGGGCCCCCTAGCTAGGCGACTCTCGGACGGAGTGTGGGCCCCCTAGCTAGGCGACACTCGAACGGAGTGTGGGCCCCCTAGCTAGGCGACACTCTGACGGAGTGTGGCCCCCTTGCTAGGCGACACTCGGACGGAATGTGGGCCCCCTTGCTAGGCAACACTCGGACGGATTGTGGGCCCCCTAGCAAGGCGACATTCTGACGGAGTGTGGGCCCCCTAGCTAGGCGACACTCGATCGGAGTGTGGGCCCCCTAGCTAGGCGACACTCGGACGGAGTGTGGGCCCCCTAACTCGGCGACACTCGGACGGAGTGTGGGCCCAATAGCTAGGCGACACTCGGACGGAGTGTGGGCCCCCTAGCTAGGCGACACTCGGACGGAGTGTGGGCCCCTTAGCTAGGCGACACTTGGACGGAGTGTGGGCCCCCTAGCTAGGTGACACTCGGACGGAGTGTGGGCCCCCTAGCTAGGAGACATTCGGACGGAGTGTGGGCCCCCTAGCTAGGCGACACTCTGACGGAGTGTGGGCCCCCTAGCTAGGCGACACTCGGACGGAGTGTGGGCCCAATAGCTAGGCGACACTCGGACGGAGTGTGGGCCCCCTAGCTAGGCGACACTCGGACGGAGTGTGGGCCCCCTAGCTAGGCGACACTCTGACGGAGTGTGGGCCCCCTTGCTAGGTGACACTCGGACGGAGTGTGGGCCCCCTAGCTAGGCGACACTCGGACGGAGTGTGAGCCCCCTAGCTAGGCGACACTATGACGGAGTGTGGGCCCCCTTGCTAGGCGACACTCGGACGGAGTGTGGGCCCCCTAGCTAGGCGACACTCTGATGGAGTGTGGGCCCCCTTGCTAGGCAACACTCGGACGGAGTGTGGGCCCCCTAGCTAGGCAACATTCTGACGGAGTGTGGGCCCCCTAGCTAGGCGACACTCGGACGGAGTGTGGGGCCCTTAGCTAGGCGACACTTGGACAGAGTGTGGAGCCCCTAGCTAGGCGACACTCGGACGGAGTGTGGGCCCCCTAGCTAGGAGACATTCGGACGGAGAGTGGGCCCCCTAGCTAGGCGACACTCTGACGGAGTGTGGGCCCCCTAGCTAGGCGACACTTGGACGGAGTGTGGGCCCCCTAGCTAGGCGACACTCGGGACGGAGTGTGGGCCCCCTAGTTAGGCGACACTCGGACGGAGTGTGGGCCCCCTAGCTAGGCGACACTCGGACGGAGTGTGGGCCCAATAGCTAGGCGACACTCGGACGGAGTGTGGGCCCCCTAGCTAGGCGACACTCGGACGGAGTGTGGGCCCCCTAGCTAGGCGACACTCTGACGGAGTGTGGGCCCCCTTGCTAGGTGACACTCGGACGGAGTGTGGGCCCCTAGCTAGGCGACACTCGGACGGAGTGCGGGCCCCTAGCTAGGCGACACTTTGACGGAGTGTGGGCCCCCTTGCTAGGCGACACTCGAACGGAGTGTGGGCCCCCTAGCTAGGTGACACTCTGATGGAGTGTGGGCCCCCTTGCTAGGTGACACTCGGACGGAGTGTGGGCCCCCTAGCTAGGCGACACTCGGACGGAGTGTGGGCCCCCTAGCTAGGCGACACTATGACGGAGTGTGGGCCCCCTTGCTAGGCGACACTCGGACGGAGTGTGGGCCCCCTAGCTAGGCGACACTCGGATGGAGTGTAGGCCCCCTAACTAGGCGACACTCGGACGGAGTGTGGGCCCCTTAGCTAGGCGACACTCGGACGGAGTGTGGGCCCCCTAGCTAGGCGACACTCGGACGGAGAGTGGGCCCCCTTGCTAGGCGACACTCGGACGGAGTGTGGGCCCCCTAGCTAGGTGACACTCGGACGGAGTGTGGGCCCCCTTGCTAGGCGACACTCGGACGGAGTGTGGCCCTCTAGCTAGGCGACATTCTGACGGATTGTGGGCCCCCTAGCTAGGCGACACTTGTTCGGAGTGTGGGACCCCCAGCTAGGCGACACTCGGACGGAGTGTGGGCCCCCTAACTAGGTGACACTCGGACGGAGTGTGGGCTCCTTAGCTAGGCGACACTCGGACGGAGTGTGGGCCCCCTAGCTAGGCGACACTCGGACGGAGTGTGGGCCCCCTAGCTAAGCGACACTCGGACGGAGTGTGGGCCCCCTAACTAGGCGACACTCGGACGGAGTGTGGGCCCAATAGCTAGGCGACACTCGGACGGAGTGTGGGCCCCCTAGCTAGGCGACACTCGGACGGAGTGTGGGCCCCCTAGCTAGGCGACACTCTGACGGAGTTTGGGCCCCCTAACTAGGCGACACTCGGAGTGTGGGCCCAATAGCTAGGCGACACTCGGACGGAGTGTGGGCCCCCTAGCTAGGCGACACTCGGACGGAGTTTGGGCCCCCTAGCTAGGCGACACTCGGACGGAGTTTGGGCCCATTGCTAGGCGACATTTGGACGGAGTGTGGGCCCCCTAGCTAGGTGACACTCTGATGGAGTGTGGGCCCCCTTGCTAGGCGACACTCGGAGTGTGGGCCCAATAGCTAGGCGACACTCGGACGGAGTGTGGGCCCCCTAGCTAGGCGACACTCTGACGGAGTGTGGGCCCCCTTGCTAGGCGACACTCGGACGGAGTGTGGGCCCCCTAGCTAGGCGACACTCTGAAGGAGTGTGGGCCCCCTAGCTAGGCGACACTCGGACGGAGTGTGGGCCCCCTAGCTAGGCGACATTCTGACGGAGTGTGGGCCCCCTAGCTAGGCGACATTCTGACGGAGTGTGGGCCCCCTAGCTAGGCGACACTCTGATGGAGTGTGGGCCCCCTTGCTAGGCAACACTCGGACGGAGTGTGGGCCCCCTAGCTAGGAGACATTCGGACGGAGAGTGGGCCCCCTAGCTAGGCGACACTCTGACGGAGTGTGGGCCCCCTAGCTAGGCGACACTTGGACGGAGTGTGGGCCCCCTAGCTAGGCGACACTCGGGACGGAGTGTGGGCCCCCTAGTTAGGCGACACTCGGACGGAGTGTGGGCCCCCTAGCTAGGCGACACTCGGACGGAGTGTGGGCCCAATAGCTAGGCGACACTCGGACGGAGTGTGGGCCCCCTAGCTAGGCGACACTCGGACGGAGTGTGGGCCCCCTAGCTAGGCGACACTCTGACGGAGTGTGGGCCCCCTTGCTAGGTGACACTCGGACGGAGTGTGGGCCCCCTAGCTAGGCGACACTCGGACGGAGTGTGGGCCCCTAGCTAGGCGACACTCGGACGGAGTGTGGGCCCCTAGCTAGGCGACACTTTGACGGAGTGTGGGCCCCCTTGCTAGGCGACACTCGGACGGAGTGTGGGCCCCCTAGCTAGGTGACACTCTGACGGAGTGTGGGCCCCCTTGGTAGGTGACACTCGGACGGAGTGTGGGCCCCCTAGCTAGGCGACACTCGGACGGAGTGTGGGCCCCCTAGCTAGGCGACACTATGACGGAGTGTGGGCCCCCTTGCTAGGCGACACTCGGACGGAGTGTGGGCCCCCTAGCTAGGCGACAATCTGATGGAGTGTGGCCCCCTTGCTAGGTAACACTCGGACGGAGTGTGGGCCCCCTAGCTAGGCAACATTCTGACGGAGTGTGGGCCCCCTAGCTAGGCGACACTCGGACGGAGTGTGGGGCCCTTAGCTAGGCGACAATTGGACAGAGTGTGGACCCCCTAGCTAGGGGACACTCGGACGGAGTGTGGGACCCCTAGCTAGGAGACATTCGGACGGAGAGTGGGCCCCCTAGCTAGGCGACACTCTGACGGAGTGTGGGCCTCCTAGCTAGGCGACACTTGGACGGAGTGTGGGCCCCCTAGTTAGGCGACACTTGGACGGAGTGTGGGCCCCCTAGCTAGGCGACACTCGGACGGAGTGTGGGCCCAATAGCTAGGCGACACTCGGACGGAGTGTGGGCCCCCTAGCTAGGCGACACTCGGACGGAGTGTGGGCCCCCTAGCTAGGCGACACTCTGATGGAGTGTGGGCCCCCTTGCTAGGTGACACTCGGATGGAGTGTGGGCCCCTAGCTAGGCGACACTCGGACGGAGTGTGGGCCCCTAGCTAGGCGACACTTTGACGGAGTGTGGGCCCCCTTGCTAGGCGACACTCGGACGGAGTGTGGGCCCCCTAGCTAGGTGACACTCTGATGGAGTGTTGGCCCCCTTGCTAGGTGACACTCGGACGGAGTGTGGGCCCCCTAGCTAGGCGACACTCGGACGGAGTGTGGGCCCTCTAGCTAGGCGACACTATGACGGAGTGTGGGCCCCCTTGCTAGGCGACACTCGTTCGGAGTGTGGGCCCCCTAGCAAGGCGACACTCGGACGGAGTGTGGGCCCCCTAACTAGGCGACACTCGGACGGAGTGTGGGCCCCTTAGCGAGGCGACACTCGGACGGAGTGTGGGCCCCCTAGCTAGGCGACACTCGGACGAAGTGTGGGCCCCCTAGCTAGGAGACACTCGGACGGAGAATAGGCCCCCTAGCTAGGCGACACTCTGACGGAGTGTGGGCCCCCTTGCTAGGCGACACTCTGACGGAGTGTGGGCCCCCTAGCAAGGCGACACTCGGACGGAGTGTGGGCCCCCTAGCTAGGCGACACTCGGACGGAGTGTGGGCCCCCTAGCTAGGCGACACTCGGACGGAGTGTGGGCCCCCTAACTAGGCGACACTCGGACGGAGTGTGGGCCCAATAGCTAGGCGACACTCGGACGGAGTGTGGGCCCCCTAGCTAGGCGACACTCGGACGGAGTGTGGGCCCCCTAGCTAGGCGACACTCTGACGGAGTTTGGGCCCCTTGCTAGGCGACATTCGGACGGAGTGTGGGCCCCCTAGCTAGGTGACACTCTGATGGAGTATGGGCCCCCTTGCTAGGCGACACTCGGAGTGTGGGCCCAATAGCTAGACGACACTCGGACGGAGTGTGGGCCCCATAGATAGGCGACACTCTGACGGAGTGTGGGCCCCCTTGCTAGGCGACACTCGGACGGAGTGTGGGCCCCCTAGCTAGGCGACTCTCGGACGGAGTGTGGGCCCCCTAGCTAGGCGACACTCGAACGGAGTGTGGGCCCCCTAGCTAGGCGACACTCTGACGGAGTGTGGCCCCCTTGCTAGGCGACACTCGGACGGAATGTGGGCCCCCTTGCTAGGCAACACTCGGACGGATTGTGGGCCCCCTAGCAAGGCGACATTCTGACGGAGTGTGGGCCCCCTAGCTAGGCGACACTCGATCGGAGTGTGGGCCCCCTAGCTAGGCGACACTCGGACGGAGTGTGGGCCCCCTAACTCGGCGACACTCGGACGGAGTGTGGGCCCAATAGCTAGGCGACACTCGGACGGAGTGTGGGCCCCCTAGCTAGGCGACACTCGGACGGAGTGTGGGCCCCTTAGCTAGGCGACACTTGGACGGAGTGTGGGCCCCCTAGCTAGGTGACACTCGGACGGAGTGTGGGCCCCCTAGCTAGGAGACATTCGGACGGAGTGTGGGCCCCCTAGCTAGGCGACACTCTGACGGAGTGTGGGCCCCCTAGCTAGGCGACACTCGGACGGAGTGTGGGCCCAATAGCTAGGCGACACTCGGACGGAGTGTGGGCCCCCTAGCTAGGCGACACTCGGACGGAGTGTGGGCCCCCTAGCTAGGCGACACTCTGACGGAGTGCGGGCCCCCTTGCTAGGTGACACTCGGACGGAGTGTGGGCCCCCTAGCTAGGCGACACTCGGACGGAGTGTGAGCCCCCTAGCTAGGCGACACTATGACGGAGTGTGGGCCCCCTTGCTAGGCGACACTCGGACGGAGTGTGGGCCCCCTAGCTAGGCGACACTCTGATGGAGTGTGGGCCCCCTTGCTAGGCAACACTCGGACGGAGTGTGGGCCCCCTAGCTAGGCAACATTCTGACGGAGTGTGGGCCCCCTAGCTAGGCGACACTCGGACGGAGTGTGGGGCCCTTAGCTAGGCGACACTTGGACAGAGTGTGGAGCCCCTAGCTAGGCGACACTCGGACGGAGTGTGGGCCCCCTAGCTAGGAGACATTCGGACGGAGAGTGGGCCCCCTAGCTAGGCGACACTCTGACGGAGTGTGGGCCCCCTAGCTAGGCGACACTTGGACGGAGTGTGGGCCCCCTAGCTAGGCGACACTCGGGACGGAGTGTGGGCCCCCTAGTTAGGCGACACTCGGACGGAGTGTGGGCCCCCTAGCTAGGCGACACTCGGACGGAGTGTGGGCCCAATAGCTAGGCGACACTCGGACGGAGTGTGGGCCCCCTAGCTAGGCGACACTCGGACGGAGTGTGGGCCCCCTAGCTAGGCGACACTCTGACGGAGTGTGGGCCCCCTTGCTAGGTGACACTCGGACGGAGTGTGGGCCCCTAGCTAGGCGACACTCGGACGGAGTGCGGGCCCCTAGCTAGGCGACACTTTGACGGAGTGTGGGCCCCCTTGCTAGGCGACACTCGAACGGAGTGTGGGCCCCCTAGCTAGGTGACACTCTGATGGAGTGTGGGCCCCCTTGCTAGGTGACACTCGGACGGAGTGTGGGCCCCCTAGCTAGGCGACACTCGGACGGAGTGTGGGCCCCCTAGCTAGGCGACACTATGACGGAGTGTGGGCCCCCTTGCTAGGCGACACTCGGACGGAGTGTGGGCCCCCTAGCTAGGCGACACTCGGATGGAGTGTAGGCCCCCTAACTAGGCGACACTCGGACGGAGTGTGGGCCCCTTAGCTAGGCGACACTCGGACGGAGTGTGGGCCCCCTAGCTAGGCGACACTCGGACGGAGAGTGGGCCCCCTTGCTAGGCGACACTCGGACGGAGTGTGGGCCCCCTAGCTAGGTGACACTCGGACGGAGTGTGGGCCCCCTTGCTAGGCGACACTCGGACGGAGTGTGGCCCCCTAGCTAGGCGACATTCTGACGGATTGTGGGCCCCCTAGCTAGGCGACACTTGTTCGGAGTGTGGGACCCCCAGCTAGGCGACACTCGGACGGAGTGTGAGCCCCCTAGCTAGGCGACACTATGACGGAGTGTGGGCCCCCTTGCTAGGCGACACTCGGACGGAGTGTGGGCCCCCTAGCTAGGCGACACTCTGATGGAGTGTGGGCCCCCTTGCTAGGCAACACTCGGACGGAGTGTGGGCCCCCTAGCTAGGCAACATTCTGACGGAGTGTGGGCCCCCTAGCTAGGCGACACTCGGACGGAGTGTGGGGCCCTTAGCTAGGCGACACTTGGACAGAGTGTGGAGCCCCTAGCTAGGCGACACTCGGACGGAGTGTGGGCCCCCTAGCTAGGAGACATTCGGACGGAGAGTGGGCCCCCTAGCTAGGCGACACTCTGACGGAGTGTGGGCCCCCTAGCTAGGCGACACTTGGACGGAGTGTGGGCCCCCTAGCTAGGCGACACTCGGGACGGAGTGTGGGCCCCCTAGTTAGGCGACACTCGGACGGAGTGTGGGCCCCCTAGCTAGGCGACACTCGGACGGAGTGTGGGCCCAATAGCTAGGCGACACTCGGACGGAGTGTGGGCCCCCTAGCTAGGCGACACTCGGACGGAGTGTGGGCCCCCTAGCTAGGCGACACTCTGACGGAGTGTGGGCCCCCTTGCTAGGTGACACTCGGACGGAGTGTGGGCCCCTAGCTAGGCGACACTCGGACGGAGTGCGGGCCCCTAGCTAGGCGACACTTTGACGGAGTGTGGGCCCCCTTGCTAGGCGACACTCGAACGGAGTGTGGGCCCCCTAGCTAGGTGACACTCTGATGGAGTGTGGGCCCCCTTGCTAGGTGACACTCGGACGGAGTGTGGGCCCCCTAGCTAGGCGACACTCGGACGGAGTGTGGGCCCCCTAGCTAGGCGACACTATGACGGAGTGTGGGCCCCCTTGCTAGGCGACACTCGGACGGAGTGTGGGCCCCCTAGCTAGGCGACACTCGGATGGAGTGTAGGCCCCCTAACTAGGCGACACTCGGACGGAGTGTGGGCCCCTTAGCTAGGCGACACTCGGACGGAGTGTGGGCCCCCTAGCTAGGCGACACTCGGACGGAGAGTGGGCCCCCTTGCTAGGCGACACTCGGACGGAGTGTGGGCCCCCTAGCTAGGTGACACTCGGACGGAGTGTGGGCCCCCTTGCTAGGCGACACTCGGACGGAGTGTGGCCCTCTAGCTAGGCGACATTCTGACGGATTGTGGGCCCCCTAGCTAGGCGACACTTGTTCGGAGTGTGGGACCCCCAGCTAGGCGACACTCGGACGGAGTGTGGGCCCCCTAACTAGGTGACACTCGGACGGAGTGTGGGCTCCTTAGCTAGGCGACACTCGGACGGAGTGTGGGCCCCCTAGCTAGGCGACACTCGGACGGAGTGTGGGCCCCCTAGCTAAGCGACACTCGGACGGAGTGTGGGCCCCCTAACTAGGCGACACTCGGACGGAGTGTGGGCCCAATAGCTAGGCGACACTCGGACGGAGTGTGGGCCCCCTAGCTAGGCGACACTCGGACGGAGTGTGGGCCCCCTAGCTAGGCGACACTCTGACGGAGTTTGGGCCCCCTAACTAGGCGACACTCGGAGTGTGGGCCCAATAGCTAGGCGACACTCGGACGGAGTGTGGGCCCCCTAGCTAGGCGACACTCGGACGGAGTTTGGGCCCCCTAGCTAGGCGACACTCGGACGGAGTTTGGGCCCATTGCTAGGCGACATTTGGACGGAGTGTGGGCCCCCTAGCTAGGTGACACTCTGATGGAGTGTGGGCCCCCTTGCTAGGCGACACTCGGAGTGTGGGCCCAATAGTTAGGCGACACTCGGACGGAGTGTGGGCCCCCTAGCTAGGCGACACTCTGACGGAGTGTGGGCCCCCTTGCTAGGCGACACTCGGACGGAGTGTGGGCCCCCTAGCTAGGCGACACTCTGAAGGAGTGTGGGCCCCCTAGCTAGGCGACACTCGGACGGAGTGTGGGCCCCCTAGCTAGGCGACATTCTGACGGAGTGTGGGCCCCCTAGCTAGGCGACATTCTGACGGAGTGTGGGCCCCCTAGCTAGGCGACACTCTGATGGAGTGTGGGCCCCCTTGCTAGGCAACACTCGGACGGAGTGTGGGCCCCCTAGCTAGGAGACATTCGGATGGAGAGTGGGCCCCCTAGCTAGGCGACACTCTGACGGAGTGTGGGCCCCCTAGCTAGGCGACACTTGGACGGAGTGTGGGCCCCCTAGCTAGGCGACACTCGGGACGGAGTGTGGGCCCCCTAGTTAGGCGACACTCGGACGGAGTGTGGGCCCCCTAGCTAGGCGACACTCGGACGGAGTGTGGGCCCAATAGCTAGGCGACACTCGGACGGAGTGTGGGCCCCCTAGCTAGGCGACACTCGGACGGAGTGTGGGCCCCCTAGCTAGGCGACACTCTGACGGAGTGTGGGCCCCCTTGCTAGGTGACACTCGGACGGAGTGTGGGCCCCCTAGCTAGGCGACACTCGGACGGAGTGTGGGCCCCTAGCTAGGCGACACTCGGACGGAGTGTGGGCCCCTAGCTAGGCGACACTTTGACGGAGTGTGGGCCCCCTTGCTAGGCGACACTCGGACGGAGTGTGGGCCCCCTAGCTAGGTGACACTCTGACGGAGTGTGGGCCCCCTTGGTAGGTGACACTCGGACGGAGTGTGGGCCCCCTAGCTAGGCGACACTCGGACGGAGTGTGGGCCCCCTAGCTAGGCGACACTATGACGGAGTGTGGGCCCCCTTGCTAGGCGACACTCGGACGGAGTGTGGGCCCCCTAGCTAGGCGACAATCTGATGGAGTGTGGCCCCCTTGCTAGGTAACACTCGGACGGAGTGTGGGCCCCCTAGCTAGGCAACATTCTGACGGAGTGTGGGCCCCCTAGCTAGGCGACACTCGGACGGAGTGTGGGGCCCTTAGCTAGGCGACAATTGGACAGAGTGTGGACCCCCTAGCTAGGGGACACTCGGACGGAGTGTGGGACCCCTAGCTAGGAGACATTCGGACGGAGAGTGGGCCCCCTAGCTAGGCGACACTCTGACGGAGTGTGGGCCTCCTAGCTAGGCGACACTTGGACGGAGTGTGGGCCCCCTAGTTAGGCGACACTTGGACGGAGTGTGGGCCCCCTAGCTAGGCGACACTCGGACGGAGTGTGGGCCCAATAGCTAGGCGACACTCGGACGGAGTGTGGGCCCCCTAGCTAGGCGACACTCGGACGGAGTGTGGGCCCCCTAGCTAGGCCACACTCTGATGGAGTGTGGGCCCCCTTGCTAGGTGACACTCGGATGGAGTGTGGGCCCCTAGCTAGGCGACACTCGGACGGAGTGTGGGCCCCTAGCTAGGCGACACTTTGACGGAGTGTGGGCCCCCTTGCTAGGCGACACTCGGACGGAGTGTGGGCCCCCTAGCTAGGTGACACTCTGATGGAGTGTTGGCCCCCTTGCTAGGTGACACTCGGACGGAGTGTGGGCCCCCTAGCTAGGCGACACTCGGACGGAGTGTGGGCCCTCTAGCTAGGCGACACTATGACGGAGTGTGGGCCCCCTTGCTAGGCGACACTCGTTCGGAGTGTGGGCCCCCTAGCAAGGCGACACTCGGACGGAGTGTGGGCCCCCTAACTAGGCGACACTCGGACGGAGTGTGGGCCCCTTAGCGAGGCGACACTCGGACGGAGTGTGGGCCCCCTAGCTAGGCGACACTCGGACGAAGTGTGGGCCCCCTAGCTAGGAGACACTCGGACGGAGAATAGGCCCCCTAGCTAGGCGACACTCTGACGGAGTGGGGGCCCCCTTGCTAGGCGACACTCTGACGGAGTGTGGGCCCCCTAGCAAGGCGACACTCGGACGGAGTGTGGGCCCCCTAGCTAGGCGACACTCGGACGGAGTGTGGGCCCCCTAGCTAGGCGACACTCGGACGGAGTGTGGGCCCCCTAACTAGGCGACACTCGGACGGAGTGTGGGCCCAATAGCTAGGCGACACTCGGACGGAGTGTGGGCCCCCTAGCTAGGCGACACTCGGACGGAGTGTGGGCCCCCTAGCTAGGCGACACTCTGACGGAGTTTGGGCCCCTTGCTAGGCGACATTCGGACGGAGTGTGGGCCCCCTAGCTAGGTGACACTCTGATGGAGTATGGGCCCCCTTGCTAGGCGACACTCGGAGTGTGGGCCCAATAGCTAGACGACACTCGGACGGAGTGTGGGCCCCATAGATAGGCGACACTCTGACGGAGTGTGGGCCCCCTTGCTAGGCGACACTCGGACGGAGTGTGGGCCCCCTAGCTAGGCGACTCTCGGACGGAGTGTGGGCCCCCTAGCTAGGCGACACTCGAACGGAGTGTGGGCCCCCTAGCTAGGCGACACTCTGTCGGAGTGTGGCCCCCTTGCTAGGCGACACTCGGACGGAATGTGGGCCCCCTTGCTAGGCAACACTCGGACGGATTGTGGGCCCCCTAGCAAGGCGACATTCTGACGGAGTGTGGGCCCCCTAGCTAGGCGACACTCGATCGGAGTGTGGGCCCCCTAGCTAGGCGACACTCGGACGGAGTGTGGGCCCCCTAACTCGGCGACACTCGGACGGAGTGTGGGCCCAATAGCTAGGCGACACTCGGACGGAGTGTGGGCCCCCTAGCTAGGCGACACTCGGACGGAGTGTGGGCCCCTTAGCTAGGCGACACTTGGACGGAGTGTGGGCCCCCTAGCTAGGTGACACTCGGACGGAGTGTGGGCCCCCTAGCTAGGAGACATTCGGACGGAGTGTGGGCCCCCTAGCTAGGCGACACTCTGACGGAGTGTGGGCCCCCTAGCTAGGCGACACTCGGACGGAGTGTGGGCCCAATAGCTAGGCGACACTCGGACGGAGTGTGGGCCCCCTAGCTAGGCGACACTCGGACGGAGTGTGGGCCCCCTAGCTAGGCGACACTCTGACGGAGTGTGGGCCCCCTTGCTAGGTGACACTCGGACGGAGTGTGGGCCCCCTAGCTAGGCGACACTCGGACGGAGTGTGAGCCCCCTAGCTAGGCGACACTATGACGGAGTGTGGGCCCCCTTGCTAGGCGACACTCGGACGGAGTGTGGGCCCCCTAGCTAGGCGACACTCTGATGGAGTGTGGGCCCCCTTGCTAGGCAACACTCGGACGGAGTGTGGGCCCCCTAGCTAGGCAACATTCTGACGGAGTGTGGGCCCCCTAGCTAGGCGACACTCGGACGGAGTGTGGGGCCCTTAGCTAGGCGACACTTGGACAGAGTGTGGAGCCCCTAGCTAGGCAACACTCGGACGGAGTGTGGGCCCCCTAGCTAGGAGACATTCGGACGGAGAGTGGGCCCCCTAGCTAGGCGACACTCTGACGGAGTGTGGGCCCCCTAGCTAGGCGACACTTGGACGGAGTGTGGGCCCCCTAGCTAGGCGACACTCGGGACGGAGTGTGGGCCCCCTAGTTAGGCGACACTCGGACGGAGTGTGGGCCCCCTAGCTAGGCGACACTCGGACGGAGTGTGGGCCCAATAGCTAGGCGACACTCGGACGGAGTGTGGGCCCCCTAGCTAGGCGACACTCGGACGGAGTGTGGGCCCCCTAGCTAGGCGACACTCTGACGGAGTGTGGGCCCCCTTGCTAGGTGACACTCGGACGGAGTGTGGGCCCCTAGCTAGGCGACACTCGGACGGAGTGCGGGCCCCTAGCTAGGCGACACTTTGACGGAGTGTGGGCCCCCTTGCTAGGCGACACTCGAACGGAGTGTGGGCCCCCTAGCTAGGTGACACTCTGATGGAGTGTGGGCCCCCTTGCTAGGTGACACTCGGACGGAGTGTGGGCCCCCTAGCTAGGCGACACTCGGACGGAGTGTGGGCCCCCTAGCTAGGCGACACTATGACGGAGTGTGGGCCCCCTTGCTAGGCGACACTCGGACGGAGTGTGGGCCCCCTAGCTAGGCGACACTCGGATGGAGTGTAGGCCCCCTAACTAGGCGACACTCGGACGGAGTGTGGGCCCCTTAGCTAGGCGACACTCGGACGGAGTGTGGGCCCCCTAGCTAGGCGACACTCGGACGGAGAGTGGGCCCCCTTGCTAGGCGACACTCGGACGGAGTGTGGGCCCCCTAGCTAGGTGACACTCGGACGGAGTGTGGGCCCCCTTGCTAGGCGACACTCGGACGGAGTGTGGCCCCCTAGCTAGGCGACATTCTGACGGATTGTGGGCCCCCTAGCTAGGCGACACTTGTTCGGAGTGTGGGACCCCCAGCTAGGCGACACTCGGACGGAGTGTGGGCCCCCTAACTAGGTGACACTCGGACGGAGTGTGGGCTCCTTAGCTAGGCGACACTCGGACGGAGTGTGGGCCCCCTAGCTAGGCGACACTCGGACGGAGTGTGGGCCCCCTAGCTAAGCGACACTCGGACGGAGTGTGGGCCCCCTAACTAGGCGACACTCGGACGGAGTGTGGGCCCAATAGCTAGGCGACACTCGGACGGAGTGTGGGCCCCCTAGCTAGGCGACACTCGGACGGAGTGTGGGCCCCCTAGCTAGGCGACACTCTGACGGAGTTTGGGCCCCCTAACTAGGCGACACTCGGACGGAGTGTGGGCCCAATAGCTAGGCGACACTCGGACGGAGTGTGGGCCCCCTAGCTAGGCGACACTCGGACGGAGTTTGGGCCCCCTAGCTAGGCGACACTCGGACGGAGTTTGGGCCCATTGCTAGGCGACATTTGGACGGAGTGTGGGCCCCCTAGCTAGGTGACACTCTGATGGAGTGTGGGCCCCCTTGCTAGGCGACACTCGGAGTGTGGGCCCAATAGCTAGGCGACACTCGGACGGAGTGTGGGCCCCCTAGCTAGGCGACACTCTGACGGAGTGTGGGCCCCCTTGCTAGGCGACACTCGGACGGAGTGTGGGCCCCCTAGCTAGGCGACACTCTGAAGGAGTGTGGGCCCCCTAGCTAGGCGACACTCGGACGGAGTGTGGGCCCCCTAGCTAGGCGACATTCTGACGGAGTGTGGGCCCCCTAGCTAGGCGACATTCTGACGGAGTGTGGGCCCCCTAGCTAGGCGACACTCTGATGGAGTGTGGGCCCCCTTGCTAGGCAACAATCGGACGGAGTGTGGGCCCCCTAGCTAGGAGACATTCGGACGGAGAGTGGGCCCCCTAGCTAGGCGACACTCTGACGGAGTGTGGGCCCCCTAGCTAGGCGACACTTGGACGGAGTGTGGGCCCCCTAGCTAGGCGACACTCGGGACGGAGTGTGGGCCCCCTAGTTAGGCGACACTCGGACGGAGTGTGGGCCCCCTAGCTAGGCGACACTCGGACGGAGTGTGGGCCCAATAGCTAGGCGACACTCGGACGGAGTGTGGGCCCCCTAGCTAGGCGACACTCGGACGGAGTGTGGGCCCCCTAGCTAGGCGACACTCTGACGGAGTGTGGGCCCCCTTGCTAGGTGACACTCGGACGGAGTGTTGGCCCCCTAGCTAGGCGACACTCGGACGGAGTGTGGGCCCCTAGCTAGGCGACACTCGGACGGAGTGTGGGCCCCTAGCTAGGCGACACTTTGACGGAGTGTGGGCCCCCTTGCTAGGCGACACTCGGACGGAGTGTGGGCCCCCTAGCTAGGTGACACTCTGACGGAGTGTGGGCCCCCTTGCTAGGTGACACTCGGACGGAGTGTGGGCCCCCTAGCTAGGCGACACTCGGACGGAGTGTGGGCCCCCTAGCTAGGCGACACTATGACGGAGTGTGGGCCCCCTTGCTAGGCGACACTCGGACGGAGTGTGGGCCCCCTAGCTAGGCGACAATCTGATGGAGTGTGGCCCCCTTGCTAGGTAACACTCGGACGGAGTGTGGGCCCCCTAGCTAGGCAACATTCTGACGGAGTGTGGGCCCCCTAGCTAGGCGACACTCGGACGGAGTGTGGGGCCCTTAGCTAGGCGACAATTGGACAGAGTGTGGACCCCCTAGCTAGGGGACACTCGGACGGAGTGTGGGCCCCCTAGCTAGGAGACATTCGGACGGAGAGTGGGCCCCCTAGCTAGGCGACACTCTGACGGAGTGTGGGCCTCCTAGCTAGGCGACACTTGGACGGAGTGTGGGCCCCCTAGTTAGGCGACACTTGGACGGAGTGTGGGCCCCTAGCTAGGCGACACTCGGACGGAGTGTGGGCCCAATAGCTAGGCGACACTCGGACGGAGTGTGGGCCCCCTAGCTAGGCGACACTCGGACGGAGTGTGGGCCCCCTAGCTAGGCGACACTCTGATGGAGTGTGGGCCCCCTTGCTAGGTGACACTCGGATGGAGTGTGGGCCCCTAGCTAGGCGACACTCGGACGGAGTGTGGGCCCCTAGCTAGGCGACACTTTGACGGAGTGTGGGCCCCCTTGCTAGGCGACACTCGGACGGAGTGTGGGCCCCCTAGCTAGGTGACACTCTGATGGAGTGTTGGCCCCCTTGCTAGGTGACACTCGGACGGAGTGTGGGCCCCCTAGCTAGGCGACACTCGGACGGAGTGTGGGCCCTCTAGCTAGGCGACACTATGACGGAGTGTGGGCCCCCTTGCTAGGCGACACTCGGACGGAGTGTGGGCCCCCTAGCTAGGCGACACTCTGATGGAGTGTGGGCCCCCTTGCTAGGCAACACTCGGACGGAGTGTGGGCCCCCTAGCTAGGCAACATTCTGACGGAGTGTGGGCCCCCTAGCTAGGCAACATTCTGACGGAGTGTGGGACCCCTAGCTAGGCGACACTCGATCGGAGTGTGGGCCCCCTAGCTAGGCGACACTCGGACGGAGTGTGGGCCCCCTAACTAGGCGACACTCGGACGGAGTGTGGGCCCAATAGCTAGGCGACAGTCGGACGGAGTGTGGGCCCCCTAGCTAGGCGACACTCAGACGGAGTGTGGGCCCCTTAGCTAGGCGACAATTGGACGGAGTGTGGGCCCCCTAGCTAGGCGACACTCGGACGGAGTGTGGGCCCCCTAGCTAGGAGACATTTGGACGGAGAGTGGGCTCCCTAGCTAGGCGACACTCTGACGGAGTGTGGGCCCCATAGCTAGGCGACACTCTGACGGAGTGTGGGCCCCCTAGCTAGGCGACACTCTGACGGAGTGTGGGCCCCCTAGCTAGGCGACACTCGGGACGGAGTGTGGGCCCCCTAGTTAGGCGACACTCGGACGGAGTGTGGGCCCCCTAGCTAGGCGACACTCGGACGGAGTGTGGGCCCAATAGCTAGGCGACACTCGGACGGAGTGTGAGCCCCCTAGCTAGGCGACACTCGGACGGAGTGTGGGCCCCCTAGCTAGGCGACACTCTGACGGAGTGTGGGCCCCCTTGCTAGGTGACACTCGGACTGAGTGTGGGCCCCCTAGCTAGGCGACACTCGGACGGAGTGTGGGCCCCTAGCTAGGCGACACTCGGACGGAGTGTGGGCCCCCTAGCTAGGCGACACTTTGACGGAGTGTGGGCCCCCTTGCTAGGCGACACTCGGACAGAGTGTGGGCCCCCTAGCTAGGTGACAATCTGATGGAATGTGGGCCCCCTTGCTAGGCGACACTCGGACGGAGTGTGGCCCCCTAGCTAGGCGACATTCTGACGGAGTGTGGGCCCCCTAGCTAGACGACACTCGTTCGGAGTGTGGGCCCCTTAGCTAGGCGACACTCGGATGGAGTGTGGGCCCCCTAACTAGGCGACACTCGGACGGAGTGTGGGCCCCTTAGCTAGGCGACACTCGGACGGAGTGTGGGCCCCCTAGCTAGGCGACATTCGGACGGAGTGTGGGCCCCCTAGCTAGGCGACACTCGGACGGAGTGTGGGCCCCCTAACTAGGCGACACTCGAACGGAGTGTGGGCCCAATAGCTAGGCGACACGTGGACGGAGTGTGGTCCCCCTAGCTAGGCGACACTCGGACGGAGTGTGGGCCCCTTAGCTAGGCGACATTCGGACGGAGTGTGGGCCACCTAGCTAGGTGACACTCGGACGGAGTGTGGGCCCCCAGCTAAGAGACACTCGGACGGAGTGTGGGCCCCTTAGCTAGGCGACACTCGGACGGAGTGTGGGCCCCCTAGCTAGGTGACACTCGGACGGAGTGTGGGCCCCCTAGCTAGACGACACTCGGACGGAGTGTGGGCCCCCTAGCTAGGCGACACTCGGACGGAGTGTGGGCCCCTAGCTAGGCGACACTCGGACGGAGTGTGGGCCCCCTAGCTAGGCGACACTCGGACGGAGTGTGGGCCCCCTTTTCTAGGCGACACTCGGACGGAGTGTGGCCCCCTAGCTAGGCGACATTCTGACGGATTGTGGGCCCCCTAGCTAGGCGACACTTGTTCGGAGTGTGGGCCCCCCAGCTAGGCGACACTCGGACGGAGTGTGGGCCCCCTAGCTAAGCGACACTCGGACGGAGTGTGGGCCCCCTAACTAGGCGACACTCGGACGGAGTGTGGGCCCAATAGCTAGGCGACACTCGGACGGAGTGTGGGCCCCCTAGCTAGGCGACACTCGGACGGAGTGTGGGCCCCCTAGCTAGGCGACACTCTGACGGAGTTTGGGCCCCCTAACTAGGCGACACTCGGACGGAGTGTGGGCCCAATAGCTAGGCGACACTCTGATGGAGTGTGGGCCCCCTAGCTAGGCGACACTCGGACGGAGTGTGGGCCCCCTAGCTAGGCGACACTCGGACGGAGTTTGGGCCCCTTGCTAGGCGACATTTGGACGGAGTGTGGGCCCCCTAGCTAGGTGACACTCTGATGGAGTGTGGGCCCCCTTGCTAGGCGACACTCGGAGTGTGGGCCCAATAGCTAGGCGACACTCGGACGGAGTGTGGGCCCCCTAGCTAGGCGACACTCTGACGGAGTGTGGGCCCCCTTGCTAGGCGACACTCGGACGGAGTGTGGGCCCCCTAGCTAGGCGACACTCTGAAGGAGTGTGGGCCCCCTTGCTAGGCGACACTCGGACGGAGTGTGGGCCCCCTAGCTAGGCGACACTATGACGGAGTGTGGGCCCCCTTGCTAGGCGACACTCTGACGGAGTGTGGGCCCCCTAGCTAGGCAACATTCGGACGGAGTGTGGGCCCCCTAACTAGGCGACACTCGAACGGAGTGTGGGCCCAATAGCTAGGCGACACATGGACGGAGTGTGGTCCCCCTAGCTAGGTGACACTCGGACGGAGTGTGGGCCCCTTAGCTAGGCGACATTCGGACGGAGTGTGGGCCCCCTAGCTAGGCGACACTCGGACGGAGTGTGGGCCCCCTAGCTAGGAGACACTCGGACGGAGTGTTGGCCCCTTAGCTAGGCGACACTCGGACGGAGTGTGGGCCCCCTAGCTAGGCGACACTCGGACGGAGTGTGGGCCCCCTAGCTAGGCGACACTCGGACGGAGTGTGGGCCCCCTAGCTAGGCGACACTCGGACGGAGTGTGGGCCCCTAGCTAGGCGACACTCGGACGGAGTGTGGGCCCCTAGCTAGGCGACACTCGGACGGAGTGTGGGCCCCCTTGCTAGGCGACACTCGGACGGAGTGTGGGCCCCCTAGCTAGGCGACACTCGGACGGAGTGTGGGCCCCCTTGCTAGGCGACACTCGGATGGAGTGTGGCCCCCTAGCTAGGCGACATTCTGACGGAGTGTGGGCCCCCTAGCTAGGCGACACTCGTTCGGAGTGTGGGCCCCCTAGCTAGGCGACACTCGGACGGAGTGTGGGCCCCCTAACTAGGCGACACTCGGATGGAGTGTGGGCTCCTTAGCTAGGCGACATTCGGACGGAGTGTGGGCCCCCTAGCTAGGCGACACTCGGACGGAGTGTGGGCCCCCTTGCTAGGCGACACTCTGACTGAGTGTGGGCCCCCTAGCTAGGCGACACTCGGACGGAGTGTGGGCCCCCTAGCTAGGCGACACTCGGACGGAGTGTGGGCCCCCTAGCTAGGCGACACTCGGACGGAGTGTGGGCCCCCTAGCTAGGCGACACTCGGACGGAGTGTGGGCCCCCTAGCTAGGCGACAATCGGACGGAGTGTGGGGCCCCTAGCTAGGCGACATTCGGACGGAGTGTGGGCCCCCTAGCTAGGTGACACTCTGATGGAGTGTGGGCCCCCTTGCTAGGCGACACTCGGAGTGTGGGCCCAATAGCTAGGCGACACTCGGACGGAGTGTGGGCCCAATAGCTAGGCGACACTCGGACGGAGTGTGGGCCCCCTTGCTAGGCGACACTCGGACGGAGTGTGGGCCCCCTAGCTAGGCGACACTCTGAAGGAGTGTGAGCCCCCTTGCTAGGCGACACTCGGACGGAGTGTGGGCCCCCTAGCTAGGCGGCACTATGACGGAGTGTGGGCCCCCTTTCTAGGCGACACTCTGACGGAGTGTGGGCCCCCTAGCTAGGCGACACTCGGACGGAGTGTGGGCCCCCCAGCTAGGCGACATTCGGACGGAGTGTGGGCCCCCTAGCTAGGCGACACTCGGACGGAGTGTGGGCCCCCTAACTAGGTGACACTCGAACGGAGTGTGGGCCCAATAGCTAGGTGACACGTGGACGGAGTGTGGTCCCCCTAGCTAGGCGACACTCGGACGGAGTGTGGGCCCCCTAACTAGGAGACACTCGGACGGAGTGTGGGCCCCCTAGCTAGGCAACACTCTGACGGAGTGTGGGCCCACTTGCTAGGCGACATTCTGACGGAGTGTGGGCCCCCTAGCTAGGCGACACTCGGACGGAGTGTGGGCCCCCTAGCTAGGCGACACTTGGACAGAGTGTGGGCCCCCTAGCTAGGCGACACTTGGACGGAGTGTGGGCCCCCTAGCTAGGCGACACTCGGACGGAGTGTGGGACCCCTAGCTAGGCGACACTCGGACAGAGTGTGGGCCCCCTAGCTAGGCGACACTCTGACGGAGTGTGGGCCCCCTAGCTAGGCGACACTCTGACGGAGTGTGGGCCCCCTAGCTAGGCGACACTCTGACGGAGTGTGGGCCCCCTAGCTAGGCGACACTCGGACGGAGTGTGGGCCCCCTAGCTAGGCGACACTCGGACGGATTGTGGGCCCCCTAGCTAGGCGACTCTCGGACGGAGTGTGGGCCCCCTAGCTAGGCGACACTCTGACGGAGTGTGGCCCCCCCACACTCGGACGGAGTGTGGGCCCCCTAGCAAGGCGACATTCTGACGGAGTGTGGGCCCCCTAGCTAGGCGACACTCGGACGGAGTGTGGGCCCCCTAACTCGGCGACACTCGGACGGAGTGTGGGCCCAATAGCTAGGCGACACTCGGACGGAGTGTGGGCCCCCTAGCTAGGCGACACTCGGACGGAGTGTGGGCCCCTTAGCTAGGCGACACTTGGACGGAGTGTGGGCCCCCTAGCTAGGCGACACTCGGACGGAGTGTGGGCCCCCTAGCTAGGAGACATTCGGACGGAGAGTGGGCCCCCTAGCTAGGCGACACTCTGACGGAGTGTGGGCCCCCTAGCTAGGCGACACTCTGACGGAGTGTGGGCCCCCTAGCTAGGCGACACTCGGACGGAGTGTGGGCCCCCTAGCTAGGCGACACCCGGGACGGAGTGTGGGCCCCCTAGCTAGGCGACACTCGGACGGAGTGTGGGCCCAATAGCTAGGCGACACTCGGACGGAGCGTGGGCCCCCTAGCTAGGCGACACTCTGACTGAGTGTGGGCCCCCTAGCTAGGCGACACTCGGATGGAGTGTGGGCCCCTAGCTAGGCGACACTCGGACGGAGTGTGGGCCCCCTAGCTAGGTGACACTCTGATGGAGTGTGGGCCCCCTTGCTAGGCGACACTCGGACGGAGTGTGGCCCCCTAGCTAGGCGACATTCTGACGGAGTGTGGGCCCCCTAGCTAGGCGACACTCGTTCGGAGTGTGGGCCCCCTAGCAAGGCGACACTCGGACGGAGTGTGGGCCCCCTAACTAGGCGACACTCGGACGGAGTGTGGGCCCCTTAGCGAGGCGACACTCGGACGGAGTGTGGGCCCCCTAGCTAGGCGACACTCGGACGAAGTGTGGGCCCCCTAGCTAGGAGACACTCGGACGGAGAATAGGCCCCCTAGCTAGGCGACACTCTGACGGAGTGTGGGCCCCCTTGCTAGGCGACACTCTGACGGAGTGTGGGCCCCCTAGCAAGGTGACACTCGGACGGAGTGTGGGCCCCCTAGCTAGGCGACACTCGGACGGAGTGTAGGCCCCCTAGCTAGGCGACACTCGGACGGAGTGTGGGCCCCCTAACTAGGCGACACTCGGACGGAGTGTGGGCCCAATAGCTAGGCGACACTCGGACGGAGTGTGGGCCCCCTAGCTAGGCGACACTCGGACGGAGTGTGGGCCCCCTAGCTAGGCGACACTCTGACGGAGTTTGGGCCCCTTGCTAGGCGACATTCGGACGGAGTGTGGGCCCCCTAGCTAGGTGACACTCTGATGGAGTATGGGCCCCCTTGCTAGGCGATACTCGGAGTGTTGGCCCAATAGCTAGGCGACACTCGGACGGAGTGTGGGCCCCATAGATAGGCGACACTCTGACGGAATGTGGGCCCCCTTGCTAGGCGACACTCGGACGGAGTGTGGGCCCCCTAGCTAGGCGACTCTCGGACGGAGTGTGGGCCCCCTAGCTAGGCGACACTCGAACGGAGTGTGGGCCCCCTAGCTAGGCGACACTCTGACGGAGTGTGGCCCCGTTGCTAGGCGACACTCGGACGGAGTGTGGGCCCCCTTGCTAGGCAACACTCGGACGGAGTGTGGGCCCCCTAGCAAGGCGACATTCTGACGGAGTGTGGGCCCCCTAGCTAGGCGACACTCGATCGGAGTGTGGGCCCCCTAGCTAGGCGACACTCGATCGGAGTGTGGGCCCCCTAGCTAGGCGACACTCGGACGGAGTGTGGGCTCCCTAACTCGGCGACACTCGGACGGAGTGTGGGCCCAATAGCTAGGCGACACTCGGACGGAGTGTCGGCCCCCTAGCTAGGCGACACTCGGACGGAGTGTGGGACCCTTAGCTAGGCGACACTTGGACGGAGTGTGGGCCCCCTAGCTAGGCGACACTCGGACGGAGTGTGGGCCCCCTAGCTAGGAGACATTCGGACGGAGAGTGGGCCCCCTAGCTAGGCGACACTCTGACGGAGTGTGGGCCCCCTAGCTAGGCGACACTCGGACGGAGTGTGGGCCCAATAGCTAGGCGACACTCGGACGGAGTGTGGGCCCCCTAGCTAGGCGACACTCGGACGGAGTGTGGGCCCCCTAGCTAGGCGACACTCTGACGGAGTGTGGGCCCCCTTGCTAGGTGACACTCGGACGGAGTGTGGGCCCCCTAGCTAGGCGACACTCGGACGGAGTGTGGGCCCCTAGCTAGGCGACACTCGGACGGAGTGTGGGCCTCTAGCTAGGCGACACTTGGACGGAGTGTGGGCCCCCTAGCTAGGCGACACTCGGGACGGAGTGTGGGCCCCCTAGTTAGGCGACACTCGGACGGAGTGTGGGCCCCCTAGCTAGGCGACACTCGGACGGAGTGTGGGCCCAATAGCTAGGCGACACTCGGACAAAGTGTGGGCCCCTTAGCTAGGCGACACTTGGACGGAGTGTGGGCCCCTAGCTAGGCGACACTCGGACGGAGTGTTGGCCCCCTAGCTAGGAGACTTTCGGACGGAGAGTGGGCCCCCTAGCTAGGAGACACTCTGACGGAGTGTGGGCCCCCTAGCTAGGCGACACTCTGACGGAGTGTGGGCCCCCTAGCTAGGCGACACTCGGACGGAGTGTGGGCCCCCTAGCTAGTCGACACTCGGGACGGAGTGTGGGGCCCCTAGTTAGGCGACACTCGGACGGAGTGTGGGCCCCCTAGCTAGGCGACACTCGGACGGAGTGTGGTCCCAATAGCTAGGCGACACTCAGACGGAGTGTGGGCCCCCTAGCTAGGCGACACTTTGACGGAGTGTGGGCCCCCTTGCTAGGCGACACTCGGACGGAGTGTGGGCCCCCTAGCTAGGTGACACTCTGATGGAGTGTGGGCCCCCTTGCTAGGCGACATTCTGACGGAGTGTGGGCCCCCTAGCTAGGCGACACTCGTTCAAAGTGTGGGCCCCCTAGCTAGGCGACACTCGGACGGAGTGTGGGCCCCCTAACTAGGTGACACTCGGACGGAGTGTGGGCCCCTTAGCTAGGCGACACTCGGACGGAGTGTGGGCCCCCTAGCTAGGCCACACTCGGACGGAGTGTGGGCCCCCTAGCTAAGCGACACTCGGACGGAGTGTGGGCCCCCTTGCTAGGCGACACTCTGACGGAGTGTGGGCCCCCTAGCTAGGCGACACTCGGACGGAGTGTGGGCCCCCTAGCTAGGCGAAACTCGGACGGAGTGTGGGCCCCCTAGCTAGGCGACACTATGACGGAGTGTGGGCCCCCTTGCTAGGCGACACTCTGACGGAGTGTGGGCCCCCTAGCTAGGCGACACTCGGATGGAGTGTGGGCCCCCTAGCTAGGCGAAACTCGGACGGAGTGTGGGCCCCCTAGCTAGGCGACATTCGGACGGAGTGTGGGCCCCCTAGCTAGGCGACACTCGGACGGAGTGTGTGCCCCTTAGCTAGGCGACACTCGGACGGAGTGTTTGCCCCCTAACTAGGCGACACTCGAACGGAGTGTGGGCCCAATAGCTAGGCGACACTTGGACGGAGTGTGGGCACCCTAGCTAGGCGACACTCGGACGGAGTGTGGGCCCCTTAGCTAGGCGACACTCGGACGGAGTGTGGGCCCCCTAGCTAGGCGACACTCGGACGGAGTGTGGGCCCCTTAGCTAGGCGACACTCGGACGTAGTGTGGGCCCTATAGCTAGGCGACACTCGGACGGAGTGTGGGCCCCCTAGCTAGGCGACACTCGGACGGAGTGTGGGCCCCCTAGCTAGGCGACACTCGGACGGAGTGTGGGCCCCCTAGCTAGGAGACATTCGGACGGAGAGTGGGCCCCCTAGCTAGGCGACACTCTGACGGAGTGTGGGCCCCCTAGCTAGGCGACACTCTGACGGAGTGTGGGCCCCCTAGCTAGGCGACACTCTGACGGAGTGTGGGCCCCCTAGCTAGGCGACACTCGGGACGGAATGTGGGCCCCCTAGTTAGGCGACACTCGGACGGAGTGTGGGCCCCCTAGCTAGGCGACACTCGGACGGAGTGTGGGCCCAATAGCTAGGCGACATTCGGACGGAGTGTGGTCCCCCTAGCTAGGCGACACTCGGACGGAGTGTGTGCCCCCTAGCTAGGCGACACTCTGACGGAGTGTGGGCCCCCTTGCTAGGTGACACTCGGACTGAGTGTGGGCCCCCTAGCTAGGCGACACTCGGACGGAGTGTGGGCCCCTAGCTAGGCGACACTCGGACGGAGTGTGGGCTCCCTAGCTAGGCGACACTTTGACGGAGTGTGGGCCCCCTTGCTAGGCGACACTCGGACGGAGTGTGGGCCCCCTAGCTAGGTGACACTCTGATGGAGTGTGGGCCCCCTTGCTAGGCGACACTCGGACGGAGTGTGGGCCCCCTAGCTAGGCAACATTCTGACGGAGTGTGGGCCCCCTAGCTAGGCGACACTCGATCGGAGTGTGGGCCCCCTAGCTAGGCGACACTCGGACGGAGTGTGGGCCCAATAGCTAGGCGACACTCGGACGGAGTGTGGGCCCCCTATCTAGGCGACACTCGGACGGAGTGTGGGCCCCTTAGCTAGGCGACACTTGGACGGAGTGTGGGCCCCCTAGCTAGGCGACACTCGGACTGAGAGTGGGCCCCCTAGCAAGGCGACACTCGGGACGGAGTGTGGGCCCCCTAGTTAGGCGACACTCGGACGGAGTGTGGGCACCCTAGCTAGGCGACACTCGGACGGAGTGTGGGCCCAATAGCTATGCGACACTCGGACGGAGTGTGAGCCCCCTAGCTAGGCGACACTCGGACCGAGTGTGGGTCCCTAGCTAGGCGACACTAGGACGGAGTGTGGGCCCCCTAGCTAGGCGACACTTTGACGGAGTGTGGGCCCCCTAGCTAGGCGACACTTTGACGGAGTGTGGGCCCCCTTGCTAGGCGACACTCGGACGGAGTGTGGGCCCCCTAGCTAGGCGACACTCGGACGATGTGTGGGCCCCCTAGCTAGGCAACATTCTGACGGAGTGTGGGCCCCCTAGCTAGGCGACACTCGATCGGAGTGTGGGCCCCCTAGATAGGCGAAACTCGGACGGAGTGTGGGCCCCCTAGCTAGGAGACATTCGGACGGAGAGTGGGCCCCCTAGCTAGGCGACACTCTGACGGAGTGTGGGCCCCCTAGCTAGGCGACACTCTGACGGAGTGTGGGCCCCCTAGCTAGGCGACACTCGGGACGGAATGTGGGCCCCCTAGTTAGGCGACACTCGGACGGAGTGTGGGCCCCCTAGCTAGGCGACACTCGGACGGAGTGTGGGCCCAATAGCTAGGCGACACTCGGACGGAGTGTGGTCCCCCTAGCTAGGCGACACTCGGACGGAGTGTGGGCCCCCTAGCTAGGCGACACTCTGACGGAGTGTGGGCCCCCTTGCTAGGTGACACTCGGACTGAGTGTGGGCCCCCTAGCTAGGCGACACTCGGACCGAGTGTGGGCCCCTAGCTAGGCGACACTCGGACGGAGTGTGGGCTCCCTAGCTGGCGACACTTTGACGGAGTGTGGGCCCCCTTGCTAGGCGACACTCGAACGGAGTGTGGGCCCCCTAGCTAGGTGACACTCTGATGGAGTGTGGGCCCCCTTGTTAGGCGACACTCGGACGGAGTGTGGGCCCCCTAGCTAGGCAACATTCTGACGGAGTGTGGGCCCCCTAGCTAGGCGACACTCGATCGGAGTGTGGGCCCCCTAGCTAGGCGACACTCGGACGGAGTGTGGGCCCAATAGCTAGGCGACACTCGGACGGAGTGTGGGCCCCCTAGCTAGGCGACACTCGGACGGAGTGTGGCCCCCTTAGCTAGGCGACACTTGGACGGAGTGTGGGCCCCCTAGCTAGGCGACACTCGGACTGAGAGTGGGCCCCCTAGCAAGGCGACTCTCGGGACCGAGTGTGGGCCCCCTAGTTAGGCGACACTCGGACGGAGTGTGGGCACCCTAGCTAGGCGACACTCGGACGGAGTGTGGGCCCAATAGCTATGCGACACTCGGACGGAGTGTGAGCCCCCTAGCTAGGCGACACTCGGACCGAGTGTGGGCCCCTAGCTAGGCGACACTAGGACGGAGTGTGGGCCCCCTAGCTAGGCGACACTTTGACGGAGTGTGGGCCCCCTTGCTAGGCGACACTCGGACGAAGTGTGGGCCCCCTAGCTAGGCGACACTCGGACGATGTGTGGACCCCCTAGCTAGGCAACATTCTGACGGAGTGTGGGCCCCCTAGCTAGGCGACACTCGATCGGAGTGTGGTCCCCCTAGATAGGCGACACTCGGACGGAGTGTGGGCCCCCTAACTAGGTGACACTCGGACGGAGTGTGAGCCCAATAGCTAGGCGACACTCGGATGGAGTATGGGCCCCCTAGCTAGGCGACACTCGGACGGAGTGTGGGCCCCTTAGCTAGGCGACACTTGGACGGAGTGTGGGCCCCCTAGCTAGGAGACATTCGGACGGAGAGTGGGCCCCCTAGCTAGGCGACACTCGGAAGGAGTGTGGGCCCCCTAGCTAAGCGACACTCTGACGGAGTGTGGGCCCCCTAGCTAGGCGACACTCGGACGGAGAGTGGGCCCCCTAGCTAGGCGACACTCGGGACGGAGTGTGGGCCCCCTAGCTAGGCGACACTCGGGACGGAGTGTGGGCCCCCTAGTTAGGCGACACTCGGACGGAGTGTGGGCCCCCTAGCTAGGCGACACTCGGACGGAGTGTGGGCCCAATAGCTAGGCGACACTCGGACGGAGTGTGAGCCCCCGAGCTAGGCGACACTCGGACGGAGTGTGGGCCCCCTAACTAGGCGACACTCTGACGGAGTGTGGGCCCCCTTGCTAGGTGACACTCGAACTGAGTGTGGGCCCCCTAGCTAGGCGACACTCGGACGGAGTGTGGGCCCCTAGCTAGGCGACACTCGGACGGAGTGTGGGCCCCCTAGCTAGGCGACACTTTGACGGAGTGTGGGCCCCCTTGCTAGGCGACACTCGGACGGAGTGTGGGCCCCCTAGCTAGGCGACACTCGGACGTAGTGTGGCCCCCCTTGCTAGGCGACACTCGGACGGAGTGTGGGCCCCCTAGCTAGGCGACATTCTGACGGAGTGTGGGCCCCCTAGCTAGGCGACACTCGTTCGGAGTGTGGGCCCCCTAGCTAGTCGACACTCGGACGGAGTGTGGGCCCCCTAACTAGGCGACACTCGGACGGAGTGTGGGCCCCTTAGCTAGGCGACACTCGAACGGAGTGTGGGCCCCCTAGCTAGGCGACACTCGGACGGAGTGTGGGCCCCCTAGCTAGGAGACACTCGGACGGAGAGTGGGCCCCCTTGCTAGGCGACACTCTGACGGAGTGTGGCCCCCTTGCTAGGCGACACTCTGACGGAGTGTGGGCCCCCTAGCTAGGCGACACTCGGACGGAGTGTGGGCCCCCTAGCTAGGCGACACTCGGACGGAGTGTGGGCCCCCTAGCTAGGCGACACTCGGACGGAGTGTGGGCCCTTTAGCTAGGCGACACTCGGACGGAGTGTGGGCCCCCTTGCTAGGCGACACTCGGACGGCGTGTGGGCCCCCTAGCTAGGCGACACTCTGACGGAGTGTGGGCCCCCTAGCTAGGCAACACTCGGACGGAGTGTGGGGCCCCTAGCTAGGCGACACTCGGACGGAGTGTGGGCCCAATAGCTAGGCGACACTCGGACGGAGTGTGGGCCCAATAGCTAGGCGACACTCGGACAGAGTGTGGGCCCCCTTGCTAGGCGACATTCTGACGGAGTGTGGGCCCCCTAGCTAGGCGACACTCGGTCGGAGTGTGGGCCCCCTAGCTAGGCGACACTCGGACGGAGTGTGGGCCCCCTATTTAGGCGACACTCGGACGGAGTGTGGGCCCCCTAGCTAGGCGACACTCGATCGGAGTGTGGTCCCCCTAGATAGGCGACACTCGGACGGAGTGTGGGCCCCCTAACTAGGTGACACTCGGACGGAGTGTGAGCCCAATAGCTAGGCGACACTCGGATGGAGTATGGGCCCCCTAGCTAGGCGACACTCGGACGGAGTGTGGGCCCCTTAGCTAGGCGACACTTGGACGGAGTGTGGGCCCCCTAGCTAGGAGACATTCGGACGGAGAGTGGGCCCCCTAGCTAGGCGACACTCGGAAGGAGTGTGGGCCCCCTAGCTAAGCGACACTCTGACGGAGTGTGGGCCCCCTAGCTAGGCGACACTCGGACGGAGAGGGCCCCCTAGCTAGGCGACACTCGGGACGGAGTGTGGGCCCCCTAGCTAGGCGACACTCGGGACGGAGTGTGGGCCCCCTAGTTAGGCGACACTCGGACGGAGTGTGGGCCCCCTAGCTAGGCGACACTCGGACGGAGTGTGGGCCCAATAGCTAGGCGACAGTCGGACGGAGTGTGAGCCCCCGAGCTAGGCGACACTCGGACGGAGTGTGGGCCCCCTAACTAGGCGACACTCTGACGGAGTGTGGGCCCCCTTGCTAGGTGACACTCGAACTGAGTGTGGGCCCCCTAGCTAGGCGACACTCGGACGGAGTGTGGGCCCCTAGCTAGGCGACACTCGGACGGAGTGTGGGCCCCCTAGCTAGGCGACACTTTGACGGAGTGTGGGCCCCCTTGCTAGGCGACACTCGGACGGAGTGTGGGCCCCCTAGCTAGGCGACACTCGGACGTAGTGTGGCCCCCCTTGCTAGGCGACACTCGGACGGAGTGTGGGCCCCCTAGCTAGGCGACATTCTGACGGAGTGTGGGCCCCCTAGCTAGGCGACACTCGTTCGGAGTGTGGGCCCCCTAGCTAGTCGACACTCGGACGGAGTGTGGGCCCCCTAACTAGGCGACACTCGGACGGAGTGTGGGCCCCTTAGCTAGGCGACACTCGAACGGAGTGTGGGCCCCCTAGCTAGGCGACACTCGGACGGAGTGTGGGCCCCCTAGCTAGGAGACACTCGGACGGAGAGTGGGCCCCCTTGCTAGGCGACACTCTGACGGAGTGTGGGCCCCCTTGCTAGGCGACACTCTGACGGAGTGTGGGCCCCCTAGCTAGGCGACACTCGGACGGAGTGTGGGCCCCCTAGCTAGGCGACACTCGGACGGAGTGTGGGCCCCCTAGCTAGGCGACACTCGGACGGAGTGTGGGCCCTTTAGCTAGGCGACACTCGGACGGAGTGTGGGCCCCCTTGCTAGGCGACACTCGGACGGCGTGTGGGCCCCCTAGCTAGGCGACACTCTGACGGAGTGTGGGCCCCCTAGCTAGGCAACACTCGGACGGAGTGTGGGGCCCCTAGCTAGGCGACACTCGGACGGAGTGTGGGCCCAATAGCTAGGCGACACTCGGACGGAGTGTGGGCCCAATAGCTAGGCGACACTCGGACAGAGTGTGGGCCCCCTTGCTAGGCGACATTCTGACGGAGTGTGGGCCCCCTAGCTAGGCGACACTCGGTCGGAGTGTGGGCCCCCTAGCTAGGCGACACTCGGACGGAGTGTGGGCCCCCTATTTAGGCGACACTCGGACGGAGTGTGGGCCCCCTAGCTAGGCGACACTCGGACGGAGTGTGGGCACCCTAGCTAGGCGACACTCGGACGGAGTGTGGGCCCCCTAGCTAGGCGACACTCGGACGGCATGTGGGCCCCCTAGCTAGGCGACACTCGATCGGAGTGTGGGCCCCCTAGCTAGGCGACACTCGGACGGAGTGTGGGCCCCCTAACTGGGCGACACTCGGACGGAGTGTGGGCCCAATAGCTAGGCGACACTCGGACGGAGTGTGGGCCCCCTAGCTAGGCGACACTCGGACGGAGTGTGGGCCCCTTAGCTAGGCGACACATGGACGGATTGTGGGCCCCCTAGCTAGTCGACACTCGGACGGAGTGTGGGCCCCCTAGCTAGGAGACATTCGGACGGAGAGTGGGCCCCCTAGCTAGGCGACACTCTGACGGAGTGTGGGCCCCCTAACTAGGCGACACTCTGACGGAGTGTGGGCCCCCTAGCTAGGCGACACTCGGACGGAGTGTGGGCCCCCTAGCTAGGCGACACCCGGGACGGAGTGTGGGCCCCCTAGTTAGGCGACACTCGGACGGAGTGTGGGCCCCCTAGCTAGGCGACACTCGGACGGAGTGTGGGCCCAATAGCTAGGCGACACTCGGACGGAGTGTGAGCCCCCGAGCTAGGCGACACTCGGACGGAGTGTGGGCCCCCTAACTAGGCGACACTCTGACGGAGTGTGGGCCCCCTTGCTAGGTGACACTCGGACTGAGTGTGGGCCCCCTAGCTAGGCGACACTCGGACGGAGTGTGGGCCCCTAGCTAGGCGACACTCGGACGGAGTGTGGGCCCCCTAGCTAGGCGACACTTTGACGGAGTGTGGGCCCCCTTGCTAGGCGACACTCGGACGGAGTGTGGGCCCCCTAGCTAGGCGACACTCGGACGTAGTGTGGCCCCCCTTGCTAGGCGACACTCGGACAGAGTGTGGGCCCCCTAGCTAGGCGACATTCTGACGGAGTGTGGGCCCCCTAGCTAGGCGACACTCGTTCGGAGTGTGGGCCCCCTAGCTAGTCGACACTCGGACGGAGTGTGGGCCCCCTAACTAGGCGACACTCGGACGGAGTGTGGGCCCCTTAGCTAGGCGACACTCGAACGGAGTGTGGGCCCCCTAGCTAGGCGACACTCGGACGGAGTGTGGGCCCCCTAGCTAGGAGACACTCGGACGGAGAGTGGGCCCCCTTGCTAGGCGACACTCTGACGGAGTGTGGGCCTCCTTGCTAGGCGACACTCTGACGGAGTGTGGGCCCCCTAGCTAGGCGACACTCGGACGGAGTGTGGGCCCCCTAGCTAGGCGACACTCGGACGGAGTGTGGGCCCCCTAGCTAGGCGACACTCGGACGGAGTGTGGGCCCTTTAGCTAGGCGACACTCGGACGGAGTGTGGGCCCCCTTGCTAGGCGACACTCGGACGGCGTGTGGGCCCCCTAGCTAGGCGACACTCTGACGGAGTGTGGGCCCCCTAGCTAGGCGACACTCGGACGGAGTGTGGGCCCAATAGCTAGGCGACACTCGGACGGAGTGTGGGCCCAATAGCTAGGCGACACTCGGACAGAGTGTGGGCCCCCTTGCTAGGCGACACTCGGAAGGAGTGTGGGCCCCCTAGCTAGGCGACACTCGGTCGGAGTGTGGGCCCCCTAGCTAGGCGACACTCGGACGGAGTGTGGGCCCCCTATTTAGGCGACACTCGGACGGAGTGTGGGCCCCCTAGCTAGGCGACACTCGGACGGAGTGTGGGCACCCTAGCTAGGCGACACTCGGACGGAGTGTGGGCCCCCTAGCTAGGCGACACTCGGACGGCATGTGGGCCCCCTAGCTAGGCGACACTCGATCGGAGTGTGGGCCCCCTAGCTAGGCGACACTCGGACGGAGTGTGGGCCCCCTAACTGGGCGACACTCGGACGGAGTGTGGGCCCAATAGCTAGGCGACACTCGGACGGAGTGTGGGCCCCCTAGCTAGGCGACACTCGGACGGAGTGTGGGCCCCTTAGCTAGGCGACACTTGGACGGATTGTGGGCCCCCTAGCTAGTCGACACTCGGACGGAGTGTGGGCCCCCTAGCTAGGAGACATTCGGACGGAGAGTGGGCCCCCTAGCTAGGCGACACTCTGACGGAGTGTGGGCCCCATAACTAGGCGACACTCTGACGGAGTGTGGGCCCCCTAGCTAGGCGACACTCGGACGGAGTGTGGGCCCCCTAGCTAGGCGACACCCGGGACGGAGTGTGGGCCCCCTAGCTAGGCGACACTCGGACGGAGTGTGGGCCCAATATCTATGCGACACTCGGACGGAGTGTGGGCCCCCTAGCTAGGCGACACTCGGACGGAGTGTGGGCCCCCTAGCTAGGCGACACTCAGACGGAGTGTGGTCCCCCTTGCTAGATGACACTCGGACTGAGTGTGGGCCCCCTAGCTAGGCGAAACTCGGATGGAGTGTGGGCCCCTAGCTAGGCGACACTTGGACGGAGTGTGGGCCCCCTAACTAGGTGACACTCTGATGGACTGTAGGCCCCCTTGCTAGGCGACACTCGGACGGATTGTGGCCCCCTAGCTAGGCGACATTCTGACGGAGTGTGGGCCCCCTAGCTAGGCGACACTCGTTCGGAGTGTGGGCCCCCTAGCTAGGCGACACTCGGACGGAGTGTGGGCCCCCTAGCTAGGCGACACTCGGACGGAGTGTGGGCCCCCTAGCTAGGAGACATTCGGACGGAGAGTGGGCCCCCTAGCTAGGCGACACTCTGACGGAGTGTGGGCCCCCTAGCTAGGCGACACTCTGACGGAGTGTGGGCCCCCTAGCTAGGCGACACTCTGACGGAGTGTGGGCCCCCTAGCTAGGCGACACTCGGGACGGAATGTGGGCCCCCTAGTTAGGCGACACTCGGACGGAGTGTGGGCCCACTAGCTAGGCGACACTCGGACGGAGTGTGGGCCCAATAGCTAGGCGACATTCGGACGGAGTGTGGTCCCCCTAGCTAGGCGACACTCGGACGGAGTGTGTGCCCCCTAGCTAGGCGACACTCTGACGGAGTGTGGGCCCCCTTGCTAGGTGACACTCGGACTGAGTGTGGGCCCCCTAGCTAGGCGACACTCGGACGGAGTGTGGGCCCCTAGCTAGGCGACACTCGGACGGAGTGTGGGCTCCCTAGCTAGGCGACACTTTGACGGAGTGTGGGCCCCCTTGCTAGGCGACACTCGGACGGAGTGTGGGCCCCCTAGCTAGGTGACACTCTGATGGAGTGTGGGCCCCCTTGCTAGGCGACACTCGGACGGAGTGTGGGCCCCCTAGCTAGGCAACATTCTGACGGAGTGTGGGCCCCCTAGCTAGGCGACACTCGATCGGAGTGTGGGCCCCCTAGCTAGGCGACACTCGGACGGAGTGTGGGCCCAATAGCTAGGCGACACTCGGACGGAGTGTGGGCCCCCTATCTAGGCGACACTCGGACGGAGTGTGGGCCCCTTAGCTAGGCGACACTTGGACGGAGTGTGGGCCCCCTAGCTAGGCGACACTCGGACTGAGAGTGGGCCCCCTAGCAAGGCGACACTCGGGACGGAGTGTGGGCCCCCTAGTTAGGCGACACTCGGACGGAGTGTGGGCACCCTAGCTAGGCGACACTCGGACGGAGTGTGGGCCCAATAGCTATGCGACACTCGGACGGAGTGTGAGCCCCCTAGCTAGGCGACACTCGGACCGAGTGTGGGCCCCTAGCTAGGCGACACTAGGACGGAGTGTGGGCCCCCTAGCTAGGCGACACTTTGACGGAGTGTGGGCCCCCTAGCTAGGCGACACTTTGACGGAGTGTGGGCCCCCTTGCTAGGCGACACTCGGACGGAGTGTGGGCCCCCTAGCTAGGCGACACTCGGACGATGTGTGGGCCCCCTAGCTAGGCAACATTCTGACGGAGTGTGGGCCCCCTAGCTAGGCGACACTCGATCGGAGTGTGGGCCCCCTAGATAGGCGAAACTCGGACGGAGTGTGGGCCCCCTAACTAGGTGACACTCGGACGGAGTGTGGGCCCAATAGCTAGGCGACACTCGGACGGAGTATGGGCCCCCTAGCTAGGTGACACTCTGATGGAGTGTGGGCCCCCTAGCTAGGCGACACTCGGACGGAGTGTGGGCCCCCTAGCTAGGCGACACTCGGACGGAGTGTTTGCCCCCTAACTAGGCGACACTCGAACGGAGTGTGGGCCCAATAGCTAGGCGACACTTGGACGGAGTGTGGGCCCCCTAGCTAGGCGACACTCGGACGGAGTGTGGGCCCCTTAGCTAGGCGACACTCGGACGGAGTGTGGGCCCCCTAGCTAGGAGACACTCGGACGGAGTGTGGGCCCCTTAGCTAGGCGACACTTGGACGGAGTGTGGGCCCCCTAGCTAGGCGACACTCGGACGGAGTGTGGGCCCCTTAGCTAGGCGACACTCGGACGTAGTGTGGGCCCTATAGCTAGGCGACACTCGGACGGAGTGTGGGCCCCCTAGCTAGGCGACACTCGGACGGAGTGTGGGCCCCCTGGCTAGGCGACACTCGGACGGAGTGTGGGCCCCCTAGCTAGGAGACATTCGGACGGAGAGTGGGCCCCCTAGCTAGGCGACACTCTGACGGAGTGTGGGCCCCCTAGCTAGGCGACACTCTGACGGAGTGTGGGCCCCCTAGCTAGGCGACACTCGGGACGGAATGTGGGCCCCCTAGTTAGGCGACACTCGGACGGAGTGTGGGCCCCCTAGCTAGGCGACACTCGGACGGAGTGTGGGCCCAATAGCTAGGCGACACTCGGACGGAGTGTGGTCCCCCTAGCTAGGCGACACTCGGACGGAGTGTGGGCCCCCTAGCTAGGTGACACTCTGACGGAGTGTGGGCCCCCTTGCTAGGTGACACTCAGACTGAGTGTGGGCCCCCTAGCTAGGCGACACTCGGACCGAGTGTGGGCCCCTAGCTAGGCGACACACGGACGGAGTGTGGGCTCCCTAGCTGGCGACACTTTGACGGAGTGTGGGCCCCCTTGCTAGGCGACACTCGAACGGAGTGTGGGCCCCCTAGCTAGGTGACACTCTGATGGAGTGTGGGCCCCCTTGTTAGGCGACACTCGGACGGAGTGTGGGCCCCCTAGCTAGGCAACATTCTGACGGAGTGTGGGCCCCCTAGCTAGGCGACACTCGATCGGAGTGTGGGCCCCCTAGCTAGGCGACACTCGGACGGAGTGTGGGCCCAATAGCTAGGCGACACTCGGACGGAGTGTGGGCCCCCTAGCTAGGCGACACTCGGACGGAGTGTGGGCCCCTTAGCTAGGCGACACTTGGACGGAGTGTGGGCCCCCTAGCTAGGCGACACTCGGACTGAGAGTGGGCCCCCTAGCAAGGCGACTCTCGGGACCGAGTGTGGGCCCCCTAGTTAGGCGACACTCGGACGGAGTGTGGGCACCCTAGCTAGGCGACACTCGGACGGAGTGTGGGCCCAATAGCTATGCGACACTCGGACGGAGTGTGAGCCCCCTATCTAGGCGACACTCGGACCGAGTGTGGGCCCCTAGCTAGGCGACACTAGAACGGAGTGTGGGCCCCCTAGCTAGGCGACACTTTGACGGAGTGTGGGACCCCTTGCTAGGCGACACTCGGACGAAGTGTGGGCCCCCTAGCTAGGCGACACTCGGACGATGTGTGGACCCCCTAGCTAGGCAACATTCTGACGGAGTGTGGCTCCCCTAGCTAGGCGACACTCGATCGGAGTATGGTCCCCCTAGATAGGCGACACTCGGACGGAGTGTGGGCCCCCTAACTAGGTGACACTCGGACGGAGTGTGAGCCCAATAGCTAGGCGACACTCGGATGGAGTATGGGCCCCCTAGCTAGGCGACACTCGGACGGAGTGTGGGCCCCTTAGCTAGGCGACACTTGGACGGAGTGTGGGCCCCCTAGCTAGGAGACATTCGGACGGAGAGTGGGCCCCCTAGCTAGGCGACACTCGGAAGGAGTGTGGGCCCCCTAGCTAAGCGACACTCTGACGGAGTGTGGGCCCCCTAGCTAGGCGACACTCGGACGGAGAGTGGGCCCCCTAGCTAGGCGACACTCGGGACGGAGTGTGGGCCCCCTAGCTAGGCGACACTCGGGACGGAGTGTGGGACCCCTAGTTAGGCGACACTCGGACGGAGTGTGGGCCCCCTAGCTAGGCGACACTCGGACGGAGTGTGGGCCCAATAGCTAGGCGACACTCGGACGGAGTGTGAGCCCCCGAGCTAGGCGACACTCGGACGGAGTGTGGGCGACCCTAACTAGGCGACACTCTGACGGAGTGTGGGCCCCCTTGCTAGGTGACACTCGAACTGAGTGTGGGCCCCCTAGCTAGGCGACACTCGGACGGAGTGTGGGCCCCTAGCTAGGCGACACTCGGACGGAGTGTGGGCCCCCTAGCTAGGCGACACTTTGACGGAGTGTGGGCCCCCTTGCTAGGCGACACTCGGACGGAGTGTGGGCCCCCTAGCTAGGCGACACTCGGACGTAGTGTGGCCCCCCTTGCTAGGCGACACTCGGACGGAGTGTGGGCCCCCTAGCTAGGCGACATTCTGACGGAGTGTGGGCCCCCTAGCTAGGCGACACTCGTTCGGAGTGTGGGCCCCCTAGCTAGTCGACACTCGGACGGAGTGTGGGCCCCCTAACTAGGCGACACTCAGACGGAGTGTGGGCCCCTTAGCTAGGCGACACTCGAACGGAGTGTGGGCCCCCTAGCTAGGCGACACTCGGACGGAGTGTGGGCCCCCTAGCTAGGAGACACTCGGACGGAGAGTGGGCCCCCTTGCTAGGCGACACTCTGACGGAGTGTGGGCCCCCTTGCTAGGCGACACTCTGACGGAGTGTGGGCCCCCTAGCTAGGCGACACTCGGACGGAGTGTGGGCCCCCTAGCTAGGCGACACTCGGACGGAGTGTGGGCCCCCTAGCTAGGCGACACTCGGACGGAGTGTGGGCCCTTTAGCTATGCGACACTCGGACGGAGTGTGGGCCCCCTTGCTAGGCGACACTCGGACGGCGTGTGGGCCCCCTAGCTAGGCGACACTCTGACGGAGTGTGGGCCCCCTAGCTAGGCAACACTCGGACGGAGTGTGGGCCCCCTAGCTAGGCGACACTCGGACGGAGTGTGGGCCCAATAGCTAGGCGACACTCGGACGGAGTGTGGGCCCAATAGCTAGGCGACACTCGGACAGAGTGTGGGCCCCCTTGCTAGGTGACATTCTGACGGAGTGTGGGCCCCCTAGCTAGGCGACACTCGGTCGGAGTGTGGGCCCCCTAGCTAGGCGACACTCGGACGGAGTGTGGGCCCCCTATTTAGGCGACACTCGGACGGAGTGTGGGCCCCCTAGCTAGGCGACACTCGGACGGAGTGTGGGCACCCTAGCTAGGCGACACTCGGACGGAGTGTGGGCCCCCTAGCTAGGCGACACTCGGACGGCATGTGGACCCCCTAGCTAGGCGACACTCGATCGGAGTGTGGGCCCCCTAGCTAGGCGACACTCGGACGGAGTGTGGGCCCCCTAACTGGGCGACACTCGGACGGAGTGTGGGCCCAATAGCTAGGCGACACTCGGACGGAGTGTGGGCCCCCTAGCTAGGCGACACTCGGACGGAGTGTGGGCCCCTTAGCTAGGCGACACATGGACGGATTGTGGGCCCCCTAGCTAGTCGACACTCGGACGGAGTGTGGGCCCCCTAGCTAGGAGACATTCGGACGGAGAGTGGGCCCCCTAGCTAGGCGACACTCTGACGGAGTGTGGGCCCCCTAACTAGGCGACACTCTGACGGAGTGTGGGCCCCCTAGCTAGGCGACACTCGGACGGAGTGTGGGCCCCCTAGCTAGGCGACACCCGGGAGGGAGTGTGGGCCCCCTAGTTAGGCGACACTCGGACGGAGTGTGGGCCCCCTAGCTAGGCGACACTCGGACGGAGTGTGGGCCCAATAGCTAGGCGACACTCGGACGGAGTGTGAGCCCCCGAGCTAGGCGACACTCGGACGGAGTGTGGGCCCCCTAACTAGGCGACACTCTGACGGAGTGTGGGCCCCCTTGCTAGGTGACACTCGGACTGAGTGTGGGCCCCCTAGCTAGGCGACACTCGGACGGAGTGTGGGCCCCTAGCTAGGCGACACTCGGACGGAGTGTGGGCCCCCTAGCTAGGCGACACTTTGACGGAGTGTGGGCCCCCTTGCTAGGCGACACTCGGACGGAGTGTGGGCCCCCTAGCTAGGCGACACTCGGACGTAGTGTGGCCCCCCTTGCTAGGCGACACTCGGACGGAGTGTGGGCCCCCTAGCTAGGCGACATTCTGACGGAGTGTGGGCCCCCTAGCTAGGCGACACTCGTTCGGAGTGTGGGCCCCCTAGCTAGTCGACACTCGGACGGAGTGTGGGCCCCCTAACTAGGCGACACTCGGACGGAGTGTGGGCCCCTTAGCTAGGCGACACTCGAACGGAGTGTGGGCCCCCTAGCTAGGCGACACTCGGACGGAGTGTGGGCCCCCTAGCTAGGAGACACTCGGACGGAGAGTGGGCCCCCTTGCTAGGCGACACTCTGACGGAGTGTGGGCCCCCTTGCTAGGCGACACTCTGACGGAGTGTGGGCCCCCTAGCTAGGCGACACTCGGACGGAGTGTGGGCCCCCTAGCTAGGCGACACTCGGACGGAGTGTGGGCCCCCTAGCTAGGCGACACTCGGACGGAGTGTGGGCCCTTTAGCTAGGCGACACTCGGACGGAGTGTGGGCCCCCTTGCTAGGCGACACTCGGACGGCGTGTGGGCCCCCTAGCTTGGCGACACTCTGACGGAGTGTGGGCCCCCTAGCTAGGCAACACTCGGACGGAGTGTGGGCCCCCTAGCTAGGCGACACTCGGACGGAGTGTGGGCCCAATAGCTAGGCGACACTCGGACGGAGTGTGGGCCCAATAGCTAGGCGACACTCGGACAGAGTGTGGGCCCCCTTGCTAGGCGACACTCGGAAGGAGTGTGGGCCCCCTAGCTAGGCGACACTCGGTCGGAGTGTGGGCCCCCTAGCTAGGCGACACTCGGACGGAGTGTGGGCCCCCTATTTAGGCGACACTCGGACGGAGTGTGGGCCCCCTAGCTAGGCGACACTCGGACGGAGTGTGGGCACCCTAGCTAGGCGACACTCGGACGGAGTGTGGGCCCCCTAGCTAGGCGACACTCGGACGGCATGTGGGCCCCCTAGCTAGGCGACACTCGATCGGAGTGTGGGCCCCCTAGCTAGGCGACACTCGGACGGAGTGTGGGCCCCCTAACTGGGCGACACTCGGACGGAGTGTGGGCCCAATAGCTAGGCGACACTCGGACGGAGTGTGGGCCCCCTAGCTAGGCGACACTCGGACGGAGTGTGGGCCCCTTAGCTAGGCGACACTTGGACGGATTGTGGGCCCCCTAGCTAGTCGACACTCGGACGGAGTGTGGGCCCCCTAGCTAGGAGACATTCGGACGGAGAGTGGGCCCCCTAGCTAGGCGACACTCTGACGGAGTGTGGGCCCCCTAACTAGGCGACACTCTGACGGAGTGTGGGCCCCCTAGCTAGGCGACACTCGGACGGAGTGTGGGCCCCCTAGCTAGGCGACACCCGGGACGGAGTGTGGGCCCCCTAGCTAGGCGACACTCGGACGGAGTGTGGGCCCAATATCTATGCGACACTCGGACGGAGTGTGGGCCCCCTAGCTAGGCGACACTCGGACGGAGTGTGGGCCCCCTAGCTAGGCGACACTCAGACGGAGTGTGGTCCCCCTTGCTAGGTGACACTCGGACTGAGTGTGGGCCCCCTAGCTAGGCGAAACTCGGATGGAGTGTGGGCCCCTAGCTAGGCGACACTTGGACGGAGTGTGGGCCCCCTAACTAGGTGACACTCTGATGGACTGTGGGCCCCCTTGCTAGGCGACACTCGGACGGAGTGTGGCCCCCTAGCTAGGCGACATTCTGACGGAGTGTGGGCCCCCTAGCTAGGCGACACTCGTTCGGAGTGTGGGCCCCCTAGCTAGGCGACACTCGGACGGAGTGTGGGCCCCCTAGCTAGGCGACACTCGGACGGAGTGTGGGCCCCCTAGCTAGGAGACACTCGGACGGAGAATGGGCCCCCTAGCTAGGCGACACTCTGACGGAGTGTGGGCCCCCTTGCTAGGCGACACTCTGACGGAGTGTGGGCCCCCTAGCAAGGCGACACTCGGACGCAGTGTGGGCCCCCTAGCTAGGCGACACTCGGACGGGTTGTGGGCCCCCTAGCTAGGCGACACTCGGACGGAGTGTGGGCCCCCTAACTAGGCGACAGTCGGACGGAGTGTGGGCCCAATAGCTAGGCGACACTCGGACGGAGTGGTGGCCCCCTAGCTAGGCGACACTCGGACGGAGTGTGGGCCCCCTAGCTAGGCGACACTCTGACGGAGTTTGGGCCCCTTGCTAGGCGACATTCGGACGGAGTGTGGGCCCCCTAGCTAGGTGACACTCTGATGGAGTATGGGCCCCCTTGCTAGGCGACACTCGGAGTGTGGGCCCAATAGCTAGGCGACACTCGGACAGAGTGTGGGCCCCCTAGATAGGCGACACTCTGAAGGAGTGTGGGCCCCCTTGCTAGGCGATACTCGGACGGAGTGTGGGCCCCCTAGCTAGGCGACACTATTACGGAGTGTGGGCCCCCTTGCTAGGCGACACTCTGACGGAGTGTGGGCCCCCTAGCTAGGCGACACTCGGACGGAGTGTGGGCCCCCTAGCTAGGCGAAACTCAGACGGAGTGTGGGCCCCCTAGCTAGGCGACATTCTGACGGAGTGTGGGCCCCCTAGCTAGGCGACACTCAGACGGAGTGTGGGCCCCCTAGCTAGGCGACATTCGGACGGAGTGTGGGCCCCATAACTAGGCGACACTCGAACGGAGTGTGGGCCCAATAGCTAGGCGACACTTGGACGGAGTGTGGGCCCCCTAGCTAGGCGACACTCGGACGGAGTGTGGGCCCCTTAGCTAGGCGACACTCGGACGGAGTGTGGGCCCCTTAGCTAGGCGACACTTGGACGGAGTGTGGGCCACCTAGCTAGGCGACACTCGGACGGAGTTTGGGCCCCTTAGCTAGGCGACACTCGGACGTAGTGTGGGCCCTATAGCTAGTCGACACTCGGACGGAGTGTGGGCCCCCTAGCTAGGCGACACTCGGACGGAGTGTGGGCCCCCTAGCTAGGCGATACTCGGACGGAGTGTGGGCCCCCTAGCTAGGAGACATTCGGACGGAGAGTGGGCCCCCTAGCTAGGCGACACTCTGACGGAGTGTGGGCCCCCTAGCTAGGCGACACTCTGACGGAGTGTGGGCCCCCTAGCTAGGCGACACTCTGACGGAGTGTGGGCCCCCTAGCTAGGCGACACTCGGGACGGAGTGTGGGCCCCCTAGTTAGGCGACACTCGGACGGAGTGTGGGCCCCCTAGCTAGGCGACACTCGGACGGAGTGTGGGCCCAATAGCTAGGCGACACTCGGACGGAGTGTGGTCCCCCTAGCTAGGCGACACTCGGACGGAGTGTGGGCCCCCTAGCTAGGCGACACTCTGATGGAGTGTGGGCGCCCTTGCTAGGTGACACTCGGACTGAGTGTGGGCCCCCTAGCTAGGCGACACTCGGACCGAGTGTGGGCCCCTAGCTAGGCGACACTCGGACGGAGTGTGGGCTCCCTAGCTAGGCGACACTTTGACGGAGTGTGGGCCCCCTTGCTAGGCGACACTCGGACGGAGTGTGGGCCCCCTAGCAAGGTGACACTCTGATGGAGTGTGGGCCCCCTTGCTAGGCGACACTCGGACGGAGTGTGGGCCCCCTAGCTAGGCAACATTCTGACGGAGTGTGGGCCCCCTAGCTAGGCGACTGTCAGATGGAGTGTGGGCCCCCTAGCTAGGCGACACTCGGACGGAGTGTGGGCCCCCTAGCTAGGCGACACTCGGACGGAGTGTGGGCCCAATAGCTAGGCGACACTCGGACGGAGTGTGGGCCCAATAGCTAGGCGACACTCGGACAGAGTGTGGGCCCCCTTGCTAGGCGACACTCGGAAGGAGTGTGGGCCCCCTTGCTAGGCGACACTCGGAAGGAGTGTGGGCCCCCTAGCTAGGCGACACTCGGTCGGAGTGTGGGCCCCCTAGCTAGGCGACACTTGGACGGAGTGTGGGCCCCCTATTTAGGCGACACTCGGACGGAGTGTGGGCCCCCTAGCTAGGCGACACTCGGACGGAGTGTGGGCACCCTAGCTAGGCGACACTCGGACGGAGTGTGGGCCCCCTAGATAGGCGACACTCGGACGGCGTGTGGGTCCCCTAGCTAGGCGACACTCGGACGGAGTGTGGGCCCCCTAGCTAGGCGACTGTCAGATGGAGTGTGGGCCTCCTAGCTAGGCGACACTCGGACGGAGTGTGGGCCCCCTAGCTAGGCGACACTCGGACGGAGTGTGGGCCCCCTAGCTAGGCGACACTCGGACGGAGTGTGGGCCCCCTAGCTAGGCGACACTCGGACGGAGTGTGGGCCCCCTAGCTAGGCGACACTCGGACGGAGTGTGGGCCCCCTAGCTAGGCGACACTCTGACGGAGTGTGGGCCCCCTAGCGAGGCGACACTCGGACGGAGTGTGGGCCCCCTAGCGAGGCGACACTAGGACGGAGTGTGGGCCCCCTAGCTAGGTGACTCTCGGACGGAGTGTGGTCGCCCTAGCTAGGCGACACTCGAACGGAGTGTGGGCCCCCTAGCTAGGCGACACTCGAACGGAGTGTGGGCCCCCTAGCTAGGCGACACTCTGACGGAGTGTGGGCCCCCTTGCTAGGCGACACTCGGACGGAGTGTGGGCCCCCTAGCTAGGCGACACTCTGATGGAGTGTGGGCCCCCTTGCTATGCAACACTCGGACGGAGTGTGGGCCCCCTAGCTAGGCGACATTCTGACGGAGTGTGGGCCCCCTAGCTAGGCGACATTCGATCGGCGTGTGGGCCCCCTAGCTAGGTGACACTCGGACGGAGTGTGGGCCCCCTAACTAGGCGACACTCGGACGGAGTGTGGGCCCAATAGCTAGGCGACACTTGGACGGAGTGTGGGCCCCCTAGCTAGGCGACACTCGGACGGAGTGTGGGCCCCTTAGCTAGGCGACACTTGGACGGAGTTTGGGCCCCTAGCTAGGCGACATTCGGACGGAGAGTGGGCCCCCTAGCTAGGAGACACTCTGACGGAGTGTGGGCCCCCTAGCTAGGTGACACTCTGACGGAGTGTGGGCTCCCTAGCTAGGCGACACTTTGACGGAGTGTGGGCCCCCTTGCTAGGCGACACTCGGACGGAGTGTGGGCCCCCTAGCAAGGTGACACTCTGATGGAGTGTGGGCCCCCTTGCTAGGCGACACTCGGACGGAGTGTGGGCCCCCTAGCTAGGCAACATTCTGACGGAGTGTGGGCCCCCTAGCTAGGCGACTGTCAGATGGAGTGTGGGCCCCCTAGCTAGGCGACACTCGGACGGAGTGTGGGCCCCCTAGCTAGGCGACACTCGGACGGAGTGTGGGCCCAATAGCTAGGCGACACTCGGACGGAGTGTGGGCCCAATAGCTAGGCGACACTCGGACAGAGTGTGGGCCCCCTTGCTAGGCGACACTCGGAAGGAGTGTGGGCCCCCTTGCTAGGCGACACTCGGAAGGAGTGTGGGCCCCCTAGCTAGGCGACACTCGGTCGGAGTGTGGGCCCCCTAGCTAGGCGACACTTGGACTGAGTGTGGGCCCCCTATTTAGGCGACACTCGGACGGAGTGTGGGCCCCCTAGCTAGGCGACACTCGGACGGAGTGTGGGCACCCTAGCTAGGCGACACTCGGACGGAGTGTGGGCCCCCTAGATAGGCGACACTCGGACGGCGTGTGGGTCCCCTAGCTAGGCGACACTCGGACGGAGTGTGGGCCCCCTAGCTAGGCGACTGTCAGATGGAGTGTGGGCCTCCTAGCTAGGCGACACTCGGACGGAGTGTGGGCCCCCTAGCTAGGCGACACTCGGACGGAGTGTGGGCCCCCTAGCTAGGCGACACTCGGACGGAGTGTGGGCCCCCTAGCTAGGCGACACTCGGACGGAGTGTGGGCCCCCTAGCTAGGCGACACTCGGACGGAGTGTGGGCCCCCTAGCTAGGCGACACTCTGACGGAGTGTGGGCCCCCTAGCGAGGCGACACTCGGACGGAGTGTGGGCCCCCTAGCGAGGCGACACTAGGACGGAGTGTGGGCCCCCTAGCTAGGTGACTCTCGGACGGAGTGTGGTCGCCCTAGCTAGGCGACACTCGAACGGAGTGTGGGCCCCCTAGCTAGGCGACACTCGAACGGAGTGTGGGCCCCCTAGCTAGGCGACACTCTGACGGAGTGTGGGCCCCCTTGCTAGGCGACACTCGGACGGAGTGTGGGCCCCCTAGCTAGGCGACACTCTGATGGAGTGTGGGCCCCCTTGCTATGCAACACTCGGACGGAGTGTGGGCCCCCTAGCTAGGCGACATTCTGACGGAGTGTGGGCCCCCTAGCTAGGCGACATTCGATCGGAGTGTGGGCCCCCTAGCTAGGTGACACTCGGACGGAGTGTGGGCCCCCTAACTAGGCGACACTCGGACGGAGTGTGGGCCCCCTAGCTAGGAGACATTCGGACGGAGAGTGGGCCCCCAAGCTAGGAGACACTCTGACGGAGTGTGGGCCCCCTAGCTAGGTGACACTCTGACGGAGTGTGGGCCCCCTAGCTAGGCGACACTCGGACGGAGTGTGGGCCCCCTAGCTAGGCGACACTCGGAACGGAGTGTGGGCCCCCTAGTTAGGCGACACTCGGACGGAGTGTGGGCCCCCTAGCTAGGCGAAACTCGGACGGAGTGTGGTCCCAATAGCTAGGCGACACTCAGACGGAGTGTGGGCCCCCTAGCTAGGCGACACTCGGACGGAGTGTGGGCCCCCTAGCTAGGCGACACTTTGACGGAGTGTGGGCCCCCTTGCAAGGCGACACTCGGGACGGAGTGTGGGCCCCCTAGTTAGGCGACACTCGGACGGAGTGTGGGCCCCCTAGCTAGGCGACACTCGGACGGAGTGTAGTCCCAATAGGTAGGCGACACTCAGACGGAGTGTGGGCCCCTAGCTAGGCGACACTCGGACGGAGTGTGGGCCCCCTAGCTAGGCGACACTTTGACGGAGTGTGGGCCCCCTTGCTAGGCGACACTCGGACGGAGTGTGGGCCCCCTAGCTAGGTGACACTCGGACGTAGTGTGGCCCCCCTTGCTAGGCGACACTCGGACGGAGTGTGGGCCCACTAGCTAGGCGACATTCTGACGGAGTGTGGGCCCCCTAGCTAGGCGACACTCGTTCGGAGTGTGGGCCCCCTAGCTAGGCGACACTCGGACGGAGTGTGGGCCCCCTAACTAGGCGACACTCGGACGGAGTGTGGGCGCCTTAGCTAGGCGACACTCGAACGGAGTGTGGGCCCCCTAGCTAGGCGACACTCGGACGGAGTGTGGGCCCCCTAGCTAGGAGACACTCGGACGGAGAGTGGGCCCCCTTGCTAGGCGACACTCTGACGGAGTGTGGGCCCCCTTGCTAGGCGACACTCTGACGGAGTGTGGGCCCCCTAGCTAGGCGACACTCGGACGGAGTGTGGGCCCCCTAGCTAGGCGACACTCGGACGGAGTGTGGGCCCCCTAGCTAGGCGACACTCGGACGGAGTGTGGGCCCCCTTGCTAGGCGACACTCGGACGGAGTGTGGGCCCCCTAGCTAGGTGACACTCTGATGGAGTGTGGGCCCTCTTGCTAGGCGACACTCAGAGTGTGGGCCCAATAGCTAGGCGACACTCGGACGGAGTGTGGGCCCCCTAGCTAGGCGACACTCTGACGGAGTGTGTGCCCCCTTGCTAGGCGACACTCAGACGGAATGTGGGCCCCCTAGCTAGGCGACACTCTGACAGAGTGTGGGCCCCCTAGCTAGGCGACACTCGGACGGAGTGTGGGCCCCCTAGCTAGGCGACACTCAGACGGAGTGTGGGCCCAATAGCTAGGCGACACTCGGACGGAGTGTGGGCCCAATAGCTAGGCGACACTCGGACAGAGTGTGGGCCCCCTTGCTAGGCGACACTCGGAAGGAGTGTGGGCCCCCTAGCTAGGCGACACTCGGTCGGAGTGTGGGCCCCCTAGCTAGGCGACACTCGGAAGGAGTGTGGGCCCCCTATTTAGGCGACACTCGGACGGAGTGTGGGCCCCCTAGCTAGGCGACACTCGGACGGAGTGTGGGCACCCTAGCTAGGCGACACTCGGACGGAGTGTGGGCCCCCTAGCTAGGCGACACTCGGACGGCGTGTGGGCCCCCTAGCTAGGCGACACTCGGACGGCGTGTGGGCCCCCTAGCTAGGCGACACTCGGACGGAGTGTGGGCCCCCTAGCTAGGCGACTGTCGGATGGAGTGTGGGCCCCCTAGCTAGGCGACACTCGGACGGAGTGTGGGCCCCCTAGCTAGGCGACACTCGGACTGAGTGTGGGCCCCCTAGCTAGGCGACACTCGGACGGAGTGTGGGCCCCCTAGCTAGGCGATACTCGGACGGAGTGTGGGCCCCCTAGCTAGGCGACACTCTGACGGAGTGTGGGCCCCCTAGCGAGGCGACACTCGGACGGAGTGTGGGCCCCCTAGCGAGGCGACACTCGAACGGAGTGTGGGCCCACTAGCTAGGCGACACTCGAACGGAGTGTGGGCCCCCTAGCTAGGCGACACTCTGACGGAGTGTGGGCCCCCTAGCTTTGCGACTCTCGGATGGAGTGTGGGCCCCCTAGCTAGGCGACACTCGGACGGAGTGTGGGCCCCCTAGCTAGGCGATACTCGGACGGAGTGTGGGCCCCCTAGCTAGGCGACACTCGGACGGAGTGTGGGCCCCCTAGCTAGGCGACTCTCGGACGGAGTGAGGGCCCCCTAGCTAGGCGACACTCGGACGGAGTGTGGGCCCTCTAGCTAGGCGACACTCGGACGGAGTGTGGGCCCCCTAGCTAGGTGACACTCGGACGGAGTGTGGGCCCCCTAACTAGGCGACACTCGGACGGAGTGTGGGCCCAATAGCTAGGCGACACTCGGACGGAGTGTGGGCCCCCTAGCTAGGCGATACTCGGACGGAGTGTGGGTCCCTTAGCTAGGCGACACTTGGACAGAGTGTGGGCCCCTAGCTAGGCGACACTCGGACGGAGTGTTGGCCCCCTAGCTAGGAGACATTCGGACGGAGAGTGGGCCCCCTAGCTAGCAGACACTCTGACGGAGTGTGGGCCCCCTAGCTAGGCGACACTCTGACCGAGTGTGGGCCCCCTAGCTAGGCGACACTCGGACGGAGTGTGGGCCCCCTAGCTAGGCGACACTCGGGACGGAGTGTGGGCCCCCTAGTTAGGCGACACTCGGACGGAGTGTGGGCCCCCTAGCTAGGCGACACTCGAACGGAGTGTGGGCCCAATAGCTAGGCGACACTTGGACGGAGTGTGGGCCCCCTAGCTAGGCGACACTCGGACGGAGTGTGGGCCCCCTAGCTAGGCGACACTTTGACGGAGTGTGGGCCCCCTTGCTAGGCGACACTCGGACGGAGTGTGGGCCCCCTAGCTAGGTGACACTCTGATGGAGTGTGGGCCCCCTTGCTAGGCGACATTCTGACGGAGTGTGGGCCCCCTAGCTAGGCGACACTCGTTCGGAGTGTGGGCCCCCTAGCTAGGCGACACTCGGACGGAGTGTGGGCCCCCTAACTAGGCGACACTCGGACGGAGTGTGGTCCCCTTAGCTAGGCGACACTCGAACGGAGTGTGGGTCCCCTAGCTAGGCGACACTCGGACGGAGTGTGGGCCCCCTAGCTAGGAGACACTCGGACGGAGAGTGGGCCCCCTTGTTAGGCGACACTCTGACGGAGTGTGGGCCCCCTTGCTAGGCGACACTCTGACGGAGTGTGGGCCCCCTAGCTAGGCGACACTCGGACGGAGTGTGGGCCCCCTAGCTAGGCGACACTCGGACGGAGTGTGGGCCCCCTAGCTAGGCGACACTCGGACGGAGTGTGGGCCCCCTTGCTAGGCGACACTCTGACGGAGTGTGGGCCCCCTAGCTAAGCGACACTCTGACGGAGTGTGGGCCCCCTAGCTAGGCGACACTCGGACGGAGTGTGGGCCCCCTAGCTAGGCGACACTCGGACGGAGTGTGGGCCCAATAGCTAGGCGACACTCGGACGGAGTGTGGGCCCAATAGCTAGGCGACACTCGGACAGAGTGTGGGCCACGTTGCTAGGCGACACTCGGAAGGAGTGTGGGCCCCCTAGCTAGGCGACACTCGGTCGGAGTGTGGGCCCCCTAGCTAGGCGACACTTGGACGGAGTGTGGGCCCCCTATTTAGGCGACACTCGGACGGAGTGTGGGCCCCCTAGCTAGGCGACACTCGGACGGAGTGTGGACACCCTAGCTAGGCGACACTCGGACGGAGTGTGGGCCCCCTAGCTAGGCGACACTCGGACGGCGTGTGGGCCCCCTAGCTAGGCGACACTCGGACGGAGTGTGGGCCCCCTAGCTAGGCGACTGTCAGATGGAGTGTGGGCCCCCTAGCTAGGCGACACTCGGACGGAGTGTGGGCCCCCTAGCTAGGCGACACTCGGACGGAGTGTGGGCCCAATAGCTAGGCGACACTCGGACGGAGTGTGGGCCCAATAGCTAGGCGACACTCGGTCGGAGTGTGGGCCCCCTAGCTAGGCGACACTCGGACGGAGTGTGGGCCCAATAGCTAGGCGACACTCGGACGGAGTGTGGGCCCAATAGCTAGGCGACACTCGGTCGGAGTGTGGGCCCCCTAGCTAGGCGACACTTGGACGGAGTGTGGGCCCCCTATTTAGGCGACACTCGGACGGAGTGTGGGCCCCCTATTTAGGCGACACTCGGACGGAGTGTGGGCCCCCTAGCTAGGCGACACTCGGTCGGAGTGTGGGCCCCCTAGCTAGGCGACACTTGGACGGAGTGTGGGCCCCCTATTTAGGCGACACTCGGACGGAGTGTGGGCCCCCTAGCTTGGCGACACTCGGACGGAGTGTGGGCACCCTAGCTAGGCGACACTCGGACGGAGTGTGGGCCCCCTAGCTAGGCGACACTCGGACGACGTGTGGGCCCCCTAGCTAGGCGACACTCGGACGGAGTGTGGTCCCCCTAGCTAGGCGACTGTCAGATGGAGTGTGGGCCCCCAGCTAGGAGACACTCGGACGGAGTGTGGGCCCCCTAGCTAGGCGACACTCGGACGGAGTGTGGGCCCCCTAGCTAGGCGACACTCGGACGGAGTGTGGGCCCCCTAGCTAGGCGACACTCGGACGGAGTGTGGGCCCCCTAGCTAGGCGACACTCGGACGGAGTGTGGGCCCACTAGCTAGGCGACACTCGGACGGAGTGTGGGCCCCCTAGCTAGGCGACACTCTGACGGAGTGTGGGCCCCCTAGCGAGGCGACACTCGGACGGAGTGTGGGCCCCCTAGCGAGGCGACACTAGGACGGAGTGTGGGCCCCCTAGCTAGGCGACTCTCGGACGGAGTTTGGACCCCCTAGCTAGGCGACACTCGAACGGAGTGTGGGCCCCCTAGCTAGGCGACACTCGAACGGAGTGTGGGCCCCCTAGCTAGGCGACACTCTGACGGAGTGTGGGCCCCCTTGCTAGGCGACACTCGGACGGAGTGTGGGCCCCCTAGCTAGGCGACACTCTGATGGAGTGTGGGCCCCCTTGCTAGGCAACACTCGGACGGAGTGTGGGCCCCCTAGCTAGGCGACATTCTGACGGAGTGTGGGCCCCCTAGCTAGTCGACACTCGATCGGAGTGTGGGCCCCCTAGCTAGGTGACACTCGGACGGAGTGTGGGCCCCCTAACTAGGCGACACTCGGACGGAGTGTGGGCCCAATAGCTAGGCGACACTTGGACGGAGTGTGGGCCCCCTAGCTAGGCGACACTCGGACGGAGTGTGGGCCCCTTAGCTAGGCGACACTTGGACGGAGTGTGGGCCCCTAGCTAGGCGACACGCGGACGGAGTGTTGGCCCCCTAGCTAGGAGACATTCGGACCGAGAGTGGGCCCCCTAGCTAGGAGACACTCTGACGGAGTGTGGGCCCCCTAGCTAGGCGACACTCTGACGGAGTGTGGGCCCCCTAGCTAGGCGACACTCGGACGGAGTGTGGGCCCCCTAGCTAGGCGACACTCGGGACGGAGTGTGGGCCCCCTAGTTAGGCGACACTCGGACGGAGTGTGGGCCCCCTAGCTAGGCGGCACTCGGACGGAGTGTGGTCCCAATAGCTAGGCGACACTCAGACGGAGTGTGGGCCCCCTAGCTAGGCGACACTCGGACGGAGTGTGGGCCCCCTAGCTAGGCGACACTTTGACGGAGTGTGGGCCCCCTTGCAAGGCGACACTCGGACGGAGTGTGGGCCCCCTAGCTAGGTGACACTCTGATGGAGTGTGGGTCCCCTTGCTAGGCGACACTCGGACGGAGTGTGGCCCCCTAGCTAGGCGACATTCTGACGGAGTGTGGGCCCCCTAGCTAGGCGACACTCGTTTGGAGTGTGGGCCCCCTAACTAGGCGACACTCGGACGGAGTGTGGGCCCCCTAACTAGGCAACACTCGGACGGAGTGTGGGCCCCTTAGCTAGGCGACACTCGGACGGAGTGTGGGCCCCCTAGCTAGGCGACACTCGGACGGAGTGTGGGCCCCCTAGCTAAGCGACACTCGGACGGAGTGTGGGCCCCCTAAATAGGCGACACTCGGACGGAGTGTGGGCCCAATAGCTAGGCGACACTCGGACGGAGTGTGGGCCCCCTAGCTAGGCGACACTCGGACGGAGTGTGGGCCCCCTAGCTAGGCGACACTCTGACGGAGTTTGGGCCCCCTAACTAGGCGACACTCGGACGGAGTGTGGGCCCAATAGCTAGGCGACACTCGGACGGAGTGTGGGCCCCCTAGCTAGGCGACACTCGGACGGAGTGTGGGTCCCCTAGCTAGGCGACACTCTGACGGAGTTTGGGCCCCTTGCTAGGCGACATTTGGACGGAGGGTGGGCCCCCTAGCTAGGTGACACTCTGATGGAGTGTGGGCCCTCTTGCTAGGCGACACTCGGAGTGTGGGCCCAATAGCTAGGCGACACTCGGACGGAGTGTGGGCCCCCTAGCTAGGCGACACTCTGACGGAGTGTGTGCCCCCTTGCTAGGCGACACTCAGACGGAATGTGGGCCCCCTAGCTAGGCGACACTCTGACGGAGTGTGGGCCCCCTAGCTAGGCGACACTCGGACGGAGTGTGGGCCCCCTAGCTAGGCGACACTCAGACGGAGTGTGGGCCCAATAGCTAGGCGACACTCGGACGGAGTGTGGGCCCAATAGCTAGGCGACACTCGGACAGAGTGTGGGCCCCATTGCTAGGCGACACTCGGAAGGAGTGTGGGCCCCCTAGCTAGGCGACACTCGGTCGGAGTGTGGGCCCCCTAGCTAGGCGACACTTGGACGGAGTGTGGGCCCCCTATTTAGGCGACACTCGGACGGAGTGTGGGCCCCCTAGCTAGGCGACACTCGGACGGAGTGTGGGCACCCTAGCTAGGCGACACTCGGACGGAGTGTGGGCCCCCTAGCTAGGCGACACTCGGACGGCGTGTGGGCCCCCTAGCTAGGCGACACTCGGACGGCGTGTGGGCCCCCTAGCTAGGCGACACTCGGACGGAGTGTGGGCCCCCTAGCTAGGCGACTGTCGGATGGAGTGTGGGCCCCCTAGCTAGGCGACACTCGGACGGAGTGTGGGCCCCCTAGCTAGGCGACACTCGGACTGAGTGTGGGCCCCCTAGCTAGGCGACACTCGGACGGAGTGTGGGCCCCCTAGCTAGGCGACACTCGGACGGAGTGTGGGCCCCCTAGCTAGGCGACACTCTGACAGAGTTTGGGCCCCCTAACTAGGCGACACTCGGACGGAGTGTGGGCCCAATAGCTAGGCGACACTCGGACGGAGTGTGGGCCCCCTAGCGAGGCGACACTCGGACGGAGTGTGGGCCCCCTAGCGAGGCGACACTCGGACGGAGTGTGGGCCCCCTAGCTAGGCGACACTCGGACGGAGTGTGGGCCCCCTAGCTAGGCGACACTCGGACGGAGTGTGGGCCCCCTAGCTAGGCGACTCTCGGATGGAGTGTGGGCCCCCTAGCTAGGCGACACTCGGACGGAGTGTGGGCCCCCTAGCTAGGCGATACTCGGACGGAGTGTGGGCCCCCTAGCTAGGCGACACTCGGACGGAGTGTGGGCCCCCTAGCTAGGCGACACTCGGACGGAGTGTGGGCCCCCTAGCTAGGCGACACTCGGACGGAGTGTGGGCCCTCTAGCTAGGCGACACTCGGACGGAGTGTGGGCCCCCTAGCGAGGCGACACTCGGACGGAGTGTGGGCCCCCTAGCGAGGCGACACTCGGACGGAGTGTGGGACCCCTAGCTAGGCGACACTCGGACGGAGTGTGGGACCCCTAGCTAGGCGACTCTCGGATGGAGTGTGGGCCCCCTAGCTAGGCGACACTCGGACGGAGTGTGGGCCCCCTAGCTAGGCGACACTCGGACGGAGTGTGGGCCCCCTAGCTAGGCGACACTCAGACGGAGTGTGGGCCCCCTAGCTAGGCGACACTCTGACGGAGTGTGGGCCCCCTAGCTAGGCGACACTCGGACGGAGTGTGGGCCCCCTAGCGAGGCGACACTCGGACGGAGTGTGGGCACCCTAACTAGGCGACACTCGGACGGAGTGTGGGCCCCCTAACTAGGCGACACTCGGACGGAGTGTTGGCCCAATAGCTAGGCGACACTTGGACGGAGTGTGGGCCCCCTAGCAAGGCGACACTCGGACGGAGTGTGGGCCCCCTAGCTAGGCGACACTCGGACGGCGTGTGGGCCCCCTAGCGAGGCGACACTCGGACGGAGTGTGGGCCCCCTAACTAGGCGACACTCGGACGGAGTGTTGGCCCAATAGCTAGGCGACACTCGGACGGAGTGTGGGCCCCCTAGCTAGGCGACACTCGGACGGAGTGTGGGCCCCCTAGCTAGGTGACACTCGGACTGAGTGTGGGCCCCCTAGCTAGGCGACACTCTGACGGAGAGTGGGCCCCCTTGCTAGGCGACATTCTGACGGAGTGTGGGCCCCCTAGCTAGGCGACACTCGGACGGAGTGTGGGCCCCCTAGATAGGCGAAACTTGGACAGAGTGTGGGCACCCTAGCTAGGCGACACTCGGACGGAGTGTGGGCCCCCTAGCTAGGCGACACTCGGACAGAGTGTGGGCCCCCTAGCTAGGCGACACTCTGACGGAGTGTGGGCCCCCTAGCTAGGCGACACTCGGACGGAGTGTGGGCCCCCTAGCTAGGCGACACTCTGACGGAGTGTGGGCCCCCTAGCTAGGCGACACTCGGACGGAGTGTGGGCCCCCTATCTAGGCGACTCTCGGACAGAGTGTGTGCCCCCTAGCTAGGCGACACTCGAACGGAGTGTGGTCCCCCTAGCTAGGCGACACTCGAACGGAGTGTGGGCCCCCTAGCTAGGCGACACTCGAACGGAGTGTGGGCCCCCTAGCTAGGCGACACTCTGGCGGAGTGTGGGCCCCCTAGCTTTGCGACACTCGGACGGAGTGTGGGCCCCCTATCTAGGCGACTCTCGAACGGAGTGTGGGCCCCCTTGCTAGGCGACACTCGGACGAAGTGTGGGCCCCCTAGCTAGGCGACACTCTGATGGTTTGTGGGCCCCCTTGCTAGGCAACACTCGGACGGAGTGTGGGCCCCCTAGCTAGGCGACATTCTGACGGAGTGTGGGCCCCCTAGCTAGGCGACACTCGATCGGAGTGTGGGCCCCCTAGCTAGGTGACACTCGGACGGAGTGTGGGCCCCCTAACTAGGCGACACTCGGACGGAGTGTGGGCCCAATAGCTAGGCGACACTCGGACGGAGTGTGGGCCCCCTAGCTAGGCGACACTCGGACGGAGTGTGGGTCCCTTAGCTAGGCGACACTTGGACGGAGTGTGGGCCCCTAGCTAGGCGACACTCGGACGGAGTGTTGGCCCCCTAGCTAGGAGACATTCGGACGGAGAGTGGGCCCCCTAGCTAGGAGACACTCTGACGGAGTGTGGGCCCCCTAGCTAGGAGACACTCTGACGGAGTGTGGGCCCCCTAGCTAGGCGACACTCTGACGGAGTGTGGGCCCCCTAGCTAGGCGACACTCGGACGGAGTGTGGGCCCCCTAGCTAGGCGACACTCGGGACGGAGTGTGGGCCCCCTAGTTATGCGACACTCGGACGGAGTGTGGGCCCCCTAGCTAGGCGACACTCGGACCGAGTGTGGGCCCAATAGCTAGGCGACACTCAGACGGAGTGTGGGCCCCCTAGCTAGGCGACACTCGGACGGAGTGTGGGCCCCCTAGCTAGACGACACTTTGACGGAGTGTGGGCCCCCTTGCTAGGCGACACTCGGACGGAGTGTGGGCCCCCTAGCTAGGTGACACTCTGATGGAGTGTGGGCCCCCTTGCTAGGCGACATTCTGACGGAGTGTGGGCCCCCTAGCTAGGCGACACTCGTTCGGAGAGTGGGCCCCCTAGCTAGGCGACACTCGGACGGAGTGTGGGCCCCCTAACTAGGCGACACTCGGACTGAGTGTGGGCCCCTTAGCTAGGCGACACTCGAACGGAGTGTGGGCCCCCTAGCTAGGCGACACTCGGACGGAGTGTGGGCCCCCTAGCTAGGAGACACTCGGACGGAGAGTGGGCCCCCTTGCTAGGCGACACTCTGACGGAGTGTGGGCCCCCTAGCTAGGCGACACTCGGACGGAGTGTGGGCCCCCTTGCTAGGCGACACTCGGACGGAGTGTGGGCCCCCTAGCTAGGCGACACTCTGACGGAGTGTGGGCCCCCTAGCTAGGCGACACTCGGACGGAGTGTGGGCCCCCTAGCTAGGCGACACTCGGACGGAGTGTGGGCCCAATAGCTAGGCGACACTCGGACGGAGTGTGGGCCCAATAGCTAGGCGACACTCGGACAGAGTGTGGGCCCCGTTGCTAGGCGACACTCGGAAGGATTGTGGGCCCCCTAGCTAGGCGACACTCGGTCGGAGTGTGGGCCCCCTAGCTAGGCGACACTTGGACGGAGTGTGGGCCCCCTATTTAGGCGACACTCGGACGGAGTGTGGGCCCCCTAGCTAGGCGACACTCGGACGGAGTGTGGACACCCTAGCTAGGCGACACTCGGACGGAGTGTGGGCCCCCTAGCTAGGCGACACTCGGACGGCGTGTGGGCCCCCTAGCTAGGCGACACTCGGACGGAGTGTGGGCCCCCTAGCTAGGCGACTGTCAGATGGAGTGTGGGCCCCCTAGCTAGGCGACACTCGGACGGAGTGTGGGCCCCCTAGCTAGGCGACACTCGGACGGAGTGTGGGCCCAATAGCTAGGCGACACTCGGACGGAGTGTGGGCCCAATAGCTAGGCGACACTCGGTCGGAGTGTGGGCCCCCTAGCTAGGCGACACTCGGACGGAGTGTGGGCCCAATAGCTAGGCGACACTCGGACGGAGTGTGGGCCCAATAGCTAGGCGACACTCGGTCGGAGTGTGGGCCCCCTAGCTAGGCGACACTTGGACGGAGTGTGGGCCCCCTATTTAGGCGACACTCGGACGGAGTGTGGGCCCCCTAGCTAGGCGACACTCGGTCGGAGTGTGGACCCCCTAGCTAGGCGACACTTGGACGGAGTGTGGGCCCCCTATTTAGGCGACACTCGGACGGAGTGTGGGCCCCCTAGCTTGGCGACACTCGGACGGAGTGTGGGCACCCTAGCTAGGCGACACTCGGACGGAGTGTGGGCCCCCTAGCTAGGCGACACTCGGACGACGTGTGGGCCCCCTAGCTAGGCGACACTCGGACGGAGTGTGGGCCCCCTAGCTAGGCGACTGTCAGATGGAGTGTGGGCCCCCAGCTAGGCGACACTCGGACGGAGTGTGGGCCCCCTAGCTAGGCGACACTCGGACGGAGTGTGGGCCCCCTAGCTAGGCGACACTCGGACGGAGTGTGGGCCCCCTAGCTAGGCGACACTCGGACGGAGTGTGGGCCCCCTAGCTAGGCGACACTCGGACGGAGTGTGGGCCCCCTAGCTAGGCGACACTCGGACGGAGTGTGGGCCCCCTAGCTAGGCGACACTCTGACGGAGTGTGGGCCCCCTAGCGAGGCGACACTCGGACGGAGTGTGGGCCCCCTAGCGAGGCGACACTAGGACGGAGTGTGGGCCCCCTAGCTGGCGACTCTCGGACGGAGTGTGGACCCCCTAGCTAGGCGACACTCGAACGGAGTGTGGGCCCCCTAGCTAGGCGACACTCGAACGGAGTGTGGGCCCCCTAGCTAGGCGACACTCTGACGGAGTGTGGGCCCCCTTGCTAGGCGACACTCGGACGGAGTGTGGGCCCCCTAGCTAGGCGACACTCTGATGGAGTGTGGGCCCCCTTGCTAGGCAACACTCGGACGGAGTGTGGGCCCCCTAGCTAGGCGACATTCTGACGGAGTGTGGGCCCCCTAGCTAGGCGACACTCGATCGGAGTGTGGGCCCCCTAGCTAGGTGACACTCGGACGGAGTGTGGGCCCCCTAACTAGGCGACACTCGGACGGAGTGTGGGCCCAATAGCTAGGCGACACTTGGACGGAGTGTGGGCCCCCTAGCTAGGCGACACTCGGACGGAGTGTGGGCCCCTTAGCTAGGCGACACTTGGACGGAGTGTGGGCCCCTAGCTAGGCGACACGCGGACGGAGTGTTGGCCCCCTAGCTAGGAGACATTCGGACGGAGAGTGGGCCCCCTAGCTAGGAGACACTCTGACGGAGTGTGGGCCCCCTAGCTAGGCGACACACTGACGGAGTGTGGGCCCCCTAGCTAGGCGACACTCGGACGGAGTGTGGGCCCCCTAGCTAGGCGACACTCGGGACGGAGTGTGGGCCCCCTAGTTAGGCGACACTCGGACGGAGTGTGGGCCCCCTAGCTAGGCGGCACTCGGACGGAGTGTGGTCCCAATAGCTAGGCGACACTCAGACGGAGTGTGGGCCCCCTAGCTAGGCGACACTCGGACGGAGTGTGGGCCCCCTAGCTAGGCGACACTTTGACGGAGTGTGGGCCCCCTTGCAAGGCGACACTCAGACGGAGTGTGGGCCCCCTAGCTAGGTGACACTCTGATGGAGTGTGGGCCCCCTTGCTAGGCGACACTCGGACGGAGTGTGGCCCCCTAGCTAGGCGACATTCTGACGGAGTGTGGGCCCCCTAGCTAGGCGACACTCGTTTGGAGTGTGGGCCCCCTAGCTAGGCGACACTCGGACGGAGTGTGGGCACCCTAACTAGGCAACACTCGGACGGAGTGTGGGCCCCTTAGCTAGGCGACACTCGGACAGAGTGTGGGCCCCCTAGCTAGGCGACACTCGGACGGAGTGTGGGCCCCCTAGCTAAGCGACACTGGGACGGAGTGTGGGCCCCCTAAATAGGCGACACTCGGACGGAGTGTGGGCCCAATAGCTAGGCGACACTCGGACGGAGTGTGGGCCCCCTAGCTAGGCGACACTCGGACGGAGTGTGGGCCCCCTAGCTAGGCGACACTCTGACGGAGTTTGGGCCCCCTAACTAGGCGACACTCGGACGGAGTGTGGGCCCAATAGCTAGGCGACACTCGGACGGAGTGTGGGCCCCCTAGCTAGGCGACACTCGGACGGAGTGTGGGCCCCCTAGCTAGGCGACACTCGGTCGGAGTGTGGGCCCCCTAGCTAGGCGACACTCGGACGGAGTGTGGTCCCAATAGGTAGGCGACACTCAGACGGAGTGTGGGCCCCTAGCTAGGCGACACTCGGACGGAGTGTGGGCCCCCTAGCTAGGCGGCACTTTGAAGGAGTGTGGGCCCCCTTGCTAGGCGACACTCGGACGGAGTGTGGGCCCCCTAGCTAGGTGACACTCGGACGTAGTGTGGCCCCCCTTGCTAGGCGACACTCGGACGGAGTGTGGGCCCCCTAGCTAGGCGACATTCTGACGGAGTGTGGGCCCCCTAGCTAGGCGACACTCGTTCGGAGTGTGGGCCCCCTAGCTAGGCGACACTCGGACGGAGTGTGGGCCCCCTAACTAGGCGACACTCGGACGGAGTGTGGGCGCCTTAGCTAGGCGACACTCGAACGGAGTGTGGGCCCCCTAGCTAGGCGACACTCGGACGGAGTGTGGGCCCCCTAGCTAGGAGACACTCGGACGGAGAGTGGGCCCCCTTGCTAGGCGACACTCTGACGGAGTGTGGGCCCCCTTGCTAGGCGACACTCTGACGGAGTGTGGGCCCCCTAGCTAGGCGACACTCGGACGGAGTGTGGGCCCCCTAGCTAGGCGACACTCGGACGGAGTGTGGGCCCCCTAGCTAGGCGACACTCGGACGGAGTGTGGGCCCCCTTGCTAGGCGACACTCGGACGGAGTGTGGGCCCCCTAGCTAGGTGACACTCTGATGGAGTGTGGGCCCTCTTGCTAGGCGACACTCAGAGTGTGGGCCCAATAGCTAGGCGACACTCGGACGGAGTGTGGGCCCCCTAGCTAGGCGACACTCTGACGGAGTGTGTGCCCCCTTGCTAGGCGACACTCAGACGGAATGTGGGCCCCCTAGCTAGGCGACACTCTGACAGAGTGTGGGCCCCCTAGCTAGGCGACACTCGGACGGAGTGTGGGCCCCCTAGCTAGGCGACACTCAGACGGAGTGTGGGCCCAATAGCTAGGCGACACTCGGACGGAGTGTGGGCCCAATAGCTAGGCGACACTCGGACAGAGTGTGGGCCCCCTTGCTAGGCGACACTCGGAAGGAGTGTGGGCCCCCTAGCTAGGCGACACTCGGTCGGAGTGTGGGCCCCCTAGCTAGGCGACACTCGGAAGGAGTGTGGGCCCCCTATTTAGGCGACACTCGGACGGAGTGTGGGCCCCCTAGCTAGGCGACACTCGGACGGAGTGTGGGCACCCTAGCTAGGCGACACTCGGACGGAGTGTGGGCCCCCTAGCTAGGCGACACTCGGACGGCGTGTGGGCCCCCTAGCTAGGCGACACTCGGACGGCGTGTGGGGCCCCCTAGCTAGGCGACACTCGGACGGAGTGTGGGCCCCCTAGCTAGGCGACTGTCGGATGGAGTGTGGGCCCCCTAGCTAGGCGACACTCGGACGGAGTGTGGGCCCCCTAGCTAGGCGACACTCGGACTGAGTGTGGGCCCCCTAGCTAGGCGACACTCGGACGGAGTGTGGGCCCCCTAGCTAGGCGATACTCGGACGGAGTGTGGGCCCCCTAGCTAGGCGACACTCTGACGGAGTGTGGGCCCCCTAGCGAGGCGACACTCGGACGGAGTGTGGGCCCCCTAGCGAGGCGACACTCGAACGGAGTGTGGGCCCACTAGCTAGGCGACACTCGAACGGAGTGTGGGCCCCCTAGCTAGGCGACACTCTGACGGAGTGTGGGCCCCCTAGCTTTGCGACTCTCGGATGGAGTGTGGGCCCCCTAGCTAGGCGACACTCGGACGGAGTGTGGGCCCCCTAGCTAGGCGATACTCGGACGGAGTGTGGGCCCCCTAGCTAGGCGACACTCGGACGGAGTGTGGGCCCCCTAGCTAGGCGACACTCGGACGGAGTGAGGGCCCCCTAGCTAGGCGACACTCGGACGGAGTGTGGGCCCTCTAGCTAGGCGACACTCGGACGGAGTGTGGGCCCCCTAGCTAGGTGACACTCGGACGGAGTGTGGGCCCCCTAACTAGGCGACACTCGGACGGAGTGTGGGCCCAATAGCTAGGCGACACTCGGACGGAGTGTGGGCCCCCTAGCTAGGCGATACTCGGACGGAGTGTGGGTCCCTTAGCTAGGCGACACTTGGACGGAGTGTGGGCCCCTAGCTAGGCGACACTCGGACGGAGTGTTGGCCCCCTAGCTAGGAGACATTCGGACGGAGAGTGGGCCCCCTAGCTAGCAGACACTCTGACGGAGTGTGGGCCCCCTAGCTAGGCGACACTCTGACCGAGTGTGGGCCCCCTAGCTAGGCGACACTCGGACGGAGTGTGGGCCCCCTAGCTAGGCGACACTCGGGACGGAGTGTGGGCCCCCTAGTTAGGCGACACTCGGACGGAGTGTGGGCCCCCTAGCTAGGCGACACTCGAACGGAGTGTGGGCCCAATAGCTAGGCGACACTCGGACGGAGTGTGGGCCCCCTAGCTAGGCGACACTCGGACGGAGTGTGGGCCCCCTAGCTAGGCGACACTTGACGGAGTGTGGGCCCCTTGCTAGGCGACACTCGGACGGAGTGTGGGCCCCCTAGCTAGGTGACACTCTGATGGAGTGTGGGCCCCCTTGCTAGGCGGACATTCTGACGGAGTGTGGGCCCCCTAGCTAGGCGACACTCGTTCGGAGTGTGGCCCCCTAGCTAGGCGACACTCGGACGGAGTGTGGGCCCCCTAACTAGGCGACACTCGGACGGAGTGTGGTCCCCTTAGCTAGGCGACACTCGAACGGAGTGTGGGCCCCCTAGCTAGGCGACACTCGGACGGAGTGTGGGCCCCCTAGCTAGGAGACACTCGGACGGAGAGTGGGCCCCCTTGTTAGGCGACACTCTGACGGAGTGAGGGCCCCCTTGCTAGGCGACACTCTGACGGAGTGTGGGCCCCCTAGCTAGGCGACACTCGGACGGAGTGTGGGCCCCCTAGCTAGGCGACACTCGGACGGAGTGTGGGCCCCCTAGCTAGGCGACACTCGGACGGAGTGTGGGCCCCCTTGCTAGGCGACACTCTGACGGAGTGTGGGCCCCTAGCTAAGCGACACTGACGGAGTGTGGGCCCCCTAGCTAGGCGACACTCGGACGGAGTGTGGGCCCCCTAGCTAGGCGACACTCGGACGGAGTGTGGGCCCAATAGCTAGGCGACACTCGGACGGAGTGTGGGCCCAATAGCTAGGCGACACTCGGACAGAGTGTGGGCCCCGTTGCTAGGCGACACTCGGAAGGAGTGTGGGCCCCCTAGCTAGGCGACACTCGGTCGGAGTGTGGGCCCCCTAGCTAGGCGACACTTGGACGGAGTGTGGGCCCCCTATTTAGGCGACACTCGGACGGAGTGTGGGCCCCCTAGCTAGGCGACACTCGGACGGAGTGTGGACACCCTAGCTAGGCGACACTCGGACGAGTGTGGGCCCCCTAGCTAGGCGACACTCGGACGGCGTGTGGGCCCCTAGCTAGGCGACACTCGGACGGAGTGTGGGCCCCCTAGCTAGGCGACTGTCAGATGGAGTGTGGGCCCCCTAGCTAGGCGACACTCGGACGGAGTGTGGGCCCCCTAGCTAGGCGACACTCGGACGGAGTGTGGGCCCAATAGCTAGGCGACACTCGGACGGAGTGTGGGCCCATAGCTAGGCGACACTCGGTCGGAGTGTGGGCCCCCTAGCTAGGCGGACACTCGGACGGAGTGTGGGCCCAATAGCTAGGCGACACTCGGACGGAGTGTGGGCCCAATAGCTAGGCGACACTCGGTCGGAGTGTGGGCCCCCTAGCTAGGCGACACTTGGACGGAGTGTGGGCCCCCTATTTAGGCGACACTCGGACGGAGTGTGGGCCCCCTATTTAGGCGACACTCGGACGGAGTGTGGGCCCCTAGCTAGGGCGACACTCGGTCGGAGTGTGGGCCCCATAGCTAGGCGACACTTGGACGGAGTGTGGGCCCCCTATTTAGGCGACACTCGGACGGAGTGTGGGCCCCCTAGCTTGGCGACACTCGGACGGAGTGTGGGCACCCTAGCTAGGCGACACTCGGACGGAGTGTGGGCCCCCTAGCTAGGCGACACTCGGACGACGTGTGGGCCCCCTAGACTAGGCGGACACTCGGACGGAGTGTGGTCCCCCTAGCTAGGCGACTGTCAGATGGAGTGTGGGCCCCCAGCTAGGAGACACTCGGACGGAGTGTGGGCCCCCTAGCTAGGCGACACTCGGACGGAGTGTGGGCCCCCTAGCTAGGCGACACTCGGACGGAGTGTGGGCCCCCTAGCTAGGCGACACTCGGACGGAGTGTGGGCCCCCTAGCTAGGCGACACTCGGACGGAGTGTGGGCCCACTAGCTAGGCGACACTCGGACGGAGTGTGGGCCCCCTAGCTAGGCGACACTCTGACGGAGTGTGGGCCCCCTAGCGAGGCGACACTCGGACGGAGTGTGGGCCCCCTAGCGAGGCGACACTAGGACGGAGTGTGGGCCCCCTAGCTAGGCGACTCTCGGACGGAGTGTGGACCCCCTAGCTAGGCGACACTCGAACGGAGTGTGGGCCCCCTAGCTAGGCGACACTCGAACGGAGTGTGGGCCCCCTAGCTAGGCGACACTCTGACGGAGTGTGGGCCCCCTTGCTAGGCGACACTCGGACGGAGTGTGGGCCCCCTAGCTAGGCGACACTCTGATGGAGTGTGGGCCCCCTTGCTAGGCAACACTCGGACGGAGTGTGGGCCCCCTAGCTAGGCGACATTCTGACGGAGTGGGGCCCCCTAGCTAGTCGACAACTCGATCGGAGTGTGGGCCCCCTAGCTAGGTGACACTCGGACGGAGTGTGGGCCCCCTAACTAGGCGACACTCGGACGGAGTGTGGGCCCAATAGCTAGGCGACACTTGGACGGAGTGTGGGCCCCCTAGCTAGGCGACACTCGGACGGAGTGTGGGCCCCTTAGCTAGGCGACACTTGGACGGAGTGTGGGCCCCTAGCTAGGCGACACGCGGACGGAGTGTTGGCCCCCTAGCTAGGAGACATTCGGACCGAGAGTGGGCCCCCTAGCTAGGAGACACTCTGACGGAGTGTGGGCCCCCTAGCTAGGCGACACTCTGACGAGTGTGGGCCCCCTAGCTAGGCGACACTCGGACGGAGTGTGGGCCCCCTAGCTAGGCGACACTCGGGACGGAGTGTGGCCCCCTAGTTAGGCGACACTCGGACGGAGTGTGGGCCCCCTAGCTAGGCGGCACTCGGACGGAGTGTGGTCCCAATAGCTAGGCGACACTCAGACGGAGTGTGGGCCCCTAGCTAGGCGACACTCGGACGGAGTGTGGGCCCCTAGCTAGGCGACACTTTGACGGAGTGTGGGCCCCCTTGCAAGGCGACACTCGGACGGAGTGTGGGCCCCCTAGCTAGGTGACACTCTGATGGAGTGTGGGTCCCCTTGCTAGGCGACACTCGGATGGAGTGTGGCCCCCTAGCTAGGCGACATTCTGACGGAGTGTGGGCCCCCTAGCTAGGCGACACTCGTTTTGGAGTGTGGGCCCCCTAGCTAGGCGACACTCGGACGGAGTGTGGGCCCCCTAACTAGGCAACACTCGGACGGAGTGTGGGCCCCTTAGCTAGGCGACACTCGGACGGAGTGTGGGCCCCCTAGCTGGCGACACTCGGACGGGAGTGTGGCCCCCTAGCTAAGCGACACTCGGAGCGGAGTGTGGGGCCCCCTAAATAGGCGACACTCGGACGGAGTGTGGGCCCAATAGCTAGGCGACACTCGGACGGAGTGTGGGCCCCCTAGCTAGGGCGACACTCGGACGGAGTGTGGGCCCCCTAGCTAGGCGACACTCTGACGAGTTTGGGCCCCCTAAGTAGGCGACACTCGGACGGAGTTGTGGCCCAATAGCTAGGCGACACTCGGACGGAGTGTGGGCCCCCTAGCTAGGCGACACTCGACGGAGTGTGGGCCCCTAGCTAGGCGACACTCTGACGGAGTTTGGGCCCCTTGCTAGGCGACATTTGGACGGAGGGTGGGCCCCCTAGCTAGGTGACACTCTGATGGAGTGTGGGCCCTCTTGCTAGGCGACACTCGGAGTGTGGGCCCAATAGCTAGGCGACACTCGGACGGAGTGTGGGCCCCCTAGCTAGGCGACACTCTGAGGAGTGTGTGCCCCCCTTGCTAGGCGACACTCAGACGGAATGTGGGCCCCCTAGCTAGGCGACACTCTGACGGAGTGTGGGCCCCCTAGCTAGGCGACACTCGGGACGGAGTGTGGGGCCCCCTAGCTAGGCGACACTCAGACGGAGTGTGGGCCCAATAGCTAGGCGACACTCGGACGGAGTGTGGGCCAATAGCTAGGCGACACTCGACAGAGTGTGGGCCCCATGCTAGGCGACACTCGGAAGGAGTGTGGGCCCCCTAGCTAGGCGACACTCGGTCGGAGTGTGGGCCCCCTAGCTAGGCGACACTTGGACGGAGTGTGGGCCCCCTATTTAGGCGACACTCGGACGGAGTGTGGGCCCCCTAGCTAGGCGACACTCGGACGGAGTGTGGGCACCCTAGCTAGGCGACACTCGGACGGAGTGTGGGCCCCCTAGCTAGGCGACACTCGGACGGCGGTGTGGGCCCCCTAGCTAGGCGACACTCGGACGGCGTGTGGGCCCCCTAGCTAGGCGACACTCGGACGGAGTGTGGGCCCCCTAGCTAGGCGACTGTCGGATGGAGGTGGTGGGCCCCCTAGCTAGGCGACACTCGGACGGAGTGTGGGCCCCCTAGCTAGGCGACACTCGGACTGAGTGTGGGCCCCCTAGCTAGGCGACACTCGGACGGAGTGTGGGCCCCCTAGATAGCGACACTCGGACGGAGTGTGGGCCCCCTAGCTAGGCGACACTCTGACGGAGTTTGGGGCCCCTAACTAGGCGACACTCGGACGGAGTGTTGGCCCAATAGCTAGGCGACACTCGGACGGAGTGTGGGCCCCCTAGCGAGGCGACACTCGACGGAGTGTGGGCCCCCTAGCGAGGCGACACTCGGACGGAGTGTGGCCCCCTAGCTAGGCGACACTCGGACGGAGTGTGGGCCCCCTAGCTAGGCGACACTCGGACGGAGTGTGGGCCCCCTAGCTAGGCGACTCTCGGATGGAGTGTGGGCCCCCCTAGCTAGGCGACACTCGGACGGAGTGTGGGCCCCCTAGCTAGGCAATACTCGGACGGAGTGTGGGCCCCCTAGCTAGGCGGACACTCGGACGGAGTGTGGGCCCCTAGCTAGGCGACACTCGGACGGAGTGTGGGCCCCCTAGCTAGGCGACACTCGGACGGAGTGTGGGCCCTCTAGCTAGGCGACACTCGGACGGAGTGTGGGCCCCCTAGCGAGGCGACACTCGGACGGAGTGTGGGCCCCCTAGCGAGGCGACACTCGGACGGAGTGTGGGGACCCCTAGCTAGGCGACACTCGGACGGAGTGTGGGACCCCTAGCTAGGCGACTCTCGGATGGAGTGTGGGGCCCCCTAGCTAGGCGACACTCGGACGGAGTGTGGGCCCCCTAGCTAGGCGACACTCGGACGGAGTGTGGGCCCCCTAGCTAGGCGACACTCAGACGGAGTGGTGGGCCCCCTAGCTAGGCGACACTCTGACGGAGTGTGGGCCCCCTAGCTAGGCGACACTCGGACGGAGTGTGGGCCCCCTAGCGAGGCGACACTCGGACGGAGTGTGGGCACCCTAACTAGGCGACACTCGACGGAGTGTGGGCCCCCTAACTAGGCGACACTCGACGAGTGTTGGCCCAATAGCTAGGCGACACTTGGACGGAGTGTGGCCCCCTAGCAAGGCGACACTCGGACGGAGTGTGGGCCCCCTAGCTAGGCGACACTCGGACGGCTTGTGGGCCCCTAGCGAGGCGACACTCGGACGGAGTGTGGGCCCCCTAACTAGGCGACACTCGGACGGAGTGTTGGCCCAATAGCTAGGCGACACTCG